>NW_027256881.1:300412220-301145554 GCF_029215685.1 Pituophis catenifer annectens
TGTAGAACTGTATCAGCAGCTCCTTGGGCAGTTTGAGCTTTCTGGGTTGGCGCAGAAAGAACATTGCTTGTTGTGCTTTTTTGATGACGTTTTTGATGTTAGCTGTACATTTTAGATTTTGCAATATGGTAGAACCTAGAAATTTGAAGGTCTCTACTGTTGATACTGTGTTGTCTAGTATTGTGAGAGGTGGAAATATGGAAAGGTTTCTCCTAAAGTCTACCACCATTTCTACAGATATATAACTGAATTTCCAGCTCACTTATAGTATGCTTGAAGTTGCTACAAACTTTATGTGAAGTTTGTGTAAAAGTAATTTCATCATTTAAGGGAACTGATACCTTATTACACTGCCTGATTTTTTTGGGTATGCTCTATTCTAGCAGGTATTTACAAAGAAAAAGTTGCAGTGATGAATTTTGAACTTCTAATTCCTCCTCTAGGAAATGCTTGGGTTTTTCTTTTCCAGACAGACAGAAAAATAAATGCAATCTGAAGCAAGTAATTTATTTTCTCTTTCATATAAAATAGATTGCGGTGTGTTGTTGTGTGCCTTTGTGTTTGTGGATATTGTTGCTGATAATGCAGGACCTGCTGCAGCTTGGTCCTTGTTCTCATTATGGTTAAGATAAGTGTGGTGAAGATAACTGTGGGTCATACTCAAACTGTTTTGATATTTTAGAGAGGAAAAGGTGAAAGGAACCTGTACTGGACTTATTATTTCAGATTGCTTATTTTCTATTATATAAATTTATACCAGCCTTCATATATTTCATAATAATTGGGAACTTTATGAAATGATTTGCAATTTCAGCACATTTGACGGGTGGGGGACACCAATTGGGTAAGCTTATATCTCTGGATCTTCAGATATGCTTGCTACTGAAATTAGTCCTAAGTTTCTAATGCTATTTGTATTGTTTTTCTCTTTAAGGAAAGCAAATATTCCAGATTTTTATATCTCCAAAGTTCTTGCTAATTTACAAAATGCTTCTATCATGCAATATATCCTATTGTACCTAAAGAAGAGAAGTATTTGATTCCTCTTTAATGTATACTTTGTATACATTATACTGTATACATGTATACTCTGACAAAACATTCCCTTTGCTTACTCTGACACTTACCAGCAATGTATGCATATGCACACACTAGCACAGGGACTATTTCATGCAGGTCACATTTGAACTAAAGGTGTCAGAAAGTGCCATTTCATGCTTAACTGAACAGTCTAATAGAATCCAAAGCAAAACCAAGGAGGCCTGTGTGTTTCTATTCAGTACATGCAGGAAATAAGTTTATGTCTAATATGAGAACATTGGGTTCCACCAGCATCTGGAAGTAGCATTACTTAACATACTGTGCTTTGCTTACCACAAGAAGAACTCTGAGAAGATAACATAGCTTTTCCAGCAACCTGGAATAACACTCACATGTCAAGAAATCTGATCCTGCACCTTCCCCACCCACTGCTTACTTGATTGCTATCAAGTTGATGTCAACATTAAACAATTACATGACATAACATCTGCAGGATGATCCATCCCCAGGCTGGATTTTTTAGGTCTCCTATCAATCCATCTGTTACTGTTGTGTTTGAATCCATCCACTTTGCTGTTGATAGTAGTTGTTTGTTCCATTTTTCCCAACATTATGGACTTCTAAGAGGAGATAGATCTTCACATAATGCTTCCAAATATGATAAGTTGAACATGATATATTAGAATTGAATATCTTCAAAATGCTGATAACTTCTGCCTTCTTTGACTCTTGTCATCTAATTACAAGGAAACAATTTGTTCCCTTGAATGTTGTCTTGATCAATGCTTCTGAGGATCAGTAAGAAACTAAACTTGAATTGAATTACAGTTTGTTGTTGAATTGTAAATTGTTGTATTATAGAAATGGTTATACTCTCTCTGACAGAGTCGATTAGTAGTCTGGACTCTCCATCTTCGTCTATTGCTGGATGTACAAGTGTAGAGTTAGGCAAAGAGTATATTTGCATATTTAAGATTACCGTTAATACACTAAGTATCACTATTTTGAATTAGGTACATATTTGGAACATACTTTACATTAAACTATGCTTGGAAAACATCTAAAGTTGTAGTTTGTATATGCCATTTAGTCAGTAAATTAATATAAAGTTAGCAATTGCTAAATAGATAAATATTATGAAACCATGATATCAGAAAAATTCTCTACTCAAATTAATGTATCATGTTACTAAGATCTTAATGTGAGGCCCTTTTCAAGGAATTCTGCCAATGAGACAATGTATTTTGCTTCAAGTGACATAAGTGGAGTTACTTTATGATGATTGATTGCCATTATTATAGTCACTGGTTTTATCTCTAATACAATTTTCTACTGTTATTTTTCTACTATTTTAAGATAGTTCCACTCTTAGTATTTTCAACTGAATATACAATACTCAGGGAATTTTTGTTATTTGAAGAATACAGTGAAATAATATTTATGAAAATCTGAGCCACTTTCATGTAATCATTAAATAATGTATCTAAAGTGTTAAATAATTATTAATCCTCCAAGATTTGAAATGCCTAAAACTATTGTAATTCGTTTTATTTATCTTTTTCTTTTCTTCAGAGGCCTCCGTCCTGAGTTACGATGGCAGCATGTATATGAAAATTGTTATGCCTATGGTCATGCATACAGAGGCTGAGGATGTGTCCTTCCGCTTCATGTCCCAGCGTGCCTATGGTCTGCTGATGGCCACAACATCACGTGATTCAGCCGATACACTACGGCTTGAATTAGATGGAGGCCGGGTCAAACTCATGGTCAATCTAGGTATTGTGCAAAGTCGTCCCCCCCTCTCCCCCCATCATCACTTGGCTTTTAATTTCAGCTTGTTTTGTTTTCTTGTCTGTCTCCCTTCCATCCTCCCCCACCCTTGATCTGGTTGAGTTGATTATAATTCTGCTAAAGTTTTTTTTTTTTTTTTTTTTTTTGTAATAATATTAATCACGGAGAATTTCTCCAGCCATCACTGCATGCAGATTTTATGTTGCTTCCTGGTTATGGATAATGTGTTTTGTTTTTAAGTCTTTTTTAAAGCTTCCTTTCTTGTTCTTAAACTGGTTAGTTTTGTGTAAGACATGCTGTTTGGTCCATCTTTTGATCAACCACATCCTCATTAATCCAGCCTCTCTGCTACTATTCAAAACAGTCAAAAATAAGTTATGAAGACAATGACAGAGCCATAGGGGAAATATTCTGATTGTACAGTTATCCTTTAACAAGCTAGGGTTTTATATACCATGCTTCCCTAAAAATAAGACCCTGTCTTATATTTTTTTGAACCCTGAAACAAGTGCTTGGCCTTATTGCCATGCATTCAAAAACCCGATTGGGTTTATTATCAGGGGATGTTTTATTTTGGGGGAAACAGGGTATCAAACATTCCAATGTCATCTATGCTGCTTCCTGTGATTAAGAATAAGATTAATCTTTAATTTAAGGCTTAAAAAGTGCCCATTTCAAAAAAGCACAAGAATAACTTATAAATAAATATCCAGAAATCTCCTTTTGCCCACTCCTGTCTCCAAAAAGTCCAATAGAAATGTATTTCTGTTATACCTCTTGGATGGAGTTTTATCTTTTCATTCAATGTTCTTAACTGAAGGGAAAGGGAAGAATTTGGGATAGAGATTTCTTCTTTTTCTTCTGGTACAATATTGTTTCCATTGGTTATTTTTTTCTGTCAAGATTTTAATTTGAGGAATTTCATAGAATTAGTTTCCTGAAAAATAAATGATTTTGTTTGCTACTCAAAAATGGCTCACTACGAAGAGATAAAGAGCCATGATATAGTTAATATTTGTCTTCCAAAAGGTTAAAAGGTTCACCTCTTGTAGTTCTTTGCTTTTAAAAAAACCAGCTGGTATCACTGCTTCACATTCTGCAGTTTTTATTTGAAAAACTGTGTTATAGCCTCAGAATTTTTGTCAGCTTTTCTGATGTTGGTTTTATGACTTAGCACCTCTGATTTTTCCAAAACATCTAACTACAAAATATCAAGATGGAATGCTTTTGGGGCCCTGATCTTCCAAGTATGTATCATACATTGCTTGGAAAAACATTGATATTATTCCACTCATTTATACGTTAGAATGGAAGGGTAGAATTAGAATATGAACAGGAAAATCTTATTTAAGAACTTTCCTACAACCAGATGCATAAGGGATTTTTTGGTCTAGTGATTAAGGCACCAGGCTAGAAAGCAGGAGACCATGAATTCATGTCTTAATCATGAAAGTCACGTGGATGACTTCAGGCCAGTTATTCTCTCTCAGCCCAACCCACTCATAAGGTGGTTGTTGTGGGGGAAATAGGAGGAGTAAGATATGTGGATATATTCACTGCCTTGAGTTATTTGTAAAAATAATAAAGGCAGCAAATAGATAGATAGATAGATAGATAGATAGATAGATAGATAGATAGATAGATAGATAGTAGTGCCCATATGAAAATAATTTAAGCATTTCTCTAACAGAGAAATAACAATAGCAACCACTTCTGGACTGTTTCTATCAGTTCTGAAATGATTATTTGTATCTAACAGTCATAACCACCATAAGATAAAGAATGCTCCCTTAGCAGAAACATTTTTCTTCCCTCGAAGACATGTATCATGCACATATCATCTGGCACTATTTAAGCTGTTTCATAAGCAACTACGTTTTCAAAATGCTGTTAATAAGTCTAAGATGGCATTTTTTTAAGATTTATGACTAGGCTTTTGAATCACTTTTTCATGTTAGAAAGACCCCAGAATGAAGTTCTATCTGCCCTTTAGTAAGCAAAAGAAATTCTAGTAAGCCCAAATTTCACATCAGCTATGCTTTGCTTGGAGTCACTGCAGTATCTCTCCAACTTTATTGCAGTCATGCATATTCTGAAGGTGACTTTCAGAATAGAAGCTTAGTTATGATGCAAGAAAGGTGTGTGAAACCTTTTCAGATGTCACCTTAACCCTCCCCCCAAAAAGTGTTAGAGACAGAAGTCAATATGAGATATTGTTTTAGAAATTCATTTCAAGTCCAAGAAGTCCAGAGAAGATTTCTTCAAACCTTAGTGAGAGTGACAATGTGAGTTCTGAAATGTTATTGCTTTAAGCGAGCCAACATCTAAGTCTTGCTTAGCAGTAAAAATTCCACATTTGATAACATCTGGTGAAGAATGGCAATTTATAAATATATTGTTGATTTAGAGTAGTTTACAATGGGAATCTGAACCATTTTTTCTTGCCGGAAATGCAATGGCAAAGTCTGTTTTGAATGGTAGCAAACATTATTTTGCTTGCCCTCCCCTCAGCTTTTCTTCTTAATTTCATTTCATGTTTCTAATCCTTTTTCTGTGATCTTTTTCACACTGTGTAACAACGTTGTAAAAACTTATTTATGTCCCATCAGTCATGGTATATCAAAAGATGGTATTCAACCCTTCAAAGGCCTGAAGCCTGCGGCCCGCACAGCAAACAGCCCTTCGAACAGAGTGTACAGAAAAACCTGCAAGGGCTGCCATATCCCTCTGTCCATTACAGCCCTATTAAGCAAAAAAAAAAAAAAAAAAAAAAAAAAAGAATCAGGAAGGAGAATGTGGTTAATTTTATTGAGGAAGGAGGGAGGGAAGACACTCTCATATGTTAAGACTGCTTCTTTAAGAAAATTTTAAATGTTTCTTGAGGGATAGTTGGACGATCATATTCTCTGGCAACACATTAAGCTCTGGAAAAATTATAAGTCTATATGTCATATTTCTAACACTACTGTTGAGAAGATAGAGAAGAAAGAGAGAGACAGGGAGGGAGGGAGGGAGGAAGGAAGGGAGAGAGGGGGAGGGAAAGGGGGAGAGAGAGAGAAAGAAAGAGAAAGAGAGACAGAGAGACAGAAACACACAGAGAAAGAAAATTCAATGAGCCACAGTCTCATTCATGATTAGCACAAGCTTAGAGTTAGAACATGGCTAATCACACTATAAAGCAGTGCTTGTCCTTCTCAGTCTTCTTCTTTATCTGATTGGAACTGCACTATGTCAGAGTCTTATCTTTAAAGGTCACTCAACATCTGCATTCCTTATTGGTTGTTTTGTATAGGCAGAGAGGGCCAGAAATGTATCCAGCTATTGACTGATTATATATTTGTTTACTTATTCAATTTACATGACCGAATGGGAATTCTAAGTGGCCAACAAGTTAAAATACAAAACAAGAGAAAATAAGATACACAGCAGGCAGCCAAGATTAACAAAAACAATCAAACAGCAATAACTATCTCATAGGTTCTAACCAATAATCCAGGTCTCATGCTCAGAAACTTAAGCATGTCTTCAGGGCCTTGTGAAAGGCTGATATACAGTACTCTCATCTAATTCTCTTGAGGAACGATGTTCCAAAGGTCAGGTACCAAAATAGAAAATCCTATGAAGGTTTCCTATGAAGGTATTTCTTGATTCATGTAGTCCATAGTTTGCATCTCCTGCTGCATCTAAGAGAAGAGATAGAAATGATAGGAGAGTGGTGGCTCCATAGATAACCTGGTCCCATTCCATGAAGGGATTGATAAGTGACCATAAGCACCTTCAATTGCATTGAGAAGAATACTGATAATCAAGGGAGCTCATGAAGCAAAGAAGTAACATGAAGACACAGAGAATCACCTATAATTGCTCATACTGCAATTTTTAATCGGCTGCTGTTTCCAGATGTTCTTTAAAGGCAGCCCCATGTAAACTGTATTATAGTAGTTCACTTGGGATGTGACTAAGCCATGTGAAACTGTTAGCAGAACCTTTTAGTCCAACAAAGTGTGCCACACAAAGTTGTGTAAAAGTTCTTTTGGCCAAGGCTACCACCTACTCCTCACACAAGAGCTGTGTGTAACCCAGTAGTTCTATTTGGATAGTGCAATCCCATCTAGAGATAGGAAGTCCCCAGAAATCCTAAATCCCAGAACCATTTGGATTTGTTATAATTGAACTGAAGCCTATTCTTTCCAACACACCACAGGCTATAAACATCAAGACAGAACTCCATGGTGTCACTTGATCAGCCCAGGGTAGAGATATAAAGCATCAACATATTCCCTTATAACAGATGACCTCACCTAGCAGCTTCATGTATGGTAAACAGGAGTGTGGAGAGTGAGCCATAGGTACTATGGGAAAAACAAACATTAAAAATGTCAGTAAAAATTAATGATCAGCAAATCCCAAGGACTGGGTTTATAAATGTAAGTGTTCAGAAGTAGGAGGAAGCTTTAATTATCTCAGAACAGTTGTGACAGTCTAAGCTTCTAAAATGTAAATACATTTCTCAAATGAAATTTTAGACCCTTAAAAGAGAATATAATCCAATCTACATTCTATTTTACATCTCTCAAGTATAATCAGTCTTTCAGATATGATCTCTAGTGTTTTGTCATTCCCTCTCTCTCTCTCTCCTTCTCTAAATCTTCTTGGCACTCAGTATTGGGGAATTTTTTTTCCTTATTGCACTTACCAGCACACATCTAAAAAGGGATATAGCCACTCCTGTATGGTGTTTGTACTAAATGCTCAAGAGCTGTTTGCTCCCACTTTTCTGTTGCGGTTGACGACACATGACAAACCTAATCGCACGAAACCAAACCCATATTTTCTTAAGAGAAGAATATGCTGAAAAATACACTCTGTGGCATTATTACTTCTGGATGTTTTCTTTTTCCCTATCACTCAGATTTTTTTTTGTTTACTACCCCTCTTTTATAAATATTAATTTTATGATATTAATTAGACATGTTCCTTTTCTAATTTTACTTGGGAAAAATACCTCTAAGTTTAGCATAGCTAGCTTTAAATATTTTAGTTGAGCCAGAAGTCAACCTTGATTGACCCAATTTTTTGGCCAATGAACAATGGAATCTTTTTAACATGATATAGTTGAATATATGGAGAAGTGGCTCTTAGCATTAACTGTGAGGAACAGTTTGTCACAGGATTACAATGGCAATATGTTGCAACACTTTTTTCAAATAATATATTCTCAGTCTAAGAATTAAAGAAGGTATCATGCTTCTAATCTTGTGCTCAAGTTTATGAAGCTTATGTTTTGCTCAGAAGAGTCTACTCCGATGAAATTATACTTTTTTGTTGGAATATTAATGAGTATTTAACAGGCACAAATAAATGCATGTGTCACTGTAGTCTTTTTAAATTTGTTTATGGTTTTTCCCACTTGTAGTTTCATATGAGTGAAGTGCAGGGGGTTGTCAAAGATAATCAGATCTGCCACTGCACTGCCTATTTCATCTTCTTCCGGAATGTTGTAGATGCTTCATTTAATTCTAATATTCAGGCAGCAAGGTGAAACAGGGCTCTGAAGGGCTGGCTGGCTGTTTTTGTATCAACTCTCTCCAACCAATAAAAAATATGAACTCTCCAAAATGCAGTGAAATCTGGGCTGGGCGTTCGTGCGGTTAGCAGTTTGCAAGTGGCCATTTTATGGTGACAAGGAGCAATATGTTATCCCTTTCTGCAGCATGAAAAGTTTTGGCAATATACATTTTTTCTGCAAAACATTTTAAGTTATCGCACAGGAAATCGTTCAGTATACATTGAAAGGGCTAAATATTGCATTACTAAATATTTGCAAGCTAAAGCCAGGAATGCATTTATATAGATACACTAACCATTCCAATGAAACATTGTAAAATTTGCTTTTAAGCATCCAAATGTGTAAAAGTATCCTAAAAGGACTAAAAATATGCACCATTTGGGAGAAAGCCTTGCATTTAATGGGAAAATGCCTGTGCTTTAATAACATGTAAACTTGTTTACCTAGTTTTTGATTAGAATCAAGTATTTTTCAAAAGTTTTTGAAGAAAGAAATTGCATTTTTACTTTTTCTTAAAAATGTATTGTCAAGGAAAGGTATATAATTTATAGTTCTTTTCTGCAAGTATCTCACATGTGTACACACTCACTCACTCACTCACACACACACACACACACAAACACACAAAACAGAAACACGTAAACAGAAGCAGGGAAATGGGAATAGTTTATGGTTCTGAGACTTTTGTAGTAAATAAGTACAGAGACATTCCTGTACTTCTATAGAATGTACATAAATATAAAATGGCCACATTTTTTTGCGTGTGTCTGTCCCCGGAAGGGTGGACTGATTGTTTTTGGATGTCTGCAGCTGTTACCTTGAAGGATGCAATTTCATCTTTCATTTATTTTTCCCCATCTAGACTGTATCAGGATAAACTGTAACGCCAGTAAGTTTTCCCTCAAGTTTCATTTTGTTCTATCTATATATGTCTATTTAAAAGAGATTAACATTATTTATTTGATGTTTTATAAACTATTCTTTCTTTTTATTAAAAATGTATTGGTAACAAGAACTTAGTAGATGTTGAAACAGTGTGCATTTGTATTGTTTGTAAGTGATGTATGTGTCTGAGAGAGATCTCTCTAGGGGCAAATGAATTATTTTATTCCCTGGCTTCACAGACAAGTGTCCAGGGAACAGGAAGAATTGAAAACATATTTCAGTAGCTTTCTGCTGTCTTGGGAAATATTCTTAAAGGCAGTCTTGATACTGCATAGAAATCACAGGTACTGTATACTCTTTTCTACTATATTTTCTTTTGAAAAGTATATAGTTTAGGTCATAATGGTGACTGCTTCATCTGATACTTTTTCAATATTCATTTTTTAAAAAATATGCATGTAGAGGAAGATGAAAATCATGTTTTTAGGTGAGTAATACCATAGTTGAGCCAATCTTTATTGCTGATAGGCAAAGGCTCTTGCAAATGTTTTTGAAGAAAGAAGTTGCATTTGGACAAGTCAATGCAACTTCTTTTTTCAAAAACATTGAGTTGCCTAAATGCAATTCAAAATCAAGAAAGTTTACTAACAATAAAACTAGTATTTAAAAATTAAAATTACAATACTAATAGAAGTTAGCAGTTAAGATGAAAAAGAAACCCTTATATTTTTTCCATTTTAGGCAAAAGAATTGCCATAGGAAATAATTACTATTTTATAGTAATTAATTACTATTACCACAACAGGAAATAATTACTATTCGAAAACTTTTGGATGGATTGGGAAACTGCAACAACAAATAATGTAATACTAGCCATTATATAATCTTTCTATTGTGGCCAGGATATTTGTTTTTCTCATTTACAGGTGTTAGAATTGCCCCAAAGAACATTTCATGAAGTGCCATGTGCAAAACATAATGAGGAATGTCTAGCCCAATTTTTAAGAAAGCTGCAAAGGCTGTCTTTCTGCAGACCTGATATTTTTATGCTAAACAAACACTGTTATACAAACCAAACAAAGTGGAAACTGCATTAATACACATTGTTTCCATAGTTTCTTCTATACTACTATACTATGTATTTTTATTCATTAGTGGATGAATTTTTAAGGATAATAGAAATCTCCTAGTAGCCCAAAGCTAAGGCTGGAGAAAAATAGAGTTAACAAAAGACTCTAGGCTGCAATTCTGTGCTTATTTCTGCTTAATTTTACTGGAATGATATGGAAGAATTCCACATCATTCTAACTATGGAATGGGTGGATAGAAAGATAACACAATTTCATTATATTATATGTTACACTAAATCAAACTTCTTGAATGATATATGCTTAAGAATTCTATTTGCACAATTGCAAATTGCTTTTAAGTTTTTTTTTTTTTTTTTGCCATCCAGAGTCACTTTTTTGAGATGGGCAGCTATAGAAATGGAATGTATGAATAAATAAATAAATAAATAAATAAATAAATAAATAAATAAATAAATAAATAAATAAAATTCCTATGACTGCCATTTTTTTTAAATAACTCTGTGTTGTGACAGCACATATTCAGAGATGACCAATCAACTGGAAAGTGTCCATTTTTGAATTTTTTCTGGCCATTATAAACAGTGATGGGAAATTGGCAGTCCTGTTTTTTCCCAGCCTCTCCCCCAAAATTGAAATTTTAAAACTGAATTTTAAAAAGAACCCCATTGTGATGCAATTTATTAACTCTTTATGGATTTATGCATCCTAGCATCCTTTGCATTCCATATGATTATGGTGGTAGAATGTTATGAAAGATAAAAAGAATAGAGAGACAGAGTTCTTATTAAAAATATCAGTTTTGGAGGGCTGCTCTAAAACTTCAGTTCTGCCATCTTGATTTCAGCAACAAGAAGAGAAAGTTACTATTCCTTTAACTTTGTCCACATGATGCAGCTGACCTGTGTGTTTGAAACAAAAATTAATGTTCTTTATTCCTGGCACAGGCTGGATTAGCCCGCTATTTTAATAAATTACCAGCTAATATGCTTGGTAGGTATTCTAGGAATTACATACTAATAATCTGGGAGAGTTCTGGTAGACATTAGAAGCAGAAAGGTGTAAGTTATGTATGAAATAGCATGTAACTAATAGCTTCACCATTTGCCCTTCACCATATAAAATTGTGATCAGTGAGTTTAAATTGGAAAAACTACTCCAGATGTTTGCAGCCTGTATGACCCCAAAGATCTGGTTCTCTTTATTCACAACTAGTTTTATATATATGCTTCGAAGCATGTCCACTGATGTACTGGACTCATATTACTTCAGAGTATTTAACCATTTCCCACTTTCCAGTTCCTATGCGGTATCTCCATCTGAGAGGAAAACTATTATTATAATATAGAGCAGGGCTGTCAAACCTGCTGTTGGCCAGATGCGTCATGTGCTGACCATGCCCACACCCAGTTTAGCGATGGGGGAAAAGTCACGATATGTCATGAGATGCCCCTGTGACATCATGAGTTTGACACCCCTGATATAGGGATTGAAACTAAGATTTGGAAGCAAATTACTTTTCCTCAGATACAAATCCCCATTAATTTTTTTAAAAAAAATATTTTTATTTTTATTGATTGATTCAATTCATTTGATTTGTATGGCTGTCTATCTCACCTAACTATGAAGCAATGGGGCAAAATACTTTTTCAATCAAATCTTTTGATCAAATAACTGTCTTCATAAATTTTTTGTTAATAATTATATACTATAGATGCATTTATATTTATTTAAGTGTCCTTCATATGCAAAGATTCTATACAGATAGTCCTTGACATACGATCACAATTGAGCATAAAATTTGCTAAACAAGACAGTTCCTAAGTGAGTTTTGCCCCATTTTACGACCTTTCTTGCCACTGTTGTTAAATGAATCACTGTGTTTGTTAAGTTAGTAACATGGTTGTTAAATGAAACTGGCTTCCCCATTGACTTTGCTTGTCAGAAGGTTGCAAAAGGTGATCACATGATCCCAGGACACTGCAACTGTCATAAAGATATGCCAGTTGTCAAAGCATTCAAATTTTGATCATGTGACCACAGGGAAACTGCAATGGTTGTAAGTGTGGAAAAAGGTCATAAGCCACTTTTTGTGTGCTGTTGTAACTTCAAACAGTCACTAAATGAATTATTGTAAGTCAAGGACCACTTGTATTAGCCTTGCATATATTGTTTCTCAGCCATTTTGAAAACCATTTATTATTTTTTAATATGTCTGTTAACATATCTTTTTTAAATATCCACGCACATATGTGCTTCATTGTTAAATGCCTTTGGTCTCCATTATTCAATAGAAATAGATTCACATGAGGGACACTAACTTTGAAATATTAATTATACATTCTATATTCATTTAAAAAAACACTTAGACATGTGTAGATAAAATGTCTGAAATGAATATTTTTTAAAAATCACAACTCGCTGTGAGAAAATATTAGAAAAGCCTCAGATTTTGATCTTTGATAATTTTCTCCCCACATATGCCATAAATAACCTTCAGGCAAGAGATTTCGGTATCAGATAATGCAGTCACTTTATTAACTGAGATTGTAACATGATCTGTGCTATTAAAGAATAGCCAGAATCATCATTTTTTAAAAAGAAAATAATAACAGTCATAACGAAATTTCTGTTACAATGGCCATCAAGAGTACTGGCTGTTGCTCCAGGGCATGACAACAGGTAAGGTACTAATTTTGATTTCCATTATTCTATTCATAACTTGAAGAAAGTGAGTAATATGAATGTGCTATTTTATATATTGGTGGTTTATGTTCTGTCAGAATGCCATTCAGGATTTTTCTTTCCCTACATGGCTGGCCTTTCTTCCTTTTTTTTTTGGGGGGGGGGGGGGTTATGTAATGAAAACAATGAAATAGAATTGAAACAAGTGTGTTTTACAAATGAAAAAAAATATTGACCTACAAATGTGAATATATTAAAGGTACATCACTTAAAAAAAAAAAACATTTTTACTGGTTGTACTGTATACCAGACAGCTGAAATGCATAATATAAAATGTCAGTTTTCTTCCTTGAAAATTTACATAATACTGAAATCACTTTGCAACTAATAGCTTTTGAAATGACTGATTAAACATTAAAGCAATATATGTTTAGAATTGCTAGTATATATATCAGTCCTGTGCACTCATAACAAGGATTACATCTAAGTTTGAAAAAGCTTAGTTCTTAGTGAAGTAGTATTTGTCCTGTGTTTGCAAATACTTATGTGCAATGTCCTGTGATTTCATAATACTGAGCATCGTAACTTAATAGTAAATGTTTAAATCATTAAGTGGTTTGATTACTAAAGACCAATTTAGAGCAGAAATTGGGTTAAATTATATCTATGCAGATGTATACACAAAGAGTCTGTATTCAAAGGTTATTCTCTAAATCATTCCTACCGAATTAGCTTTTTCGTGGAAAAAGAAAAGCCTCCAAAATTCAGTTTCACAGAATTTGGTTACACAGATTTGCATCTGTGGAGACAGATTTTCAATGCAAATGCACTGAAGTTTAATAGCAATGGGATGTTGTTTTGTTTTGTTCATATTATACTTCAGAGATGGCCCAATAAAAAAAACATTGAGTTGTGTTTTCTTCTGTTCTTCTGATCTCTGTACAATTGTTAACTGTGTTGTTGTAGTGGTTTCTTTTTCTTTTTGAGTTTTATTGCACAAGGACCTAATTGTGAATAAGGTCAAATCAATTTTTGTATTTTTAATTATCTTTAGTATTCATAGAAGTAAATTACCATTTATTTTCTGTCATGAATATCCACAAGGGAACCATCAGTAAACATGACACAAGATGGGATTTTATCATGCTAATTTACTGTTACAACAGGAGGCATTTAGAAAAAGCATAGACTTGCCTTTAATTGCCTGATAAGGGCATTTTAGCATGCTGATGTCTTTCTGGCTGGTGTAATGGGTGCATCTTCTTTTTATGAGAAAAAGCAGCTCTAAAAGATTGATGTACTCAGGTAAAGTAGACAGGGAATAAATTTCCAGCTGTCTTTCCAGATGGATCTTGCCAGTACAGTATTTAGTTGCTAAATATGTAATATATTAACATAGCATTCAGGATTGGACAAGAATGCATGAAGTATCATCAAGCTTTAATCATATTTCAGATATATAGGTAGATAGGTAAGTAGATAGCTAGATGATAGATATAGATAGCTAGGTGAATAGAATAGAATAGAATAGAATAGAATAGAATAGAATAGAATAGAATAGAATAGAATAGAATAGACCTTGTAGGTCATCTAGTGCAATCCCCTGTTCAAGCAGGAGACCCTATACTAGTGGTGGTGAATTTAAGGCACATGTGCCAGAGGTGGCACTCAGATGCTCTCTGTGGGAATGCATATTGTTAGCCCAGCCCAGCTCCATCATGTTTCTCTGTCACATTTCTCGCCATCATTTGCAGAGAAACAAAAGTTTGTGGGACTAAAAAAAGTTCACTCAATCAATCTCAACTTCTCATGAAAGAAAAATATCTCACAAAGTTGGCATTGATTGAGTGAACTTTTTTTTGTCCCACAAACTTTTGTTTCCCTGCACATGATGGCGAGAAACATGACAGAGAAATGCGATGGAGCTGGAAATCAGGTAGACAAAGAAATGCTTGGCGGGGGGGGGCATCTGGGTGGTGGTGGGTGGGGCAAGCTCTGCAGCAGTGCTGCAATGGTGAAATGGGCAATGGAGTGGCCCTCCCCCTGCTGCTCCTCCTGCTTGGGGGAAGTGAGGGCATCTGGGCAGTGATGGTGGGTGGGGAAAGCTCCGTGGCATAGCACTGCAATGCCAAAATGGGAAATGGAGCAGCCGGTATGAGGTAAGGAGGAGGCCGCTTTCCCTCTCTTCTCCCTGTTCCTCCTCCATCCCTCATACTGGCTGCTCCATTTCCCGTTTCTACATTGCAGCACAGTGCACAGGATTCATTTTGATAGCATGGGGGGGATAATTTGCCTGGCCAAACTAATCCCGCAGTCTCCCCTACATTGGGCTGAGCTTCAATCAGGTTGGTCAGTCGGTCGGTGGCTCCATCGGCGGCAAACAAAACAGCCCCGTTGTGCCATGCTTCCTCCTTTCTCAAGGCGCGTCCAGCCTTTCTTTACCTTTCTTTCCCTCATGGATCACGGTGGACAAAAGAACAATAAAACCGCCTGCTATAGCCAAGCCCACTCCTGCTAAACAAGGAGTAGCCATGGTGGTGGAGTAGCGTAGGGCGGAGTATATATTGGTAACTACCCATGATGTACTTTCCAGCCCTAGACAATCATAGTATTTGCAGAGTCCTTGGGAGAAAGGTATGATGGGGGGGGGAATAAGCATATTTCTTTATTGGAACCACTCATCAGACAAAGAAGCAGAACAAAAAAAAGAAGCTATCTGGTCTCCATACAGTGGATTCAAAGCATCCCTAACCTTGTCTTTTCCTGCAAGATACAGGCCATGTACCAATAGCTTTGTTCTGCCCCCTTTCTTGTTTTGAATTTCCTGTCCAAAGGTAATTGGATTTTTGGCTTGTAACCAAAGATATCTAGGCTAAGACTGTCCGTTCTTCTGTCCGGATAGGACATTTTATGGTGATACAGTTTTCTTCCAGATAAATAATTGATGGGTATTTAGTTATCAGGAAGGCGAGGTCTCTTTCAATAATAGAAATTAAAACTATTTTATTTTAACAAGAAAAGAAGTAAAAATACACAGAGAAAATTGGGATAAGAAAATGAAGAGAAAAACCAAGAAATGATATTACAAAAGTTTTTCTTTTTGATTGTTGCTAAAAGTAATATTTCATAAGCAGGAAAAAAAATGAAGGGTCATAAAAGTGCATTTTTCACCTTTTTCTTAGAACAATTAGCTGAGCTCTGCCTTGTTTATCATTATTTTAGGTAGTAAAACCTCAGTATTCAGGTTAAATTGCTGTGTTGGCACTTTGCAATAAATAAGTGGGTTTTGGGTTGCAGTTTGGGCACTCGGTCTCTAAAAGGTTCGCCATTACTGCCCTATACCATTTTTGACATATCACTGTCAGTCTCTTCTTGAAAGCTTTCAGTGATGAAGCACCAACAACTTCTGAAGGCAAGCTGTTCCATTGGTTGATTATTCTCACTGTCAGAAAATTTCTCATTTCTAGGTTGAATCTCTCCTTGATCATTTTCTATCCATTATTCCATGTCTGGTCTTCAGGTGCTTTAGAAAATAGGTTAACCCCGTCCTCTCTGTGACAGTCCCTCAAATATTGGAACACTGCAATCAGGTCACCTTCTCTTCACTAGATTAGCCATAGGCAGTTCCTAGATAGATAGATAGATAGATAGATAGATAGATAGATAGATAGATAGATAGATAGATAGATAGATAATAGAGCCTTTGAGTCAGTGTTGAACTCTGCCATCTGCATGGAGAAGTCCCTAAAGTTTTCTTAGCAAGGTCAATGCCTCCTTCCTAAGGCTAGAGAGAAGAACTGACCCAAGGTCACCCAGCAGCTTTCATACCTAACCAGTACTAGAAATTTCCAGCACTTTTATGCAGGTGATTATAACATTCTAGACAGGAAGAAACTCTGCAGGGTATCCATTAGTTGATTACTGAATAAAAAGCCATTGAAGGGGAGCACTAACATTTGCCACATATATTTGTGCAGTTTTTACTGACCAAGAAAGATACCAGGATAATGCTTTTATTCCATGTAGAAAAACCATATAGCTATGTTCCCAAGCTTCAGATGAGATAAATACTATTAACATGTCCTTTTCTATATTCTTCTATGAAAAATCAACATACTGGCACTGCAAGAAAGAAATAATCAAGCTAATTTTCTCCCAATGGCTTTGTTTGATTTTTGGCTTCTGGTCATCAGAGTAAATTATTCCATGTATACCAGTTTTGTTTTGCTATCAATTAAATTTATTGTCAACTGCTACGTGCTGTAAAAAAAAGTTGAGCAACCATCATTTCATTAATAAATTAATAGAAATGTCTTCAAAGTAAACACAATTCCCATACCCCTTTTAAAATAATTAAATTAAGACCCTATTTTAAACCAGAAGCATACAGAAATAAGTACACTGTAACATATTTCACATGTAACATGTAATTAAGAGTACTCCACTCCTCTGCTCGTAACAAAATACCTTATGCCACTAGGCTTGAAATTTTAGGCTTGGACAACGTAGAACTACGTCGCCTATGGTCCGACCTAAGCATAGTGCACAAAATTATCTGCTACAACATGCTAGCTGTCAATGACTACCTCAGCTTCAACTGCAATAGTACATGGGCACAAAATAGATGCAAACTCAAGGTAAACCGCTCCAAACTCGATTGCAGAAAATACGACTTCAGAAACAGAGTGGTCAATGCCTGGAATACTCTATCTGACTCTGTTGTTACATCCTCAACCCGCCCGTAACTTTAACCTATTTAACCAATAGACCTAGTCTATTGTTGACCTCACCCCATTCTTAAGAGGCCTGTGAGGGGCGTGCATAAGCGTACCAGCATGGCTTCCGTCCCTGTCCTACTGTCCCCATTTATTTATACCCATTTCCTGTATTAATATCCATGTTCATACTTATTCTTGTTATCTCATATATGTTTGACAAACTAACTAATTAACTAAATAAAGATTATATAATTAAAAATTGATGATCTCTTTTCTGCTAGATATAAAACAGTGGAGAACTCTTTAAGAAAAGCTACATTTTCCCCTGATAGTGAAAAGCCAGCATCGGGGCATACATGGGTATGTGTGTGCGTAGCTGGGGTATTGCTGTTTCAAAAGTCCAGATGACACTGTAACCACACAAAGTACAAAGTTTTTTTTTTCATGTGACCAACAGAAATGGATCTTTTTTTGTACTTTAGCTGGAAAGCTTTCCAAAATACTGATATGCCCTCAGAGAAATATCAACCTTTTCAGTTACTGCATGCATGAATCAAAGGAAGGAAAGTGACACAAACCTTTTTCCCAACATAGTTCCCCCCCCTGATTTTAATATTATATTGTTGTTCAAAGGTTGACAAGACGATTTATCTGCTGTTAAATATATATTTCACTGAACTAAAGCAGTCTTGCATTGAATGAACAAGTTCTTTCAATCGTTATTTAAAAAGACAGGTGTTCCTAAAATTTCAGGAGAAATAATTGCTTTCTTCCAGCTGTCTCTTTTTGAAAACATGCATTTTATGCAGTAGAATTTCACTAAGATATATCAATAGATTATTTTGGAAAGTTTGCTGGCAATCATCTCTATTCACCGCTTTACTATACAAGGTAAATATTATGCTGTACTATTTTTTAAAAAAATTAATATCTAGTTATGCAGCCAGGAATAAATACAACTGTAAAACAAAAACAATGCAGGGAACACTCTGTTTATGATACATTTATGCAACTTTTAAATATACATATCCATAGGAATCTTATAAAAGCAAATAGAATATCTTTTTTTCACTTCCAAGTAAATTTTAGTTTGTACATTTCAGTGTGGTGGAAAGGCTATTTTCTTGAAACTTAAATATAGGGATTTGATATGTATATAAAGCTATTTGTCTAATAATCTTCCCGATAGCACTATCCTGATGTTGATTTTCACATGAATCAAAGACTGGGGAATGTGTAAGTGTTCTGCTTCAATTATTGATATTTTCTTTCAGGTTTTTTTTCCTCACTCTGAATCAGTTCTAGCGCCTGAGAGATTTTCAATGGATATGATCTTTATTTGCAAAGAAAGTCGGTTTGGTTCTCTTGTTTTATTTCTATAATGCTGGTTATTAGGGTATTCTTCAGTTTCTGTAGCCAACAGAGTAACATATCCATATCTCAGATTACTCCTTTCACCAGCTTCCAATTCTTCCAGACCTTTAGCACATATAATATATTATGGGTATAGGTTGAGTAGGTTTGATGATAGAATGTAGCCTTGTCTGATTTCCCGGTGGTAAACTATTTAGTGCTACCAACTCTGTTCTCATTGTGGCTTCCAAATTATTGTAAAGATTTCCTGTCCAAAGAAACTTATGATACTTATGAAGTCTTGAAAAATCAGCATAATCACAAGCTTAGGAGTAATCTGTAAAACAATAGTAGAACTCTCTGGTATTTTCTCACAGTTTCCATATTTTATTTCTACATCCTTTCTTTTTTAACGTATCAGGAGAAGTCCTTTTTTGGTTTATGCCCTTCATTAGTCCTAGCATTGCTATAAATATGGTTTACTGATATGTACTGTTCTTGTTGACTAAGAATTTCCTCTTTCTATATCTCTTATATATATCTCATATATATATATATATATATATATATATGTTTTCTCAGGTTTTCGCGGGTGTTTGTATGTAGGTCTTTGGTTATTCGGGTCTTCTCCCACGTAAAATTGGAAGTGTCTTGGCGACGTTTCGACGAAGTCTCATTCGTCATCTTCAGGCTGGTGTTCTCGGCTTCGTGCTTCCAGGAGCAATGTGAGATCGCAGCTGTCTCTTCCTTTTAACTGCTAGTGGGGGTGTGAGCTGATTGGGTGGGAACTTGGCTGTGTTCTGATTGGGTGGAGGCGTGTTCTGATTGGTTAGGGGCTTGGCTGTGCTCTGATTGGCTGGGGGTGTGTTCTGTTTGGGTGGGGGCTTGGTTGTGCTCAGCTTAGTCTGAGTTGCAGGGGGATTTGAGCTGGTGAGCTGCGTTGTTGTTGTTTGGCTTCGTGTTTGTGGCCGTGCGAGCTCTTCATGGTGGGTGTCAGTCTGCTTCATGTATGGATTGGAGGGGTTTAAAGTGGCTAATTATGCAGCTGCGGTCTGGCTTCTGGTCCTTGGTCGTGGCTCATTATCAGTGTGGGTTTGAGTCTGCTTTCTGCGTGGATGTGTGATGGTGACATCAGGTGTGGCACTCGTGAGTGTGGGTCTGGTGTCATTCGTCGTGTTAGGGACTCGTTTGTCAATAAGGGCGGGTTTCCAAATGGCTGGTAGGCGGGAGGTATCGTCTCGTTTGTTCATGCTGTGTGGGCGTTTTTCTATCTCGATGGCTTCTCTGATTATTCTGTTGTTAAAGTGTTCAGTTTTGGCGATAGTTCTGGTCTTTTTCAAGTCAATATCATGTCCTGTGGCTTTAAGGTGTTGGACCAGGGAAGAAGTTGGTTCCTCTTTTCTGACTGAGTTCTTGTGTTCTTCTATGCGTGCACTTATTCGTCTGTTGGTTTGTCCGATGTATGTGGTGGGGCAGGCGGTGCATGGGATTTCATATACTCCTTGATTTTCTAACTCAATTTTGTCTTTGGGGTTCCTTAGGATGGTGGATATTTTTCGGTTTGTGCAGAATGCTGTCTTGATGTTATGTTTGTGGAGGATTTTGCTTATTCTGTCTGTGGTGCCTTTTATGTATGGGAGGAGGGCCTTGCCATTTTCTTGTTCTCTGTCTTGGATTTTAGTGGGGGTTTCTTTTTGGATTAGGTTGGTGATCTTATTTCTTTGGAATCCATTGGATGTGAGTACGTTAGTGAGGGTGTGTAGTTCGGTTTTTAGGTGTTGTTCGTCAGCTAAGCGTTTTGTTCTGGAAATGAGTGTCTTGGCTACAGAGTTGATCTGGGCAGGGTGGTGGTGTGAGAGTGCGTGCAGATAGCGGTTTGTGTGTGTTTTCTTCAGGTATATAGTGTGTCCTAGGGAGCCATTGGATTTTCTGTAGACTAAGACATCCAGGAAGGGAAGTTGGTTGTTCACTTCTGTTTCCATGGTGAACTGTATTTTGGGGTGTAGGCTGTTGAGGTGTGTGAGGAAGTTGTCCAGTTTTTCTTTCCCATGTGGCCAGATTATGAAGGTGTCGTCCACATATCTGAGCCAGAGTTTGGGTTTGTGATCGGATTTTTCTAGAGCTTGGGTTTCAAAGTATTCCATATAGAGGTTGGCAATGACAGGATGAGAGGGGTGATCCCATGGGTGCTCCTTCTGTTTGTTTGTATTTCTGTCCATTATAGATGAAGTATGTATTGGATAGGCAGTGGTTGGTCAGATCTAAGATGTGCTTGGGGGGGTTATATTTGTTTTGGATAACTGTCAAGGCTTCTTTGATTGGTACTTGGGTGAAGAGGGATATGACATCAAAGCTCACGAGTAGGTCACTGGGCTGTAAGTTTTGTTGCTTTATGATGTCTATGAACTGGAATGAGTTTTTTACGTATGAGGTGATGGATTCTGCATAGGGCTGTAGTTGTTTGGCGAGAAATTTGGCTAGGTTTTGTAGAGGTGAGCCTATGGAGCTGACTATGGGTCTAAGTGGGGTTCCTTCTTTGTGTATCTTGGGGAGACCATAAAGCTTAGGGCATCTGGATGATTTCTCTCTGGGTATGATTCTTTGCTGAATCTCTTCGCTGATGGGGGAGGCTTTTATTTTGGATCTGATGGTTTTTTCCAGGTAGGTGGTGGGGTCTGTGTTTAGGGGTTTGTATATGGAGTCTTGGAGTAGGTTGGTTAATTTGGTTTGGTAGTCAGATGTGTTCATAACCACCGTGGCATTGCCCTTGTCTGCTGGTAGGATTATTATGCTGGTGTCTTCTTTCAGGTTAAGTAGTGCTGTCTGTTCCTCTTTGGGTAAGTTACTTTTGGGTGGCTTGCTGGTGCAGAGGATATTGGTGATTTCGAGTCTGATTCTGTTTGCATCGTCGGGGTTGATTTTGGTCAGGCTGGTTTCAACTCCGCATATAATGGTTTCAGTGGGGATGCTTTTGGGAGCGACTGCAAAGTTGAATCCTTTGGAAAGGACATTGGTTTCGGCTTTGGTGAGGATCCTATCTGAGATGTTATGCACTGTTTGTTTCATGTGTGGCTGTGAGGGTGGAGGGGATTGTTTCTGGCATTCTTGTAGTCTTCGGAGTTTGTTGGTGTGTGTGTCTGTCTTGAGGGTGGTCTGTGTTTCGGCTCTCCAGATGGCAAGTTGTTTGGATTTGTCCCAAAGTGCGGGGTGGATCTTGTTGCTGAGTTTGAGGTGAAGTGTGAGGAGATCCTTGTTGATTCGGTCTAGGAGGAATCTTTTTCTGTGGAGTTCATTTCTGATTAGGGCTAGTTCTGTTCTTTTCAGAATGCGTTTGGTGGCTGCAGAGTTGAAGTGGAATTTCAGTTGGAAGCCTGTGGGGATTAAATTTTGATCTCGGCAGTTGCGTAGGAATGCAAGGTCACATAAAATGGAAGCTCTTTGGACTTCGAGTTTTTCATAGGTCCTGGTCAGATGGTGGATTTCCTCCCCGTAGAGGTGGGATATTTGTTTTCTCAGGTTTTCGCGGGTGTTTGTATGTAGGTCTTTGGTTATTCGGGTCTTCTCCCACGTAAAATTGGAAGTGTCTTGGCGACGTTTCGACGAAGTCTCATTCGTCATCTTCAGGCTGGTGTTCTCGGCTTCGTGCTTCCAGGAGCAATGTGAGATCGCAGCTGTCTCTTCCTTTTAACTGCTAGTGGGGGTGTGAGCTGATTGGGTGGGAACTTGGCTGTGTTCTGATTGGGTGGAGGCGTGTTCTGATTGGTTAGGGGCTTGGCTGTGCTCTGATTGGCTGGGGGTGTGTTCTGTTTGGGTGGGGGCTTGGTTGTGCTCAGCTTAGTCTGAGTTGCAGGGGGATTTGAGCTGGTGAGCTGCGTTGTTGTTGTTTGGCTTCGTGTTTGTGGCCGTGCGAGCTCTTCATGGTGGGTGTCAGTCTGCTTCATCTGACCAACCACTGCCTATCCAATACATACTTCATCTATAATGGACAGAAAGGTTTTTTTTTGTAGCTCCAGCTCAGTAGATGAGATTCTACTGAGCTGGAGCTACAAAAAAAAACCTTGGATACATAGGGAAAACCTGGCTAGAAGAAAAACACACATAGACCCTACGAAGAAGTAAGAAAATTGATACTATGCCTTTACAGGGAGGAGATGGGTGTGGCCTACTGATGAAAGCTAACGAGCTAGAAATGGATCTATTTAGGTCTCCCACCTAGCAGTGAGAGCTTGCTAGGTGTTAGAAAAGAAAAAAGCCCAGAACCGAGTAGATGAGATTCTACTGAGCTGGAACTACAAAAAAAAACCTTGGCTACGTAGGGAAAACCTGGCTAGAAGAAAAACATATATATATATATATATATATATATATATATATATATTGTACTGATTTTTTTTATTTTTGTAAGCTTTTTGTGCTATCTTATTAGCTTCTTACATGTTCTTTTCCTGTTTCCCTATTGGAATTGGAATTTAGTGTTTGGTGTGTGTTTATATGGAATCCCATCTATTTTATGTTTTACTATGGAATACCTCTTATTATTGCTCTGAATATAATACAACTTGCTTTCTTGCAGTCCAAGTAAACATTTGACTGCATTCAGTTTTAGTTTCACTTACTATCAAGAATTTCTGTATAACATGATAATTTCCCTCAAAATGTTCATGAAAGCCATGAACTGAATTTTGTACTGAATCGTTCTTATTTGTTAGGATAACTCAAGCATATATGCTTGCCCTGTGTTCTCTTCCATCCTCTGAAGGAAAACATCATCAACAAGAAAATTTATGAATTTCTGCGAAGAGTCACCCTTGAGAGAATGTTTCACAACAGATGTCAGGATAATAAGAGGCTCTAATGCTACGGTTCTGCTTCTTTCTGAAAGATCACTAATTTGCTTTGGGAAAACATTATATCTGCATTGGGGTTTCAAAAATGAACAAGGAACAGCAATAAACTTTTTATTCTACCTTCCATTTGTTTTAGAAGGTATCAACACTTTTTCAGCAAATTCATTCACTTTGATTTCTACAAAGATAATGGATATTTTTAAAACACAGTGCAATTCTTCTTCCCTTTCTGTTGCTTATCTTCTGTTGAATAAGTTGTATTCTGCAATTGTAATGTCCCAGTCATGAAGATCCTCTCAGCATTTGCAATTATACTTATTAAAACATATTGCTCCTCTGTAGTAATGATTCAAGCTCACCTTCCTTTTTACCCAGGTAATTACTCTTCATGATTATTCACTAAGTAGTTTAATAAGGCACAGAACAATTACTACTCCCATTTACTCTTGCAGTACACAAACATGTATCTGAAGTTTCTACTTCTGGGTTTTTGACATATCGTATCTGATATGTTTTAGCCAAACACATCATTCCCAACTTTAATGGACTTGCATTCCATCTTGTTCCAGCTTCTATGACTCCAGAAGCAAAATATCTTATATTGAAGTCATTTGTTTAACCATTAATTTATCTACACCATTTGGGGTGAGGGAATGGCTCTCTTCCCTGTCTAGAATTATGGATATGAACACAACCTAAACTTTCAGGTTTTTCAGCTTTTTGCTTTCAATGTCTAACTTCATGCAATGCCATTTGTGCCTGCATAGATGAGTAAAAGGGGATAACTGTCACTAAATTTGAAAAGTCTTGACAACTGATCCATCATTCCATTAACTGATGTTCCTTGAATCATTATGTCATATTTCATGATCAGTGGGCTAAGCTGATGCATATTAGTTTCTTTAAAAAAGTCACCAGCAATGATAACTCTCATCTTTGTTGTCTTCCAAATAACAGTTGCACACCTTTTGCTTCTCAGAGCTCCAGCCTCTTGTCTTCTGTTCAACCCAATATTTTGTTTGTTTTTTGGATAATCGAGAGCCTATTTCTTCTGCAATGGCTTATTGCAGAGAGTTCAGTGGTGCAGAATCTCTTCTAAATCTCTGTCGGTTTTACCCATCAAGTTTGCTTCTTTTTATTTTATTTTCTTGGGAAATACTGCTTTTTAAAAAATCTTTGGCTGTTCATTTTGGTCTAATAAATCTTTGTCTTTCTCTTTCAGCTGAGGTTGGACATCTTCAAGCCACTTTAACTGTTATAGATTTGCCCTTGCTGCCAATATCAGGTTATTTTTTTTTATTGTTATTTTTGGCTTTAGTTTAGTGTGACAACCTTGCCATTATTCCTTGTGTATCCAGTCATACTTGCCCAATAAAGAATTCTATTCTATTCTATTCTATTCTATTCTATTCTATTCTATTCTATTCTATTCTATTCTATTCTATTCTATTCTATTCTATTCTATTCTATTCTATTCGTCAATGTGCAGTGTACACTCTGGAAACTGTGTTTATGTTAGTTTCTGTTGGGTCAATTTGGACTAACAGGGTAGGCAACCTCTGTGTCCTTTCAATTAAATAGTGCCATTTTCCTGGGTTCAAGAAACATACCTTAGACTACGTCTTAGAATAACTTTATTTTCAATTTAAATGTATACTAATCAGCATACATTAAAAGGAAATTTCGTTGCATACAACTCTCAAAGGGTCACCTCCTCCAATATATACTACATAAACATGACAAAAATATAAATAAATAAAAAAAGATTATGCATATATCCACATACCCACATATATTATTATGTGATGCAGAGAAACAACACAGTCTATGGCGAGAAAAATGAATCTTGTGAGTTTATCAGACGGATGGCATAGGGAGCAAATCTATTACAGAACCTGGTAGTCCTGCTAGAAATACTTTGAAACTTCCTCCCAGAAGGGAGCAACAGAAACAGACCGTAAAGTGGCTGTGTGGGGTCTCTAACAATGCTTTGAGCTCTAAGCACATTAAACACCTTCTCTGTCATGGTGCCTGCTCTCTGAAATGAAATTCCCCCTGAAATCTCTGTATCTGCCACCCTGGAGGCATTCCAGAAGACTTTAAGCAAAGAATAACTACATATGGCATTCATATCTCAAATAAGATTTATCAGACTAGAACATAATGGGATAAATATTACTATTAAGTAGGGAATCATGAGGAAAATATATGTAATCACATAATCTCCTCACAGACACTTTTATAACTTAAAAATGTTATATAATTAAGAGGCAGTGAAACTTGAATAAAAATATTTTCACTATCTGGATTTGCAATGCTGAAATAAATAGATTTTATTCTTTTACAAATTTTTGATCTGCCATTCTCGGAGAATGAGGTTTATTAATCTTTACCTTTTGTACTATTTGCCATAATACCTTAATTTATTCTTTATATACAATTCCATACAATTCAATTTGTATTATTTCAGTCAATAACATTTATTCATAGCTATGTCATTTGGTGTATTTTTTTTGCCTGAGAATGGAAAAATTATTACAAAAGCTATTTTTATTATGATGAAATCTTACTTAGTTATAATATATATAATATATTATATATATCAAATAAATCAGTGCATAACAATTGATACAGATTGAACATGGTGTGGCCTGTAAATATTATTATCCCACTCACTACAGAAATTTATAATTCTTTTATTGTCTTCCTGATATTTTAAATAATTCACCTTCTTAAGCACATACATAAAATTGTGCTGAAATGGACCAATACCTCACTGGTCACTATGAAAAGAATCAAGGGTTTATACCTATTTCAAGGAAACAGTCATAAATCATCCAATACTATCATACTTTACCCTTGTCCCTAAGCAAGGAATGGATGTCCTGTAGGTGAGATTACACTTACTCTTTAACTTTATTGAATGGCACGAAACATACTTTATTTTACTTTACACCTGAAGGTATGAACAGAGAGGTCTGCCTTTTATTCTAGTATGATACAAAACTATCTATTAGGATGAACAGCAGTAGAGATTCTTCATGGAAAGCCAATTTTAGCCAATAATTGTAGACCAAGGTCTCGCATACCTTGGAGGCTAGCTCACTTTCTAAGCACAAAGAAGAGAACACGCACAGGGCACAGGGCACTGAGGAATGCAAAGCAAGCTTCTGAGGAATTGTGCATTAGAGATCTTAGCTCTTTTAAATTGACTTGAAACTGGGGACTGGAATTTGCTTGATCTCTCTCTCTTTTTTTTTTCTTTTTTGAGAAGGGGCTGAGAGCTTTTAAAAATGAATTTAAATTAAATTAGAGTCTGTACTTTGGTTATTTGTTGTTGAAATAGATCATTGCAATCTTATGTTCAGTTTCTGAAGATGTCCCTGCTCCCTAACATGAGATACTTATGATGATTATCTATCTCTATCTCTATCTCTCCATCCATCATCCATCCATCTATCTATCTCATCACATTTTTGTCTATCTTCCTCAGAGGAACCCTTAGGCTGCCTATTCTTAATCCAAACCATGTATCCTCCAAAGCCTATTTTCCTTTGACCAAGGTGTAAGGAAAAAACTTGCTCAAACCCCAGCTGAGAATGATTTTTTTCTGTCCTTTCGTGTATTTCCTTTCTCCTTAAAAAAAGAATCCTAAAGCAAATTCTTTCATGTAATTGAATGGTAAAGATGTATGTAAATGTTATTTTGCCTGCCTGTTCTTTTCTTTAACTTCAAAAACCAGGTTTGCTTTAAAATGTTTAACTGTAGCACAGAAGAATTCAGTGCTGTATTTCTAATGTATGCTTCATTTGCTTGATGCGGTAAATGAACTATTGGAAGGTTATAATTTAAATATTCACTGTCACTGAATAAACGGACAGTTTCATGCTAAGAACAGCTATTTTCTCAGATTGTTTAAAAAATAGAAAATAACAGTAATTGAGTGTTCTTCCACTTTTGTGATTTTAATTCAGTACTGAAACTGGTGAATCTGGTGATCTACTCTCTTAATTGAATGGAGCAGAAGTGTTTGCATTTAGGTTTTGTTCCAGGGTAAGGATTTTCTTAGAAAATGTATTGTCTTGTTGGAATAGCTGATTTTTGCCATTCCTTTATTTATTTATTTATTTTTTTATTTTTTTATTTATTGTTAGATTTTTATACCGCCCCCTCTCCCGAAGGCCTCGGGGCGGTGAACAGCCAAAATTAAAAAACATACAATATAAACATTAAAATACGTTTAAAACAGAATTAAATCCAAAATGGCTCCCCAATTTAAAACGCCTTACCCATGCCCCTATAAATAAGACGAATTTAAAATTTAAAAATTTAAAATTTCCACATTTAAAAAGGGGGAAGATTTAGGCCAGGCCAGCTTGATAAAATAGAAAAGTCTTAAGCGCGCGGCGGAAGGTGCGCAGATCCGGGATCCTACGTATCTCCGGGGGGAGCTCGTTCCAAATCATAGGTGCCCCCACAGAGAAGGCTCTCCCCCTAGGGGCCGACAGCCGACATTGTTTGGCCGACGGCACCTGGAGGAGCCCCTCTCTATGGGAGCGTACTGGCTGGTGGGAGGCTATTGGTGGTAGCAGGCGGTCCCGTAAATAACCAGGTCCTAAGCCATGGAGCGCTTTAAAGGTGATAACCAGAACCTTGAAGCGCACTCGGAAGACCACCGGGAGCCAGTGCAGCTCGCGCAGGAGAGGTGTTACATGGGAACTCCATGTCGCTCCCATCACCACCCGCGCGGCCGCACTCTGCGCCAGGGGAGCCCCATGTAGAGAGCGTTGCAGTAGTCCAGACGAGAAGTAACGAGGGCATGAGTGACTGTGTGTAGGGAGTCCCGATCTAGATAGGGACGCAACTGTCGGATCAGGCGAACCTGATGAAAAATCCTCCCGGACACGGCCGTCACATGCTCTTCTAACGACAGCCGTGAATCCAGGAGGACACCCAGGTTGCGAGCCCCATCCGTGGGGGCCAATGATTCGCCCCCAATAGTCAGCGATGGCACTAGCTGACTATATCGGGACGTCGGAAACCACAGCCACTCGGTCTTGGATGGGTTGAGCCTGAGCCTGTTCCTCCCCATCCAGATCCGTACGGCCTCCAGGCACTGGGACATCACTTCAAGGGCATCGTTGGGGTGGTCCGGGGTGGAGATGTACAGCTGGGTGTCATCCGGGTACTGATCTTCTTTTTTATTTAGGTTTTTTTTTTAAAAAAAAAAATCTTCATCAGAAGGTGATTTATAGTCTACATTGTGCATTTATATTAAATACACATATGGCATTTGAATACTCATATGGCATTTATTACTTCATCTGCCTAAATTTGCAGCATTTCACAGAGAAAATTTAAAGAGATATCAGTATCATATGTTTAGATCAAATTTCTGTTTTTTACCATCTCTGGGACCAATATACTCTAAATCAGTTTTTCTTTACGTTGTATAGACTTCAACTCCCAGAATTCCCCAAGTAAGCCATGGGAGTTGAAGTCACACATCGAAAGTTGCCAAATTTGAGAAACACTGTTCTAAATGGAAACAATACTGCTAAAACAGTTCCCTTCCCCCATTTGAATAATGAGAAAGATTAAAACTTGTAAAATTATCTCTCTCTCTCTCTCTCTCCCAAATAGACATTCCCAAATAAGAAAAGAACAAAGGGAAAGGCACACATTATTATTATTATTATTATTATTATTATTATTATTATTATTATTATTATTATTATTATTACTACTACTACTACTACTACTACTACTACTACTACTACTACTACTACTAGCTGTACCCGGCCAAGTGTTGCCATGGCTCAGTTTTGTGGGTATACAATATTTTTTGACCGAGTGCCAATAATTTCTCTCTGTAGCTCAGGTCATGCCTACTTTGCCTCCGTCCCACCAGTCTTTTCACTCGGTCAATTGGATTCAGACCTGAGTTGCCTTTCTCTTCGTTTCTTTTTGGACTTTAACGTTGCTTAATCAATTGCTTTCTTGGACTTTTACCTATTTGGTGCTTGTATTGGGAGAGCTGCGCGTTGTGTGAGTGGCGGAGGGCTCTGGCCGGGCTTCGCGGCGGTTGACATTTCCCACCATTTTGCTTGTGGGTTTGGTGGCGGTGGCACTGAGGGGAAAAGACCTGGCTCGCGCCTGCCATTGTAGTGCTGCGACGTTAAAGTCCAAAAAGAAATGTAGAGAAAGGCAACTGAGGTCTGAATCCAATCGACTGAGTGAAAAGACTGGTGGGCTCTGTGTATAGCGTATGTTGCTTTTATGTCCAACAGATGGTGCTGTTTTTCAAAAACATGTTTTTACCTGTCACAGGTATGACATCTATATAATATAGGTATATTAAAAACACGTGTGTATTCGAATGCAACGTTGTGTAAAAATTTCAAAGCAATTGGTGAAGAACTTTTGGAGATTTAAGATTTTGAACAAACAAACATTTACATTTTTATTTATATAGATTATTATTATTATTATTACAATAACATTATAAAAGGTGCAGTAGATGCTCTGAGGATTGAAATGGGATCAATTTTTTTTTTTGTCAGAAAGCTAGAGCAGCCTTATTTAAAATAAAAGCAATGCAAAAAAATGTTAACTCTGAATCATGCTCATTTTTTTTTGAAAATGTACTATGAACCATTTTTATTATCGCTCATTCTTATTTTTAACAGTGGAAACAGGAAAAAATAATATATTTTTATCACTTTTCATGAAACCATTCAAAGACACTGAAATAATTCTAGACTTATGCTACAAAATCAAACTTCAAACACAAAATGTTGGTCATTTTTACCATTTACCATTTTAGGTTATTATTTCTATTTCTGTCCAAATCTGGGCAAAATAAATTCTCTACTTGAGATAGTTGTTGTTATGAGGGGTGGAGGGCCTGGAGTTAAGTTGTGAATGTGTTCATCAGTGTCACATGTTGGCCAAGTGTCATATTCCACCACTTTTCTGGTATATGACCATTCTAGAATTGGAGACTTCAGAAGAGAATTCTACTATTGACCCAGGGATGTGGATTGATGGCAGTGAAGGGGAGATCATATCTCATTGACAAAAGATTTGGGATTCAGTTGTAGATCAAATGAAATGAAATAAAATTATTTTATTACAACCCTAAGGTATACATCACTGATAACAAACTAGGAAAGAATAGGACAGCAATTTTTGCTGACAAAGTTGTTTAGCTGGAGCTAAACAACATTGAAGCAAAATATATCCTGTGCTTCATACTGGATAGCTCCTCTGCTAACCTGAATGGTTTACTTTTGATCTGTAGAATACTTTGGTAAAGTGGATTTGCTCACATGGATTGTTAGCAAAAGGATTTCCAGATGAAGGTGAAGGACTTAATCTGGTTTTTAATCTTCTTCAACCCATGGATTTGCGGATTAGGACTGGGCTCTTAACTAAATATATTCTTAACCTACTTCCTTGCTTTTATCTGATTTCCTATAACTTGATATCGTGAAAACCATGGCGTTTATCAGAGAGCAGAAAAAATGCAGTTAGCTTTATGCAACTGAATAAAGTACAAAGAATAGAGTTATTACCTTCTTCCTACTTCATCAGTGATGTATGTCATCTCTTCCTACTATCAATAATTCAAATAAATTCCATACAGAATTGAAAATCAAAATTATCACCTCAGTTAATTCAAAAGTAGATATGATAATGACTTAAGTATAGGTACCGTGTTTTCCTGAAAATAAGTATACTTATTATAGGTACCGTGTTTTCCCGAAAATAAGACCCTGTCTTATATTTTTTTGAACCCTGAAATAAGCACTTGGCCTTATTGCCATGCGCTCAAAAGCACGATTGGGTTTATTATCAGGGGATGACTTATTTTGGGGAAAACAAGGTAATAAAGCAATTTATACAGCTATATAGTGTATCTGTAGAATAGAATATTTAAGATATATTGAATTTAAATACACAAAGTTTTAACTTTAAAAGGACAGTGGAGTCAACTTTACTGAGCAATTAAAGATTGCAGTAGTTAGAGAATAGAAATGAAGTAAACATAGATATAATATCACAAAAGTACTTTCATTTTTTTCAAGCTATACAGCACTGAAAAGAATTGCAAGGATATTGTTTTAACAAACTCCAAATATGTTACCATGTAAAAGTGAAAGAGCTGTGATGAACTTTCTTCTTAAATTTCACTGTGACAAATAGATTTTAGTAACCATTGGGCAATATCCTTATATGATTACACATAAGAAAACAACACGTAAAAAGGAAAATATATGTCTCGCAGCATAATTTTGCAGGATCCAAACTGGGATCAGAGGTTTTGTTTTGTGAGCTTTTGGACTTGGGCTGGAGCCCATCTTCAGGGAACATTTTTCTAGCCTGAACATCTCGGAAGATGGGCTCTAGCATGAGTCCAAAAGCTCAGAAGACAAAACATCTGCTCCTGGTGACCGACTCAGATGGGATCCTGCAACATTTAAAAATTCAAAATTTAGATATAGAGTCTCAATAATTTGTCAAGTGTCAATCATTGCAAAAATGTATTGCTGAAGAGATTTGAAGAATGGAATTACTGCCTCTCATTTTGAATGGCCCATGATTCTCTTCCACTAACTCCATCAACCAACTCTTATTTTTTGTTTCAACAACTATATTTCTATATGTTTCTAAGGGCATATTGGCTCTACATACATATATCTTCAAGTACTTTTTTCTATTTTTATATTGCTTCCTTGCCTTGACATGTTGATCAGATGACACTCATTTATGAAGAAGCTCTAAATTGAAAGAGGCACTAATTGCATTCTCTTCTGCTTACCATACTCTCTCCAAAGTGTACTTTGATAATTGCTCACCCACTCGTTGCTTTTTTTAAAGCTATGAGTTGCATCTTAAACAGAATTATTTCCTCTCTGTACAAAGTAATTAGCACCTTGAAAGAGTATCCCATCTTCTTTGTACATCTTGCTTAGAATCTACATGTTTGCTCAAAAGTAAATTATACTGGATTCAGTGAACTTTCATATAATATTTCCATACGATTATAGCATCAATTAAGACAGCGGTGCCCAACCTTTGTGGCTTGGCTCAGTAGGGGGAACAGAGGAACCTGGTCGCATGAGCAGCAGGCTGGTAGGTCAGCACACATGCACAACTCAGGGCAGACTGGCATGTACACGCATGCGTGTGCAGCTCAACTTGAACAAGTTTAGCTGCGTGCACATGTGCATGTGCACCGGCCTGCCACTTGCAGAAATCAAGTTGCACTGGTGCATGCCGGCCCACTGCTCACAGGGCCCAGTTCGGAGCAGGCCACGGCCCGTTAGTGGGCTGTAGCCCGGGGATTGGGAGCCCTGATTTAAGATATCCACAATCAATATATTAATTTTTTTCATAATGAAATGTAATTTTCACTGTATTGTGATTCTTCTCAAGTTTTTGAAAAATAATTACTCTTAAAAAGATTGTAATGAGATTCTATGAATGCTAATTTATATTTGGCAGTGTTCCCATTAACAGCCACAATGGGATGATGAATTAGAATTGAATCTTTTAATCTTATGTATTATTACAGTATTTCCATCAGTTAACCATACAATCAAATTAGCAGAAACATGAGATTGGTGGAAAGTGTTTAGCAGCCCTAAACCACAAATGAGTGGAGTGCTATTAATTACTTCTTTGCTGTTTATCATAGTCATTATAGACCACCATATCCATTTCCCTGATAAAAACGTCTGTTATCAGACTTCTGAAATCACACTTTTTATTTACATACATACACAAATACTATGAATTAATAATATATAAAAATGATCAGATGATTTAATACAGTGTAGTCATTTTTCATAAAAAGAAAGATCTGTCATTGTCATAGCTCCTGAGGTACCTGATGTTATCTAAGGAACTGAATAGTTTAGAAGTTGAACCTTACATCAGCAATGTTAAGGACCTAACACTTCCAAATACATCTGAAACTTTACAGCATTTTAAGGCCCTACAATAGATTATGTGTTTAGGGGGCTATAGAAGATAATATGACTGTAATAAAAGAAAGAATACAACCATGATGATAACTCCCAAACATCTATATGTGATAACTACCTGTATCTTTCTTAAAATCCTTTCCTCATTTGACAGTCTACTATTGAGATAATTTTCATCAGTAGTTTCAAGATCTATAAAAGGAGCTGCCCTTCCAATAAAAAAACAATAATAGTAATAATAGCAACTAGTAATAATTACGATCAATAAATTGTAAATAAACAGAAGAGAAATCCAAATCAAATCAATATTTGGTGTGACCTTCAAAACAGCCCAATTTTTGAAGGAACTTGCCAAGATTTGTTCAAGGTTGTTCCAAATCTCTTAGAGTACTAACCACAGCTCTTCTGTGGATGTAAGCACAGTGAATCCAGATTGGCCTAAAGAAGCTAGATATTCCAAAAATTGAAGTTCAGGACATTTGGAAGTCACCAGACTGGAAAAAAAATATTATCTGACTCTTGGCATTCATCTTGCTGATGAATAAAAGAATGAATGAAAATCTAACAAAGTCAATGCAACATGGGTTCAACATGGATTGAATTATTTCAATATAGGCACTTGCATATACTGTACTCCTGAAGAAATAAGTGATTTCATGGAAAGTTATATTATGCCCTTTATAATTTATCTTTTAACAAGGGGTACTGTAGTAATGTAGAAATGAAAAAAGACTACTTTGTTCTCATTATAAATGTTCTCATTTATTCATGGGCTGTCAGACTCCTGAATGAAAAATAACCACCACAACATAGTATGATTGACTTGCGGGGCTGGCGCAATGTGCTATCACATGGTGCAATAGGATTTATTTTTTTTTTTTTAATTTGATTTATATGCCGCCCTTCTCCGGAGACTCAGGGCGGCTTACAGTGCGTTAAGCAATAGCCTTCATCCTTTTGTATATTTATACAAAGTCAGCTTATTGCCCCCACAAACTGGGTCCTCATTTAACCTACCTTAGAAAGGATGGAAGGCTGAGTCAACCTTGAGCCTTGGAGAGATTCGAACCAGCAGTAAATTGCAGGCAGCTGTGTTAATAACAGGGTGCTTTAAACCACTGTAGTACCAAGGCTCGGGTGTTTGTTAGCAGGATTCACTGGGATAGGGAATTTATTCTTTGTCTTTCACTGTGAACTGTATTTTGTTGGGTGGGTGCACGAAGGGAGGCTCAGCCAATCTCATAGTACACATGTACTCTCAAACCTAAAGGTTTGAATTATAGTGCAAACAGAAGATTGAAATTTATGAAATCTGAACTCAAAGGGACCTTGTGTGCTATGTTAATTGAGAGTTGGAGAAAAGAATGTATGAAAAATTTAAAAACAAGCATTACCTAAGTCTCAACTGGGAGTATAGCTTATCATAGAACAGCAAACAAGAGAAGCTATTTAGAAATAAACTATATCTGTCCAGAAAATGGGAGAAAATAACAAATGATTAAAAAGTGGACCCCCTTCCCAAGTATAAACAATTATATTTGCTAGTAATAACAGAGTTTTTATAAGCTTTATGTAAAATGTTGTTCTAAAATGTCAGTTTCAATATTTACTTACTCAGATGACTCATGGATCTATCATTTAGGAAAATGATATAGATTTATAAAAAAAGCAGTTTAAGCAAGAATGAGGAAAACATCTACTCTCAGGAACAGATAAATAGTGGAACAGTTATATGGAAATGTGAAATCCCTTTTGCTGGTTAAGTTACTGCTTTTTAGTTCCAGAATGATATTTTGATTCATCAGGAAGGCCAAATTTGGGTGCTATTTTGCATTCATTTTTTAAAACAAGTGATGGATGGATGGATGGATGGATGGATGGATGGATGGATAGATGGATGGAATAATAGTTGTGTTTTCATTAGTCAGGTCTCTGTCTCTGTCTCTTTCTTTCTCTCTCTCCCTCTCTTCTGTTTCTGCTTCACACATACACACATACAGTATATGTGATCACAAAAATGAAGAATGCCAGCCTTCAAATTCCAGGAAAGAAGAAGTACAGAGAGAAATCCATGAAATGATGGTGGATGACTGTTAAAAGAGGAGGCAGATTTACTTCTGTTAGCCTTTTAAAGGACTATCTGAATATTCAAGACATCTATTTGCCACAACAGCTCATTTAGTGTTCAATATAGCTTAATTGCCAAATGCCAAAGATAGGGGGGAATGTCTATCTCCCTAGCCCAGGAATTCTGCTAATTGATGATTTTGGATTCAGAGAAATCAAATCTGTAGTTTCTACCCTGCTATAGCAAGGGTAATTTAATGTTATTATGTCACTGACCCATACTATCATGTACTACAATCATTTATTTGAGGAGAAAGGAGATGTACCAAAGTTACTACCACGGTATTCTATTCTGTCCTGCAGTCTCTAATTTTCTAGCAAAGATGTCTCAGCAGCCATTCTCATCCATGTACTGGATTATATTTAGCTATGTATTTTGAAGTTACTGGATTGAATCTGTAAAGTTTGAGGTTTTTTTGCTCTTTATATTCTTCACTTAAAAGATAGGTAATATTACCAAAATGGTTCATAGTAATTTAAAATGTAAAACATTTATATAGCTTATATACTGTAGGTATTAATGATTTAAACAAATTTTCTATTAACCAATACTATCATTTATAGTTTCGTTTTTAGGACACAATCTTAATGGAAGACTTCAAAGAGTATTTTACATACCAATGAAGATTCAAAATATTTTTGTACATTTATGCATTTAATGTTCAAAAATCCATTTAATAATTTTACTAATTACATTTCTTATATTTAAAATGAGGAACAAAATGTGTTCTTTCTTACAACTTGTTAAAGAAAAATGTGATGGAACAGAGTTAAAATGCATGTATGTGTAATTTTAGAATATTAATGCACAAATCTGTTTAATACAGTACAAAATAATACTAACATTTTGATCATTTGGTAAAGTAATGGATATGTTGTTGTTGTTAGTTGCAAAGTCGTGTCCGACCCATCACGACCCCATGGACAACGATCCTCCAGGCCTTCTTGTCCTCTACCATCCCACAGAGTCCATTTAAGCTCACATCGACTGCTTCAGTGATTCCATCCAGCCACCTCATTCTCTGTTGTCCTTGTCCACTTCTTCTTTTGCCCTCAATAATGGATATAGTTGTTCTTAAAGACATTTAAACATCCTGAATGACATAGTTAGACATTATACTGATTCATACATGATGGCCAAGCATTTTTCTTTAAGTTTCAAAGGAAATGATCTACAATGAATGAACAGCTTGCTCAATTCCATTCTTTGGTGATAAGACATGCAACAGGGATGTCTCTGTTTTGAAAGGAAAATTGTACAAGCAATTGATTTTAGAGATATTTATACAGGTGAGTTTCAACCTATACTTTGTAAAAAAAAAATCCTATGGGTTGAAATTGACATGTTGCTATTTAAGATAAGCCACTTGCTTTCTCTTCCAGCCCCCTCTTAGGTTTGACTTTCAGAAGCAAGATAATAAGCTTTCATGATGATGATGAAGTTATCCATTCAGTTGTGTCTAACTCTAGTCACAAATGTCAAATTTGCCATGTCATGTTGCCATCACATGATGTATCACAATGTTTTTTTCCCCTTTGCGTAGCTGGGGTGGGCATGGCCTGCACATGACGCATCCGTCAGTGGGCTGACACGCCTGCTCTAGGTGATTCTATAGGCCAGGTCTCTCCACATCTTCCAATCTTGCACTACTTCTTTGAGTTGTTCTATGTTTTGTCTGGTGTCAGATTTGATGGCATCCAACTATCATGTTCTTTGGCAGCCTGGTTACTTTTTATTGATAACTCTTCCAAACATATATGAAAAACTTTCATAACAATTTCCAGTCCTGTAAAATCTGCAAACTAGTAGAAGTGTTCCTGTCTCCATGCAACCTGATCTCTGCTTATGTTGCGATGCAGTTCAGGGGGAAGGAGTGAGCATATTTTGGAATTTGCTGGCTGATGGAGATTGGAGGAGTAGTAGTAAAACTTTGAGAGATAAAAGAATTTGGGAGCTCAAGAGAGGGACTCCTCAGGGTGCCGTCGGCCAAACAATGTCGACTGGCGACACCCAGGGGGAGAGCCTTCTCTGTGGGGGCAACTGCCCTCTGGAATGAACTGCCCCTGGAAGTTCGCATGACCTACGTACCTTTCGCCATGCCCTTAAGACTCTTTTGTTCCAACAGGCCGGGCTGGCTTAGAAAATGTATTTTAAATTGGGTGTTTGTAACATAGCTTTTAACATAAGGGCCAAATTTATATATTTATTTTAAATCGTTTTTAAATTTTGTGAGTATATGTTTGTTTTAATACACCGCTCTGAGTCCTTCGGGAGAAGGGCAGTATAGAAGTTTAATAAATACAAATACAAATAACAGTTCCTCTTGATTTTAAGGCACATTTCAGTAGGCACCAGACGTTTATTCTGAAGCCTGGAAAAAGGGCAGAATTGCAAACACTTCTACTGTAATGATGGATGCTTAGAAAAAGCATCATTCCAGTGAGGTGTGATTTTTTTCCTCCCTCCCCAGACTGAAGAATACTGAGAACTACATGTAGTACATGAAATAATCTTATTATTTTCACTAGAAGATTAGATATTGAGAATAAGATACTTAATATGCAATGGTTGTCTCCTTCAAGTGATTTCCTTTTAAGTGCATGAACATGTGAATAAGTTTGAGATGTTCTATGTGTCAGATATCTAGTATTTTTAAAATATTGCCCAGACAACTTTGCTGTTCTGTAATATCAGCATCCACAATGACATGCCTGTACTTTAAATGAAAATTTCTGGTTAGAAAAAAAACAGGATGAGTTTGCATCTGGAAGACTCATATTAACAAGAATAGAATAGAATAGAATAGAATAGAATAGAATAGAATAGAATAGAATAGAATAGAATAGAATAGAATAGAATAGAATAGAATAGAATAGAATTCTTTATTGGCCAAGTGTGATTGGACACACAAGGAATTTGTCTTTGGTGCATATGCTCTCAGTGTACATAAAAAGACAAGATACATTCGTCAAGAATCATAAGGTACAACATTTAATGATAGTCATAAGGAACAAATAAGCAATCAAATCCATATTAGGAAACAATCAATATCAATATAAATCGTAAGGATACAAGCAACAAGTTACAATCATGCAGTCATAAGTGGGAGGAGACGAGTGATAGGGACGATGAAAAGACTAATAGTAATATCCTTTAGCAACCTGGCTTACAAAGTTGTTCTTTCCTATTTCTGAATTAACAGAACTGAAGAGGTCTTCACTGAAATATTTTGTTCCTCCTCCCTGTCCCTTAGTAACACTAATGTTTGCTCTTGATACTGTGTAAGATGGCTATGAAATTGTCAAAGCTACTTTTTGGACAATGACTATGATCTTTGTCTCAAGCGATGCATTTACACCAAGTATGCACATAATCTTCTCATGGTTAGCATTAGACCTTTTGGCAAACATTGAATTTTCTTTTATAATTCTAATATTGTCCTTAATAAGCACTTTTTAAACTCTAATTCATAAATGTTCCATTTGGCCATAAAAAAAAAAAGAACACAGAGAACTTTAATGTCTTTCTTATTGCCTGCAGCTATGCTTTGCTGTTTCAAAACACACTTTTTTGTTGTTCTTCTCTGTTTTTAATAGTCTATATTTCTCCTAAACCTCAGCAACTTTTACTAATGAAGCATCTTTCTCTTGAAAGAAGAAAACCAACTTTATTGTGATATATATGGAAGACAACTCTCACCCATCTTGCTAATGCCATTGTTGCATTCTCACTGATAAATTGGAATTTGTATGACAATGTTATAAGAAAAGATGCTGCTATTCATCATAAAATGAAGAATAACTAATAATGAATTAGAACAAGGTTGGCAGAAAAAGGAAAAATAAAAAAGAACAAATTGCAATAATGTAATTTGTACATTGGAAGATAACTTTTTGCCACCAACTTATATAATTGTAGAATATTTCTCATTAAACAGAGCTTACAATAAAAACATTATTAGATTTTTAACAAGGAAAGATAAAGTTTGATTCTTCCTCACTTCATTGCCTCTTGAATTTAAGATTAATCTGCTTCTATTCTAAAATAGATGGATGGGTGCTAACAAAACATACTATCATGATCCTGCCTATAATCTTTTGGAAGTTATAAATGTCATCTCAAGAGAATATTCCAACCTCTATATTCTTCTCCAGTTTATGTGAAAACTTCACTTGACATGAATACGGAAATAACTTATTTCTATCTCTCCCCCACACTCTCCCATTCAATCATATCCAGTTCTTGGAGATCACCAAGACAAGTCCTGCAACTTTCTTGGCAAGGTTTGCCATTGCCTTCTTTCTAGAGCTGATAAAAAGTGACTGGCCCAAGGTCATCCAGCTAGATTTTTGCCTAAGGCAGAACCAGAAGCCATGAGTCTTCCAGTTTCTAACCTGATGCCTTCCTTAGCCATTACACAAAACTGGCTCTCAATTTACTTTTCTCATTTCTCATTCTCTTTTACTTTGCCCCAAGCTCATATAAGTGCCTGGCTCCTCCTGGCAACTAAATTCTACTTCTCCTTTTCTTGGCCGTATGAAGCCATCAAAGGGTTGCTTCTGGGTTTGACAACTGATCCTGAGTAACCTGCTATGATGATGAGAATTGCCAAATCACCCTGAGACCCCTCATGTGGCCAGCGCCTTCTGTAGAATAGGGAATTTTCCAATTTAAAAATAAATAGCGTAGAAAAATTGCAATTTGGGAAGATCTTTTCAGAAAGGATTCTTTTCCCTCAAAAATATTACTTTCATTTAATTATGTTTGAAATGTCCACTGTAAAACACATTCTCAAATAACTGCCTGAAATCTCCATAAAATATTTCATTCTTGGCTTAAGGATTCTCCTTTTATTCATGAATGAAGAAAGCCTATAAAACTAAAGGGGAGGCAAGGAGGATTCCCTAAGAAGTTAATGTGCTGCTTGACACCATACTCCCTGCAGATAGGAAAGATGGCTGCTTTCTGTTCCTGCCCCATACATGCAAAATACATATAGTTGATTTGAACTGCGTAACAGGGTGAGCTCCCATTATTTGTCCCAGCTTCTGCCAACCTAGCAGTTCGAAAGCACATAAAAAATGCAAGTAGAAAAATAGGGACCACCTTTGGTGGGCAGATAACAGCATTCCGTGCGCCTTTGGTGTTTAGTCATGCCAGCCACATGACCACGGAGACGTCTTCAGACAGCGCTGGCTCTTCAGCTTTGAAATGGAGATGAGCACCGCCCCTTAGAGTTGGGAACGACTAGCACATATGTGCGAGGGAACCTTTACCTTTACCTTTATGGGGATTGAATAAAGATGGATGACTGGGCTAAAAGAAAATCTCACCATTCTCCCAAATAGCTTTGTACTTTAGTGCAGCATTTCCAAAGTCTAGATCATGATCCCCATGAGCAATAGATGGAGAATCAACAGAGAATGTCTGCCCTGCAATTTCTTTCTGAATAAACTTACCAGTGTGATACACCTGGTAGTCTTTTTGTTTTTAACAGACTCTGTTTTCCTTTCAGAGGAGAAAGAATAATGCCTGGAGAGCACACATTTTCTTTGCAAGTTTTCTTCAGACTCTTGGTCTATAGAGGAAATTACAGGGTAGGGAAACAAAGGATTACAAGGAAATAGAAAGCAAGCCATTTTGAAAATGGAGAAAGGGATTTACAAGAACTAGAGTGCAAAGGGAAGAGGAGATGCCCAAAGAATTTTATACTATGTCAGTATTTTCCAACCTGTACTGTTGGAAAATATGGTTTATCGTGTATATTCATGTATAAGCTCACCTATGGACAAGAGGATCTTCAAATTTTTAACCACTAGCCTCAGATAATTTGCAACTTACATTTTTCATGGTATATTTTGGCTAAAAATGTGAGGATCTGCTTTTTTCACAAGTAATACGGGAAATGAGTACTTTTAAAAAGTATTACTATAGACATTATGATTATGAGTTCTAGTCCCGCCTTAGCCACAAAGCCATCTGGGTCAGGGTGGGTTCTAAATTTTTTTACTACTGGTTCTTTGGGCGTGGCTTATTTTGTGGATGTGACTTGATGGTCATGTGACATTTATTTAGGATTTAGCAGAGATACTGGTCTACCAGGCTTTTAACTTCTTGCAGAGCTGTACCGATCTACCCATTTATTTTTGCAGGCACTGGTCTGCCCATTTATTTTTGAAGGCACTGATCTACCCATGTATTTTTGCAGGCACTGGTCTATCCATTTATTTTTGCAGGCACCGGTCTACTCATTTATTTTTTTTAACACTGATCAGCTGTAGGGTGGCCCTTTGAAGCCCCACAGCAAGAGTTTTAACAGGTTTTTCCCCTCTAGCTATCAGCTGGTACTCAAGAGGCAGCAATAGATTGGGGGTGGGGCCAAATAAAAGGTAAGAATAACGTGGAGGGGGAAAGGGGGGCGGGGGTGGCAGAACCGGTTCGGTGACATCATATTGTCACCGCCACCAGCTCGCCGAACTGGGAGGAACCCACCATTGATCTGGGTGGCCTTGGGCCAATCATTTTCTCTTAGCCCTAGGAAGGAGGCAATAGGAAGCCACTTTTGAAAAACCTTGCCAAGAAAATTTAGGGAGTTGTCCAAGCAGGCTTCAGGAATCAACAATGACTGGAAGGTATACCCAGACACAAGCCCAGTCTTTGTAAAACCAGAGTCTTTTTGGAGAGGGGATTGTACAAATTCATTTTAAGGGGTCACGGTATCACCAAATTTGGGGAACCTTCATTTAGGGTATAAGTTACTGCTTTCTAATGATGAATAGAAATAAAATCTGCCTTTTTGAAACATATTCCTTTAGGTATTCTGCCAAACATTTATCTGAGAGCGCTCTTTGAAATGATGAGTTGGAAATGACATGAACATCTGGTTCGGCTTAAAGCCAAGAGAAAACCCATAACATAGAACTTCTAAAACATATTCTAACTGTTGCTAAATGTTAAATCCATAGCTTGGAATTGGCCCAACTAAAAATGGGCATCATGTTAATTCAAGTAAAATTTGTGAGGTCCAGAATGAAAGTAAATGCTAATGTGATCACAGTACATCAGATGCAAAACAGTAGTTTTACTTTGCTTTAACATATTCCCTTAAGAATAAATGAGATGTTGTATTTTAGTTGTATGATGTGAAGGAAGATTAAAGCTTAATGATGTTACAGAGATGCTAGCCAGTTTTTGTGTAATGATCTGGATTCAGAGTGAAAAGAAACATCTATTACATGTCTTTTCATGGGTTTGCATGACTACTCTCCCCAACCAGGAATGCCGGGGATATATGTGGTTGTTTGTTTGTTTTTAATGTTAGCAGATGTTATATGGGCACACATTGCCACAATTCCCTTTTTGAATCCAGATTGCTGCAGAATTCTGATATTTGGTATTGGATTGCTTGAGTTACAACTGTGAAATGCGCAGTTTCTCTTTGTGAGGGAGATGGGTGGCTTAAACAGATAGACAGAAAGATGATAGATGGACAGATGATAGATACTAATGTTTTTCTTACTAAATATTATATTTCCATCCTGTTTTATAACAAAAAAGTAATCAATAACTACAGTGCATGTTTTGTAACCATATCATTAACAATCTTGTATCCTTGAGAAAAGTACACTAATCAAAAGTACCAAATCTAGTCAGAATTATTCCAGTATTTGAGGGCTGTCACACCGGAAATGCTCCCGGTTTGGACCAGATCGCCCAATCCGGTAGCGATGGCGGCGGGTAGTTCGGAGAACCAGTAGCAAAAATCCCTGACCCCCCCCCACATGCCTAGCTAAGCCACGTGATCATCAGAGGCCTTTTTTAAAAACTTTTAAAAGCATTTTTTCTATAACCTCTTCTGCTGAAAAAGTTGTAGAAAAAATGCATTTAAAAAGTAAAAAAAAAGCTTCTGACGATCACAGATGAGCAGCGTGATGGTCAGAGGCTTTTTTTTTTTTACTTTTAAAAGCAATGCTTTAAAAAGTAAAAAAAAAGATTGTGCAGCACAGCTGATCACCCCCCCTCGCACGCTGTTCTACTCACCGCATGCCTCCTTTTGGCGTGCACTGTGTGCGGGCACCTCGCATTTGGTGCATGGTGCGCACTGCACATGCACAGCCAGTGAACCGGTAGTAAACCAGTTCAGATTTCTCTACTGGGTCAACTTATTTTCCAAAGCACCAGAAGGCAAGACATGAAACAATGGATAGAAACTAATCAAGGAGAGAAGCAACTTGGAATTAAAGAGAAACTTCGTAACAGTGAGGACTTTTAACCAGTAAAACAACTTGCCTTCAGATGTTGTAGGTGCTTCATCACTGGAGGTTTTTAAGAAAAGACTGAACAACCACCTACCGTATTTTTCGGAGTATAAGACACACCTTTTCCCCCCCTAAAAGGGGGTGAAAATTTAGGTGCGTCTTATATACCAAATGTAGCCTCGCCCACCCACTGGCCCCCACCCTTTGGCCTCTGCCTTGCAGCAGTTACCTCCTTGCAAGCAAACAGCAAGAAAAAACAGCTCCTTTCAGCTTCAGCACAGCCTAATTAGCACAAGTTGATTCGATCGGCCTCCCGACTCTCATCTGATTTGCTCTCAGCTGTTTTGCGCAGGGTTCTCCTGCTTCCTGCAAAGAGGTAAATTGCTGGAGTAGATTTTTTTTTCCTTGTGCTAATCAAGCTATGCTGAAAACAAAAATGAAAGTAAAGCAGGCTGTTTGCTATTTGCTGCAACAAGGCAAAATTGCTCAGAGGCAGAGACAGAGGGAGATTTCTTTTTCTTCTTTTCCTCACCAAAAAAGATAGGTGCGTCTTATAGTCCGGTGCGTCTTATACTTTGAAAAATACGGTATATGAAATGGTATAGGGACTTCTGTTTGAGCACGGCATTGGATTAGAAGACCTCCAAGATCCCTTCCAGCTCTATTCTGATTATCTGGGAGACTGTGTAAATAACAGCAGCAGCAGCAACAGCACACTAGGGTCTGGTTCACTCAACCCACATGATCCAGTTAGCTTCTAATCCTGGCCCTTCGGCGGAATGTGTCACATGGTGGCCACTCCCATGCCTGGTTTTGCAAAGGGGAAAAAAGTCCTGATACGTCACTTGATGCCTCCGTGACAACGTCAGTTTGACAACCCTGCTCTAATCTAGTCATAGATCCCTAGTAGTGTTACTAACATCATATAATCACACCAACTTGCTTAAAAGCTACATGTCAGGGGATACAGAGTTCCCTCCCATCTGGATTGATTTCCGTGTATTATCCAGAAATGTGTATTAATGACAGTGTATTAGTCAACTGTGGATTTATTACTCTATAAACCAAATGTCTGGGAAGACCTATTATTTCTCTGAATTTCAATGTGGAAGAAATAGCTGATTTCTGATAGCCGATTTTATGGCTGTTGGAATTCCAGAAAATAATGTATATTATAGGTAGTTCTTGGCTTGCAACCACAACTGAGCCCAAATTTTGTGTTGCTAAGTGAAACATTTGCTAAGTGAATTTTGCCCCATTCTATGGTTTTTCATAGAATGAATATTTCATAGAATACATTTTTCATAGAGTCGGGAACAACTAGCACATATGTGCAAGGGGAACCTTTACCTTTATGACTTTTCATTGTTAAATGTATCACTACAGTTGTTATGTAAGTAACACCGTGGTTAAGTGAATCTAGTTTTTCCATTGACTTTCCTTGTAAGAAGGTCACAAAAGGTAATCACATGACCTGGGACACTGCAACCGTCATAAACATGAGTGAGTTGCCAAGCAACTGAATTTTGATCACGTAACTATGGGGATGCTGCAATGGCCGTAAGTGTGAAAAACGGTCATAAGTCACTTTTTCAGTGCCGTTATAACTCTGAACAGTCACTAAATGAACTGTTGTAAATTGAGGACTACCTGTAATATACATTGTTACTATTATGTGTGTGTGTGTGCGTTTGTGTGATGGGACTTTAGCAGCTTGATTGTAAGGTTTTTATAATATCTACAATCAGTGTGCATCTGTGTACATTGCCCATGGCATAAGCTATCCTTTCATGCAGCTGAGTAACAGATGCATTTAAATAAAGAAATTAAATGAAAGCCCCTTCTGTGCCAGGAATGAGATTTTAAATAAAATTTCTTGTGTAAAGAATAAAAAAGCTTCGTTTGGTATTATAACTTTAGAGTGTGCTTAATCAGATATGTTTTTGTTCATTCCTTTCATGAGAAAGCGATGGAACAGCAGAACCTCTGTACTGATTTTTCTTTTAATATAGCACTTTATGTGTGCGTGCCGGGAACGGGGAGTAACAGGTAACCTCATTGTTACAATTTTTTCCCATTGTTTGGAAACTCATTGTTGCTAAAAAGCTGCACTTTTAACTTAACCCACAATTACTGTATTTAAGGAAACTGTAACCTACCTTCCTTCCTTCCTTCCTTCCTTCCTTCCTTCCTTCCTTCCTTCCTTCCTTCCTTCCTTCCTTTTCCCAACTTTACACAACTCTTGTAATCTGATATGCAAATTGTTGGACCGGGCTAGCTGCAAATTTTAGTATGTTGATAATTGAGTTAAGCTTAAAGCTTAAATTTTTCATTTCCATCAGGTCTGTTTGCACATTTTTAGACATAAGCATTCTGTCTAACCCAAGTCCCATCTTGCACCCTTCTGTCACAAACAGTCTACCAAGCTGTTGGACTAGAAGGGCGGGGGGTTGGACTAGAAGACCCCCAAGGTCCCTTCCAACTCTGTTATTCCGTTAGAAACAGTGCTTTTTATAAGGTGACCACAGATCCATGGCTGAAAAGAACAAAAACAAACAAATGCGTCACACATACCTCCCCACACTGTCAAGTCATCCTTTTAATTATTAGAGTGGTTGTATGTTGAATATAAAGGTCAAAGTACCATATGCTTTGACACCTGTTCAACTGTTTTGGCCTTTGGGCCTTAACTTACTCCATTCACCTTAAGTACTGACAGTTTTTTTAATGTCAGCATGCTTCTTGTTTTTCTCAATTTTTTTTTTTAACCTGTGGACATTTAGACTGTGTTGTTGGTTTAGCTCTGTGCTTACAGATGATAATAGTTGAATAATAGAGCAATTCACTTTTCCCTGATCTCAAAGGAGTAATTAATGGAAGCATAGCTGTTTTTGCTGTTATCAAAATGTATTTTGCCTCTTGACTCTTTTTGTACTTCAGCTCCAAATTACCTAACCATGGTCTAAATTCAAGGACCACTGCACTAAACAACCATAATTTTGGCAACTCAATACCAAATTTTTACTGCTAATAATCACTTTTTTAAACAAACAAAGCTAATTTTAATAGTAAACTGTCAGATGATTACTTTCTATAAAAATTATGTACATGCTTTCAAATGAGAGTGCAATTCCCTCTGTCTAGAAATGGCGATCTAGTCTGTCTGTGATGGCCTTCTCTACTTCGGCAGCCTTCAGATACAACACCCATTCTTTAAGCTAGCAGGGGATGTTGGGAGATGAAGCCTAACCTTTCTGGGGGAGCAGCAGACTTGAAAAGGCTAATCTGTTTTGCTCACATGAGACAGGTAAATTAATCTTGCTGTCTTTGATCCTGCATTTGGCTGTGACCTAATTAGAGTTATAAATCCCACTCAATAGGACTTACTGCCAAACTATTTCTAAAAAATGAGATTTCACAAAGAGAGAAACCATTGCTCTCTGCAGCCTGTTTCTTTTTCATAGGTAATAGGGATTGCGTATCACATACTTTCAACAAACAACAGAATATCATTATTATTGGAATAACTGAATAGAACAATAGTTAAATGTTTTGCATCTGCTAACATTGGCAAAACAATTGCTTATGATAACTGGGGTTTGCAATGGCCTCTGTGTAAGGATCGCCTCTCCTTCCAACTTAAGAAAGTACGAACTCTTGAAACGTAGTTGTTCAAAAGGATTCTTTTATTAAGCAGAAGTGAAAACCATCCAGCTAAAGCACAATCTGAATGCCCTTAGGCAAAGCAGTAGGATTAAAGTGGTAGAGACCCCTCCCTTCAGGTCAGAATGCAGATTTCAGCCAATACACAAGTGTGAAGATGTTTTCTTTACTATTTCCTTTGAGAACCCGAACAAACATGCATTCCCACCACTTCCCTTTAAAGTGAGACAACCCACATGGCTATCATATAAATTCCTGCAGGTAAAGGGAATCTCAGGCTTCCTTGGCACCAGGATATAGGTTGTAAAATATCTGATGACACAGGCCATGCTAGTAAATCGAATCCACATCCCCCCTTCCTTCACTTGAATGGCAGTATCACTTTTAGGGATCTGACACTCTGTTAACCAGGGGTCATTTCCACTGGCACTATTATCAACAGAGAACTACCATCATAATGCCTGGAATTCTTCCAGCCTCCAATAACTGTAGTTTTGATTTGCACTTTAAACCTTTCATGTTTTCTCATGTTTATTTAAGTATATTTCTTGCCATTTTTATATTTTATGGAAGCCATTTTTATATCCTATAGAACCAAGTTGTATAATGGTTCTCCTTCATAGTCCACTCTCCTATTTATTTATTTTTTTGAGGGTTTAGGGGATAAAAAAGATTATAAGGAGAAAAAGAGTATCTTGCTATGGTAGCAAACCTCCAGGCATATAAAACTAAGGTAAATGAATCCCTGCAGATTTTACTCTGTTAGTCACTAGCAGAGTAAGGGACAGTGCTCATCTCTGTTTCAGGGCCATTGAACCAGAACTGTCCGAAGACATTTCCGTGGGCATATGGGCAGCAGGATGTCACAGAGTGCTGTTATCTTCCCACTGAAGTGTTACCTGTTTATCTACTTACATTTGCATGCTTTCGAATTGCTAGGTTGGCAGAAGCTGGGGCAAGATGGGAGCTTACTCCATCTCATGGCTCAGGTCTCAAACCTGAGCTTCTGGCTTCCAGCCACCAGGCCTAGCATCTTAACCACTGAGCCATCACACCATCCTTTTAGGCACATAGATCCACCAGAAATATGTTTACATCTATGGAAAATTAAATTTTACAAGATTTATTCACCAACGGAAGAGATGCAAATTAATCATTTCTGCTTAGTTTACTATACAGCTAAACCATATCTGATTTTTTGGCCACTCTTAGACTTTATATTTCTGTCAGAAGAACACATTACTGTTTGACAAGGTTTGTTTTATTAGTCTTAGTAGTCTGCCTCTCTCCTTTGTGCAGAACTGATTGACTTTGATGAAGAAAATGGTGTTCTTATCTGTTGCTTTAGAATTTTTGCAATTGCTTCACTGAATTAATATGTTGTTGTGTTGTCAAAAGGAGTTATTGCACTTCGTGCCAGGTTAACATATATCCCAATTCCCCCAGACTTATTCTTTTTTTTTGCTCTGCTGTATTTAAAATAATCAGGAAGAAAAATGTATCTTGAAATATCAGGATTGCAGCTTCTGGTTCTATACATTTACGATTGGATCTGTGATGAATGGCAGTGGGATAACAGAACATGGGTTTTCCAGTTATAGTATCTGGGATAGAAAATCACAGGAATCATAACTAAATTAATGAGCTATTATAGGATACCAGTGACAGAGGAGATGATGTGCAGCCTGTTACTTAAACAATCTTTTCTAGAAAGACTTCCTTTTCAGATTGGAATAAGGCAATCTTAGCCACCCAGAGTGACTCTGGTAGATGAGCAGCCATATAAATGATGGATGGATGATGGATGGATGGAAAGGAAAGAAACGGAGGTAGGAAGCAAGGAGTAAAGGAAGGGAAGGAAGGAAATTACAGTGCATAATGTGCAAATGATATAATGATTTACATTTAATTAATTTCAGTTATGCACTGAAATTTAGAACCTGGGAGACTAAGAGTTCCAGTCTTGCCTTAGGAATGATGCCAGTTGAGTGGTTTTTAGCCAATCATACTCTTTCAATCCTAGAAAGAAGCAATGATAAGCCACTTCCAAAGCATGTTGCCAAGGAAACTGCATGGATTTGTCCATGCAGTTGCCAGGAGTCAAGACTATCATGAAAGTGTGTGTGTGTGTGCAGGAGTGCACACGCGCGTGCACACACACCAAAACATGTTATGAATCTTACCATGCAATTAAAAGTCTGGAGGGTAACATATTTAGATCTGATTGTATTTACTCTTACACTCAGAATTAAAAGCTGTGTTCCGCTAATCCAGATTTATTTCCCTACATACAACACTGAAGGGAATGTGTAGCTATGTCAATTTCATTTGTTTCATCTTTATGGAAAACCCTCCTGATGCTGAGTGATTTAGATGCTTTTCTGCCTTGATACAAGAGGGAGAAATCGTTGTTTGTCATTGTTGTTTGTTGTTCGCAGCTGGGTTTTTTATGAGTTTTACTCATAAACAGGTGGTTTGATTGTTTCTTCAGCCATGCAGTACAAGCTGTGCCGGTCTGAATTAATTCCACTCTTGAGTTAGATGATATTGGCACTTGCATTTTAGTGCAGAAAATAATAATGTTTCTTTCAGTTCCAAATTTTTTTGTGAATGCAAGTTTTAAAAAAACATTACACAATTAAAGCAAATCCCTTTAAGTATATTCACTCACATGAAGACTTTATTTAATTTATGATTAAAACCATAAATTATTATCATAATTTATTATTATGTTTGACAGTTAAGTTATTATTTGCTGATTATAGTGCCTTTTTCAAAGTTATTGGACCTATTAATAACAGTTTATGCAGCAGGATTATTAATATTGATAACACTGAATCACTTTAAAACAGGAACATAGACAATATAAAATTTCAGATATGATTCTGCAGTGGAACAATGTCTTTGAATCAATAAAATGATTTTCCTCAGAGCAGATAACAGATACTGCAACTGCTGTTTTTAATATTAGCTATAAAAATATGATTTTTACATTGCCGTAAATGTTTTAAAACTCCTTACTGCATATTCTATGTATACTTACAGTTGTACAATGTGCCAGCTTTTTTCCAAAAAAGGAAATAGTTTCCTTTTTTGAGGAAACTTTTGGAGAAACTATTTTCATCAAATCAATTTATGATTTTTGTAATTATTGTTTTATGATTAGTTTCTATTGAGTGAAATTAGTTGATTGCTAAAATAATTGGGCCACCATAAATGCTTGTTATAGATTTATGGAACAGAATTCATTTCATTTTAAGAGTCTACTGACTTGGATGGTTTTTTTCTAACAAAAGCAACCTTGCTGAGAATATATTACTAAAACAATAGCATGCTATGTAAAGAAGTTCACATTGTGTATAAAAGCATCAGCAACATGAATAATAATAAAATAGGAATATGCTGTTAAATTTAACTATTCCGTATGTCTCTAGAATTCTCTTCACAGTGAACCTATATAAAAGCTATTCTCTGACTTCTATTATGATTTGAAGCATTTTGTGAAAAATAGCATAATCAAGCAAGGAATAGATTGCTACTTCTAGATCAACAGGGGAGCAAAATAGCCACTTAAACTGAAGATCTTACATAGTAAAGGAGGTGCTTTCCTAGCAGTAGAGCACCTAAAATTACTCCTGGTGTTCTTTTATACATAAGATCCATTTGTAGAAATAGACAAGCAATTTCTTCTTACTTTAAACACAGTTATAGAAAGTAATAGGATGTACATAGCACTAGGATGAGCAGAAAGGAGAAGGAATGTGATTATTCACTGACTTCTTTATCCTACTTGATCAACAAGATATCTGTGTAAAATCAAGGTTAATGAAATTAAATCAAGGACCATATTATGAAATTAGTTGATACAAAATAATTACTGTGCTGACTTTGGAAAAACAAGCCTATGTATTCCACTTTCATTGCAAGAGCTTTTGCAATGAATTTATATATCTTTAATAGCAATAGCACTTAGACATACATACCGCTTCACAGTGCTTTACAGCCCTCTCTAAGAGGTTTACAGAGACAGTATATTGCCCCCAACAATTTGAGTCCTCATTTTACCCACCTCAGAAGGACAGAAGGCTGAATCAATCTTGAGCCTGGTGAGATTTGAACTATCAAATTGCAGGCAGCTGGCAGGCAGCAGAAGTAGCCTGCAGTTCTTCATTCTAACCACTGCACCACCACAGCTCTTAATTCCCAAATTCGCCCACCGATATAGCAAAATAAAATCTCATAATCATTGCTTTCATATAGACTTCAACCTATCCAGACACATATCCCACATAGACACTGTGTCCTATAGGTACTACAGTTAAATTATATATTTTTTTAAAAAAATCCACCAACTTGGTGGCTGCCTACATTTTCTGAATGCCCCTTTTGTGGCCTTAAAGCCCACTGATGAAATTCAATAGTAAATCTCAAAATATGAACAATGCAAATTTCCACCAAACTGTAGTAGGAGTAAAAAAAAAAATGTTTCACAATGCAATTATTATGATGCCTCCATGATACCAATAACCAAAATGATATGACAACCATTGATCATTATAACAAAGATGCCTATCTGTAATTTAAATTTGCTACTATGAAAATGGAACCATTTAGTATTTGTGTATGCACAGAGAATGCCAAATTTATTTATTTATTTATTTATTTATTTATTTATTTATTTATTTATTTATTTATTTATTTATATTTATATTTATATTTATATTTATATTTATATTTATATTTATATTTATATTTATATTTATATTTATATTTATATATCACCAGAATCTAAAAATTCTTTGCAGTTTGCAATCCTAAAAACATAAAATGAAAAACAAACTAGACTTAAAGATAGAAAGGATATAATATAAGCAATATATCAAATTTCAGAATATTTTTCTTTTTTAAATAAGTGTTTTTCCCCAGATCCATTAATACTGAGGAATTTAACTTAAGTACCAGCCCATGATTGCTTGCCAGCCAAGTTTGGGTTGATACATCAAAATTAGTCAGGGCTGACATAAAATTTGATTGATTAAACAAACAAGCAAGCAAGCAAGCAAGCAAATAAATAAATAAAATTTAAATAAAAAGCTGCAAGACCTCTGACGTGGGATCTCAACACATTCAGTTGTTTGCTGAAGCTAAATCTGACTAGGGACAGATCATTGTGGCGACAGCTATACAAGGTAGATCAGATTAAGACATTTTCTGTTATGTGACTATTTTATCTAACTGTTGGCTTAGTAGTGACTTTTCCTCCTGTCCTTCAAGATCATTCCCTCAGCCTTATACATGTAGTGATTATGAAGCTTTTAAATATACTTTTGGTTATATAATCTCCAGGAAGATAATAGCCTTCTCATACTTTCATACACGAAATAGTCATGAAATATATTTGTTGGATTATTTTAATTGTTTACAAGGAGTTTTAGGAACTGAAAAGATAAACTATTCAAGCAGAGTCAATCTCATAACTTTCTTGATGGTTTTTTTATGCCCAGTAACAAGCTGTGAATGAAATGATAGTTCTAACTTGAAGGGATTAGCAGACAGAATAGTTTTTGAAGTATATTTATTCAAGTTTTGATTCTTCCTCTCTTTCACAGTGCTCCCTTAATAGAAGACAGAAGTTTCAATGTGTTGTTCTATATTAACAATAATAACAAAAAAGATTTAATGGATCACTTAGACCCGTGATGGTCTCTTAGACTCTCTGTGGGCATGCGTGCTGTTGCCAGCTGCTCTCCTGGGTTCCATCGCACACATGTGTGCCGGCCACCTGGTCCATCATGTATGCACGCTGGCCAGCTGCTCTCTTCTGGGTTCTGGTGCTCCAGTGCGCGCATGCATACATGCACACTCCAGTTTCGGCACTTGGTGTCAGAAAGGTTAGCAATCGCTGACTTAGACCTTTTATTTTAAAAATAAAATAACATTGTGTCAACAGGCAATGCTGGTCGTCCAAACAGCTGAAGTAAATTTGGAAAAAGTTTTATCTTTCCATGGTAAAAAAAGTATTCAAATGTTAGTGACTATAGGCATCAAATAAAGAGTTACCTGCTACTTGGGAGTAAGCCATCAGAAATACTGAATGAAAAAAAATTTGAATTGTGGTGCTGGACAAAATGACTGGAAATACCTTCACCAACATCAATAACAACAAAGTATTCAATATAAATGAGGATGGGGGAAAACCCAACTCCCTCCCCCCCCCCCCCGTTTCCACAATTGCTGGGGAGGATCTGCACTTGTGGAATCTTCTCCCTTCAAATCAGAGGAGCAATACAGATGATACTATCATGTCAATACACTTGCCTTTCATTATAATAATGCTAACTCGCCTTCATGCAGTTTTGATTGAGCCAGCATAGGTTATGATTAGAACTGATTATGTACCAACAAATCATTTTTAAGACCTAGTCCATAGACAATCTATCTTTAATTTGTTCTTTCAAGTCTCCCACTGTGCAGTAATCAGCATTGCAGCTGTCCATCCACCTTATTCTTCATCCTCTCCTCTCCTCTCCTCCTCTCCTCTCCTCCTCTCCTCTCCTCTCCTCTCCTCTCCTCTCCTCTCCTCTCCTCTCCCCTCCCTTCCCCTCCCCTGTCTTAAGTGAGAATTCTGGATTGATTTGTTCAATGATGCACCATCTTACTTTATAGACTGTTCACAATATTCTCAGGGTTCTTTTCCAACATGATTAAAATAGGGAAATCTAAATATCATGTCAATAAACAAGCAATATTACAAAATATCTCTTCCTCAGTTTATCTTTGTTTAAAAATTTGATGTAAATACAAATGTTAGAACAGTCTAATACCATTTGAATGGCGACAAAGGTTATTATTTGTATAAAGAAATTAAATGATATTTTATTCTGTGACCCTTATTCCCCTTGAGGGAAGAACATCTCTTGCAAAAACTAAGATTTTTTATTTCTTTTAATATTCTGTAGAAAACCTAGGCTGGTTTCTTATAAGCAGGAGAAGTGGAAGATGTTGGGGAGAGGGAATTTCAAGTCTCCAGCTAGTTGTTTGCTTATAAATATGTATATTTATTACTCTACTTTTGATGCGGGTACTAGCAGTACATGGGCAATACAAAATGTTTAATAGAATAATATGCTTGTTATTAATTCAATAAGCCAATTTATTAACTATTTTTCTCTTCAAAGCAGGCTACAGAAGAATGAATTTATAGCATGTAATTTCTTCATCTTCTTTGTGGTAGGATAAAGAGAGAGGGAAGAGTTCCTAATAACCTGGGATTTAGACTCAATTAAATGGAAGAAAAAATAGATTGCTATATACGCTGTCATGAATGCTAATGGAAAAATATGTCCTAGAAATGAAATGTGCTTCAACATATAATTTTGCAAAAAAAAAAAAAAAAAATTAAAAATGCTGAAAGTCAATCTAGTGAAAATTTTTACGGTTGACCATATTTTTGCATTTGACTTTTACTGTTATGACATCGGAAGGTAGATGAAGCTTCAGTGAACATTAATTGAACATTTGTTGTTTTAGGACTCAGATTATTTGTGGGCTGTCCTGAGAACTACGGACACCACTTCCATGTTTATCGTTTACTACTCAAAGCGTCAGTAAAATACTTTGCTAATCCAGCACATTCGGTTTCTCATTCATTTTGCTATTTATATCCTGGTTTAGAAATATATGCCTCTTTCAACTGTTGCTGAACTAATAGGAATTACTTAGCTAGGAGGTTGCATTTTAACAACATCAGCAGAATAGCAATAGCAATAGACTTACATACTGCCTCATCGTGCTTTACAACACTCTCTGAGCAGTTTACAGCATCAGCATATTGCCCCCAACAATCTGGGTCTGCAGTACTGCATTCTAACCACTATGTCACCAGGGCGCGTCATGTTTTGGGTTATCAGATGTCCAGCAAAAGAGGACATGTCCTCCTTTTTGTCCTTGTGTTCCATTCAGCAGTCATAGCCTTAAAATCAAATACTCTCTGACTTTTTGAACATCTTGGAGTTTGGGGATCATTTCCATAACAATAATTATTCAAATTTTAGTGTATTGTGACTTGTGAGTTGTCTATCTCCATCAACAGATTCAACAACCTAGATCAGTGATGGCTAACCTTTTTGCCATCGCGTGCCAGGAGAGAGGGGGTGGGGGAGGGTCACGTGCCCATGTGCATGCGTGCGCAACCCCCTCCCCCCCCGCTCCTGGCACATGATGGCCTGGTAGGCCCATTTTTCTTTCTTACCTGGTTCCAGATCCTCTCTGTGTATCTGGGAACGGCAAAAACAGCCTTTCCCACTCCCTTGGAGGCCCTACGGAGGCTGAAAAGGCCCATTTCCCAACTCCCGGTGGGACAGGAAGTGACATTTTTTGCTTTCCCAGCCTCCAGAACCTCTCTAGGAGTCTCTAGGAGCCTCTCTAGGAGTCTCTGGAGGCTGGGGACAGGAAAAAAACGTCACTTCCTGTCCCACCGGGAGTGGGGAAATGGGCCCTTTGAGCCTCCGTAGGGCCTCCAAGGGAGTGGGAAAGGCTGTTTTCGCCATTCCCAGATACACAGAGAGGATCTGGAGCCAGGTAAGAAAAAAAAAAAGGGCCTTCCCCATCCCCCCAGGCCCTCCAGAGGCAGGAAACAGCCTGTTTCCCTACTTCTGGTGGGCCCAGAAGGCCCGAAAATCAGCTGGCCGGTGCGCGCATGCGCCCCAGAGCTGAGCTGGCGTGCCCACTAATATGGCTCCGCGTGCCACCTGTGGCACGCATGCCATAGGTTTGCCATCACAGACCTAGATTTATGGTATTTGATTTATTTCCTGATTCCTGCAATCAGGTTCAATACAGCCACTTCAAATCTATGGTTGCTGTAGTCTGAAGATCACATGGCTTGTCATACATTTTTATGGTGACATTTGGAAAGCATGTCACTGGCATTTCTATAGTTGTTCTCAGCTGGATGCTGGCTTTGCTGTAAGTCCAGTGGAGATGCTTAGGGAGGAATCTTGCCCTTTTATTTGGGAAAGGTTTGAATCTGTTGTACCCGAAGGTTGTACAAAGTCCTTAGGACAGTGAGTGCAGTCACCTGCTCTTTAGATCCCAGTCACTCTTGGTTCTAAAGTAGCATAGGGGATGTCATGTGAGTGGGTTCTAATGATGATTAATCCTTTCCTATATGAGGGGGTTATTCCTTTACCGCTTACAGAAGAATTAGTTTACCTCCTGCTCAAGAATCCATTTCTGGATCCCACTATACTGAACAATTTTCATCCAGTATCTAACCTTTCCTTTTGAAGGAAGGTGATTGAGAAGATGATTGTGCCGAAGCTGCAGAGGACAATGGATGAAATCCACTATTCCTTTAAATTTTCCGAGGATTTTGTTCAATATCTGTATGACAAAATCACTCAGATTCGGGAAGATCTGGACTCTGACTGGGTAGTCTCAGGGGGAGGGACTGGGGCAGGTCTTGAGAATGTTATCTGGGATGAGTTTGATCCTGTGACCCCTGAGGACGTGGACAGGATTCTGGGTAGACTGAACGTGACCACTTGTTTATTGGACCCGTGTCCCTCCTGGTTAGTGCTGGCTTCTCGGGAGGTGACACGAGGCTGGTTCCAGGGGATTATAAATGCTTCGTTGGGTGAGGGTGTCTTTCCTGCCACCTTGAAAGAGGCAGTGGTGAGGCCTCTCCTCAAGAAGCCTTCCCTGGACCCGGCAATGTTGGTAAATTATCGTCCGGTCTCCAACCTTCGTTTTGTGGCGAAGGTTGTTGAGAGTGTGGTCGTGCAACAGCTCCCCCAGCACCTGGATGAAACGACATATCTGGATCCGTTCCAGTCGGGCTTCAGGCCTGGGTACAGCACGGAAACGGCATTGGTCGCGTTGGTTGATGATCTCTGGAGGGCTCGGGACAGGGGGTGCTCCTCTGTCCTGGTCCTGTTAGATCTCTCAGCAGCTTTTGATACCATCGACCATGGTATCATGCTGCACCGGTTAGAAGAGTTAGGGGTGGGAGGCACTGTGTTGCGGTGGTTCTCCTCCTTTCTCTCTGACCGGTCGCAGTCTGTGATGACAGGGGGACAGAGGTCGACCCCGAGGCCCCTCATGTGAGGTGCCGCAGGGGTCGGTCCTCTCGCCTCTCCTGTTCAACATTTATGTGAAGCCGCTGGGCGAGATCATCCGTGGTTTCGGGGTGGAGTACCATCAGTACGCTGATGACACCCAGCTGTACATCTCCACCCCGGATCACCCCAACGATGCCCTTGAAGTGATGTCCCGGTGCCTGGAGGCTGTACGGATGTGGATGGGGAGGAACAGGCTCAGGCTCAACCCATCCAAGACCGAGTGGCTGTGGTTTCCGACGTCCCGATATAGTCAGTTGACGTCATCACTGACTATTGGGGGTGAATCATTGGCCCCCACGGAGAGGGCTCGCAACTTAGGCATCCTCCTGGATTCACGGCTGTCTTTAGAAGAGCACCTGACGGCAGTGACCGGGAGGATTTTTTATCAGGTTCGCCTGATTCGCCAGTTGCGTCCCTTTCTGGATCAGGACTCGTTACGCATGGTCACTCATGCCCTCATCACCTCCCGCCTGGACTATTGTAATGCTCTCTACATGGGGCTCCCCTTGAGGAGCACCCGGAGGCTCTAACTGGCGCAGAGTGCGGCCGCGCGGGTGGTAATGGGAGCGTCATGGCGCTCCCATGTGACACCTCTCCTGCGCGAGCTGCACTGGCTCCCGGTGGTCTTCCGGGTGCGCTTCAAGGTTTTGGTTACCACCTTTAAAGCGCTCCATGGCTTAGGACCTGGTTATTTATGGGACCACCTACTACAACCAATAGCCTCCCACCGGCCAGTACGCTCTCATAGAGAGGGACTCCTCCGGGTGCCGTCAGCCAAACAGTGTCGGCTGGCGGCCCCTAGGGGGAGAGCCTTCTCTATGGGGGCACCTACCGTCTGGAATGAGCTCCCCCCAGAGATACGGAGGATCCCGGATCTGCGGACCTTCCGCCGTGCTGTGAAGACCTTTTTATTCCATCAAGCAGGCTTGGCCTAATCTCCTCCCTCTTTTAATATGTAAATTTTAATCTGTTTTTAAATTATTGGGGTGTTTTAATCTGTCCGGGCCAAAATGATTTAATGTGATTTTATCTGGTTTTTAAATTTTGTGTATTTATGTATTTTATTGCTTGGCTGTTCACCGCCCTGAGTCCTTCGGGAGTAGGGCGGTATACAAATCAAATAAACTAAACTAAACTAAACTAAATAAAGTTCCAGACCTTGGTATGGGATGGGAACAGCATTGGTTATGTTTTGGGTGACGTCAGGTGTGAGTAGGAAGGGAATTGTGCATCCATCCTTCTCTACTTGACTTCTCTGAGACTTTCGATACAAATGACCATGGTATCCTGGCTCAGAGAATTGGGGTGGGGTAGGTGGCACAGTGTTGTGCTTGTTCACTAATATCCTCTAGGGCCAATTTCAGTCAATGGTATGGGGGGGGGGGAAGATCCCATCCTTGGCTCCTGCTATGGGAGGGTCCTGAAGGATTGGCATGTTCCCCTCCCCCTTCTAGTTAACAGCTACACGAGGCACCTGGATGAGCTCATCTGTCACCATGAGGATAGGTATTATCGGCATATTAGATGATAACCAATTATGTGTCTCTGGCAAATTAAGCAGTGCTGTGAATGTTACTCATGGTCTAGTCATCTTGTGTTTAGACCACTGCAATATCCTGTATATGTGGCTACCCTTGGAAAGTATTTGGAAGGTACAACTGGCACAGATAAACAGCACAGACAGTTTTAGAGGCCCATACGGTGGCATGCAACACTGCCGTTGCAAAAGTTGCACTGTTGCAGATTTGCTTCTGGGTCCAATTCAAGGTGTTGGTTAAGACCTTTAAAGCTTTTTATGGGATATTGGGGCTACCTGGGAAACTGTCTGACCCAATAGGATTTGCCCACCCCACTCATACTGGCAGAAGGAACATGCTGCAGACCCCGTTGGCCAAGGAATTCCATGAAGCAGAATCCAGGAGAAGGGCCTTTTCTGCCATGGCTTCTGCTCTCTGGAACAACATACCTCTCAAGGTGAGAGCTGCCTCCAACCTCTTAACCTTTCCAGATGCCTCAAAACCTGGCTCTGCCATTGGGCTTGGGTCCCAGATGGGGATATTTCATGCTGGAGGTGGTTAGTTAAACAACAAGAAGATTTCATTGTAGTCTGGTTTTTAAGTGATTTAATCTTTGTCAATTTTAATTTTTAATGTTTTCTACTTTTTCTTTTATAATGTTGTAAGTCACTCAGAGTCACTTGACAATGAAATGGTAGCAAAGAAATTTAATATTTAAAATAAATAGCAGAATAACTAATAAAATACATGTCTTATCTTGGTACATAGAAATTGTGAGAGTCTGGATAGCTTCAGCTGAATCCTGGCAAGATTGAGGGTCTTTGTGTTTTGGGATCTTCTGGTTCTAGGACTATACTATTTTTGGTGGTAGATGGGATAGCACTGCCCAGATTGACCCTGTGTTCAATCTGGGGATCCTTTTGGACCCATAATATCTGCTTAAATAGCAGGTGGCAGCTGTGGCTGGAAGGGCCTTTGGGTAGCTTGGTGTTGTGCCAGTTGCAGTTGCACCTGTCCCTAGATCAGGGTCTTCTGCTCATTGTTAATCATGCCCTAGTCCCCTCCCATTTGGATTTCTGTAAGGTGGTCGGTCTACTTGGAACTGTTCTGGAAGAATATTCAGAAGCTTTAACTGGTGCAAAATGCAGCAGTGTGGACAGTTAAGTTTTCCCCTAGAGTAGTATACTACATCTCTGCTCTGCGAGCTGTACCAGTTGCCGGTTTGTTCTGGATCCAATTGAAGATACTGTTCTTCAAAATCCTTCACAGCATTATCTAGTTATCTGAGGGACTTCCTGTTCCCTATTACATCTGCCTGCACCTGCTTTAGTTACTGTCTGCCAGACATTTAGTGGGACCTAGGAGCCAGACCTCCTCTGCCCCCATCTAGCACTCATCTTGTGAAATCTACTTCACTTGAAGGTAAGTTTAGCTCTTATCCTGTCAGTATTTCACAAAATCCTCAAGGCTTGGTTATGTTATCAGGATTGGGAGTCCCACGGGACCAGGACAGTTTTGTGATGGCTTCCTTACCATAGTTAATATCATCCTTACCATAGTTAATATCATCCTTACCATAGTTAATATCAGATTTGTGCGCCTTTTTTCTAGTTATTTCTAATTGTGACTGTTTTGTGTATTTATTGTTTATTTACTGTATACCATATTTTCATGTCAGATAGGTATCTACAGAAATATGATAAATGATAAATAAATACATACAATTATCACTAGGATATGTTCTTCAAAATGAACGATAGAAAAATATCTTTTTTACTGGAAAAAGTGATTGCATTTTCATGTAGGCTGAATACCTTTCTGTTTTTTCTGAAAGTTAAACAAAGTATTCTCCTTCTCCCCTCCACTTATCCTTCTTTCCAATTGTCTGTGTCCTTTGTGTGCTCAGATATCTGGTAACTCTTCCCATGTTCCACACTTCTGCCCTCAATTAGTGATCCTTCCTTCCCTATATTATTAGCTATTGAAACCAACTATGTATCATTTCTAAATTTGATATGGATTTCCTCCTTCCTTATTTTTGAACATCTTTTTTGAAGAGCAGAAATTTAGGCCTGAGATTTGACTCAAATTAGTAGTACTTCTGAAGGTGTTTCAGTAGCAGAATGTTCATACTCTGTGGAGTAATGTTAAGTTATAGTAAAGCAGTTCCTGGTTAAATGCTAAAGAATAACTTCGTAAAGATAAAAGTCAGTTTGACAATGGAACCAATTACTGAAAGAAGCAGTTAATTTCCCTTCAATGGATATAGTATATTCAATGGTGGTTGTACAGCCCTCTGTTGGAAATGCTATAATTTGGATTCTTGCATTGAGTAGTAGGTTGAACTTAATGACCTAAATAAGCCCTTCCAGCCCTTTCTTTCTGTGAATTTACAGATCTCCTACTAAAAACATAAAAGAGTTCAATGACACCGTGTGTGTGTGTGTGTGTATGTGTGTGTGAGACAGAGAGAGAGAGAGAGAGAGAGAGAGAGAGATGCACAACCATCTTTCCTTTGCACAAACTCAAGTCAAATTAGAAATGTGAAATTTGATAGTATTAATGTAAATTTTATCATGTTCTTTAAGAAATAATAGAATTTATTATAGGGTTGGGGGTCTTCTAGTCCAATTCCATGCTTCAGCAGAGGGTCCTATATCATTTCAGACAAATGGCTGTCTATTCTCTTCTTAAAAACTTCCAGTGATGGAGCCCACAACTTCTGAAGGCAAACCATTCCACTGATTAATTGTTCTATATGTCAGGAAATTGGGATCTAGGTTAGATCTCTTTTTGATTAGTTTCCATCCTTGCTTTTTATCTGGTGCTTTGGAAAATAGGTTGACCCCCTCTTCTTTTGTGGTAGTCCCTTAGGTATTAGAAGACTGCTATCATGCCACCCCAAGTCTTTCTTTTCATTAGACTAGACGTACCCAGTTCCTGTAAGTGTTCTTCCTATGTTTTAGCCTCCAGTCCTGTAATCATCTTTGTTATTCTTCTCTGCACTCTTTTTAGAGGCTCAACATCTTTTTTATATTGTGGTGAGCAAAACCGAATGCAGTATTCCAAGTGTGGACTTAAAAAGACATTATAAAGTGGTACTAACACTTTATGTGATCTTGATTCTGTCCCTCTGTTAATGCAGCCTAGGACTGTGTTGGCTTTGTTGACAATTGCAGCATACTGCTGGTTCATACTGAAGTGATTATCCACTAGGATTCCTAAATCCATCTCACAGTTACTACTATTGAGCCAGCTTCTATCTATTCTATACTTGTACATTTTTTTTTCTTGCCTAAGTGTAAAATCTCATTTTTCTCTCCATTGAATTTCATTTTGTTAGATAGGACCTAGTTAAGTCTGTCAAGATTCTTCTGTATCTTGATCCTATCTTCTGGCTATTCCTGCCAGCTTTGTGTCGTCTGCAAATTTGATGACTTCCCCTTCTAACCCCTCATCTAAATTTATGAAGACATCGAAGAATATTGTCCTAAAACAGAACCTTAAGGTACTCCATATCATACTTCCCTCCATGTAGATGTAGTTCCATTGAGGACTACATGTTTAGTATGATTGGTCAGCCAGTTACAAATCCATCTGGTGGTGATGCTATCTAACACACATTTTTTTATCTTACCAAGTAGTAAATTGTCTACTTTATCAAATGCCTTACTGAAGGCATTATTAAAAGTACCCCTTTAAAAGTTGCAGTCATTTTTAAATCTCCAGTGCTAGAAATGGGATGTATAGGGCTGTTTTACCCTTAATTTTTGCTCTGGATCTGCACCAGAGCTGGGTTTCAGCAGGTACTGACCAGTTCTGGAGAACCAGTAGTGGAAATTTTGAGTAGTTCAGAGAACCAGTAGTAAAAATTCTGACTGGCCCTGCCCCCATCTATTTTCTGCCTCCCAAGTCCCAGTTGTTCAGGAGGAAATGGGAATTTTGCAGTATCCTTCCCCTGGAGTGGAGTGGGAATGGAGATTTTACAGTAGCCTTCCCCTGCCACACCCACCAAGCCATGCCATGCCCACCAAGCCACACCCACAGAACAGGTAGTAAAAAATTTGAAACCCACCACTGATCTGCACACTCCAGAATGAGACTGGACTCTCTTCAGAATACTTGGTAGTAGATAGTTCAGGTTCAATTTCTTCAATTGTAGATCAGGCCATCATATGGAACAGATTTCTCGTGACACATCACTAATTAGCCTGTCATCTCAAAGAGCTCTGTATACATGCAAGTAAAGACATTGTAGACATTGCATATCTCTGGCCATCTTTTAAAGGTGAACTTGATTTATCACAGATTATTTCTGCATTTGGCTACTGATACTTCTCAGGCATGAAGATACCCTGCTACTTTCAGTGTCTTTTTTTTTTTTCCTCTAAGAAGAATATAATCATTCTTTTTTCTTTTTTCCTTTAGCAAAATCATTTTAGTTTGCCATGTCTTCTCATCATCAAGTGTGACAAACAATCAATCAAACCTGTCCTGATTAGAATATAAGGATTCTTATGTTGGTTTTGCCAATTATATAAATGTCCATAACTATTTTCACTTTTGTATTTGAAATTGCACTATTTCCTGGCCAGGCCAGTTTGGAATTAGTATTTTCTCTAGGATTGGAAGAAGTATCCCAATATAATTTTTGGTTAGCAGTCCTGCTGCATTATATCCAATAGCTAAAAATCAATTTAATTTTAGTTGCTTTCATGTCGTGAGCCGCTAAGGATTGTGATGGCATAGGAATGTAATAGATAAATATAAATTGTTGCCATTTAATTTTAAAAGAATAATAAAGTGGGCTATTCTCTTTTAAGGTCTTCTTTGCAAGATGTACTGCTTTCTCTGTCATGCTTTTGCCTTGAGGCAAGTGTCAGGAATGGCTGGTGGTTTACCTTGAGATGCATTTGCAATACAGAGTTTATCAGAAATGCTTAAATGAACAAAAGCTGATTTCACAGTGCATTCTGTGATAGTGCAGTTAGTTAAACTCTGGGCACAGCATCATGAGCAGTGGATCAGTGGAAAAAATGTTTGTTGATGATTTACAGATAGCAACAGCTTTTAGTGTGATGTACAAATTGGCACACATAATTTCCTTGCTTGGTTTGTTCTTTGGACATTGTCCAGCCTTTTCATTTCATCCAAACTTTATTTTGTGGATAACATAAAAGATGCCTCATTCCTCCATGATATTTGCAGTGCTGCAATTGAAATGTCCTTGAGGTCCTCCAAATGCATTTATTTAAAGCATTTAAATACTTGATAGGAATGTTTGCCATCCTAGAAGAAGATCAAGGAAGCCACAGATGGTATATATGTTTAAACTTTACTTTTTAAACTATGTACTATATATGATTAAATCATTATCTTTAACTACTTCTACCCAACCTCGTTATGCTTTGAAGTATTGTCCAAATCACAATTTACCCTGTTAGATAGGGAATGCTACAAAACGGGAGAATGTCTGAATGGACAAGGGCTCTGATGATGCATTTTAACTCACATCTCTTTTATCAGCCTCAGAGAAGTGATAAAATTATGTCCAAGTATTTTATTTTTCCATGTCATCAGATAACCTGATCCCGTTCAAAAAATGTTATAAGTGCATTTTCCAAAATTCTGAGCCAACCAATCATGTTGGTTGTAAATTCTAGGAACTGACACCCACAATATCTGAAGAGCACCAGATTGTAGAAGGATCAATTGTGTGATCTTGAGTTTTAAGATGAAGCACACATCAGGACAGCATCGACCAGCCGCTCGTCAGCAGGCCGCTCTCCTGGCTGGATCTGGCTGCAAGCAGCACCAGCAGGTAACAAGGTGCATGGCTGGTGCGAAGAACAAGGAGATGATGGTGGCAACGGGATTACTAGTGGTAGCGCCACACAGCAGCTTGTCAATTGATCACTCCTGTGGCCATGCACGCGCCTCTAACCATGCTTCCCAGGACTCTGCACCATGCTGTTCGGCCCGGCCACACCGCTGTGACTGGATGTCAGCCACAGAGGGCCAGATGCTGGGTGATCAGCAGGCATGTCAGGCCGGCCAGCGGGCGTGGTCCCAGACTATAAAGTGCATTGGGAGAGCTCCCAGCACTGACTGCACGGAACTGTGTGTTATACTCAATGTGTACCAAGGCTCCGGCCTATGGCTGGGGATGAAAGCCTGGATTCCTGAGTTGCTCAGATTCTTGTGTGTTTGCTTTGATCCTCCCTGGTCCGGGCCTGGACCTTTGAGAGAGATGTCTTTTGAATCAGCATTTTATTTTTTTGTTTGCATTTTCCTTTTTAATTCAGATTAAATTCTAGGAAGTTCTCCAGTCTTGCTGAACTCCAGCAATTTCTTACTCTTTTCTCCAACAAACCAATTTTAAATGTGGCCTTTTACCTTTCAACACTCAAGGGAGTCTATTTTCTTTTCTTTCTTTTCTTTCTTTTATGGTTTTTTTTTTCATTTAAAACCAGCATACAGTAGAGCGGCGGAGGCTATTGAAGAAGTCCATATCATACTATGTCTAACAGTAAAAATGTGCTACACAATTAATACTTAATCATCACCTTTCTTCACTGTTGGTGTTATTACTTGATGATTGCCAGTAAATGTTTGGTTATTTTAGGAAGGATATAAACAGAAGGTTCAGGATATACTACTTAGCGTATCCAATTGAGATTTTCAAATATTTTAATTAACACATTTAATTAATTTCAATGATTTTGAAATTTATATTGTAATTTGAATATTGCCCCAGACTTTCATTGCCTAATAACCTCTCTATACTTCAAAAAGAAATATGAATAACCCATTTCTCATGCTTCTAAAATCCTAAATATTTGAAGAGTTGCTTGGCAGAAAGAAATGTAATGGTGTAATACAAGATCTTTGAATGAAAAGAAGTTATACAGATATGCTTGGAAATTGTGTGAGAGGAATTTGATGTTGATCCCAATGATTTTAGACCCACGTCCCACCTTTCTACAACTGTGTCTTTTAAAGAAAAGTCATTCTAAATGTCTATTTCAGGAACACTTGACACTACTTTTAAAAAGGGGAAATGAAGCAACTCAAATGATTGTGACTATAAATCTAGTTGATTTACATGGACTATGTAAATCATGCTTTTAGTATTTTTCTAATGTTTACTGAATCATTTAGCAGATAATGAGCTCCATCTAGTGATGCATTTACTTGCCTTTACAGATGACAGCCTGATCCACTTGCAGCAAATAGGGTTGGCTGATGTTCAGCTGCTTATTTCCAAATAAGTAAGGCATCAAGGTGACATTTCTCCAGAAGAAAATGTCAGCTCTGATTAATTGCCGATGGAAAGTTATTAGTTACCTCAGTAGAGTGTAGTTTATTTTGTTTCTTTTATTTAAGATTGCACTTTTAAACAGCATTTCATTTTCTGAAGAACCTGGCATTCCAAATATATTAACTGTGTTTGTGATCTGTTTTTAATTGACTGCATTACCCATGCATTGTGATTGGGTAAGCAGTGTACGGAGAATGAAAGAAAGATATACTATAGGGAATCAATAGCTAACTAATTTATCCAGGACGGAACTGACTAAGCTGTATAGACTGCTGTCAGCTCCTGACTAGAAAGAAGAGTTAATTTCTCACATAGTTTACAATGTACACATAATTACATTTCCAATCAGTCCGTAAGGTAATTTTGAGTCAAAGGGTTAGGATGATGTTTGGTGAAGAGTTATTGCTGTCTACAGAAGAAGCCTATTGAGGGGACAATGGTCTGACTTAGTATAAACTTAGTATAAACTTCTGTTTTAATGGTTTGTCTGTTCTGTTTTAATTGTTGTGAGCCGCCCTGAGTCTTATGGAGATAGGGCGGCATACAAGTCCCAACAAATAAATAAATAAACTGCATATATTAATTTCATGCACGTTGAACTTTTAAATTCCTGCATTTTCTAATAGTTGAATTACCATTCAACTGGAACTGGGACTGGATCTTCTTTTTACAGCTTAATACAATATCGTTAATTTTTAGCAGTTAGTATTAACTTGTTAATCATTAGGTATGATACCATTTTTATATCATTTATTTTCTGATAACCAAGTTTTCTGGCACTCTTAGACATCTTTTTTCCCCCTCCTACTTTGCTCCTGGACTTTCATACATTTTTAGGAGATTTAGAAATACTGATTTTAATGTTTCTGTATACTAGGAACCAAATGAAACCAATAGTTCAGCCCAGATGGTTCACATTTGATAAAGAAACAATAATCTGTTTTATCATTTTGCAGATGTATTTAAAAAGAAACATAATTCACCATACCTAAGACCAGTGGTGAAATCCAAATTTATTTACTACCGGTTCTGTGGGTGTGGCTTGGTGGGCGTGGTGTGGTGTGGCTTGGTGGGCATGGCAGGGGAAGGATACTGCAAAATCTCCATTCCCACCCCACTCCAGGGGAAGGATACTACAAAATACCCATTCCCTCCCCACTCCTGGGGGAAGGATATTGCAAAATCTCCATTCCCATCCCACTCTGCGGTCAGCCAGAGGTGGTATTTGCTGGTTCTCCAAACTATTCAAAATTTCTGCTACCGGTTTTCCAGAACCTGTCAGAACCTGCTGGATTTCACCCCACCTAAGACCTAGATATAGGTCTGTAGAGAATTTTTTATTAATTATCTCTTCACTTAGAACAAACGGAAAAAAAGTAAGAGCATCTAGGATGACTGCCCCTTTTTACAACATGATTGTTTTGAGTAGTTAACAGATAAAATAATGCAGCCTTCCCAATCATCTAAATACTAGATAATATCTGAGTTTGTATACACTTTTTCTCTCAGGCATGAACTTTAGCACATACTTGCATGAAACAAATCAAGAAGATGCTGTACCTGACTAAGGAAAATAGTGGAAGTGTCTTCCAAACAGCTATAATAAGCATTTGATTTAGCACTAAAAAGAAACAGTGTAAACTCAATATGAATATCCTACAGAGACTGCTATTCTTAAGAGACAATTACAGAAAGGCCTTTACATTAAAAAGCAGCAATTTCTTGAACTGAACTCAGATGCAGATAATATGACAATATAGTTATTCAGAAGTGGTGTACTCACTTTCTACTTAAAGCATTCAGAATTAACTAAGTAATTTTGAGTTGGGTCCAATTCCTGATGACTGCTTGGACAAATGCTTACCATCCTGCCAAAATCCACACCCAGTTGAAGCTTCTGGAGCATACATTTGGACAACTATATGTATAATTCTTTTCAGTCATCCAGTCTGAAAGTTATTTGTACATGGCATACCATTGCCGAGTTATTCTGATCCAGGAAAGGGTGCAACTAGCAAGCTACAGTAGATAAAATATTTTAAATATATACTTTAAACCAGAATAAGAGCACTGGGTGAAGATCCCCACTTAAGTTAAAAACTTGTTAAACAAGGCATGTTGATTACAGGGACCAAACATGGTGATTGTAGAATGGTAGTCTAAAGGAACCTAAGTCATTCTTCTTCCATTTATGTACCCATGAAGTCCATTGGCTAGGCCAGTTCTTTCTATTTTTAATATTCTGCTATTCCAGGGTTTTACCCATTCTGGTATCCGTGATTGGCAGCTTGGATAATAATATTTTTTAAGGTTAGGAAATGCAAACCTGCCTCTTTTGCGTCTTTCAAAAGTTTAAATCTTATTCCCTGTTTTCCCCCACTTGATATAAATCTGTAATTTTTCTTTGCCAATTCTGCAAACATTTGTTCTAGTTTAGAATAGGTGTCATTTGGAATTGAAAGTTTGTTTTTAGTCAACTATCCATTTTTCCTGTCATGTTAAACCTAAGCATGAAAGTTTTCAGTTTTCCACCAGTAGTTTATTTCTTTCTGTAATTTACAATAAATCTTCTAAAATATGTCTTTGTTGCAGCCTGTCAGATGGAGTCCCAAATATTTCACTGTTGTTTCTTTATCTCACAACTGATTTTTTTCTCCTTTACAAAGTGTATTTCTTCTGAGAGCAGACATCTTGTTATTATCTTTGTTTTCTTTTTATTAATTTTATAACCAGAGAATTTCTTAAAACCTTTCTTTGTTTTCATCAGTTGTTTTATGTAAACTCTGGGATTGTACAACAGATAATACTTCTTCGCTTGCATAGCATTTCATTGTGAATTATAATCCCAAATATTTGTTTTTCTCTCTGAAGTCTGCCAGATTCTCAAAAGAAATTATAAATAATAAAGGAGAGAGCAGAGACTTTGAATAATTTTATTTTAAAGAGCTAATAAGAAGGGCCACTCCAATTATCAAAAGCTTTTTCTATAAGTATTACTGCTACCCCCCCCCCCCGCTTATTATTGGTATATTGTAAGCATATCAATCTACATGTCCTTTATGTACCTTTTCAGGTTGTAATTTATTTTATTTATAGGCAAAAATTTTACTTTTTCTGACATTGAATCAATATTATAGTAAATATAATCCACACTCACTAGATAAATTGATTGATATGACTGGGGCTTCTCTGGATTATTCCTTGGATACTTCTCAATTTTTTTTAAAAAAAATTTAACATTAAAAAAATGTTTTTTTTAAAAAAACATTTTTTAAAAAAATGTTTCTTAAATCTCCTGAATTGTTGAAGTTTACTAAAGGTTTCTCTATGTTCTTCTATAAATTCTTTAAACAGTATATGTTTTCAAGCTTTTTTTTTTGACAATATTGTGTTTAGAATATAATTTCTTGAAGAATTCTTCAAATTCTTATGGAATTTTCTATCTTGGTTAATAATCATTTATTTTTTTTCTTTATTGCTGTTATTTTTCCTTCTTTTCTTTTCTTTCTTAATTTGTACTCCAAATTAAGCATTATATGAATTCTCATAGTAATTTTATTTGACATATTTTTGTCAGAGGGAGAATTAATTAATTTATTAAAAATTGCTGCTTAACTTTGTTTAAATTTCTCTGTATTTTTCATTTTTATTAGGGTTAGGGTTAAATTTGTGAATTTGTTCTAATTCTTTTATTTTTTCCCCCTTTAAACTGCAATTTCCTCCTCTTATATTTTTTTCTGATCTATTGTAAACCTTTAAAAATTCCTGTCATATAACCTTTACTTGTTTCTCGTATGGTTGTGTTTGATATTACTGGAGTGATTTTTTTAAAAAAAATTCTCCCCAGTATTCTAATATACAGTACTTTCTTGAAATAACAACCTGTCATTCATTCCCTTACTTAAAATGCAATTTTCTCTTCAACATTATGGCATTAAAATTGTTTTGTGATCCCCATATATGATTGGGAGAGTATTTACTTCCTTGATATCTAGAGCTTTAGAAATCCTATACAGGTTAATTCTAGAAGATATTTGTCTTGCTGAGAAACATAGTTTCAGTGAAATCGGAAAAAGACTAATCTTGAGGAATAGGTGAAACAGCCACAACCAAGAAAATGGTCAGATAAAAGTAATCTGAATCCAAGCCGGAACAGTAAACCAAGAAAGCATCTCAGATAAGTTCTCATGAAGATAAAGGGAGGGAGAGAGAGGCATGTTCACTATTTTGTTACTATAATCTTATAATAAAAAGTAGCATGCATGACTTTTGTTTCCTAGTCTTGTCTCTCTTGAAAGACTGACACCTGGCATCTATCAAAGACAATGTATCCATATATTTCCCCCCTCAACCCTTCCTGGTCTTTTGCCTTAAAATGATTTTTGTAAATTCTTGGATAGCACTTTAATCATGTCTTCAAAGATTCTTTCACCATCTGCAATTTCTATAAACATTTGAAAGAATCTCTCAAATAACTGTTTCTTATTTCTTATTTGGAGCGTAGGATAAATGAATACCAACTTTTTAAACCCACCTTTTTCTTTTCTTTTCAATATTATGTTTTGTATCTTTATTCTTTTGTATTTTTTTTTCTTAAACATTTGTTACAGATAAGTAATATTAATATATGGAATGCAGACAGGTTGTGAGTAGGTGTTGTCTGTAGGAGGGTAGTTTAAGATTAAGCCCCATTGCTAACATGAAACAGAAGTGGCCTCTGCACAGCCCTAACTGCAATCTGGCATTAATTTTGCCCCTTTATTTTTTACTTCCACAAATATATATAGCTATATATTGTAGCTTTTTGTATTAGCTATATGAAATCCTTCTTGTCAATTTAAAATGTTGCCCATAGTTATATTAACTTATAAAAAGTATAAAGTATATAGAGATAGTCCTCAATGGAGGTTGGCATTTCTGCCATAAGCCATGGAAGTCATAAACTGAGGCAGCCACATGACTGGACCTGATTTTATGAATGGAAGTTTTTAAACGAAAGTTTTTAAATGAACCCTGTGGTTGTTAAGCAAATCCATGTATTCCTATCAACATTTTTTTGGGTTGGAAACTAGCTGATATGGCCAGAATTGGCAAAAATGTCATGAATTGCAATCACATGACTGTGGAATGCTGCAAGCAGCTGTAAAGATGAGTGGGTTGCCAATGCCTGAAATGGGGTCATATGACCATAGGGTGTTTCTGAAGCCATCAGAACTCCAGAACTGGGGTGTAAGCAGGGATGGGTTCTACTTACCTTTACTACCGGTTTGCAACGGGATCGTGTATGCACCTTGCTTCTGTGCATGCGCAGATCGCTGATGATGACATCCGGGGCCGGTTTTACTACCAGTTCTTGTGAACCGGTCCAAACCGGGGGCAACCCACCACTGGTTGTAAGTAGCTTTAGAAGGGTCTGCCATAACGTGGAATGGTTGTTAAGTGACCAGTTGTTAAATAAGGACTAGCTGTATAACGCTAGGTTCTGTGCTCTTAAATTTAATTCTACCAGTATTTGGAGAAATAAATATAATCTCTTAATATTAACAGTGAAAAAACATTTATACATTTTTACACAAAATCACTTCTATGAAGAGAAATGAACTGTTCTAATTGTTTCCAAGCCATAAAGGCTAACTTTAGAAAAGTTCAGATATCTTGGGTGTAATTGTTTCTGTTATCACAGTTTAGAGACTAACAATATGACTGACCTAAGGCATATTCTCAGACATAATTAGGGTTTTATCAGAAAAATGAGCAATATGAGGGAAAATACAAGTGCTATCTTATAGTATGTGTAGTCAAAGATTAGTCATAACAAGTTTTCAAAAAAGAGCATCAGTAGTCTGAAAAGAAGTGGCAGCATTTATAAATATTTTCTATAGTTAGCAGTGCTTCTCTTTGGATGTTTATTGTTCCTTGCCAAAACATTCACATTCACTTACATAATCCCTAATAACTACTTTCTTTAAGTGACAACATTGTCCTCAAGAAACTTGTGATTAATTACATACCAGTATTGTATCTATTTGCCTGACAATAGCAATAGCACTTACACTTATGCAATGGCTCTTTTGGATACATACTCTTTTCCTTATAGTTCATAGAATCATACAATTAGAAGTGATCTTGTCAAGTCAAACCTCCAGATTAGTGAAGGATCTGTTAAAATATTTTGAAGAATTAGCCATCTAATTTGTGTTTGGACGTACCGCTTTATGAGTCATCCCAATAATTGATAGCAGGTGCTATCAAGAAAGTTTTCTGAATATCTTATCCAAATCTATTTCCCTGGTTGTTTCCTCTGCAGGCAAATGAATTGAATAACCTGCAGCCAATATGGCCAACATGCAGTGGTTTGTTAAAGCCTAGCTCAATGCTCCCATGTTTACATAAATTAGAATTCTTAAGAGAGCTATAATATAATATACAGTATTATTTATTAATGCAGATGTTGGATTGATTATAGGGTTGCTTGCCTTAACTGCATGAACAAGTTTGAATTAGGAATTCAGGCTCTTACCCCGGTGCAACATCAGCTCTTAGGTGCTACCTCACTTCAAGATTTCTGGAAACCACAACTGTTTCTATGAGCCTTTTTCCAGGATTCCCTTATTTATTTTTCTTTTCATATCCTCTTCCTGTTCAGTTACAGCACAACTTTCAACTGTATTTTGAAAATCAAATGAAAAATGAAGATCATTCCAGCTTCTGCCGCTTTTAGTTTGGAAAGAGTGGGGGAAGATTGAAATCCTTGTTACAGTGACAGCTCCATTCATGAAAATTTATGAATAAGCTAGAATAAGTGACTGATTGCAGTTACTAGCCCAGCAAGAGTCCCACATCACATCATTTTTCTTCTCTGAAAGTCCCAGTTGGTATAAGAATGGGAGATTTGTCACATTCAGTTTTGCTTTTTCATTATCTTTTCCACTGGTTTAACATTTTCATTTGCAAATATTTTTAAAGAACCTACACAAAATGTTTATATTTGTCCAAATATGTCCAAATATGGATTTTTTTCTTAAATTGTTTTCCCCAACAGAATTAAACTAAAATTTTAGTAAACTAAAAAAAGTTTTTAAAAAAGTAAAAGGAGAAAAGTTAGGTCCTGCACTTAGGTAGGAAAAGCCAAATACACAGCTACGGAATAGGCAGTACCTGGCTCAACAGTAGTAACTGTGAGAGAAATCTAGAAGTCTTAGTGGACCACCACTTAAGTATGAGTCAGCAGTGCCCTGCAGCTATGAAAAAAGCCAACACAATCATAGTTGGCATCAACAGAGGAGTAGCATCAAGTTCTTGAGAAGTGACAGCACTACTTTAAACTGCACTAATGAGGCCACACTTGGAATACTGCATCCAACTCTAGCTACCAAAATACAAAAATGATGCTGAAACTCTAGAAAGAGTGTGGAGAACAGCAGCAAAGATGATACGGAGTCTGATGGCTAAGTAATATGATGAATGGTCAAAGGAACTAGGTATGTCTAGCCTAACAAATAGAAATATTAGGGGAGACATGGTTTTTTTATTATTTATTTATTATCAAATTTATATACCGCCCTTCTCCCGAAGGACTCAGGGCGGTGTACAGCCAAAGTAAAAAACATAGATACAAACATTAAAATACAGTTAAAAAGACATATATGTGTTTGGCCCCATAATTAAAAGAACAATAACAAACCTATTAAAAACATTTTAAAAAGTGTTAAGCCAGCCCGGCTTGCTGAAAAAGAAAGGTCTTCAGGGCACGGCGGAAGGCACTAAGGTCATGAATTCTTCGTATCTCTGGGGGCAGTTGATTCCAGAGGGCAGGTGCCCCCACAGAGAAGGCCCTCCTCCTGGGGGTCACCAGTCTACATTGCTTGGCCGATGGCACCCTGAGGAGGCCCTCTCTGTGGGAGTGCACAGCTCGGTGGGAGGCCATTGGTAGCAGCAGGCGGTCTCGAAGATATCCAGGTCCTATGCCATGGAGCGCTTTAAAGGTGATAACCAACACCTTGAAGCGCACCCGAAAGACCACTGGGAACCAGTGCAGCTCACGCAGGAGAGGTGTTATGTGGAAGTGCCATGCAGATCCTGTAACTACCCGCGCGGCCGCATTCTGGACCAGTTGGAGTCTCCGGGTGCTCTTCAAGGGGAGCCCCATGTAGAGAGCATTACCGTAGTCCAGGCGAGCTGTCTTCCAGTACTTGAGGGGCTGCCACAGAGAAGAGTGGGTTGATTTAGTCTCCAAACTCCTGAGGGTAGGACAAGAAGCAATGGGTAGCTTGTTAAAGCTTGTTAAAGAGAGATCCAATCTGTAACTAAGGAAAAAGTTCCTGACAATGAGAACAATTTCTGTGTCTCAAAGTTGTGGGCTTTCTATCGCTAGAGGTTTTCAAGACACATCCATTTGTCTGGGATGTTATAATGTCTCCTGCCTTGGGCAGGGGGTTACATTAGAAGGCTTCCAAAGTCCTTTCCAGCCCAATAATTCTATGAAAAAAAAGAACACCATTTTGTTTGCATATGAAGTTCCTCTACCTTTCAAAGCAGTCAATCAGTCTCTCTCTCCCCCCTCCCTCCCTTCCTCCCCCCCTCACTCTATTACAGAATTTGAAAAGAGTGAGGATTTTGATGTTCATTTGCGTGTGGAATAACATGTAGATTTAAAAGAGAAAATTAGGCGGCCTGGCTGAGGTGCCTTTGTTCCACGTCACTTCATGGCTCCTTGACGTAGAGAAATAAGGAGATTATTTTGACCAAGCTTTATGTTACCTTATAGACTCATATTATTCTCCACTACCTGCATAGGAAGCCACTTCAAAAGAGAGCTTGATTGAATGATCAACAATGAAGTACCTTTTGGAAGATCTGCACAGTCCTACAGTTAGTACAATTTCACTTTAGAATGATAATTACATTAATTTCTCCCTTATCACTATTTGGGTGATGCTGATGGTGGTGGCGGCGGCAGCAGTAGCTGTGCACGGAGTGTGAGTACTAATGTTTAATATAAACAAGTTGAAAGTGAGGCACAGTGGCAACATAAATAAATACTCCAGAGCATTTTATTTGTTAAATTTAAAGGTATCCACGTGACTACCCAAAGCAATTTTTTATGTAGTGATAAGATCTGAGCTAGCAATGACTCATAAGTGGTCCACCATATGTGGGTGCTGTAAAATAAAAAATGAAACAAAAAAAAAAGTTCCTGATGGCAAACTGAAAATCATTACTATTATAATATTCTTATTTAAAATTATGTTGGTATTTTATGTTGGTATGTTGGTATTGGACTTGAAATACTTGAAAAATCTTGTATCAATATATCTGTAAAAGAATATGTAGAACTGTACTGTAGAACTGTAGAACTGAAAAGTTCCTTTCATCAAAATGGTTAAAGGGCTAAGAGTATTTCCCTGTGCTTGACACTTTTTAACCTGGACAAGGATAAAGAAGGAAAGACACAACGGAAGTATATAAAAACAGGCATAGTGAAGAATAAGGAGAATCTTTTCTTCGTTCATAGTATTTTTGGATTCAGCCATTAAAACAAAGTGCTGGAAGATTCTGGATCATCAAAAGGAAATACTTATCTGTACAATACGTAGATAAGCTGTAGAATTTGCTGCCAACAAATACGTTTAAGGCTAGCAGTTAAAGCAGGATTAACAAGAATCGGGCAAATGTATACAGAATCAGGCAATATGAATTCCTGTCTCTATATTTTAGTACTTTCTGAATTATAGGAATTATGTTTTCAATTCTCTGTGTTAGGAAGGAACAGTGGAAAATGATATTTATATCTATACATTTCCTGAAATCGTCTGGTTGGCCACTGGGGATGAAATACAGAATGGATAGTTAGTTGTTTATAGGTCTCTTTGAGAGTAGTCACTTCTAAAATGTGGAATACAGAATGTGGATGAATTATCCGGCTGAAATATTCTTCTTAAATCTTACCCAAATTTTATTCTTTGGATAAGAATATAATATGGGTTATAGTACTAACTCAGTACTCGACGTTAATTGGTTCTGGGAGGCATGACGAGTACTAAAAACTACAAGTGCCAAACCAATCAGGTGACTTACCACATGACCTGTGTTTTGGCTTGGAAAAACTTTCTGTCTGTCCTTTTTCCTATGTCAGTGACCTTCACAGCATGGCCAACTTCTTGACTGCCCTCTGTGGCCATTTCCTTCTTCCTTTTGCAGCACGCTACATACCAAAGAAACTATGAGTACCAGGACACTTTTGCATCAAAATGCATCAAATGCCAAATTCGATGAATTTTGAAGCAGTCGAATACTGAGGTACCCCTATATTTATATAACTCAAATAAACCAAAATTATAAATAAATAAACTAGCATTAAAATAGCCACAGTAGTTAATACAAAGGATTTTTTTTAAAAAAAATGAATATATTTGAAGTCTGTTAAACCAAACAAAGTCAGTTTACAAAGTCAATTCTGCAAGCTCATTAGATTTAAAACATCAGATCCAAATGAACTGGATCAGGCAACAAAAAATGAGCAATGTGTGAATAGCCTGTAAATGTGTGTAATGCTATTTCTGAAAAGCAAAACAGAATGGATTCTATAGGGACTAAAAAGTTGGTTAACATCTGTAGTGCCTTAGGCTTTTACTACAGTTATATGAGAATATAAATTAGGGTTGGGTTTGTTTTTTTTTTCTATCCACACTTTTGAGATAGTGACGAAGTGAAGAAAAACCAGAGAATGGATATAATGTACATTTTGGAATACATAATTTTGTTGTATGAAACCCAGCTGGGTTTGCTTAAAGAACTAAAACACTTTTATTGCTAAACAATTTTTGCGCATGCTAATGAGACTGTTTAAGAGCAGAAATCATTGTGGAATTGTCCTTTTCAGGTGGTAGAATTACACTCTAAAGAGACATGGTAGATTTGTGTACACCAGCTGGGGGAGATTATAGGGCAATGAAATAATGTGGCATTCACTGATAATCTTTGTTACCAAGGATAACATTTATGCTTGAGAACAAAGATTTGTGTGCTTTGAACATTTCAAGCAATTTTCCATGCCAGCTGCAAATTTTAAAAATGTGTAAATGTGTGAAAAAGTGATGTTGAAGAGTAAAGACACTGATATATTTAGTGTAAATGAAAAATAAAAAACCCAGTAATCTGAACGTGGATTTTTTTTTTATTTTTTTTACAAAAATATTCTTATAGAGAATTGATGATCTGGGATCTAATTGATAAAAGCTTGATTGAGAAACATAATGGGAGTGCCTAAAATTGGCATAGCATACAATCACTGCCAAAGGAGCATGTTGGGAACTGTAAAACGCTCCAAATGTGAGATGACCTTGAAATCATTCTGCACTGCAGACACTTGCCTCAGGATGAAATGAGATAGGTTTGTCATCTGCTAAGTTTGGGTAAAGGGATCCTTTGTTTGGCTGCTCCTAAAGGTACATTCTGTTTCTTTTAGGACCCTGCTGAGACCAGCTCTATTATTCTATATTCAATGAAACTTGAACTGACCTAGTTGGAACTGACCTGGTCTCAATCTGATTTTCTCTAGCAGGCAGAGGTCAGAATTGATACTTTGCTTTTTGGAGGTTCATTGGTTAATCAGATCAATTTGAATCAGTGGAGGTTCATTGGTGAATCAGTTTGACCAGATACAGGTGGTCTTCGACTTACAACAGTTCATTTAGTGACTGTTCGAAGATACAACATCACTGAAAAAAAGTGATTTATGGCTGTTTTTCACACTTAATAACCTTTGCAGCATCCCCATTATCATGTGATCAGAAATTGGATGCCTGGTAACTGATTCATATTTATGACTGTTGCAGTATCCCAGGATCATGTGATCACCTTTTGGGACCTTCTGACAAGCAAAGTCAATGGGGAATAATTAAAATTATTAAATAATTTCGGCTCAGATTTAAATCATTACATTGATAGCCCGGCCTGGCGGAACAGATTCACTTAAAAATTGTGTTACTAACTTAACAACTGTGGCAAGAAAGGTCATAAAATGAAGAAAAATTAAATTAACAACAGTCTTTCTTAGAAACAGAAATTTTGGGCTCAGTTGTGGTCTTGAGTTGAAGACTATCTGTACTTGTTTCAAAATTGTTTCACACAACTTTGTTTCATCATTTAGCCACTTTTCCTTATCTCACAGTTTTATTGTCCTCTGTGCATCTTCTCTTAATGTTATTTTTCTGACTCTTTTAACCTTAGTAGCTATCGACACAGCTTTATTTTTCCTTATTCTATAATGGAATCATAGAGTTTTAAAAACTAAGCATGAGTGTAGTTGTTGTTCCTTTTGGGCTTTGACTATCAAGTTTTTATGCCATTATAATTTAATTGAAGAATACTAATTATGTTTACTGAGCAATTCTGACTAATCATGCATTGCATCTTCCGTGCCATATTAACACACTGTATATGAACCACAACAAATTTCAAACATAATTTCTTCCTTTTCCTTCCTATATTGCTGGGAATTTGGAAGCTTCTCCTGTTAATTAACCATTTGTGATATTCTCTGATACTGAAATTCTGGTCTACAGTCATTAGCTTTGGAAACCTGCTTTGATCTTGACATATTTGCTGCAACTATGGCTAATATTAAACACAGGTTGTTGATTGCACAATAAAATATGCTTAATTAAAACCAAAATCATCCAAAGTTTCCTGGTCATATAACAGCAGGTAAAAGGAAGTAGTACTCTGGTCCATTAGGCAAAACATATTGAAGAATTATATAACATGGCATGGAGATCAGTGGTGGGATTCAACTTTTTTTACTACCAGTTCTGTGGGCGTGGCTTGGTGGGCATGGCATGGCTTGGTGGGAGTGGCAGGGGAAGGATACTGTAAAATCTCCATTCCCACCCCACTCCAGGGGAAGGTTAGTGCAAAATCCCCATTTCCTCCCGATCAGCTGGGACTCTGGTAGTCTGCCTGGGCAAGTCCTAGCAGTTACCTTGGCAAGGTTTTTCAGAAGTGATTTGCCATTCCCTCCTTCTTAGGGCTGAGAAAAAGTAACTGGCCCAAGGTCACCTAGCTGACTTTGTGTCTAAGGGTAGAACTAGAATTCTCCCAGTTTCTGGTACTTGTTGTCAGGGTTCCAAGGAACACCCCCAATGAAATAAAGCTCTGAGGCCTGAGGTTCCTCAAAGTTCCAATTTATTAGAGATGTCATGTTGGCACATCTGGGAAAACCCAAATCTGAAAGCTTCCAGGTTTTCCCCACCCAGCTAGCAGTTCACAGCCCTGCCCCACATTCACAAGTTCATCACATTGTCCAATCAACTCTTCACACTCCACCGGATACAATCTTCAGGCAGTCTCTATCAGACACAGGCAAAAGTCCTTGAATACAGAATGTTGTTATGACTAACTTTCTACCACTCCAACAACAACAACCCCCTCCCAACTTCCCCAGCTAAAATATGTGGCAGTTAAGAAGCAAAAAATAAAATTGTCTTCCAAACCTGACACTTGTATTAATTCAATTATGTCTGACATTTCAAAGCATTACCAGAACCCAAACACTCATATGGATGCCATTGAATTGATTGTAATGAAAAATACGCAGATAAAGTATCCTGAACACTCTTTGGTACACAGTGAAATAGCCAATTACTATTGTTTTCTGGAGTAATAACTCCAGAGTGGGATTCAGCCAGTTCGCACCACTTCGGGAGAACCGGTTGTTAACTTTCTGAGCCATTTGGTGAACTGGTTGTTGGAAGGAATCATTAGGGCAGAGAACTGGCTGTTAAATTATTTGAATCCCACCACTGCATATACACCTCTATAAACATGCACAGAATGTTTTTAACAACAAGAAATAATGTTTCATTTTATGAATAAACCTCTCCTTTTAATTAAAGCATCACTTTAAATTATTCTGAAAGATTTCAAGTCCAGATTTTATGTAGTTGCCAACATTCTGCAATCCAGAATTCCTTGTGGAATTTAAAAGGATAGATCAAATGCTGGAACAATTAACAGATTTTTAATTGGAATGAGTATCCATTCATTCTAAGAAAATACTTTTGATTCTGTATTCATTGCTGTTCTAATTGTCTTATATTTAACTTTGTGTTAAATATTTGAATATAGAATCAAGTTCAGCCTACTGGTAATGAGTTTAGGGGTAATTGATTTCCATATGTCCTCACTTACAATATGGTTATTATCTGCTTGCTAGGCTGATGTGAGTATTGTTGCTTGGATACCACCCCCCTTCTAATTATGCATGTTCACACAAAAAGAGGGGTTTTCTGGTTTTGTTTTGTTTCTGGGTTGTTGTTGTTGTTAGCTGTGAAGTTGTGTCAGACCCATCATGACCACATGGACAACATTCCTCCAGGCCTTCCTGTCCTCTACTCTGGAGTCCATTTAAGCTCACGCCTACTGCTTCAGTGACTCCATCCAGCCACCTCATTCTCTGTCGTCCCCTTCTTCTTTTGCCCTCAATCTTTCCCAGCATTAGGTTCTACTCCAGTGAGTCCTTCCTTCTCATTAGGTGGCCAAAGTATTTGAGTTTCATCTTCAGGATCTGGCCGTCTAAAGAGCAGTCAGGGTTGATCTCCTCTAGGACTGACCGGTTTGATCGCCTTGCAGTCCAAAGGATTTGCAGGAGTCTTCTCCAGCACCATAGTTCAAAGGCCTTGTTTCTGGGTAGACATGTATAATTCCCAAGGCTTACAGAAGTACAAATTTAAATTCTTGATAAAAAATGACAAAAAGCTGAAAATTATCATGGTGGCTAAATTGGACAACAGTAAGAGCAGGTGACCAGCCTGACTGAAGTGATTAGAATGTGGAAAAGCTACATGGTAATATTTTTTCCCCCCAGAATCGCATTGCTTTCAATTGTCCTTGTCTTGTACCTTAATTATTATAACTTTTAAACTGTAAAATACTTCCTAGTAAGTGTGCATATGATTAAAGTGTGCATTTGATTGATCACACTAATGTTTCAAAGGCAATCTATTTTTAATCAAATAGTTATAGTTTATCAAATACATACACTTATTTTACAATATGAATTTCATGGAAAGCAATCTCATATCCATCTGCGCCCTGGGAATATGCATTTGTCATAGGCTAATTAGAAGTCTTATCTTTCCACTTTCATGAATATGAAACTGCTTTCCTGTTGCCTGCTTTGTTGTCTCTAGCTGTATTCCCCTTCTCTGCTAGTATTGATAAGAGAGTGTTTTATGTGAAATCTTCATCCTGGAGCTTTGTGTTATCTCAAAAGCAGAGCATATTTTTGCATGTAAAAGTGTGATTTAATATATGGTATCACCTATAAAGGATTCTCTGAACCACAAATTCTTGGTCCTTATAGAGGCTAATCCTCTATTTGAAAGATAGCCAGAGAGAGAATCAGTAGTCGGAAAGCTGACTAAGCGAGCATGCAAATTAGTCAGTAACAGTGTTTTTCTGTTCTGCTATGTTGAGATGTATTATATTTCTAATTATTGTAATGATTTGAAAGTTTCCATCTATACCTTATAAAGTAGCAAATCTGTATACAGAATGCCCGAATGCCTCTTATGTTGAGGTTGGTACCCTGATTTAATTTAGAACACTACTTAAATGTTTGGACATTATATATTTTTAATAACAGTGTATCAGTGGATTGAGAAATGCTCTTAAAGGCTGCTCCTATCTTTGGGGTTGGTTGTGGGACAAATATTTATTTATTTTTCAAATTTATATTGCTAATTTTGTATGCCAGCTTACTCCTTTATATGGCCAGTGGAAAGTAGAAAACTCTATCTAGTTGTTGTGTTATGTTTCTTCAAATATTGGAATGTGACATTAGCTAGAGATTTTAAAGAGAAAAAATTTCATCATGTTGAAATGGTTGATAAAAGTTACATTCCATAACATTTACAGTTCCACTGAATCTTAAGGTTGGAGGTGCCATTTTGGGCATTATCCACACCCCTGTTCAGCATAAGAATTTTTTTTTATTAATCAATTAGATGGCTCTCTAACTTTCATTGAAGGTAGTCAAATGCTAATTATAATAACTTCATGAGGTAAAAATGTTAACATTTAAAATATCTCCCAGGCATCAGCAAAAATCTCCTTAGATCACTTGCAATGAAAAGATTGCATTTTTAGTGACTTTAACATTTGGGGGATAAAAAGTAGATGGAAGAGTAATTTAAGAGTAGATGGAATTTTCTATGGCAGGGGATTATTTTCTTATTTTTTTGGGGTGGGGAGAGTCTCTCTTTATAAATTGGGTTATGCTTATTTTGGATCTTACAATACCATATTCATATTTTTATGTCTTCAAAATCGCAGAGAGGTATTCTATCAATTTTAAAAACTCCCCTGTCAAAGCAGATCTTGAAAACTGCTCATCTCAGTTGTAGAACATACTGTAAAGACCAGTTATCACAATTCAATAATAATTTAAAAAATGGTCTAAAGACCAGGGATGGAATTCAGTTGGTTTGGACCAGTTCTGGCAAACCAGATGTTAATTTTAATCTGGTGTGGTGAACCGGTTGTTCCAAGGATTGGCTGACCCACCCCTCCCACCCCACCTCTCCTAGGAGTCTCCACGTGGCCCGTTTTGGATGCCAGGAGGCTCTGGGAGGGCGAAAAATGGGCCTACTGGAAATCTGGAAATGGGCTTGTTTCTGGCCACTGGAGGGCATCTGGTCGTTTTTGCCCTCCTGGATGCTCCAGGAAAGCCTCTAGAGCCTGGGGAGGGGAAAAAAATGTGCCTACCGGAAGTACCAGAAGTCCGGAAATGGGCCCATTTCCTGCCTCCGGAGGGCGCATGAAGGCGAACAACTGGTGAATCCCACCACTGCTAAAGACTCATTAAATCTAAATTGACTTTTAAAATAATGGCATTTTTTTTCAGGCCTGAAAAAATGGGATGCTTTATTAACAGTGAGGTGTGATGTTTATACTCATGCAAGATATGAAAACTTCTTCTGAATCATTTTGAAGTATAGAATTAAAAAAAAAGGAAGATACGTACTCCCATTTGGTTTTTTAAACAAAATAACCCATGCTTTTCAGGATTTTCATATGCTGACTTGAATCATTGTATTGAGATACAATATGACTTTTGTTTGGCTTAGAGATAATGTTTGTCAGGTATGATTAATGTGTTTAGTTGAAGTATGATCCTAGCTAATTATGTTTGCTCAATGAACTGTGACTACATTGTGGCCTAGCACATTGTGTCATCGACCATATTCTGTTCCTTCAGCCCTTCCTTATAATGGAATGCTCCCTTGTCTTAGGTCTTCTAGCCTTCAAAATTTCTCCTTCCACTGTCATTCTATTTAGGAAGTAGCCACAGTAGTAAATGTTCAGATCTTACTAATTGGAAGTAAGATTTGGAAGTGCAAAATTGGAAGTGCAAAATTGTTGTAATTGCACATATTTGTCATCTTTTTTCTTGACAATTACGGGTTGGACCACCAAACACAGCTGTGTTATGAAAATTCAAGTTCTAGATTTCTGAATGTTCTTTGAAGCCAGTGTATATATTTAGATGCTTTATATGAGAGCATTGTTTCAATATCTATGTACTAATTTGTATACATAATGCACTAAGTATGAGTTGTAGTGATGTCATGGAATGTTCATGCATGTTCTAAATTCTGAATAGAAATTCTGGCAGCAAGAAATGGTCATGAACTCTAATTTTTTAAGACTGAAAAGAGATATTGATTTTCCCATTAATAAATCTCATAGCAGTACTGTGGCAGATAATATTCATCATTCAAGGTATCTACTTTACATCTATTTAGACAAAGTTCAGGAAATGGGATAATTTAGCAAGAATCCAGAGAATAATTGGAAGAAATAAGTGATAATAGTTTAGTGAGAAGGAAGGAGCTGAAGGAAAATACTTGGTCACCTAGAAAACATGAATTAAGGGACAAGTAATGGTAGGAATAAACAACTAAACAAAGATTTGAGAATGCCTTAATTCTCAGCATGAAGTTGATATGACGAAGAAGGAAGAAAAAGGAATCTGAGCAGCAAAAGATGTTGCAATGTTGCACACTTTAGGATGTACTTTTTCTTTCCAAATGCCAATAGGACATTCCTTAATTATGCCAGAATTAACAGCTGATTACAGAAACCATGTTTGGAGCTGTATTGGACCTTCTTAAAAGGATTAAGTGTGGTCAAAAGAAATTGCTGCAGTTAATTAATGAAGTAGGATTAGGTTAGGCATGACATTAGTTCCCTTGGTTCCAAAATCAGTTTCAATGTTTGAAAATACTAAACACTAGAATGTTTCAATTGTAGTTGCTGATATCTGACAAGATGGGAAACAAATCCGGAGATAATCTATAATTTTTCTTCATCTAAAGTTAGACATATTTTCAACAATTATTTCATAGCTAATTGAACATTGGCTGACTACTTATGAACTAGGGAGTGCAAAACCCTTGATGTTTTATTGTGAAGTAAATTTCAATGTTCATAAAATCCAGCTAGTTATATTAAGTATGCTCATGGCATTATGCTCAGTATATTAAATTATATTTAATTGTACTGTAATTATAATTATTACTTGCTTGTGTGTACAATAGAAAATGCAGCCATGTTAAAAAGTAAATGGAAGATGATCTATATATATCAGGAATGAAAAAGAAAGCCATTTGGGTTAACAGCAGACAACTGGTTTGAATGTACACTATTGTTATATATACTGTAGTTGTTGCCTCTCCGCAGAGCATAGGGGTCCAAAGAAGTTAGTATAATGTATAGTGAAATGCAAGATACTATTGGCACTAGAAGTCTCCATAGTCTGGACTCATTTTTCTGAGTCAAAAGACTACACAGTTAAGAAACTTATTTTTCTGGCGTTCCCTTATCTTTAGATTAAAAAAGATTAAACCATTTGTCACAATTTGTAAGTGTGGATTTATTACATGACAACTAAGACTAATAAATAATAGGCTTGATAAACAGTAGATAATTTCTTGCCCTTCCTGTTTATATATCTATGGAATAATTCTACTACCAATATTTTATATTTAGAATTAATCATTGCCTCACTGGCATTATAATAAAATACATTATTGTAATCATATTTCATACATTTTTTATTTTAATATTGTATGTACTTCTACTTATAAATATGTTAGATTACACTGTTATGTTCTTTTTTTTAATGAAAATCCTTTCCCTTACATATTTTATCTTATTCTTATTTACATTCTTGCTTGTCATATCCCTAAAGAGGGACTACTGTGATCCTAGAAAAACAGAATACACAGCTCTTTTAACATTAATTGGATTTCCTTCTTTGTTTTTGTTAAACTAATTCATGACATTACTAGAAGAGATAATCAGCAAAATAGAAATGTCACCCAATATTGTTGCAGTTCATTGGAAGGAAGAAATACGGAATTCATAAAAATGAAACGTTCTACTTACCTATAATGGCAACAAAAATGAGAATGGAAATGTGAATAATTAGAGATGTCATGACATAGCCAGATAAACTGTGTGCAAGGAAGATTTGGGCCAATGAAATCCTCCTTGCAACTTTATGTAGTTATTTATCCAAATGTAAAGTCCACTTGAGCCCTTAATAACAGGTTATATATTAAAAACAAAAACAACATATAGGATACAAATAAAAACAACTCTGGCCGACCAAAAACCAATACACCCAACCTTTTGCCAAACATAGCAAATGTAATGAAAGGGGAAGGTGGGTGCAACCATTCCATTTCAAAACTTTTAATTGTTTCTTTATTAAAAATATATTAGTTATAAAATTTATAATTTTATAGTTTATAAAATTATACCAATTTCCAAAATGTCAGTAGCATAGGAGCTGCATGAACCTTTGGAGAGGAGGGATGCCATTTTTCAATGGTAAGCTCACTGTCCCGAAGAGCAGCCTGCACCCCAGAACTACCCCATATTGCCTTCTGCCCATCACAGTCATCATGTTCTGGACCGCCTTCTCATCTTCCAATCATATTGCTATCCTACACTATCCTAGGGCAAAGCATCCATTCACCACACTCACCTTCTAATCACTCCAAAACACATGTTTGCAAAAAATAACACAAACACAAAACCAGGTGCAGTGTAGCTAGGTCCTCCTAGCAGCACCCTGCCTCTGTCCCATGTTGCACCTGCCCTCAGGCACCCAGCAATTCAAAGACAGAAATTAAGCTATCATGGCAAATTCATATCCCACTCTGTCCAAACATGCCCAAAAGGAAAACCAGATATATGGGGTTAAGGTGCCAATCCCTGAGTCCATATCATCCCTATATGGCTGATTTTGCAAAAATTAGGTTCAATTATGAAGTACAGGGATCTGAGGATGGACTTTTCATAGCAATAACTTTCAAATTAATAAACTAACGCCGTATATATTTTTATTGTAATATATAGCATTTGTCAGCACTCCAAACTATGATTTCCCCAGCGCTGACATGAATGAGTGGGAAAGAGCCTGTTAGAAGTAGTAGCTTGACTTTTTACCCAGTTCTTTCCCCCGGCAGATAACATCACCTAGGTGATGAGAGGAGGGGGGAAAATTCCTGTGACTTGAAGTAACTGAGATGAAAGATGGACTTGGAAGATGGCCAATGAGACACTGAGATTTGAGGAACGGAAAGGGAGGGGTTTGGGATCAGAGGATCAGTTTCGGCTGCCAATGAGTTCAGGACTAGATCGTTATTCTTCAATAAATAAGAGATTTCATCAAAGACTTTGTGTTTGAGAATGAAACTTATTTGAGATAACATCGGAACCTGACAGCATTACTATCTTGCAAGTATGAATGTGATTCTCTCCCTCCCTCACTTTATTTTTGTATGAACTAAAGTGTGTATGTGTCTTACTAAGATATTTTCTCAAGTTAATTTCTTGGAAGTTGCAGGCCCCACTTTTCTGACTATTGCCTTGATAGTGGCTTTTTCTCCTGTCCTTCAAGGTTATTTATTATGCCCTCTAGAGTTCAAGAGTGATTCTTTCTCACCCAGGTCAAAATCAGCCTAGGGGACCAAGAAGGTTCAAGTTCAAGCCCAAAGTTCTCCTCTCAGGCTGGGAAGGATGAAGACTGTCATGTACTTATAAAAATAACGAAGGTAGAATAAAAATCAACTAACTAACTAAACAACTAAATGTTGGAGGCAAAACCTTTGGATTGTAGATGGTCCTACCAGACCTGTCAGCAGTTGGGGGCCATGCCTAGTCTTCCAAAGTGCAACTGGTGTCAGGAAGAACCTCCAGAGCAGTCAACGTGGATCCAGCCCCAAACCACCCTACTTGCAGTCCATCAGACTAGTTCCAAATAGTTTCCACATTGACCCTATGATAGGGATCGCCAATCAGGCTGGCCTTCAACTTTATTTAGTTGGAGGCCAGCCAATTGTGTGTGTTGGCTGGTTTCCGTGTGTGTAAGTACTGGCAGAACAAAAGGGCCATAAATGCATTTACTTCCAGTGTGCCAACTGTCTTCAGTGGGGAGTTATAATCCTAGCCTGCTCTACAGTTACAGGAAGTTGCCTATGTGCCAAAGACAATATCAGCACTTTTATATGCCACATTTCTTTCCATTTTCAAACATACCCAATCCCGTCTGAAACTAAATTTCAATAATCTGTCAACCTTAGAACATTGAAAATAGGCAGAGAATGCTAGACATTTTCTCTCCAGGTAACTAGAAGGAGAGTTCAAAGCTAGGAACTTCTTCTTGAACTTGGAATAACAAAAAACTTCCATCTAGCTAAATGTCTATGGAGATTCTCAGTCATTCAGGTCATGGTTATCCCAAAGGTGTTTTTTTTTCAAGAGGCAACTGGACTTTCAGGTTTTTCTTTGAAGCCATTTCACTTTTCATCCAAGAAGCTTCTTCAGTTCTGACTGGATGGTTCCATTCCCCACACCTACCTTTTGAGCAGTTAGGATGCACCATTCCTTCAGTTTCTATTATTTTGTACAATAATGTGCTTGTACTTAGAAGCTGGAGGCCTGGTGAAGCAAGAACAAACCTCGGAATATGTTTATTTGCATAACATAATTGGGCAGAAAATTAAATTTACCATTATCAAACTTGTTTTTTTTTCTTAATGGATTCTTAACTGCCCTTGTAATAAAAAAGAAAACACCTGAATTTCTACAGAATATACTGAATCTTAATATTGCTACTCTGTTAATAACATATTTGAATATCATTCAAAGTAACTCAGCTTTTATCCTTTTGTTTTTTATTTTTTGTGCATTAGAACAAAATGTGTAGGGGAAGGATGGGAGAAAAAAAATGTAATTCACCAAAGATATGCAGATATGCATATTTCATGTGCCTTTTTTGTTTTGTTGGTCTTTGCTTAATATGCGTATTTGTGTATACTCTTAACTCAGCAACATTTCAAATTAACATGGACATAAACTTATTCCATGTGCAGATTCTCTCTCTCTCTCTCTCTCTCTCTCTCTCTCTCTCTCTCTCTCTCTCTCTCTCTCTCTCTCTCTCTCCTTTTCGCTCTCCCCCCCCACACTTTCTTGCCAGTAAGGATATTGCAACTTGAGTGCAATGTTAGGTCTGTGTTAAAAACTCAACCATTCCTTGACTACTGTTCCCTTGTATGCAACATGATTTTATAAAGTTTGAATAAAGCTTGGCTTTTTTTTTCTTTCTATGCACATGACATATTTCTGAGGGAGAGTCAGTGCATCTGAGAACAATTTTCAGTGGCCCTTTTTGGAGGGCCATTTGCAGGTGTCTGGAATTGCACTCACAATTGCTTTCTTTGTTGTTCAGTTTAATAGGGATTATTCTGTTCTGAAGCAAAGCAAGGTGTCATGGTTAAATACCAATTTCAGCACAAAGACAGTTTGCTGTTCTTTCTTGGCTTTGTGCAAAAGAAAGTAACAATTCATGCTTTCTTTTTCCTTCTTTGGAGTTTTAACTGTCACATCATAATTACTTTTTGAGATGTTGGACAACTTTTTGGTGGTAACTCAACTGCCCTTCCTCCTTTTTTTTGGACTCCTGTAATATTTATTAATTCAATTTATATGCCGCCTTTCTCTGGAGACTCAGGGCGGCTTACAATGCATTTTTTTTAAAAAAAAAACATTATAAAAACATTTAAAAATTAAAACATTAAAACCCATGTTTTAAAATATGTTCTTCTATTGTTCATTATCTTCTCTAAATCCATGTATTCATCTATTAGTCTTATTCTGTGCTCTTTAAGACATCGGCTGTTCTATCACAGCATTCTTGCTTTGGGGCTTGACTTAGTTTTCCTTGTTTAAATAACCCTCTTACACGATTCCAGTGAAAAGGGTTGAACTGAGTGTCCATCGTTTTGGATCTGTGGAAGAAATGAGCCAATTAATGTCCATTCAACATAAATGCCACAGCTTCAAAGCAGAGTTATTACTACCACCTGATTCCATGACATCCATGAAGAGAATATTTATAGCTCAGGGTTGAATTTGTGGTTCTTAGTGGTTTCTAAGCTTGGTTGTTTTCTTGCAGACATTTCATTACCAAACTGGGTAACTTCAACAGTGCTAGTGATTATAGCTTAATGATATACAAAAGGAGAACAAAATGGTGTTCTCTCATAAACATAGAATCCCTAGGGTTTAACTAGTCACCATAGCTCTGTGTCAGAGCACAAATTTTACAATTTATGTTCAACTTCTGCTATCTCCAAGTAAGAGTGAGAATCTTCCTACTTAAAACCCTTGAAATATGGTGCCATTTTGGACAAAGATTAGTGGATTACAAGGATCAGTGATTTAAGATGATTTTGCAAAAGACCCAACTCTAAAACACTGGGATTTTAGAGAAATAGAAATAGCACTTAGACTTATATACTGCTTCATAGTGATTTACTCTCTAAGTGGTTTACAGAGTTAGCATATTTTATGCTAACTCTGGATCCTCATTTTACCAATTTCGGAAAGATTGAAGGTTGAGTCAACCTTGAACTGTTCAGAATCAAATTCCTGGAGTAAGCAATGAGTTAGCCTGCAGTACTGCATTATAACTATTGTGCCACCATGGCTCGGTAACTTTCAAAAAAGCTTCAGTATTATTGGTTAGTCTGAATTGGGCCTTTTAACACTTTTAATTGATGGTATAGGTGTGTCAGCTTCTCCCACCTGTTCTAAAAAGATAACGATATAGAATTTTATTTAATAAATTACATATAATTAATAATTATTTAATTAGATATACATAATTAAAATAGTTCCTTAGATGGAATTAGATGAAATAAATGAATAGAATTTATGTACTTTTGTAAAATGCTTTTTAAAAGAGAAAAAAATGGATGAAGATTTTACGTTGTTCCAATGCTAAAATATATATAATGGATAATACATGTTTTAAAGGAAGGAATGCTTGTTTGTAAGGAGCACAAAGGACTGCCTGAAAGAATGTATATGGGTGTTTCAGGAGAAACAACAGTAAGTTGAATGCAGTGGTAAAGGATTAAGAAGTATATGTTGGTAAAACATAGATTTAAGAATCAATGGGTCTGAGTGAACATTGATTGAATACATAAGCTGGTCAAATACATAAAGGAATCAGTGATATCCAAAGGTGGTGGTCGTGGGAAGGTTCCATGGAAAAAGTCACAATACAGCCTGTATTGTGTTCATTAGCAAGTCATAGTAGTGCCATGCTACTCCATTGTTATAGGGGCTGCACTGAGCATTACAGTGTGCCAGTCACTATCTTTAAAAATCTGTGTGACTTGTGGTGCAAATTCTCCCGTGCTATATGGCTTCTGACGATCTGTTCTAGATGGTCAGAGAGCACTTATTAAAGTTCTCCACTTACTAGGAGGCCATGCAGGAAGATCTCAAGTATGTGGCAGTTCCCTTCCCAGGCAAAGTTTACCACATTTTCATGGCCTTCCAAGAGCCATCCCTGCAGTACATAATATTTAGAAGAGTTCTATATGGCCTATGATTTCGGTTCTAGAACCCTTGTTTTAATTTTCTGTGCTTACTTCTAGGGCAAATGATCCTGAAGTTGCCATTTGAAATATATATACTGTACATGGATACATATATATTGAGGTTTTTGCTCAAGAGATTGGCAAGAGATTCAGCATTGGCAAGAATTTATTCTGGTCAAAATCAAAGGAACAATATAAATGAATAAATGAAAATTTTTCGATCCCTCACCCCAATTGTTGACCAAAAGAAGAGGCATTTTTGCAGTGTATTTTCTGTCTTCTGACAAAGTTGCTTTGTCAGCAACTTTAATCTGTGCAGAGTGGGGAATTCTGGGAGTTTAAATTTATTTGATTTGTATACCATCCATTTCATCTAGAGGTCAGTAGAGCTTGAGAAACCCTGCTTTGGAATAAATTCCTATTGAGCCCTTATTAGAAATAAATATTATATCAGTAAATAATAGAGTCTGAGGATGCAAGAGATATTCTTATTTTCATATGGGAGTTGCCACCAAGGCTATTTGAAAATAGTTTTGGTTATGCATGAAATCAGAAGGGACGTGGTGGCTAAGATGCTGAGCTTGTCGATCGAAAGGTCGGCAGTTCAGCGGTTCAAATCCCTAGTGCCGCATAATGGGGTGAGCTCCTTTACTTGTCCCAGCTTCTGCCAACCGAGCAGTTCAAAAGCATATAAAAATGCAAGTAGAAAAATAGGGACCACCTTTGGTGGGCAGTTCCGTGCGCCTCTGGCATTTAGTCATGCTGGCCACATGACTACGGAGACATCTTTGGACAGCGGAGATGAGCACCGAACCCTAGAGTCAGGAACGACTAGCACATATGTGCGAAGGGAACCTTTACCTTTACCTTTATACATGAAATCATGGAGAAGGAAAGAAAGCAGAAATAGGCCCACCTTTCAAATGACTGTTTAACACACTTCAAATCAATTTACATCTGGCTTGCATCGTTTTCACAAACTTGTCTCCTATTGTTACATTTCATTTTGAAATTACTTTTGGTTTTGTATATATCTTTCTCCAGTTTACTCATGCAGCTTTCTCTAATTCATTTGTTGCATATATTGTTATTTTAGCTGAGAACTGTGTTGCCATATATGGATAATAATCAATTATCCAATATTTTTATAAGTAAGAAATATTCAATTTTTAAAATGTTTTGAACACGGAGAAGAAAGCAAGTTGGCTTCCATGTTTGAAATGTTGCTGATCAGTTGACCTGTGTTGGGAGAAACTGAGCCCATAACTTTCATAAGCTGTTCAGACATTTGGAAGCAATAGACAAGCCATAATTCTATAATGAAGCCTAATTATGGAGCTTAATTTAGATATGTGAAACCCTATAGAATTCATGGAAATTTTCCATGTTTAATTTCACAAACAGATCATACACAGATGTGGGCTGACATCTGTGTGGGATGTAGAGGCAGATGCACCAATGTGTCAAGAAGGAATGTAAGGAAAATAAAATAACACAATAATTTCTCTCTGAATAATTTAACTTTGCTTCCTTTAATGTCCATATTTTTATTTTATTTTAGTTTACACATTGTTGTACCAGCACTGCCCACTGATTGCTGAGAGGATGCTGCAACTGAAACTAGCAATACGTTGCCCTGAGTTGTGTGATATTAAACAAGCATTTCTTCTGGTAGTAATTGTATCTTTGTTGTACATAATATAATTCCATAGGGGTAAATGCTTATGTAGTACATACCCTATCTTCAATAGGCATTTATTATTTTAGGGTGAAGGGTTTTTTTAAACAAGGAATTTGAGAAAACTATCGGTAAATATGAAATACGAAGGATAAATAGTTTAACTTTCAATCTGCTTTCTCTGGGCCTAGGCTCTGAGCAGTTCATTGTCATCATTGGGGCCACGCAGGCACAGTGTAGTATACTGCATGCTATTTCTGCTGACTGCCAGCTGACTACAATTTGGCAGTTAGAATCTCACCAGGCTCAAGGTTGACTCAGCCTTCCATCCTTCCAAGCAGTGGTGGGTTGCTCCCAGTTCTGTCCTGTAGTAAAAGCGGTGGGAGGCTCCACCCACCTGCCCAGATGTCATAATGGATGATCTGCACATGCGCAGAAACGTGTGCGCATGAGAGCAAAGCAAGAGCACATGCACAACTGGTAGTAAAGGTAAGTAGAACCCACCCCTGCTTCCAAGGGGGTAAAATGAGGACCCAGATTGTTGGGGGAATATGCTGACTCCAGGGGTGGGTTCTAAATTTTTTTACTACCGGTTCTGTGGGTATAGCTTATTTTGTGGGCATGGCTTGATGGTGATGTGACAATTCTTTAGGATTTAGCAGAGATACTGATCTACCAGGCTTTTAACTGCTTGCAGAACTGTACCAGTCTACTCATTTGTTTTTCGAAGCACTGGTCTACCCATTTATTTTTGCAGGCACCGATCTACTCATTTGTTTTTGGAGACACTGGTCTACACATTTATTTTTGCAGGCACCGGTCTACTCATTTGTTTTTGGAGGCACCGGTCTACCAGCACACTGCCTTTTAACACTGATCAGCTGTAGGGCGGCCCTTTGAAGCCCCGCGTCAAGAGTTTAAAGAGTTTTTTTCCTTCTAGCCAATCAGCTGGGATTCAGGAGGCAGCAATAGATTGGGGGTGGGGCCAAATAAAAGGTAAGAATAATACGGGGGGGGCAGAACAGGTTCGGTGATGTCATATCATCACCTCTACCGGCTCGGCAGAACCAGGTGGAACCGGGAGGAACTGACCACCGGCTGACTCTGTAAACTGCTTAGAGAGGGCTGTAAAACACTGTGAAGCAGTATATGAATCTAAGTGCTATTGCTAAGTGCTATCATGGCAACTGTGGACTTGATTCAACTTATTCAAGGTTCTAGTCATATAAGGGATCCCACATTGGATCTGACGTTTACCTTGGAGCAGGGGTGTCATGATCTGATTTGGGAGAGTGTTAATATCAGTCTCTTGCCATGGACAGATCAGTTTGTCTTGGCCCTAGAGTTCGCCTCATCTATTCTTCATTAGAGCAAAGTGGAGACTATTTAGTGATGGACATAATGCAGTTTCAAAGGGAGCTGGCACATAGTTCCTCAGACATGGCTTGGAATGGACAGGTGATGGGGACCAAATCACAACTATGTGGACTCTCTGTGCATGCATATCTCTTAGCACACCATGGTTTACTGAGGAGCTTCAAGAGATGAAGTGGCACAAGAGATGTCTAGAGCACCACTGGAAGAAGGTGAAAGGGAAGCTGATGGAGCACAGGTAAGAACCCTTATTAGGATTTATGGCAATAATGTATAATATCTGCAAATAGCAATCTAATGGCCCTGATTTGGGTGACCAGAATCAGAATAGAACTGGATGAGACCTTGGAGGACTTCTAGTCCAGCTTCCTGCTTAAGCAGGTATCCTAAACCATTTCAGACAAGTGACTGACTGATGGTCTAAAATACAGATCCATCCTGGATGAGCCATGGGAGCTTTGCAAGCCACTGTGAGGAGTATTATTTATAGTATTTATCTCTTAAATAAAGTTGCTCAGCTTTGCTCAGAGCTGGATTCAAGGCTGGGTAGACTTGGAAGTGACTGAGACATAGCTAGCCCTGTTAACTGGGATGAATTTCATCCTATTGAACCTGAGGAATTGGATAGGGTTCTTGTGGCTATGAAATCAGCTGCCTGGATGGTTAAAGTCTCTCGGGAGTAACATATGATAGGGTCCGAAGAGTGATTAATGCCTGTTTATGGGAGGGAGTAGTACAGTGGTGGGTTCCTCCTGGTTCGGTACGGTTCGGCCGAGCTGGTAGCGGTGACGATATGATGTCACCGAACCGATTCTCCCCCCCACCCTCCCACCCCACCACCCACGTTATTCTTACCTTTTATTTGGTCCCACCCCCAATCTATTGCTGCCTCCTGAGTCCCAGCTGAGGGCTTCAAAGGGCCGTCCTACAGCTGATCAGTGTTAAAAGCAAACAAATGTTGTTTGTTTTATGTTTATGTTTTATTTGATTTGTATACCGCCCTACTCCCGAAGGACTCAGGGCGGTGAACAGCCAAGCAATAAGATACATAAATACAAAAATTTAAAAAACCAGTTAAAATCGAATTAAATCATTTTTTGGCCCAGACAAATTAAAACACCCCAATAATTTAAGAACAGATTTAAAATTTATATATTAAAAGAGGGAGGAGATTAGGCCAAGCCTGCTTGATGGAATAAAAGAGTTTTCACAGCGCGGCGGAAGGTGCGCAGATCCAGGATCCTCCGTATCTCTGGGGGGAGCTCATTCCAGACGGTAGGTGCCCCCACAGAGAAGGCTCTCCCCCTAGGGGTCGCCAGCCGACATTGTTTGGCTGACGGCACCCGGAGGAGTCCCTCTCTATGAGAGCGTACTGGCCGGTGGGAGGCTATTGGTGGTAGTAGGCGGTCCCGTAAATAACCAGGTCCTAAGCCATGGAGCGCTTTAAAGGTGGTAACCAAAACCTTGAAGCGCACCCGGAAGACCACCGGGAGCCAGTGCAGCTCGCACAGGAGAGGTGTCACATGGGAGCGCCATGACGCTCCCATTACCACCCGTGCGGCCGCACTCTGCGCCAGTTGGAGCCTCCGGGTGCTCCTCAAGGGGAGCCCCATGTAGAGAGCATTACAATAGTCCAGGCGGGAGGTGACGAGGGCATGAGTGACTGTGCGTAACGAGTCCCGATCCAGAAAGGGACGCAACTGGCAAATCAGGCGAACCTGACCCAACAAAAATGAGTTGGGTCGTAAGTGCGAGGACTGGTCGTAAGTGTGAGGACCTTCCAGAAATGACTCTGACCAGCTAGCCATGCCCACCTAGTCACATGACCTCCAAGCCACACCCACAAAATAAGCCACGCCCACAGAACCAGTAGTAAAAAAATTTAGAACCCACCCCTGGAGTAGTACTGCCTGCCTTGAAGGAGCCAACGGACCCTTGGACCCAACAGTGCTTTAGACAGCTTTCATCCAGTCTCTAACCTACCCTTTTTAGATCCTGAGATGGTGTTTGGTGGTCAGCTACAGATGAAGCTGATTATCTGGACCCCTTTCACGCTGAGGAATGGCATTGGTTGCACTTGTAGCTCTCTTTTGGAGAGCTTGGAATAGGGGCCTTTCTGGATCTCTCCGTGGCTTTCCATATCATCAATCATGATATCCTTCTGGGCTGACTTTGAGAGTAGGGGATGAGAGGCCCTCTTTTGCAATGGTTCTTCCTCCGAAGCTGGTTTCAAACTGTTTCAGGCCAAAACCCCGATTTATTTTTATTTTTAATTTATTTTAATTTATTTTTTTTATATGCCGTCCTTCTCTGGAGACTCAGGGCGGCTTACAATGCGTTAAGCAATAGCCTTCATACTTTTGTATATTTTATACAAAGTCAGCTTATTGCCCCCACAAACCGGGTCCTCATTTTACCCACCTTAGAAAGGATGGAAGGCTGAGTCGACCTTGAGCCTGGTGAGAATTGAACTCGCAGTAATTGCAGGCAGCTGGATGTTAAATGCTGCCTTAGTAGGAGGCATTAGCCTCCTACGCCAGTCAGGCTCCTTATTAAAAGTAATTTTAAAATTTCTGAGACTCCTGATTAAAGACAAAGCTCTAATAATAGAAAATCAATCACACTTCCAATGGTAAACTCCCCCCCAGCCACCCACCACACACACATTTGTCTCTCATAGAACCCTATCAGATTTTCATGGAAACTTAAAGTTCCAAGGAACACATTTTTAAAAAACCTGTAATAAGACACTACTTTTCTGGGGAAATGATAGCCTGATTTATCACTTAGCAGTCAAACAGATGTTCATAAGAAAATCATGAACTGAACATAGGTAGTGTAACATTTATCCTATTTTTCCAGAATAACTTAGTGCCTCTCATTTTGAAGGTAAATTAGCTACTGATTAACTTTACACTTAACATATGTTATGTGTATAATCTGGGAAATTGGGTAGCATTACTATATTTTGTAGTTGCAGTTTTTACTTATTATGCAGACAAGTCCTTCTAACCCTTCATCATTTAACTTCATTGACTGACCCTGAGTTTTATATGAGAACGGGAAAATTAACCCCCTTCATTCACTTTCTCAGTGTCAAACATACTATATAATTTTCTTTTTTCTTTACTTGCATCTTCTAACTACTCAGAGTGTCTTCTTCTCTGCCTTTCTTTATTTTTCTCTATTTTTGAGCTACAGAGTGTCTTGGGTTTAAAACATATGTGTGATTTATTTATATGCTGAAAAGTTTCTGCAAGTGTCTGAAATAACGTATTGAAGGGAAATTCTTGAATGGTCATGATATTGTTTTCTAGTAACCACTAGAGGGCACCACAGTATCAGTATACACATCTTTGGTGCTGAAAGTGATCCAGGAAGGTGTTTAATCTATTGTAGTAGACATCTTAATTTATTTGCTTCAGTTATTCTATTGCAGGTAAGTTATCAATGTGGCACAATAGAGGATAATTTTTCTCACATACTATCTGGTAAAATAATCCCTTTATCAAACACAGTTACAAAATAAGGAACTGAAATATGGCACTCTTAGAATCATAATAAACAATGAAGCACTATTTTGAAACAGTTCAAGAGGGTGCTAGTTGTTCATTGTCAAAGGGTATCTTTGTTATTATGTCTGAGAGACAGAGAGAGAGCATTTTACAATATGTGGGCAGTTGCTAGGGTTTTTTTTTTAATCACACTTGTACTTAATTCTTTTGGAAGAACAATGATTGGTTAATAAATGGGTATCTGTGATAATTTAAAGGAATGTGTCAAATCTTGAGCCATATTTTGGAATTATAGATTGAAAAGGATCTATTTGACCCTGCTTCCTCTTCAGTGTGGAAATCTAAATAAAATCATATTCAGTGTGTGGCCTTTTAGCATATATTGAAAGGGAAGAAATCAGTAAAGAAGAGCCCGCATCAAATGACATCCAGCAAAGAGCTCACATTCCCTCTCTGGGTAATTGGTTCTACCATCAAGCTGTTGCTACTATTTTTTCCCCCCTTATATTCAATAGGAATCTGCCATTCAATGCAGGGATTTTAGATACCATGTGCAATGTAAACAAGTGTCAAGTATTCAGATTTGTATCAGAATGCACACCCATTCATAGTGAAGGTCAACTTATCGTACCACAGCTTGCCTTGTGGGATCTCCTACTATTCAGGAGAGTTCCCTAGAATTTAGAAGCCTTAGAGATCTTTGGGAAAGATTGGGTGCCCTGCTATTTATGTGATGTGTAGTTTCCATCAGTGGATACTAAAATACTTCAATCCTTTCATTGGGATTGGGCCCAACTATTATGCCTTTGTCCTCTCATCTAATATTTTGCTACTGTGCATAGAGGTTATTTTAAAACAACTATATATGGCTAAAAATGGGCTGGCTAAATGTACAAATATCAAATGGACAGGGTGAAATATATAATGTAAATTATTTTTTCTGTCCATCTATAACAAGGGTGTTATTTTCATCTGACAGTATCAGGGTACCAGAATTGCCAGGACTATCAGCCACTCTGGTCAAATACAAAATTGTTCTCAGATTGATACTACTACTTGTTTATTTCATAACACATTTATTTTTAAATGATAGGAAAAAATAGGTTAACTAAAAACAGGTGCTCATTATTACTGTTGTTTATTATGGAAATTCATTAATTTGTCTACTAATTAGTTATTATTCTTTTTTCCTTCAGAAGTACCACAAACATTTCTAACAGGTTAAAAGCAGTAAATTAATCATTTATTTACTTTTTTAAAGTTGTTACATCTTCTTAAATTTGTGGAAAAAGTGCTAATAGGAACAAAGAAAAATTAGAGAGTATAATGTGTATGTTATTGTTAAATTAGTAGTAAGAAACACAGCACCAATGGTATGTCACATTTTAGTATAAATATTATTTTAAAAATCTTAGTTGGAAAAGCTTGTTCTTCAAGGACTTAATATTGGTATCAAGATTGGTAAATAGAAACACAGCTAAGTCTGAAGTCAGTAAATCTAAGCATGGTTTAATGCATTTGAAAAACCCATTGGTTTTTTTTGTTGGAAATGGTATGACAGGATATCAAACTCTGCAAAAGTAATGATATTCTTGTAAACAAGTACTTATTTATTTACAGGACTTATATGGCTGTTTATCTACAATAGTTCTAGGTGCTTCACAATAATCCATAAAAATCCATCTAAAAACAAATGTATTCTTCCCCTGGTTGCCAGACCAAACAGTGTCTGAGGTGAATTCCTTGTCCTAGCTCAGGGATGTCAAACTGGCGGCCCATGGACTGGATGCGTCACATGCAGGCCACACCCACTCCAGCTCCAGGAAGGGAAAAAAACGTTGCAAAACATCACATAACAGCAGTGTGATGCTGCGAATTTGACACCCGTATGCTAGCCTAATGTTTGGAAAAAGAGCCAGATTTCTTTATGGCTCCCTGGAAGCCATGATAGGGATCCCTTGTGTCTCAGATAAGAGGTTGTTTCAAAGGCCGGGGAAGCCACTTAAAGACGTATCTCTTGAGGTTCCATCAGTTGGCAACATTAAAGTAAGGCCTTTGGACCATGCCCACCCATCTAACCCAATAGGGCAGGAAGACATTCTCAGGAAGAGGCAACCCCACACATAATCAGGGTCTCTGCTGTGTAAGGCTTTAAAGTAATAATTGAATTTCCCCCAGCAAGTGACTGGAAGCCAGTGCAACTTAGTTTGGTGAAGTACAAGGCACCCAAACTATATGCGCCACAGCTTTCTGGGCCAATTGTAACTGCCTAATGTTTTTCAAGGACAGCCCCATATAGAACACATTTCAGCCATCCAAATGGGAGATGATTTAAAGCATGGATGATTGTGAGCAAGGCCATCATTTTGATGACCCCCCCCCTTAAACCTCATTTATAAAACGATTCTTGGGGCAGTGGGTTTCACACAATATTCTGCTGAAATTCAAATGGAAAGTTGGCTACCACAACAGGTCTGTCCTATGTTCTGGATCATAAACCCACACAAGCAATACATGCATAAATAGAGCAAAAGACTCGTAATTCAAAATATAGAGAAGACATACTGCATTTGCCTTTCCTCCATGCATCTTCTGCCATGCAGGAAGGCTTTGTGCCAGAGGTGGGTTTCAGTAGGTTCTGACCAGTTCTGGAGAACCAGTAGCAGAAATGTTGAGTGGTTCGGAGAACCGGTAGTAAAAATTCTGACTGGCCCTAACCCCATCTATTCTCTGCCTCCCAAGTCCCAGCTGATTGGGAGGAAATGGGGATTTTGCAGTATCTGGATTGGGGAGCGAATAGAGATTTTACAGTATCCTTCCCCTGCCACATCCACCAAGTCACGCCCACCAAGCCACACCCACAGAACTGGTAGTAAAATTTTTTGAAACCCACCACTGCTTTGGGCATATAAAACAATGCAGAAAAATGTCCTTAAATGTGAGAACAATGAAAAAAAAAAAGGCTTCTTGGATTAAATGGGAGGATGGAGTCAGACAGCTCAATCTACAGATCAAGGCAGTACAGGATGGTAGGGACATTTTATTTCCTTTTGGCACAAATTCTTCCAAGTTTCAGTGAGACTGTCCTTAAATGGCCATGGAAATTGCTTGTACAAGCAACACATTTGAAAGGGGTGCATTTCTGAACCAGCAAGCAATTTTAGGCCTTGATGCTAGAGGCTGAATCAGCACTCTGTGAGTTTAGCATGCAATTATTTTCCCCCAATTTCCTGCCACCTGGGATTTTCTAATGATATCGGCCATAAATGTCACCTTTTGTATCGTGAGGCATTCAGTGAGTTTATTTATTTAATTCTGTAGACACATTTCCCAAAATAAATGTTGGTCTAAATATAGCAGTACTCTGTGATGGTGGTGGGGGCATTCATTACTGCTGCTGGCTTGTCAGCAGAATCTGAGACCACTCAAAGGATGTATAAACATTACAATTTCTGTGTTTCTTATTACTTCTGAATAACTTAATTCATACTGGACTTTTGTGTGCAGTAAAGTTAAAAAAAACAGATCCCCCAAATCCTTTCCAGGGTAGCAATGTGAAATGTGTCATTAGAGTTTTGTTTTTGCACATTGAATCAGAGTTCAAGATAACGATGAACTAATTTGAAATATCTTCACAGGAAAAGATTCATTATTCAGAGGCAGTGCATAAAGTTTGCCTGCCGAAAGTCCCAAGTTCACTGTAGGGTGCCTGCATTTAAATGAAAACCAGTAATAAGACTAGCCATTATTTCCCAATTGGGCTACAGGGGTATAATGCTACCGGTTCACACTGGTTTGGCAAACAAGTAGTGGTGGCGGCGGGTGGTTCGGATAACTGGTAACAGCAGCAGATGAGGCTCTTCCCACTCGCCCGGATGCCGTTACTTCCTGGTTTTAACCAGGAAGTAACCTGTTTTTTACCCTCTGCGCATGCGCAGAAGGGTTTGCACATGCGCAGTGGGTCCAAGCATGGGTGACATGCATGCACAAGCAAGCGAGCACTCGCGCGTGGTGCGTGCACTTCCAAACTGGTAGGGAAGGTAAGTAGATTTCACCCCTAATGGGCACAGAGGAGTGTGAAATGACTTTCTGTATTCATAGCTTATTATAATGATGAGTTCTTTCTGGGCTAAATGTCTTTTTTTTTTTTTTTTTGGTCAAACCAAGGTGGTTCCATTCTACAAGATCAGACTTCATTTTTACCATCTTAAACAAAATTAATAATAACAGCATAATAGTATTAAATGCAAACAATCTAAGGACTATATGTATTTGAAAGATAGATTAGTTCCACTTCAGGGTGATTTCTCAAGAAAAAAATAACCAACAGAAAAATATCATCTGCTATTATTATTAGATTTCAGCTAAACAAACATATTGCTCCCGTTTTGTTGGGAGTTATTGAGGCAGGGAGAAGATTAACAATCTTTTCAGGTAAATGCAGATTTAAATCAATTTTTGCATAATTTTAATCTTAGCACATAAATCTTCAGCAGCATAAATATATAAACATTATATTATATATACATTATTTTTTTATAAAAGGGATATTCATATCACCGACAAAACAAGCAAATTTAGTCATATTACTCTGAAACAATTTTTTCCTGCATCTCTGTTGGAAAAGGATTCATTCAACTGCGGATGAATCAATTCACACACTATGTTTCTTCTGTAGATGAAGAAATTGTTGCAGTGTATATCTGCGGGTTTATATAATATCTGGACCGGGCAATTGACACTCCTTTTCATTGTATATTGTTTATAAAGTAATGTTCAGGAAGTAGTCATTGAAACTGCCAGCAGTTCTCTTCACTGAAGTGTGACATGTGTCACTGGCCATGGGAATAGGAATGACTACCATCTATATTAGCCACCTGTAACCTATAGTAGGACTTCAAATCCCAGAATTCCTTTGATCTATATCTATAAACCCTAGATTCATACATTGCACTAACCCAAACATCTGTTGGGTATTCAGAGAAGTTCCATGAAGGAAAACATCTTGAAAAGACCTGACTTAAGAATCAGTTCCATTTTCTAGAAAATTTTGACATCCTTTGTGTTTAAGAAAGAATCTAAGTAATCTTTCTCTTGGAATTGCTGTGACTTTCATAGCAATAACCAATGCAAGCTCAAGTAGTTAAGATCATGGATTTAAGAGACTTAAAAGCTACAGCTCTGAGCTGTAGAAAGGATTGGGACAGGCAGGGAGTACAGAAAATGCAATGTATCTCAAAGCTGCTGGTTCTTCCAAACAGATGTATGTCTCATGTGTTTTCCTTCTGTTGATGTAATAGAACTGGTCTTTGTCAATTGTGCCTTATTGTTTGAATGCCTTTATTGCTATTCTTTTTGTTAGCTTGTTTTTTTTTTTTTCCTGCCTGGGAGAACATATCAGGCACGTGTGAAATGTTCCCGGTTCGGACCGGATCGCCCGATCCGGTAGCGATGGAGGTGGGTGGTTCGGAGAACCAGTAGCAAAAATCCCTGCCCCCCCCCCCATGCCCAGCTGAGGCTCATAATCATCAGAGGCTTTTTTTTTTTTTTACTTTTAAAAGCATTTTTTCTACAACCTCTTCATCCGAAAAAATGCTTTTAAAAGTAAAAAAAAAAAAAAAAAGCCTTTTTGCAAACACCCTTTTTTTCTTTTAAATGCCTCTGACGATCCAAGCTGAGTTGCCTGATCGGCAGAGGCATTTAAAAGAAAAAAAGTCTCTGCCGATCAGGCAACTCAGCTGGGATCGTCAGAGCCTTTTGAAAGCATTTTTTTACAGCCTCTTCGCTGAAGAGGTTGTAGAAAAAATGGTTTTAAAAGAAAAAAAAAATTGGCCACACCCACCCAGTCACATAACCCCCCCACCAAGCCATGTCCACAGAACCAGTGGTAACAAATTTTACATTTCACCACTGATATCAGGACCAAATATATGACCTGAAGAACAACAGCAACTTGAAATCAGGCAATGAACATCCAGATTACTTCCCATTCTATTCTTAATGTTAATTTGGGCAAGTGAGATGTGTTTGTTATATTTTTTCTAACTAGTTTACCAATACTTGGGACTATCTGCATTATTATCACAAACAGCCAGGTGACCTTCTGATGACCGAATACAAAATATTGTCTTTCAGTATGTTAAAACAACAATTTTCCAGCAGGAGGGACTGTTAATGAACTTTCTGAGCTGGGAAGTTAAAGACTATTGCTGCGATTATAAATGAGGTCGTTAAGACCCATCAATTAATGGAACAATTTCTACCGCCTCTCTTAAATGGTGCACAGTACTGAATAACCTCCCTGGTTTTTTTCTAGCCTTTTTCAGCTCTCAATACCAATTGTTTCATCTAGTTATCTGCTTCCTTCTGTAATTCTTCAGGGATCTCATGGTCAATTTGCTACCTTGTCTTGCAGTCTCTTTTGGTGTTTCAAGTATTTCACATTCAGTATGCCATAATCAGCCATATTAAACATAGCAAAAATAGGTGAGTTTTATGCATAATGAAAATGATCTCAGAAAAATATGGTATCTCCTGGTAGAACAGGAAATTTTCTTTTTTGAAATTCTGAAGAATTTCCATTTGTAGACAACATGGATTAGAAGCAGTATTTTAACACGGTGTTTCAGTTGGAAAAAGAAATGAGGGGAGTATTTTGATCTTAAATTAGGTTTGTATAGAAGGCCATAGGCAAAAAACACAAGATGATTAGGTGTACATATTGCACTATACCTTAATGCGGTTCGTTTTTAATCTTAGCCTAATGTGTGAACCAGTATATTATGGTATTTTTCTGCAAATCATAGTTTAAAAGTTTAATATTTTAAACTTGCTCAGTGATTTGATTCACATATTATGGTATGTTTTTTAAAAAACTGTAACTGGCTGAACAAACCATAGTGATATGCTTTATTGAACCGAAGCCATAAACAGCGTTTTGTAAATGGCATGGACTGAATTCTCAGATTACATGAAACCATATCCAAAGAAAATCACATTAGTGTTAATGTAAGGTTGACTCTACTACTAGTGTACATTATTATTCTCCTCTCCTTCTCTTCCTCTTCCTCTTCTTCCTCCATCATCATCATCACATGGGGCTCCCCTTGGGGTGCACCCGGAGGCTACAGTTAGTCCAGAATGCGGCCGCGCAGGGGATTATGGGAGCGACGGGGCGCTCACATATGACACCTCTCCTGCGCGAGCTGCACTGGCTTCCTGTGGTCTTCCGGGTGCGCTTCAAGGTGTTGGTGACCACCTTTAAAGCGCTCCATGGTTTAGGGCCGGGTTATCTGCGAGACAGTCTTCTGCCGCCAATAGCCTCCCACCGACCGGTTCGCTCGCACAGAGAGGGCCTCCTCAGGGTGCCGTCGGCCAGACAGTGTCGGCTGGCGACCCCCAGGGGGAGAGCCTTCTCGTGGCAGCACCCGCCCTCTGGAATGACCTACCCCCTGAGATACGCACGATATCAGACCTCTGGACTTTTCGTCGGGCCCTGAAAACACACCTATTCCATCTAGTTGGGCTGGCTTGATCCCATCCTCTCAGTTTTAATTGAATTTGATTTTAATTGGGTTGTTTTTAATATCTTGGGCCGAAATTATTTAATTGTTTTTTAAATTGTTTTTAAATTTTATATGCAATGTTTTATCTTGGCTGTACACCACCCTGAGTCCCGCAGGAGAAGGGCGGTATAGAAATAAAATAATAATAATAATAATAATAATAATAATAATAATAATAATAATAATAATAATAATAATAATATGATTTGGATAGAACTGTTGGAAAGAACACAGAAACAAAGAATGTAAGGGCAGGACAGTTCTTTGGAGATCATCTATTCTAAACCCTTTTCCAATATGGGAATCTACTAATACAGCATACCTAATTGATACATGGTCATCCATCATCTTTGTATGCACAATAATGGCACTTAAGCACTTTAAATAAGATTGTTACTTAAGTAATATTGTCCTGTTTCTGTCAGCCCTACCAATAGATCAGACAGGAAAAATGACCACATACAGTAAGCTAACAGAATCTTGCAAGTCTGAAAGTATAATACTTCTGCCATCTCTTTTACAGCATGAGAAATGAGACAGAACCCCTTCTGAGCCTTTTGCTCCATCCACAATGCAGCAGCGGACTATGCCTTTTTTTATCTGTCTATTCCCTTGGCAGTATTTCTTTCCCCCATCTCCAAAGGTCTTTCCCACATACCATTATAATTCCTTTATTAGTTTTCAGATTCTGCCTTTTCTCTAGCATCTGTAATTGAGGTAACAAAATAGGGAGTATATCCGATTTAGTCTAACCTCTTAGAAAGACTGTTAAAATGTTAGGCATTGAAAGCTCTGCCTTTGCTGTAGTAGATGGAGCACAGACAGTTCTTCTGCAGCATGACCTTGTCTTTTGAAATGAAGGCATTGTGACATCGCGGAAACATTACTGAAAAAAGATGTTATCTAGTGATGACTAGATAACATATCTTTAGGGATCTGAAATGTATTCAGTTGAAGTGGAAAAGTAATGGCCATGTTCTCACTTCTATCTGAATCCTGCCAATTGCTGTGACTGAGTTGTTTAAAAATGTTGCAGTGGAGTCTCTCCCATCAATTCTATCTCATCACACATTCTCTAACTCCCGCTGAGTAGATGAAGATGTTTCAGGATGCAGAGTTGGGTCCACAGCATATTCTGTAGATGGCAGATCGTTGTGTTTTAAACATTGCTTGGCTATATTTAAAGACAAGATACAAGGTTGATATGATAAGCAAAGACGAAGCAATATATCTGTTTTGTATCATCCCATCCCATTTGGAGAAGGATTTACAAATGTTGGTAATTTCTTATTTTTAAAGAAAACAGTATGTAATTTATTCCTCTGTGCTGAACTCCTATGTTACATAAAGGAGATCCAAGGATATATGGGTTTATAATGTCAGAATTTGAAGAAATGGCACTAACAATGCAACAAACAATACACTTGTTTGATCAGAGAACAAACAACAAAAATATAATGCTTTATATAATCCTTTATATAATATAATATAAAGGACACACATTTGAGAAATGCTAATTGAACTGATTGTTATTTTGAATCTGGATCTCACCATGAGTGGGGGAGTATTCTAAACCCACCCATTAAAAGTATCTATGAGAAGCTGCAGTTTATGAAAACATAGAGTTAATGAATCAAGGGCTAGTCATTGATGTAAGAAAATTACATTTCTGGCAAGATACGTGTCATGAAGAATTAGTCATGTCCTGTATATGGAAAAGATAGTTTATAAAGGTTAGATTGGCTAGATACATTAACTTTTACATAAAAAGGCAAGCAAAAGAAAAGAAATTCAGAGGCCTAGGGAGGAGCATTTAGGAGGCATTTTGAACAGTAACACTTTCTTCCATAAAATGTACAAGTAATACAGAATCAGAATAAAATTGAAACACTTATTTGCCAAATAATACTTTGCTCCTGGGTTAAAAATATTAAAGGAAGTTGCTATTTTTATTAAATCAAATATTGATGTTAGTCTGTCCAAAAAATAATAATGAAAATTAAAAGTAGCATCTTTCCATCTGACAGTTTTATTGAAAACACAAAGCTTCCATGAGCTACAGAAGCGAAGAATGGCTAGACTGATGAAGAATTTAAGGTAGGATTAAATTAAATTAGATTAGATTAAATTAAATTAGGACTTCTTTCTAGCCCTAGACACCAAAAGTAATAGGGGAAATTGTTTGATGACTAATGCCATGTAGCATCAGTGCTGCTGTGATAAAAAATATTTTTAAACGAACCTCCCAGGAAAGTTCTTAATTCTTTACATATTATTCTGTGTAACCACATCAGAATTGAGGACTTACTAGTAACCTTTAGAAAGATTAAGTGATGCAGTGAACCACAGATTAAATATGTAATAGGAAAAACAACAACCACTGATTCCCAGCTGTCCACAATATATTTAATTTCATCTCACTAAAAATTATCATCCTACCAACTTTTCCACCCCAAGAAAAAAGTGTGCTACTAAGAATTTTCCCTTTATTTTCAAAACACAGGAGAGAAAAGAGCCCTGACATCCAATCAATGAATCTATGGTTTTTCTTCCATTTTAGAGAATGTTCTGAATTTCTTTGACAGAACATTGTCTCTGAAATTGACCAAATCACAACTTGCTCTTGACCAGAGAGAAATTCCAAAGAGCTTTGTTTTGATAACAGTCATGAAATGTGATTGCATAAATATTTCTTAAGAAATATGACCTATCAAATCTAACAAAGTTTATCTCCAAGATCTTATTCATAGGTTTGCAGACTGAAATCTAGGACAGAGCATACACACACACACACACACACACACACACACACACACACACACACACACATTCAGTGGAGAAGGAATCTGTAATAAAAAAAATTCCTGATTTCAATTGTTTGTTAAGAAAATAAAAATGTTAAAAGGTACATATGACATAATTCATGAGCAACAAAATGACTTGGTGCCTAAGATGCTAGGCTTGTCATCTGGAAAGCTGACAGCCTGGGTTTGAGACCTAAGCATTGCGTGACAGGGTGAGTTCCCATTACGCCTCCCAGTTCCTACCAATCTAACAGTTTGAAAGCATGCAAATGCGAGTATATAAATAGGTACCACTTCAACCAGAAAGGTTACTACATTCCATATTTTATTTGAGTTGGTTATGCGTCTGTTTGTAGCTTTAATTGTGCTTTTGTTCCATAGTAGCTTGAGGATGTCAATATTGTGATAGTGATAGTACCTGATTTATAATAATATGGAATACTTTCAATGTGTCTTATAAACTTGACTCCCTGGGGAAATCAGTGTTGTATATAGTACAGCCAGAAAGGCAATATTGGCAGGTATTGCATATAATCCGGTGTCCAAGGCTGTTGTTGGCAGTGTCAAAATATGTCATGATGTATCACTATTTTAAGAGAGAGTGAGCCTCTAGGGATGCTTTCCAAGCCAGAGGAAAGAACATTATTAATGAAAAATAGTTTCTTTCCGCCAATCTAGCTGAGCCACTACTCTCTTTGCTGAAGGCTGCTAAATGCTCATTTTCCAACATATTACTCATCTACCATTTCTCTGAGAGGGTAGTTTAAATAGGTGTTTAACTTTTCACTGTTCCGTTGCACAAATTTGTGCTGGGGAAAAAAATGTGGAGCTTTTCTCCTCAATGGCCATCAGTTCGATCAAAGGTATCTGGATTACAAGATATCTGCATTGTTTGAGGCCAATTTTCTCACTTAGTGGCCTCCAATTTAATTTTCTTACCTATTTTTTTGATATGTGGATTTTGTGCTATTGACGAATGTATCTTTTCTTTTATGTACTCCAAGAGTGTATGCACCAAGACAAATTCCTTGTGAGTCCAATCACACTTGGCCAATAAAGAATTCTATTCTATTCTATCCTCTTGATACTCAAAATTGGTTTTTTGAAAATTTTAAAGTGTTCCTATATTTTATTAGCTATGGTGTAGAGCTTTTTCCCTGCCAAACAAAGTCATAAACTTTATGTTACTTAAAGTCTGTGACAGAGTGATATGGTTGGTTAATATTTTCCTAGGGGAAATTATTGTCATGTATTAAGGTTATAGATTGTGGCTCAAGGCTTCGAGAAAGAAGAGAGAGAACTGGTTTCAGACTGAAAGTATGATGTGATCTTGACAGTACATGTTTCTATAGAAGTTAGAGAAGTAACACTTGCCACAAATATCTTTCCCTTCCTCATTTGAGCTTTTATTAAAATCTTGGCACAGTTCCACCAAGTGCAATTTGATAATTGTGAATATTGAATCTTGTTCAAGAATGCATTTACGCAGAAAAATTCCTTTGTCTGAACATCAGAATAATTTTTAAAATACTTGTTACAAATTTGTAAATTTTACATAGAATAATATAAAGTTATCCAGGAAGCCATACATTTTTAAAACATACAATTAAATAACCTCTTTATTAAACTGATATAATTTAGAAAATTATTTCCTTTCTTCATTAGGAAGTCTCTAAGGATACTGGCAGTTATATTTTAGAAACAAAATACATTTCCTTCTATCAGCCTAAACCAGTATTTTTTTTTATGTCAGTATGGACTTCAACTTGGTCATTTGAGGTGATGGATGGTGTAGAAATGTGATGACTGACTGACTGATAATGAATGAATGAATGAATGAATGAATGAATGAATGAATGAATGAATGAATGCTGTTCTGACAGGGAAGTGCCGCAAATTAAAGTTCATACATCTGAAACTGTTGAGAGTGAGAAATATTAGCCTAAATATTATAACGCCATCATAACGCCTTTCATTCAAATGGAAGGAAACCGTGATTTATAACATTGGCCACCAGAATACCTCCAAACAAATTATATACACTCTCTATCCACATAAGAGCAACTTTTTCACCACCTACACAGTTACTATCTGGTAAATATGAATGTAGCCTGATTTAACATAATATTCATACATACATGCAATGTTGATATGGAATATAACTGTTAAATATATGGCATACCGATTTTGTGTGATTAAAATTGGAATGTATCCCAGTAACAAGTAATACAAGACTGTAATGTAATCCATGGTCAAGTTAGATTCCAAAGATACTCTCTGCAAAGTTTAGTCTATGAAAAAGTTGATGATGCAAACATAATTTCACAGATTGCTAAAATTAAATTGAGTAGCAGGTTGCACAATCTTTGTTGAACCAAGGGATCAGACCTTTATAATGGTAACTTGGAAACTGTATTGCAAAACAGATTATTTGTTATATTAAAGAAAATGAGATATAAAGTTATATTAACTGAATATTACCATTATATTATTAATATTTAGTAAAATTATTAAACATATTTTTAAACTGTTTCATTCTACACATACAAATACATTTCATATTTATAGAAGATAGTCAGAACAAACCAGAGACAGAGAAATAACCTGGAAGTTTGTCAGAGATGGATAAAGGAATCTAAAGATATAAGATTCATCTGATCTCTGAATTGGAAACTGTACACCTACTGTATACCTAAAACATCTTCCCATGTTTTTCACTTGAAAGGTTTTTCATACGTTTACTAGAGAAGTGTGCAAGATTTCTGTAAGCCCACATAGACAAAAAAGATTTACAATTCTATACTGGAGTGGAATCTGCAAAGTTTCCTTCAAAAAGCAATAGCAAATAGCAATAGCACTTAGACTTATATTCTGCTTCATTGTGCTTTACAGCCCTCTCTAAGCAGTTAACAGAGTCAGCATATTGCCTCCAACAATCTGGGTTCTCATTTTATTGACCCCAGAAGGATGGAAGGCTGAGTCAACCTTGAGCTAGTCAGGATCGAACTGCTGACACTGTGTCACCACTGCAGGTTGCAGGGGCAACATTTTTGTCCCTATGTAAGTACATGTATTTAGGGCAAAGTCATTAAGGTTTCTGTTTTATGGAGCTGCTCCAGGTCTATAATGCCACAAGTGTTTTCCAATCTAACATGAAAAGTTACATATATTTTGTATCTTTTACTGTATCATGTAGTTGAAACAGGTAAGACTCTCAGAATGTTCTTCAGCATCTACCAAATAAATTACAGGTATTAATTAAACCTTGACCCACTGAATTGTTGTTGATAAGTTTGTTTCTTCCTGGACAGAAAGACATTGTCTGAGATCTAAGGTCCTGTGACTTTTCAATCTCAACCCTTGAGGATATTAGAGCCTGAGAGAGCTCCTTTAGAGACAAAGCAGTAAATCCTGACTGGAATTTACAGAAAGACAGAATAAAAGCTCTTTCTTATTGAAACCACAACCTCCTAAATACTTTGCTAACACTCTCTCCACCTTGCATAGGAAAGCATTTTCCTTAGCTAGATGCAATGTTCTGCCATCTGTGACCTTGTTCGGATGGAGCAATTGAGAGTGTTCTGTTGCGCTGCCCTCCATATTAACTACCGTGTTCTGATTTAATAATGGCTTTGTTAATTAGCTATTTGAGTTGGCTTAATGAGGGAATGTCTTTTCCTTGCTAGATTGATTTACAGAAATATCTAGGAAGGCTACCAATTTCCATTTAATCATGATTTTTGTCTTTTTTTTTTTTACCTGTCCATCAAGCATGATAAAAGATGCCCTTTTGTTTGTTGTTCACATTTCCAACATAAATTCAAAGTATATTTATGCATTTTAGACATTTTTTTCTGGTGACAAACACCAACACTTTCTGGTTTTCCTGAAATATGGAAAGCCAGGGAGCTGCAGAATTGAGCATACAAAAACATTTCAAATTAAAGATGTTTCAGTCTTCAAATATTTCTGGTTGAGTTCACAATAGTTTTTTCAAGTTCAAAATGGATTAGCTCTGATTATCCTGGAAATGTTTTTTGCTCAGAATTACGCCTCTGGATTGGTTAGAACTTTTTTTTGCATTTGAGAACTTTTTTTGCATTTGCAATTTTTTGCAACTTGAGACTTGAAACCAGAGAATCTTAAGTTCAAAATAGTCCTGCAGACTGTTTGGAGAGGTGTTTTTAGAAGAAAGAGGCTATTCTTACATATATCTCAACTTTCTACTAACTAAAACAAGTGCCCATTTTTATTGACACAATCTTCTATTTGAAAAATAATGCAATGCCATAAGTGAAATAGACATCTTTTTTTTTTTTTAAAAAATAGAAATTTTTGGCCTCCTTAACACTGTTGTACTTATTTCAGTTCAGCTAAAATGAATGACTTATTCTGTAATTGGTAATAGAATAGGCCAAACATATTTGTAAATATTATGGCATTTGTGGATTATATCTGAATTCCAGTGTTCACAGTTTACTGTGGAAAGTGTATCAGTGGAAAAGCCCTGTGACATGTGAAAGTCAAGTAGCTAAAAATGACACCGAGTTGTTTTCTAATCAGGGAATTTGTAAGCAATATGCATGCTGCAAATATTAAGATAAGCACTAGACAGCCAATCAACAAATTTTCTTTTTCTTTTTTTTGCTTGAATTTTTAGGTTTTTGTAAAACATCTTAAGAGGTTGGCATGGTAATATAATATAAGAGATCATTGAAGAGATAGCACATTGGCATCTTATTTTATTAGCCAACTGAATTAATTGGTGATATATATTTGAAACATTATCTGTGCCCCTAGATATTCTAAATTTTTATATTTAATTTAATTTCCCCAGTGGCTGATAACAAATGTAGATAGTAAAGAATTTGGTAGAATTGGATGGGCCAATCATGGGTATTGCCTCAGCAGTGTGGGATAGCTCAGTGGTGCTGAAGAGAAGAAGGCTTTTGCTCGGTTTTATTTGGCCTACCAGGCCTTTCTGGACCTGGGAGGCTTGTCACAATGACTCATACCCATATCATTTTGAAATTGAACTACAGGTAGTCCTCGACTTACAACAGTTCATTTGACAACGGCACTGAAAAAAACATCCCCAAGATCATATGATCAAAATTCAGATGTTTGGCGATTGACTCATACTTATGACCATTGCTGTATCCCAAGGTCATATGATCACTTTTTGCAACTTTTCGACAAGAAAAATCAATGGGGGAAGCCAGATTCACTTAACAATTGTATATACTACCTTATCAACTGCGATGATTCACTTAACAATTATGGCAAAGCTCACTTAACAAATGTCGTGCTTAACAACAGAAAGTTTGGGCTTAATTGTAGTCATAAATTGAGGATTATCTGTACATCAACATTCTAAAAGGGGCTGCCTTTGAAGAGAACTTTTTTTCAGGTATCTCACATAAACCTATTTGCTAGTTAATAGTAAGCAATTTACTCAAGACTGGGTAGATAAACGGCAACAAGCAAAGGAGCATAAATCAGAGTTTCTGGCAAGATAACTTGCCAAAGCAGACTGCAGACTTCACAAGGGTCAGAGTGTCATGTTTCTCACATGGACAGAAGGTACCAGCATACCAAACAATGCATCTGACTATGAAATATGAGTCAGAGATGCCTCTTAAAAAGAACTACTGCCAGCCTTTTTTTTTTTTTTTTTTTTTTTTAGTTAAGGCAAGCATGACAAGGAACCTCACTGAGCATCTTTTCTCTACTTTCCATTCTACTTACCAACCTAGGGGTTTGGAGGCCATACTTTTTTCATCTGGCTTCTCCAGATGTTCTGATGCTGCCTTGATGTCACCTAAAGCTGACATTCTACTGGTTTAGCCAGAGCAGCTTTGCTCCTTCAGATTTTGAGTCCTGGGTCATGGAACTAATTCAGAATATGCAACTGGGCCAACATGCAATATCCTGACTAGCCAATGGGGATAGGGAAGTGTTACCTGTATATTTTTGGATTGAATTCAAAATGCTGGTTTAACCTCTGAAGCCCTACTAGTTCACCCTACATTTACCTTCAAGACCATCTTAGCCTGTCCTCTGTATTCCAGAAACTGTCCTGAAGGTCTGCAACCTGCATTAAGGGAAAGAGATAAAGGACCCATAGGTGCTCTGTTTCAGTGGCAGTCTCCCATTATGAAACTTGCTCTATGAATTTTATGAGCCCTTCCCCCCTCCCCTCATTTTGTAAGGCGGTAAAGTCTATCTTGTGGATGTTTAAGAGACTACACTTGACTAAATGTTACATAATTTGGATTAACAGTATTTGGATTCTATTGTGAGTTGTAATTTTTGTTTTTATAGTAAACTGCCCAGATTTACAGAATATAACTGGGTGGTAAACAAATTGGATTAAAATTATACAATAAAAATAGAACTATTGTATTTTTGTCTTGTAGGGGTACTTGTAATACAAATCATAATGAAAATGTAGGAAGTTGACTTATTGAGCTTTTGAATTTATCAGATGTGGGGGTGGGTTGGCTATTTTGATGTGAGCATTGTAGATAGAGCAGAATAGTACATTGAGCCTGATTATTTTATAATGTGGCAATGGTCTCCCTCAATCTGGAAAGATGGACTGAAAGAGACTTTACAGGTAAGAAAAGTAAGAGCAAGGCTAAGAAGTCTGAAGCATATTCTGTGATCCTCGTTTTGCTGCAAGAATTTTTCTGGTAAGGAATGTTTAAAACTAGTAATTGCATAAAGATAAATGTGCGACTGAATATGAATGGATTTATAATTTATTGTGGTTCATTTGTTTCTCTGTATTACAATGCTCCTCAAGGAAGTCGGTTATTTTTCAACTCTTTATATTTAATGATAATGGTTATTTAACCAATATATCTGTATGTACGATAAATAGTAAACCAGTTAGCTTCAATTTTGTGTACGCCCATCCCATTGAAAAAACAGAATAAAATTCATTAGAATCTTTGCTTTGTATATAAACATTGCGTTAATCTCTTTTGGTTTAATGTTTGTGGTGGATATCATTCATTACATTTTCATGTTGCCCCAAATGTGCCTCAAAATGTTGTGGTAAGGGATATTTTATCTAGAAAACAGTTTCATTATTTTATTTTATTTTATTTCCTTCCTTCCTTCCTCCCTCCCTCCCTCCCTCCCTCCCTCCCTCCCTCCCTCCCTTCCTTCCTTCCTTCCATCTGATTTTCTTCTTTCTTCTTGTTTTTAAGAATAAGGCTGATACTTTACATTGATACACTCAAAATTACTTTCACTGAGAACAGCTTAATATCTTTCAATTATTAGTTTAAAGATAATTAATCCTCATAGTGAGGATCTATGAGAATGCATGATCCAAAACAAGAGAATGTATTGCTACTCCTGCCATTCTTACTTGAGGATAGTGTTATAGTAACAATAATAGTATAACAAACTTGGAAGGGACCTTCACGGTCTTCTAGTCCAATCTCCTGCTCTAAATTATGGAAACCTACTAATTAATTTTTAGCTCAGTCATAACTTTCTTCTTCTGCATTTGTTACAATATATGCTAATCTTCTTGCTTCTTATTTGAATTTATAAGTTAGTTAATGAACAATAACAACAACAAATACTTAGTGACCTGTTGCCATCTCCTAAAAGCCATCAGAAAATAGAAATAGTCTATTTGCTGTTCTTTCTCTCTTTCTCTCCTTCCCTCCCTCTCTCATCCCTTTTATGGTCATTTACTGCCAATTCCCTATCTGTAAATGGAATAAGGAAACAAATAATATTTTTAGAACTTATTTTTGGACAGACCACCTGCACTGCTGTCTATATTATTAAATTTTGTTGCTGTGGCAACTTTGATGATATAACTGTGAAAAAGGTGATGCTGAGCAGAAATTTACAAGAGGTAATTGTGGCTGACAAACAGTTCTTTTCTCACTGCAGATGTCTCCCAAATAACAAAAACAAAAGGCATTAAAAGAAAACAACAAAACTAGATAACAAAGAAGGAAGAGGCGATAAATAAATTTAAGATGATTTTCAATAATTGCATTGCAAATTTATTCCAAAAATAGCTAAAAAGGCTTAAAAGACAGGATAATCCCTTCTCTTGCAAGCTTCACTGAGCTACTCAGAGTTTTGATATCTGAATGTCACTTGTTTTACATACAGTTGGACTCTAGAAAGTGAAGTAGTACCAATACAGTGTTTACTCCACCCAATATATCATTTAGAGAAAACCTTAATCCTTTAATCTAACAGAACTGGCTAAAAGTTTCCCATCCTAAAAAACAAATGTATGAGACCTGTGGACATCACGAAACAGGCAGATATGAAATTATTTGGCTACATTAAAAAAAAATTGCAATTGGCTATCATTTCTTTGGCTTGCCTATTGTAATTATAGGATCAGACTAGCCACTCCCTCCATTGGGTTTTGTGCCTGATCTAAAAAGCAAAATGGTTGTACACAGCAGAAAGATTGAAATTTTGTCACATTTAACTAGTTGTTAAATGTTTTCATAGAATGTACCTATGAAGTACTTAACATTAGTACATTTTTAATAGAACATCAGCAAGGAAAAAATAAGATAACTTGCTGGTCATATTTATTACATTTATGCTATATGATTCTTCATAATACAGGCAACCAAATCTGGGGTAATTTGTTCAGACTGAGTGTATCCCAACTGACTCTACTCAAATTTCTAATAGTTTCTTTGTATTTTGAAACTTTAGAAATATATGTAGAATTATTAAAGTCCATACAATTATGGGAAGAAATAATAATATAATAAAACAATCCAGATCTACGTTTTAATTTTTAGTCTGCATTCATTCCAAAAGCTGTACTTTCACTGCTTAGACATGGATTGCTTCAGTTGAAATGGCTAGTTATATAGAGCAGGGGTCATCAACCTTTCGGACCTCAGGGACCACTAAATTCATAATTTTAAATCCCATAGACCACTAATATGAATTGGTGACGGGATGGGGTCCTTCAGGCACTTAACTTGGCCACCTGTTAGCGGAGAGGGTCAACCCTAGCTTTGCTGTCCATTGCAGCTAGGAATCTCAAATATGGCCAAGAATTAATGTTTGTATTGTGGCCAGCCTGGGCGCTAGATCAGTCCTCTGCAAACTCCGTCTCTCAAGGAGCCCGGCCAAAGTTTTGTGCACCGCTCACTGAAGTACCTGGACTCCCAGTGAGGGAAGGAAGGGCTGGAGTACTAAACAGGGGCCAAGCTAAGGGCCTGAAGGACCCCATCCCATCAGTGAGCTGAATTAATTGCTTCAGTGGGCCGGTATCTGGCCTAGGGGCCATAGTTTGAGGATCCCTAATTTAGTGCAATATTAAAAAATGCAAAAATGCAAAGATTTTTCTGCGGACCACCAAAATTTTTCTTATGGACCACCAGTGGTCCACGGACCACCAGTTGGTGACCACTGATATAGAGGACACTTACATAGAGGAACAGAAATTGAGTCACAGTTTCTGAAGCAACTTAATCAGATCAATCAACTCTGATGAACTAGAATGAGTATATGTTTCATCACATACTACATTGTCTTTTATTATTATCCTAACATCACAATTAATACACATCGAAGGCAAGGACATTTGCTCCATGAACAACATGGATTGTTTTGAAATTTTTGCAAGGAGATATTGGAATGTCTAATTATAATATTAGAATACTGTATATATTAGCTGAATACAGACTTATAGCAAGTAACCATCCATCTTGGAATTTAGTTGGCAATAATGCTACTCTCATCGTCTCAATCCAAATAGTTTGTTGAATGAGAATGTTGCCATACCATAGAACCACCATTGAAGTTCAATTTACCACTAAGTCCCAGTGTATCATTACAGTAGAATCTGCATGCTGCAGTGTAAGCCTTTAAACTTCAATTAATGTTATTTGCATATTCCTGCACCATAAGAGCTTTAGTTTTATTTTTGTAGTTGGAACTCATTTATGCACACCACAATATACATGGTTTTGCTTTTACCATAAACAATATTCTTTTTTTCTCTAAGGGCGCTGAATTTATAAATGTATATTTATTGGGAAAGAAAACTAAAAAGTGTTGCATATCCAATTTTGTCTTTAGGAGCATTGTTTACCAGAGAATTTGTAGAAAATATTTAAGTGGAAATTAGGTCTGCAAAAATACTTCAGTAATAAAACAGAAGGAGAAATCTGGAAGGATGATGGCACCTGTTGCAAGGCATAAAGTGAATACAATTGTATTGATGTGGTTTATGTTTGATCTGATGTGAAGTCTTGCTTGCTGAAAACAACCTGGTATAAGTTATCAGGTGTAATAGAAGATTCATTGATAACAAAATTAAGGAATGACATGTTAGTTTCTGTGATAAACTTTAATCTAAGAATGATAAGAGTGCCTTTATGGCAATAGTGTTTAAGATGTTTGATTGGAACCAAGGAGGTCCAGATTCAAATTCATCATTAGCCATGTAAACTCACTTAGCCAGTGAGTGTTGATTAGCCAATCACCTCTTCTCAACCAAGCCTACCTCACAAGACTTGTGTAAGCATAAAATGAAAGAAGATTCTTACAAAAGCCAGCTTGAGCTCTGGGAGGAAAGGTAAGATACTGATCTAGTAGAAGAACACATAAATACTTTATATACAGAAAAAGGACAACAATAAGAGAATAATAACCTCCTTCAGTTTTAATTAGAACAAATGCGCAAGTTTATTAGATATCTAAGTGTGCGTCTTTCTGCCCTCTCTGAATTAAGTAGTTTCTGCGTATTCACACCAAGGTGATTTCAGTGGTGTTTTTTCCAACCAAGCAAAATGTTGCTATGCATTTGATGTGATTTTAACACTTGCTTCTACTTGCTGCTGTCTCCAGGTAAAGGACCAGAAACCCTTTATGCTGGGCAAAAACTCAATGATAATGAGTGGCACACAGTCCGAGTGGTACGCCGAGGAAAGAGTCTCAAACTTACAGTTGATGATGATGTTGCCGAAGGTGAGTGGGTTCATCTCTATTTACTAAATGTGACTCCTTTGCATTTGAACTGACATCCCATAATATGAGACAGAATTCTGTGAGATATATCTGAAGAATGAAGGACATAAACAAAATGGATCACACTATAAACTATGTGGCACAGATGCAACCTCAGCTACCGATTTCAGCACTATGAAGAACGAGGTTAGCCAGGTAAGCACTTGACTCAGACCAAAGTCTGGAACGCTGTGTAAAGGATGAAGGGAATAAGAGAGGATTCTAGGCTCTTCTGTTTATATTCATATTTTATTCCTGTAAAGAATGAATGGCAATCAATGCTGACAATAACTGCTTCTTACTATGTTAAGTTCTACATTCCTTTCTACTTCATATCTATAATCATCTCCTGTGAAATTCTGTGAACATTCCCAGTGCAAGGAAAGAAATCAGGAACATATTCTATAGGGGTGGAGGTTTTTTTTTTAGAAACTTGAAAGAATTCAAGAAAAGCTGATTAAAAGTTTGCAAAGATCCTCTGCTTTACTAGTCTAGAACAGAAGTGCAAAAATTCCAGATCCGGTCCAGATGCAAGCTGACAGTGAGTTGGATGTGGCCCATAGTAGCTACTATGTCCAAGTCATTTCCTATGCATTCTCTACTGCACCACTGCACCACTTTCCCAAATGTTACCCTTTCTTTCCTTTCCTTTTCTATCTTTTCTCCACTTTCCTTTCCTTTTCTATCTTTTCTCCACTTTCTCTTTTTGTGTTCACTGCATTACTTCTTGCAGGTAATCACATATTTCTCTCTCATCCTGCCTTTCCATTCAACCCCTAATTTAAGAATCTTTCTTTCTTTCTTTCTTTCTTTCTTTCTTTCTTTCTTTCTTTCTTTCTTTCTTTCTTTCTTTCTTTCTTTCCTTCCTTCCTTCCTTCCTTCCTTCCTTCCTTCCTTCCTTCCCTCCCTCCCTCCCTCCTTCCTTCCTTCCTTTCTTCCTTCCGTCTCTCTCTCTCTCTCCCTCCCTCCCTCCCTCCCTCCCTCCCTCCCTCTCTCTCTCTCTCTCTCTCTCAATACTGTAGTATAATTGGATAATATAAAAGCTAATTTAAATTTTTAAAAAATGGCCCACCACTTTTAGGCTATGGCCCTACTAAAAAGCTAAGTATGACCCTCAAACTGACACCATTTTGTATATAATGATATAAAATATACAATAAAGGTAGAATCAGTGTTACGGTGAAGAAGTTGAAAACAATCATGTAGTTCTATGTGCTCATGGACTTAAATGTACATATCAAGACTGTTAATTTATAAGCTCAAAATATTCTATATTCTATTTTGAGCTGCTTAAAATATGTACTTACAGTATATTCAAGCACATTTTATTATTTATTTATTTGTTTATTTGTTTATTTGTTCCTTTGTTTATTTCTATCCTGCCTTTACTATTTCTATAAATAATTCAAGGCAGCAAACATACCTAATGCTCCTTCTTACTCCTGTTTTCCCCAAAACAACAACCCTGTGAGGTGGGTTTGGCTAAGAGAAAGCCCAAAGTCACCTGGCCAGATGTCAAGAATACATTTTCCCAGGAGAAATTAAATAATGATCTGGCTGTAAATTTAGTAGAAAAAGTAAGCAAAGTTGAGGGGAAAAAATAAAAATGTATGCATTGCTTTTTTAAAAAAGGAAAATCTTACAAATTAATGACAACTCAATCTATTTTTGATATTTACCACCATTTAGTATACTCATTACAGATTTCCCAAACAATATTTTTTTATGCTTCTATGAATAATTTATCAGTGCTAAGAAAGAAGCAGTTCTAGGGCTCAGCCACATGATGGCATATGTTACTTTATCTACAACAAAGCTTTTGAGAAGCCCAGTTTTGATAACATTAAGTTCATACATCCAAATGTGAAATCCAAAACCACTTTAATGACTCTTACTTATTAAAGCATACAATATAGCATCATGCCCACCGAGTTACAAATTAGCACTTAAGTTTAACCCTGGAGATCATCTACATGCCTACCAATTAATACACACGTAAAAGAATGGGTGAATGCTTTTGTATGTTGCAAGTAACAATGTGAACTATATGCCTGTACATTTGTGTAAATAAGGAAAAAAATAATTTAATTAGATTTTTTTTCTGGAAGCAAATAATTAATGACCGGTATAGAATCACACCATGGTGAAATGGAGAGGTAATTTGCTACTTGAAGTTAATGAGGCTATTCTTATTCACTCTCTTCTTCTGCCTTACCCCCTGCCACATTGTTGAGCAAATGACAACCAAAATAACATCAGATAGTAGGGTGAAACTGTTTTTTTTCCTGTGCAAAGCAGCAGGATGACCACATTATCATTTTTATGACTTTGTCCTCATTTTTCTTTTCCTTCTTCTGCCACCCTTGCCCTTGACAATTTAATGGACAATCCTCAAAGTGGAAAAAATAAGTATTCCAAAAATATTTTGGAATTGCTTGTACATGGAAGATCCAATTCAATAAACTGATAAGTCAATTTAGCACTTAATGGAGGAAAAACCTCCATTCAACAACCCAAACTATGCTTTAATATTGGAAGGAATCAAGATGGGGAAATTATTCATATCCGAGAAACTTTTTTTTTTTTTAATTTGGCTACCTTATCATTTGATTTTGGCTAGAGTGGTGTAAAGTCTTTTTTCCTAAACTGACACTGTCTTTGGGCAATCCAGCCATTATTTTGTAATTTGAAAAACCCAGGTTCTCTGTAATTTAGGGACTGGCAGCATTTCAATCAGTTTGACAACCTACCACCATGACATTGTGGGTTTTGACTGGACTCTACAGTGTCTTGCAGCTGACTGACTGATTTCCTTTTCTTCTTCAGAACAAACTAATGAAACAAGGCAAAGAGATAGGGCCTAGCCTGACAACTAAAACCCATATTTTTTGGGGTTAGTTGAAAAAAGTGCAGGTTGGCTCTGGCTCTTCTTAATAGTTATCATTAAAACTTTGCAAATATCAGCTCAGAGATTTTGAGTGATGATTTTGACAGCTGGCCACATGGAAGTGTTCTTAGAGTAGTGAACTCTCTACAATATTAGCCTCATAAGCAATCTGAAAGGTTGCTCAGACTAAGAGATTGTAACTGAAACAAGATTATCTAGTTAGTTCTATTGGTTTTAAACTTGTATCTTCTTAGCTCAAGTTCATCTTTGAGCGAAGCAGATATCAGATAGATTGATATTATTTGAGAAATGCTGAGAATTCCCAAACATCTTTGTAAACACTATTTGGAAGTGTTTTTGGAGAGTGTTTTTCTAAGCATGCTATGCCAGCAAATCTGGAGAGTGACATAGTGGACAACAAATCATAAGAGGCCAATCTACCTTCCAGTACAAAAAAGGAGGCTTCATAAAGTGTGCAAACTATGATACAATATCCTTAATTTCAATGCTAGTAAAATAAACTAGCACAGATTAGAGCTCTACATAGAAGAATGATGCCAGATGTTCAAGCCTTCAGAAAAGGCTGAGGAACAAGATATTATTGCTGATGCACACTGGATGCACACTGGATGACTGAGAAAGCCAATGAATACCAAAAAGAACTCGGTATGTGTTGATCACATCCGGCTGTGGAATGTACTGAGAAAAACGGGAATCTCAGAACATCTCATTGTCCATATTAGAAATCTATACACAGTTCAGGTAGCTACAGACAGACTGAACATAATGAAACAGATTGGCTCCAGTTTGGCAAAGGAGTGAAATGTCTGCAAGAAAACAAGCAAGCTCAGAAAGCACCAAGGACTCTTCATGAAACAAGACACACTTTATATACTCCTCCCTTATTTATTTAATCAGTATGAAGGACATATGCTGTGGGAAGCTGGATTTGAAGGAAGTTGACTGTGGTTTTTAAAACTGGACAATACACACACACACACACACATACACACACAAACACGCACACATAATCTGCACTTTGCTGATGACATTAATCTAATTAATTAATTAATAGCTGCGAATGCAAAGAATCTGCAAAGTCAAATAAAAGTCAAAAACCATAATGGAAAAAAAAATGGAACTAAATATAATGAAGATCAAAGTAAAGACAAGGTACAATAACCAGGCTTGGAATTGACAATGAAGATATCAAAGTGGAAGATAGTTTCTGCCCTTTAGGATCAACCAACAGCAGGAGAGGAACAAGCAATCAAGAAATACATCACAAAGATCCCTAATAGATTTTTTGCATAAAAGTGAAAAAAAATGAACTTGTGATTTATAGTTTTGATTAGACAGGATAGATTACAGAAATAAGAGTGTCACAGTGTAACTAGAGAGAGAGAGAGAGGTGAAAATATAATTGTACTTGTAACTGCTGTAAAAAAAACACTGAAAACTACTTCTTTATATCTTTATATAGGTTTTAGTCTCTTTTTCTTTCTTCTACTTTTTTTCTTATAGCACTTCAGCTTTTCCTTTTATTTTGCTTTCCTTTTTGTTTCCTCTGCTCTATTTACTTTGTAGTTGTTGTTATTATTTCTGTTAAAACTTTCAAAAAATGTAAATAATATGTAAAGAAACACAGTAAGTCACAAGTAGCATTTGATAGAGCAGATATGAAGGCCATGCAAAAGATATTCAGAGGCTAACATCTGAGTTGGGGCCATCCAGACCTCGGGGGTGGGGGTGGAAATCCTGTTCCGTAAGACAGGTGCTGCTACATAAATGAAAAACACTGGAGGGCTTGATGAAAATTTAAAGCCGAACCTCCAGCTTAGTGTTAGAAGAAAGACCCAAGACTAATGTACCTCCATCTTCCCTGAGTCTTCACACTGCCCGGTTTTGGGTCAACGTTCAGGGCTCAGGACCTCAGACAGCACCCCGGTATCTGGGGAGCTGGTGAGATTTTTAAAGGAGATTCAGGTTAATGTCAGGATTCCAAATAACACCCCCAACGAAAGAAAATTCCGATGCTTGAGTTTCCTCAAAGTTACATTTTATTAGAGGAGTCATATTGGCACATCTGGGAAAACCCAAATTTGAAAACTTCTAGGTTTTCCCCACCCAAAAGAAAGTTCAAGTCCCTGCCCAACACCCACAAGTCCATCACATGGTCCAATCAAAGCACAGTCCCAACTGGAGGTGCCTCCCAGTTCCAGTCTTCCAGGTGCAGGGCAAGATGTCCTTGAACCTCTGAGAAAGGAATGCTATTATGACTATATATCACCCATGCTCTATGCAATCCCCTCTCCCAATTTCCCACAGTAGTAAATGTGGCAGGTCTGAAGGCCCAATAGAAAAGATGGCCTGACTTCTGCTTTCATTTCCTATCATAGACATAACAGAAACTTTTTCATTCTGCTTGAATTTAGAAACTTCTTGTCATATTGTCCAACCCAAACTATGTTAAGACTCAGCATTAAGATTAAATATATGTCTAGTACAAACAGCTAATTTCAAAGCATATTTATTTTTGTTAATTATAATTAAGATCTGTGATTGTTTAGGGTTGAGATAGTACACTAAGATGTAGTTAATCTAAGTAGAAACAGAAGGTTGAGACTTTTGGGGGGCTTTTCCAATTGAAAAGCAGTATGCAAACCTGAGAGAAACCTATAGTTGCATTCTCATAAATGCTAAAACATGGTTTAAATGTATATCCAAATACAGCCAACAATTTCATAGTATTAAATACTCTCATGTTTTGCCTTTTGAAAGAATTCTGCTGGCCATAATTGTTCAATGCAGTCATAGGATTATAAATAATAACAATAGAATGAGAACAGAATCAGTTAACATAATTTAAAGTTTGTGAGAAAAAATATCCTATTACAAATTTTTAATTATATGTGTCATGGTGAAATATATTCTCATCCATTCCTAGTTGGTACTGTTTTTAAAAGTGCAGTAGCATTCTGCAGAATGTAGAGTTATGGATCATATTTGATCAGCAATAAAGGATTGTGACAATAAAATCTACCATGAAACAAAAAATATTCTCTCAGGAATTGTTAAAGATAATTATTACAGTGACTTGTACAGGCTGATATAAATGTTGATTATCTGTACATTATAGGGTGGAAAATTTTATCAGACGTCACACTTTAGTGTGTAATTTTAGCTTTTAAAATTCAAAACTGAACATAGTTGTTTCTGATACTACTATCCACAAGGCCAGATAATATATGGATTGCTGATATTGCTTGCTTTTAAAATTGTGTCTCTGTTCACTCCATTTTCATTTCAATTGCACTCAGAGCTTAATACAACAAGCTCCCTGATAACTTTGTCTATTCAACCAACTTTCTCAGTGATCACATCTTTGCAAAATTGTTTTCTCAAAAGCCAAACTAAAGAAGAAAGAGGAATGCCAGGTCTTACAAGCAGGCAGTCTTCTAATGCATTTCTTTCAGTGGTTTACCTTGCATCTTCTGAACAAGGTGGTGGAGCCTTAAAGCATCCTTATTTATCATTGTGTTCCCCACATGGGTTGGAATGTAGTTCTAACATTCTCAGCCAGGAGGGCTAAAGACCACAATAGCTGCAATTTCTTGGCATGGTAGATGCACAGATTTAATGTACCAAGTTATGATAGGTTGACTTAAAGAGACAGCATTACTATTAATAGAAAAAAGGTTCAGGAAAGATTTAGCACTCCACATTTTGGTGAGCTGCAGTTCCCAACATTCCTAGAAAAAATTGGTAATAGTTAAAAATACTGGAAATTGTAGTTTAGCAGGATGTGTCATTATTTATTTATTCCTAAAAAGATGAAAATAATTTTGAGTAGGCTTTCTTCTATTACTAGTTACTGCAGAATTTTTTTTTAGTTTTTTTGTTCTTTGATCTTCAGGTACAATGGTTGGTGACCACACTCGCTTGGAGTTCCACAACATTGAGACTGGGATAATGACAGAGAAGCGTTACATTTCTGTCATTCCTTCCAGCTTCATTGGCCACCTTCAGAGCCTCATGTTCAATGGCCTTCTCTACATTGACTTATGCAAGAATGGAGACATTGACTATTGTGAATTGAAAGCCCGCTTTGGGCTCCGTAACATCATTGCTGATCCTGTTACCTTCAAGACCAAGAGCAGCTACCTGAGCCTAGCGACCTTGCAGGCCTATACCTCCATGCATCTCTTCTTCCAGTTCAAGACAACTTCTGCCGATGGTTTCATCCTTTTCAACAGTGGGGATGGAAATGATTTCATTGCAGTTGAGCTGGTCAAGGGGTAAGATCTTCGGTTGGCTCTGGCAATGGATTCGTTAATAGAGGTCTTTCATATGTGTTTAAAATCTAATTTTAATTTCTGATTCTTTTATTTTTTGAAATTATAACTTTAATGACTTCATAGCTGTAGCATACTTTCTCTGAAAAAGCTGCTTTTGTTTCATTTCCCTAGACAAACCATTATTATTTGAAATTTAGAATGATCTTCTTTTCTGAACCTTTTCAAAGCAGGGACTTTTATTTTTTGCAGGTATATACATTATGTGTTTGACCTTGGAAATGGACCTAATGTTATCAAGGGCAATAGTGATCGCCCATTGAATGACAATCAGTGGCACAATGTAGTTATCACCAGAGACAACAGCAACACCCATAGCCTAAAAGTGGATACCAGGGTTGTTACTCAGGTCATCAATGGTGCCAAAAACCTTGACCTTAAGGGTAAGTAACTGGATCAATTTTGAATTGATTCATCGATGCATGATAATAATTATTCCTAATACCATATCCGTTGAAAAATCTGAAAGCTGGATGTGGGAAATACTGGAAAGGCAAACCATATAATGATTACAAATACCTGGTATTTTCAGTGATAAAGAGATCATGGGTTTGGGAACTCCACTCTGTAGAAAGCAGTTAGACTTTAAAAAGGTATTGCACTGGATAGCTGAAATTATTTCTTAAGAACTTTATGTATGGCATCATAGGGTTGAAAGGGGCCATTTACATCTTCAAATCCAATCCCTAGGGCAGGAGTAAACCTCCCCAACAGATAGCTGTCTCACCGCTGCTCCACTAGATCCTAAACAAGTGAAGGGAAGCCCAGTACACAGCCTGTAACTGATTCAACTATAAAACAGCTTTTCTTCTTATTGTTTTTCTTTACATTCATTCAGAATCTGTTTTCTTGCAAGTTAAAACTATTGTTATGTGACACGTGCTCTGGAATGACAGAGAATAGAACTTGGCCTTCTGAGTGACAAAGATACCCTCCTCAGTTCTATCCTCCCAATATTAAACAAAATATTCCTAATTCCCTGAATCAGTTGCTAGTTTTTTTATCTTCCTCCTATAATATGGTGCCTAGAACTGGCTATAAGACTTGTAGTCTGACTCGTACAGAATGTAGTGAAATATTTATTGTTTGTAATTTGGGAATGATAATATTGTTGATGCAATGTATAAATGTAGCTGCTTATTTCTATATCACACAGTTGTTTATATTGCAAATTTCTGTCATATTAGTATTACCTACCTTATCATTAGTAATAAGGCCTTTTAAGATGCTGATTATAATATAACGGTAAATAGCACTGCTCACTGATTGCCTTGGACTTTCCTTGTCTCCTATCTGTTTTCCTTTAGGTGACCTGTACATTGCTGGACTAGCTCAAGGAATGTATAGCAATCTCCCAAAGCTGGTAGCATCCAGAGATGGATTTCAGGGCTGTCTAGCATCGGTGGACTTGAATGGGCGTTTACCAGATCTCATTAATGATGCTCTGCACCGCAGTGGGCAGATTGAGCGGGGATGTGAAGGTATAGTTTACTTAAAATGCAATTCCTTTTTGCTCAGTCCTCCCTCCCTCCTCGCTGTTCTATGCATTGCCATTCATTTCCGTCATAAATCCTCTTACTGATCTATCCTCATTGTGACATCTTCCCATGCTATCCATGTACATGTTCCGTATTTGTAATCATCTTGGATGTGCAACATGTGAAAGGAACAAGAGATGATTCTACATGGCTTTCTGTTTGATGTATTATATACCTATCACAAAATACATTATATATAGCATGCACATCACTTGGCTCTCTTAGGTTATGTTTATAATTCTAATCACCTTAAATCCAAAACAAGAACAGTAATAATAATAGATTTTATCCAAACAACATCAAATAAATAGCAGAAGAATGACTATAGAAGTAATATAATGATTAAGGATTTGCCAATATATAAACAATCTGGGTACTTAATTCCCAATAAAATTGAGACCTTACATAATGATGAAATGTCTTTGATGTGTACTCCTGATATAAGATCTATATTTCCTATCCTGCAAGCTCTTGCTAATTATGAATAATCTATTTGCTATCCAGTTGTGTTCTACAATTAAAGCTTTAGGTTGATTTCTATTAAAAGCATTCTTACCCATCAGCTGGCAGTAATTTATGTATATATGAAGCAATTGGAGATGTTTTTATTCATAATCAGACAATGATTATAAGAAATACAACAAATATTACCTTTGAACATTATTTTTTTCCATTTGAGTCATTTTCCACAAACAGGATTTTGTAAAAATATCCATACTCCTGAAACAATGCATAGTGGTCTTCATGAGTTATTACATATATCCCAGTTTCACTTAGGATTCTATAAATTCAAATTATAAGTAATCAAATTCAAATTATAAATCTACGCATAATAATAGTTTTATTAGGATGGTGTAATATTTTATTTATTTAAATAATTTATATGGCCACCATTCTCACAACAGTGATTCTGGGTAGTGTATAAAGATTAAAACCAAAGAATTAAAAACAATAGCCCATGACATTCAAGGGAAATGATACCTTATAAAATCATATTCACAATAAGCTTGCCCAACCTTTTATCTAATCACCTGGCCTGAATACCTGGAGAAACAGCCAGGTTTTTGGAGCCTTATGAAAAGCCAGTAGGGTTGGATACATCCAGATCTCTGGGGGGATGTTATTACAGAAGGTAGGCACTGCCTAGGGAAGACATGGCTCCTAGATTAAACAAGTTGAGATAGTTTGATAGAGGAGATGTGTTGCAGTTGCAGTTGCCCTCTAGTTCTAATGGGCTGAGCAAAAACAATGGAAGAAAGGCAGGTCTACAATATGTTCTGGATAACCTCCCATTTTGTCATCTAAGAGTTCTATGAACTACATGGTTAGTTGGCTGAATTCTCCATAGTCTTTTATATTTTATATGACTTTGGAATAAACAACAATCTACTTTAAGAGCATCTTCTTTTGTACCATATTTTGATTTTTGGATGAATGTATGAAGAAATAATGCTCTGGAATAATGAGACTTTTGAAAGAATCAGAGACTTAGGAAGAAGGTAGGTAGGACATACCAATAAAGCAATAATGTAATGTAACATTCCCATAATGGCTGCTACTAAGACTCTCTCATCCTTTGTATTTGGAATCCGGTGATTTTGGGGGAGGGGGAATATTCACATGTGAATTTTTCCCCTTCAATTTAATATCTTACAATATCTCTTTCTGTAAAATAACCACCAATGGCTGGTGTCAGCTGACAGCATTAATATGACAGTTTTGTTTACCTGAAAAACTGAATGGAAACAACAAATTGATGGCATATTAAAGACGATAAGCTTCTTTCCTACTAGAATCACCTTTATCAAAAGGATGAACTAGAAAGATATGCACAGTGGGAGAAACAGTGAAGAAAGAGGGAAATGAAAGGCAGATAATGCAAGTGGTGATAATTCCATTATTGACAGTGACTATTTGCAAAGCAAGTTTTGGATGATGGCACAAATCCTTTTAGGGTTAGCTGTTTAGCAACTCTGAGTTTTAAAAAAGAAAATGTTGTGAGAAGTAGCAGTATTTACATACAGAATGCAAGGGAGCTGTATTATCTGTAGCTCCTTGAATTTTTCTAAATCTGCTCCAATCAAGCAAAGCAGATTTTAAGGGTATTTTGGTGAGCAGGTTATGTGGCTAAGAGAACAGAAACTCATGTTACAAGTCGGGTTTTTTCTTCCATCATTCCATCATTACAGAGTCCTCAGTAATGGGATTATATAAAGAAGTAAATAAATAAATTTTGCCATTCTGTCAATGACTTCAAAACACATTCTTGAATAAGGAAATGTTAGAGATGATTGCAACACAAAGCATCTGTACCACAGTTAATTAAGAAGTCCAGTATTATCGTTTGTGGCTTGAACAAGATTCGTACTTTATTTTATATTAGTCATTTTAATTTATATATTAACTCACAAATGCAATTATGATTGTGTTATCATCCAACTTCTGATTTATGAAAAGGCATTTCTAATAAGATAACTATTAATACTTTCTGCATTTCACTCTCCTCTATTTTCCATCTCTTGTGAATAGCCAGTTATTTAATGAGTTATGAAATGAGTTATTTTCATAAATCACTAATATTCTTGATATTAGTGTATCTGAGCACAGGTTTTGTGCTAGAAATTAATATTTAGGAAACCTCAAAGTAGAAGGTCTTTTCTTTTCTTTTTGGGACAGCTGGTTAGCTTAGCTACATCTCTATAAAGAAGAAAATAAATTGTGAATTTGTGAGCCATGAGAAATAATGGTTCTACTCCAGAGTAGTAATTTGTGCAGCTTATATCGGTTGCTCTCTCTCTATATATATGACATATATTTTACTTTCTTAGCTGCAATGTATCATTTCTGATATAGCAAAGTGATGGTCAGGTTTGGAGGGTTCTGAACCTAAATTCACCCTTACTAAGTTATTTGAATAAACTATTTTGCTGCCATTCATTTTTTCCCCTGTTGGGCACTATACTACTGCCATTCTACATAACACAGAGACAGCTGTGTTTCAGAGAAATATATCTTATATGGGACATTTCAAAATAGAATTGTCTGATTATTTAGTTTGCTAGACTCAAAATTTCTACTACATATAGTTGCACAACTATCTTCTTAATTAACATCAATCCTTTTTAAAAACAAGATACAGCTTGGTGTAAGTGCTTAAGGCACTGATCTAGAAACTGGGAAATTATAAATTCTAGTCCCACCTGAGGGCCATAGTTAGCTTTCCGCCAATCACTTTCTCTTAGTCCTGGGAAGCAGACAATGGCAAACCACTTCTGAAATCCTGTTAACAAAACTGCAGGGACCGGTCCAGGCAATCTCCAGAAGTCAACAGTGATTCAAAGGCATGCACAAACACTTATTTTAAAAAGCAAATTGTTCATTCCACTAGAATCAGAACATAGTAATGGAACACATGTTTACATTTATAAGATATCTGATTCAGTCTCTTGACATTTGCAGTTGAGTTCCATACCTTTCTTTAATGATTTTGGAAAGCTATTATGCATCACTATAGACTTGTGTAAACTAATTGGACCTTTTGCATCTTTTGTATCTGTTACAACCATGTTTAGTGAGATAACTCTGATTCTTAAAAAAGAAAAGGCATAACTTATCCTACATGCAAACAAGCATCAAACCATCAGGATGGTTACATGAGACAAATAACTATATATAATGTCAGCTTATAAGATATAATACACTGAAAGAGATAATTTGTTACACATATCTGGGATTGAGCTTTTAAGTGAAAATTCGGGACATTAATCCATAGCTGAGATCATGATAGAGCTGGATGCATGCTTATCGGGATTTGAAATAACTATTTCTGTGATCTTTGGCTATAGCTAACATGAACTGTGGGCTGCTGCTCCCTTTCCTTGTTACAGGCTTGATCACTGCTTTCCAAGAAGCACACTCCCACAAAGATATTTTAGCAAAGCTAAGGGTTTTGTTGAATCCAACTGTGAAGAATCCTAGGCTTAGCTAGCGCTTATCACACAACCTTCAGATCTTCAGCTTTGGAATGACATAATCAGCGTGAGTGGAATTTAAGCAAGAAAGACTGTATCAAATCATATTTTCTAAACATTAGTTATATATAAATCTGAGTACTTTCATTCATATAATGAGATTGCTTAACCAGAAAAGGTACTGGTTTAAATAAAAATCAAAACAAGGACAGTCATGTAATTTACAGAAATCAATTTTAACAGTAAACAAGGGATGAAGATAAAGAATTATATTTATATTGGGTATTTTTTTTAAAAAAGAACTTGTATCTTTTTTTTATTGAGATTATTTTAAAATCAGTCATAAAATGAAAAACCAGATTGATATATAGTTGACATCTCCATATAACCTCTGGGAGCTTTTTCTGTAACATATTTTGTCAACTAATAGGAACCCCATCTCCAATATTCCTCAATTATTAATTTGAAATCGTTTATGCAGAGATGAAGATGAATAAGAGAGAGAAATATTTAAGAAAGTAACATCCTCCAATTATCATTATGAACTCTTAAATTCAGCATCCATGATCTTTTAGGGAGTATATGAATATATTTGCAGAACATTAATATTTTTAAAAAATAATTGTATTCTATTTATGCAGCCAGTTATGAATCTTCAATTTATATATACTGTATATGTGAAATATCTAGATATTTTTGTACATAATTTCTCACAAGACACATACATTATAATTTTCCTATGTACAAGTTTTCTTAAAAAGTATCTGGTACATGCTGTGGTGTAATATAGTTTCTCAGACTATATGCAATTTTTGTATGCAGCATCAACAAAATACATCACAAAACTTACAGAAGTGGAAAAAGAGAATCCTAGTGCTCTGGCATAGATGTTTATTTAGGAAATGCACATCATATTAGAGTTCACATGTATACAAAAACAAACCTCATCTTATTGCCATCACTGTCTTTGGTGAGACATAAGCAGTAAAATGAGCATTTACCATTAATTATTCAGTCTTTTCTTACTGAGGAACTTCAATGACAAGAATAATAGTACCTCTAAATAAAATGTTTAAAAAGATCTTTCTTCTCTTTAAAATTAGCAATAAAATTAGGTGCAATATGTCTCAGTTACTTAATCAGATTAAATGTACTTTATATATCCCAAAACCTGATTTTACTGGCTGGATATCTTCTGGTAACTATACAATTGGAGCCAGCAAGAGAAATTCATTCACAATAGATGAGATTTAGCAGATGTAATAATAAACAATTGTAACTCTTATACCATATATAAAGGTAGTCCTTGATTTACAACCACAATTAAGCCCCAGTTTTTTATTGCTGAGCAAGGCAGTTGTGAAGTGATTTGTGTCCCACTTTCTGACCTTTTTGCCACAGTTGTTAAGCAAATCATGCAGTTATTAAGTGAATCTGGCCTCCCTCATTGCCTTTTACCAGTTGGAAGCTAGCTGGGAAGATTATAAATGATCTTGATCACAGGACAGTCATAAATACATACCAGAAATAATTTTGGTTACCAGATACCAGGTAGCCTATCACTTTACTTAAAAAAAGACATATGATGTGCTAGTATCACAGAATAAGCCACTTCCTTTATGGGTTCCCCATCTCCTGTTTATTGCAATAATTAGATTTTTTTTTTTTGAAACTGTAAAGTTTCAAAAATTGAAGGCTCAATTATCCCACTTCTATAACTTTGCGTAGTGCTAATGCTCAAAAAGTAGAACAAGAATTCCTTCAAGGGAGAAGAAACTCTGTAAAATCTATTTAATGACTGTGGGATGATGAATATTTTTTTTTTAAAAAGAAAGCAAATGAATAAAGCAAGAAGCTTTTTGATGAGTCATAGTGAGCTACACTATGTTCAGTGTCTCCATAGAACTAAATCACACTGTTTGCAAGTGATCTTACAAGCAGGCAAGTGACATAGGATTGTTGTTTAAATGCTAATGCATTAGAAGCTAAAGCAGAAACTTCCTTTGCAGTTTTAGCACCAGGCCCGGTTGATGATGGTCTGTGAGAATATCTATAAACTGCATGGCTTGATTTTCTGAAAAAATAAAATAAAATACATAACAATAATGTGTTCCAAAAGTGGTAATCAGTATGTCTGATAAATCCTCCAGTAGAGCTGATGGGTCAGTGCTTTACCAGTTTTCTTTCTTTCATGAGTGTTGGATATAAATGTCCTTTTATGGGATATTTTCTCGTTCATCCCTCCCTTCAATTTCTGCAATATGGGAAAGAAACTCTGAAGTCAAAGATTGATTCCAGAGTAATGTATTGGAACAACTTGTTCCTAAAATCTAAGTTTTTTGGCAGGGCAGTAGATACTTAACAAGTTAATGGAAGGATAATCTTGCCTTTGCTCCTTTCACTGGTTTATTACCTCTATCTATCTTATATATTACATCACAAATCCTTATATCCTTATCTATCCTGTATCCTAAATATATTAAGTATATCTAATTTTAGAGATCTCAGCAGAAGGAAATACATTTCCAATTCTTCCTTGAGTTTATAAGAGCATTCTCATAAACTGGAGAGTCAGATCTCCAAAAAAGTGACTGTTTTCTTATACCTCCATCAAATACACATGAGACACATTGTAAAGAAAAGACGACATATTTCTTACCTTGTGGAAAACTTAATAAAACCAAATTCTGATCTTAAATTTTATAGCAACAGCAAGAGCATATAATAAACATTCTTTACATTATCTGTAAAGGAGCTACCAGGAGCTCATATAGTATTTGAAGTATTTGCCTTATGGACCTCAACATATGTGTTCCAGGAGATTTCTGGAACTTAAAATTCCCAGAATAAATTAACTCCATGCAGTCTAATCTACTCCAGATGCAATATTCATTAGTAGAATGACAGACCATAAACTCTAGAAACACATCCCTGATGCCATCATTAACTGATGTTTATTTATGTATTTATGAGCTACATTTTGGCAAATGATCCTAAATATCCAAAATCAAGAAAAATAAATATACCAAAATAAAATAAAAACATAAATATAAACATGATGATGATGACGACAATGATGATCATCAACTGAATGGAAAAGCTTCCTAAATCAAGTAGTTGTAGATTCTGAAATTCTAAAGGAAATGTCAGGGCAAATCTCTGTACCACATAGGGAAAAGTTCCAAAGTTATGTATTCATCAGAAAATAATAGAAAACTAAACAGAAATAGAATCTTGTGAGCTTGGGAATCCTTTAAATTATCAACTATTTAGCGGCTGAAATGTGTTTATTTAGAAATACACCGATGCAGAATGAAGTCAAGGACCAGAACAAGAGCAGGCTCCATTTCAGGAACATTCCCATGACAACATTTTTGAATATGGTGGGATATGATCAACACAGACTTGATGTTGGGTAGATCTATCTTATATATGAACAAGAAGAATTCATAGTACACAAAGCTGAGTGATTGTATTGCGAACTGAAGCCATCACCTAAAATCTTCAAAGAAAGCTACATCAAAGACTTCCAAAAAAAAAAAAAGATAGGTTGTTTATAAGATAGGCTGCCAGATCCAGTGCAAACAATCTGGGAAACTGCTAGATAGCAACAATCGGATACAGAAAACTGATGCCATCTAGTTATAATCCAGATTTTTGCAGCTCAGATTTATAAAATAATCACGTCAGGATCAGAGGTGCCTTTCATTACTACCAAGTCTACTATTCTGAAATAGGGAAAAAAAAGTTATTTTATCTTATTTTAAAAACACCAATATTGTACTGTACATAGCTTCTTAAAAGCTTACATGGGAATGGATATTAAGCAAAAATTTACCTATATATTTTTCCTCTGGATCTGTACATCACAAAGGAAGCAAATAGGTTTCCTGATTTTTTATTTTAAATGAGCATGGGAAACTCCTTAGTGGGAAACTAATCTCACTATTTGCTCCTTCATTTATAAATATTGGTGAATCTTGTGCCATGAATGTTCCTTCTGGTGTTACTCTTTGTATAAGAAGTATGTCCATTCTATTTCTCTTCCTAGTACTCCATGCTATGTCGCTTGCTATTTGGTTTGATGTGGAGCTGATGATGGATTGAGGCCATAATAGCTACCTCTCTCCACCTATGTCTGTCTGTTGTCTTTGATGGTGTCATTTCATGTCTCTTGCTAGTGTCACCCATATCTCTGAAGTGAGCATATGGGTTGTGTTGGTTATCCCAATTTCTTTTGATTTATTTTTGTAGACGTTACCCTGGTTTATCTGCTATTTTACTAACTCTGATTTATTGTTTTCGCTTTTTCCGTTCTTTTGCTAACAAAGTTGAGTTGACCAAAGCTGACCTGCAAGGTAGAGAAGGTTTTTGTTTCCTTGCCAGTTTGACTGAAAGTTATCTTTTAATGTAACCTTTTATATATCAGTATCTATATTTCTTATTAATGCAGTCACATCTCTAAGGCAAAAGGATATTAATTTTCTTCAACTTGCTAAGTTGGAGAATGGGGCGGTGAGGATTTGGGGGGAGAAATGTACACTAAGGTTTTTGGGATAGCTTGAGAGGTTTGACTGTATCTCACCTTAAGAATATCTCTATAACTGCATGGCTTGATTTTCTGAACAAAAAAAATTAAAATACATAATGAAAGTAGCACTGAATGCTTGATTCCTAAAATCAAGATGTGGAATAAGTACTTTAGCACAGTGTAATTACTTACAAGACAATCCTTTGATCCAAGAAACTCTTTTTCCAATTCTCTGCTCAATCTCATTATGATTATGAAATCCAATCTGGAAACATATATGAGGAGGAGATGGAAAAGGTTTAAAGAGGGATAATTGACCGCAAATATTAGAAGGATATATTAAGTTCTTCATGTTGCTGGCGGTGGGATGGAAAGCTATTGCACAAAAACGCAAACATGTTTTTAGGCACTTTCCCAACCCTGATTCTTTGTTCTATCTCTCTCATTTAGTATTTTTGACATTGTTTTTGCACATTCATTTGGAAATGTGTACTCATTATATAATTGAAAAACTGATGAAATTCTGATTGGGCAGTTCCAGATGAAATGCCCAGAGCTCAGTCTTGTGGTGCTATGTGAGATAGGTTTGATTTGGTGACTCTTGAGGAAGTAGACAGGGTTCTCTACATCAGTGGTCACCAACTGGTGGTCTGTCGACCACTGGTGGTCCGTGAGAAAATTTTGGTGGTCTGCAGAAAAGTCTTTGCATTTTTGCATTTTTTTAATATTGAACTATATCAGGAGTCCTCAAACTACGCTCCCTGGGCCAGATACCGGTCCACTGAAGCAATTAATCCAGCTCTCTGACGGGATGGGGTCCTTCAGGCACTTAGCTTGGAGTACCATATTTAGTACTCCAGTCCTTCCCTCGCTTGGTGGGAGTCCAGGTCCTTCAGTGAGCAGCACACAAAACTTTGGCCAGGCTCCTTGAGAGATGGAGTTTGCAGAGGACTGATCTAGCGCCCAGGCTGGCCACAATACAAACATTAATTCTTGGCCATATTTGATATTCTTAGCTGCAATGGACAGCAAAGCTAGGGTTCACCCCGGACACTTCTCTCCACTAACAGGTGGCCAAGTTAAGTGCCTGAAGGACCCCATCCCGTCACTAATTCATATTAGTGGTCTGTGGGATTTAAAATTATGAATTTAGTGGTCCCTGAGGTCCGAAAGGTTGGTGATCTCTGCTCTATATGGTGGGTTTGGCCACCTATTTATTAGAGTCTCTACAGTTATGAGATGACACAGGAAGTGAATGTAGTTGGGCCCGTTTCTTTCGATGCCATCAGCATTGAAGGAGGTGATGGTGTGCACGCTCATCAAAAGGTCATCTAGTTATCATCTTGTTTCCGGTTGAGATATTTGTGCCTGCAGTTGCAGAGAATGCTGGTGGAAGCAGATTATTTAGACCCATTTCAGTCAGATTTCAGCCCAGGGTTCAAACACAGAGACAGCTGTCAGTCCTATAAGTCCTACAAACTAAAGCAGATGAAGAAACAAATGCCATTTAGGCCAGGATTATGTATATATATAGTAACAGACCCTTCCAAGTCTGAATGAGCTTCCCTTTCCCTCACCTTATCAAAATGTGAACTAGACAGGAACCTGAGACATTTTCACCAACTAGTTCCTTGGATGGGCTCAAGGCTTCCTTGTCGGATTGGCAATGACTTCTTGCCTTGTCCTTCATGGTCTATACCATAGCATTGATTGTATAATTGATGACATTTGGTGGAGCCAGAGGTGCACCCATCTTTGTGCTTCTTAATCTCTCAGTAGCTTTCAATATTGGCAATAATGGTATTGTTCTAGACTGGCAGCAGGTTGAGATCTGATATGAGTTTGATTTGTGAATTGAGGTTGTCTTTTTATGGTGTTACTCTTCATTTCTTTGTGGCCAGTTCCAGTTGTGGCTGATACAGTTTCATGAATTGCACTGGTTGCCAGTATGCTTCTGGATATGATTTAAACTGCTGATTATCCCCTGTAAAGACTTTCATGGCATTGGACCAGGTTATTTGAGGGAATCTTCCATGGTTTTTGTTTGGCTAATATATATTGACCTAGTTAGGACATTCTGGTCCTTTTGATTAAACAATGCCATCTATCAAGAGTCAAGAAACATGCCTCTGATTTGTGGTGCCTGCATATTGGAATAGGCTGGATGATGATGATGATGATGATGATGATGATGATGATGATGATGAATGCCATCTTAAAGTTGTGAAAGAGAAATTTAAAAATGATCCCTTGTCCAGCATCATTCAATTCAATATTTATCAGTAAATCTTATCTGTAAGAAAAAAGAAAATAAGCAATGAGAAGAAATTCTAATGGATGAATCAATGGAAAATAACACTTGTAAGATTTACACAACATGATTACTTCTTTTTTGCAGTTTATGACTGCATTTGCTTTTTTTTTTTTTTTTTTTTTGCAACTGCATCACACTATAGGCTCATATTCAGTTATGACTTCATTCTCAGGAATCTCATACTGATTGTCTTGTATCGCTATGGGTTCAGAATGCCCTGTGTTGTCATACTGATAGAGAAGGCAAACAAAAACTTCACTTGTAGAAAACCATAGTTAAACTAGACAGGGATATTAATGCACATAATTTACAATTTCTTGTTTCTGTATGTTCACCCTATATGTCACTGGAATATATGAAAATAGTTCTAAGCATTCTGGTAAATGCATTTTCAAAATCCCATTTTAGGCAAATCATGTTATTAGTTGCTGAATCACAAAACTTTGGTAGCTATCTTGAGTTTAATGTTTGTTTTTTTAAATTATATTACCTAACATTAGAGTTATCTAATATTATCTACAGCCATGTTTGACCTGGACAGTAAATTTTGGTGGCTATTTTGAAATTTTGCATTTTTTAATACTTTTATTTGCTGGCAGATCCTTGTGTGATTTTTCCTTAAAACACTGTAGGATATTTCTTTAAATAGTGAGTTTGAGAGAAATTCACAGAGTTGGATGATTTTAAATGCAAACAGTGTTTCCATAAATTTTGACATCTAAATTGACTCTTCTGAAATCTATATCAGATATGACATTCTTTGCATAATGTAGCATTAAAACTTTAATGTTTTATTAGGTGAAGAAAGCAGAACCAGAAAGCATTTATAAAAACAGCATTTCTGACACCCTGTACCAAGTTCGAAGAAAGATATTTAAATCCTTTTCTCTTCAGTGCACATCAGTTAACTTCCTTTTGCTTCTGTCATGAACTGCCAATCATAAAACAGCTTTTCTTTACTTTAGAGTGTGTTTTGTTTGTGTGTGGGGGAGGGGGATTAACCTCTTAATTTTTGTGACATGTCTATTGCGATAGTCAAGTGTCACAAGCAGGGGAGTTTTGACCCTAGTAAAGAAAAGAAGCATCAGTGGCAGATGTTCTCTTAGGCAAGAAGGATCTGTAAAAATTGCTTGGTGAGTGCCAACGAGGAAAAGCAAATATAACATGTGACTTATGACCAGTAAAGAAAGGTAAGCTAACTCCTGTTATATCCCTGCTGAAAGTCAGAACTTTTTTTAGCATTCCCTTTAGCATTTAGCATTTTATCATGCTGATTTCACAGAATAGAATTTCACTTCATTTCTCCTTCTTCCCCAGAGATTTTAAATCCATATAAAGTCCTGATTCAGGCACACAATCTTGATTGGTTGCTCACCTAAGAAGGGTTTTTTCCAGATACACATTGTAAAACGTTCTCACAAGTGTATTTGAAACATGCGAATTGTAATTATGCATTTGTTAGGTGATTAGTCTGCAATAAACTAGAAAATACTTTCAAGCTGATTTAGTCAGTCAAATTATGTGAGGGTTCGTTCAAAGCCTCCAGCAGGTATCTTACAAGAATAAACCCCAAAAGCATGAAATATGTGCAGGGATGTCCATGCGGTGTGGTTTTTTTTTGAAAAGTCAAGTTATTTGCAACAGTGCCGTTAAAGTTCTGTTTGTTTTTTTTAATGTGTATCATTTTAACTGGACCACAGTATCTGGAACCTTGACTTTAATGACCACATGCTGTGGATCTTCCTGACTAAATTGGAGATGCATTGGAAACTGGAGTTTCTCAAAGCAGGAATGCTGATTCCGTCCTTAAGCATTTACTGCCTAACACTAAGCATGAGAAACTCAAAGCACAGGGACCCATTAAGCAGTGAAAAATCAGGAAGGACAGCAGCCAATTTAAACGGCAGAGGGCATGTGAAAGGTCCAATCCCCATGTTAATAGAGGACAATCAATTGCTTTAAATGGATTCATTCTAGCATGAAATAAAGACACCAAGCTTTCCATCCTCTCTTGTGGTATAAGGTGTCTAGCTAGTTTCTCCAAACTTCCAGCCTGTTAAAGGAAGGACCCTAATCTGACAATTTAGATTTACCACCCAGTTATACATGGAAGAGGGGACTTAATGGCAGAAACTATCTGCTCTCAGTTTTCTTGTTGCAAACATGGGATGGCATTTTGGAGATTTGTGAAAGTTTGTAGAGGGATGCTTAAAAGGAAAGTTGATTTAGACTTCCAGGACATTTTTCTGACATTTTTCCTACCAGAATTAATATAAGCCAGTGTAGCTCTCAGCTTGACTAACTTCATTAACTGTAAAATTTCCATGATACAATCCAAATAACAGCAGTATATGTTGCTCTCATTTTACAATTCTACATTAATAAAAGGCATAAGCCTTCTCTTAAAGTGCCTTAGCTAGTGTTGCTGGCAAAACCATAAATGTTATACAGGTGCATGTTGTTAAGTAAGACATTTGTTAAAGTGGAGTTTTGCACCACTTTACGATCTTTCTAGCCATAATTGTTAAGTGAATCATTGCAGTTGTTGTGTTAGTAACACGGTTGTTAAATCAATCTGGCTTCTCCATTGACTTTACTTGTCAGAAGTTCACAAAAGGGATCACATGACCCAGCACACTGCAACTATGATAAAGATGAGCCAGTTGCCAAGCATCTAACTTTTGATCATGTGACCATCAGCGAACCAGTAGTAAAAAAAAGCTACCAGTTGGTCCACACCAGTATTTCCGACAATCAGCTGTGCTGCCTGATTTATATTCGCTAGAAAGCAGGAAATCCTGCTTTCTAGCAAATCTAAATAGCGCAGCACAGCTGTCCCCCCCCGCTTTGCTTTTCTACTTACCTTGTTAAGCGTCCTTTTTCCGCGCAAAGTGCATGTTTGGCACACAATGTGCATGCACATGTACAATGTGCATTTGGTGCACACTGCACATGCATACTCAGTGTGCATTTGGCACGCACTGCATATGTGCATACAGCGTGTGTTTGGCGTGCACTGTGCATGCGTGTGCACAGCACACATTTGGCACGCACCACGCATATGCGGGCAGCAAACCGGTGGCAAACCACAGAGGATTTCACCACTGGTTACAAGTCACAACTGTATGCAACAAAATTTCATTTTAATGTATGCCGATTGGTGTACATTCAAAGTGACAATAAAGTTATTCTAAGCTGTAAATTCAATGTAAAGCTTAGAGGAGTTGGACTGAAATGCTGACATACTTGTGGTCAGCTTGCCATATTGACACACTTGTGGCTCCAGATGGTTTTACTGGTATCTTGTAGGATTATGCATTGCCTAACATGTTCTCCCTTTCCTCAATAAATTTTTAGCTGTGAGGGAGAATGAGAACCCTGGCTTCTGTAGCAACTTTTTCCCTCATTTATAGTTATATTGGTTGACCGTCAACTCTTCTGTGTAGAGAATGGACAATCCAAAATTGACTAGCTTATCTCTAGTTTAAAACATGGAGTTGGGATTGAAAAACATGTTGTCTAATATTTATTTTTTATTTATTAAATGTATATGTCGCCCATCTTACTGTCAAGTAACTTGGATCTAGAGGCCAGTTGGCAAGTCAGAAATTGTTTTAAAAATTCTTTGTAGCATCTGGGGATTTTTCAGTTGATACAAAACAGTTGTTTAGTTGACCCATAGTTTCAAGAATTTGTTTTTTAAAAAAAACAATTGGTCTATGGCAAAAAAGAAAGGGAGGGAGGGAGATTGCAGGGCATAAGATAGAACATTGTGCATGTAAACTGGAGGAGATCTTGTCATGTGGTAAAAACTGTTGGTTGGGGCTGAAATTTCCATGAAAAGAACCATGACCTTAGAATATTGAGTGGATGCATGAAGATAGCATGCTGTGGTGACAGCAAGATTTAGAATAGCATGATTTTCTTCCAGGATAGAAGGGAATATGACAAAGTAGCTATATTGATGTGTCTAGATCACCTTTCTAATTATTATTCACTTGGTCTCTGTGTCAATGCTTTGACAGCATTGGTAAAAAAACAAAGGTGTTTATTATTTTTTCAATCATTCCACATTGGGTAGGGGTCCATTTTAATAGATGAATCTCATATGATACTGCTAATTAATTGTATCCAAATATCTCACTGGTATGGAGCAAGTCAAAATTATTTCTTGTTCATCTTGAATCCTCACTCTTTGTGCTATAGTATTTAAGAGGATAGAATAGGAGTATCCACTGGAGTAGTATGTGAAAGCTCATAAAATCAGTAGTTACTACTTGCAAAGTCCAAATAGAACTATAATTAACTTAGTACACCCAAGAAAGACATGTGTCATAGACATTTTTCTAAAAGCCTCTATGCAATTTTAAAAATTCTGAGATCTTCAGAATTATTGGTACAGAGCTAAAATTCTCATCGATGATGGTATTTAATTTAATACAAGGGAGAAAATGGAACAAGCAAAGGAACAAATAAAAAGAGCTGACATTTCACCAGGTCCTATTAATATTTTCCCCCAAATATCAGCAGAAAATTTTTTGGATGAAGGGAGATTTAGTAGACAAATTTGATTTATTAATATGATTTATTTAGCTACCCAACACACAATGATGTCCACATCAACCCATGTTTCTACCAAATTTGCTAGAAAATATATCTGCAGCATAACCTGGTAAATCAAGTTGTTTAACTGAGAATAGGAGGACTGTGACAAGTCTTAGTCTTTTTGGAAGAAATAGTACTTATTATAAGCATTTTTTTCCTGACCTTGCCAAGGAGGGAATATGCTACTTTTCATACCTTCCTTCTGCTGTGTACAAGTTACCTGTTTGTTGCTGAGTGTTTAATTTTCCCTGTCTTTATGTGTCCTGAGTTTCTGTGGCATGTTCCATGAAATGGAAAAGCATACAGTTTCTTTTTGGGGGGAAGGTGGGCAGGGGGTTGCATGAAGAGAAGTATTCATAATCCATTATAGTGTCTCTTTCATAGTAGTTACTCTTTCTTTCATGCATTTCTTGTTATGCCATTTCAGGACCAAGCACCACCTGTCAAGAAGATTCCTGTGCCAACCAAGGCATCTGTATTCAGCAGTGGGAAGGCTTCACTTGCGATTGTTCCATGACATCATATTCTGGAAATCAGTGCAATGATCGTGAGTACCACCTTTTAAAAAACTGAATTGTTTACAAGGGAACTGAGAACCATTTGGTGTGTGGTCTGCAAACTTGCATGAATTCTAATGTTAGAGTTGTCTGGTGAACTTCCTGGGAAATTAGTTTACGAAACCAGATTACATAAGAGAAATGGAGAGTTTTTATTTTCTCTGAGTTAGTATGAAAGTGTATGGGTGCATTCTGTTTTCATGTTTAAAGACTTTTTTTAAAAGGGTATTGATGTTCTTTTTATAGCAACCAGAGGGAACTGTATGTGCCAGACAATAATAAGAGCTTTGCTAAGAAGTACATTTGCTTCTTAAAAGTTTTTCTAATCATCCTATTCATGTGTAGCCTTTTCTAAATGCATGTAAAGCTCTAAAGTTTTTAAAGAGACATCTGGAAGCTTTACTGGTTCTACAAAATGCATTAATACATTGTCTGCATTAAAAGCTAAATTCTTCCTCATTATATGCTTTTCAAGCAAAAGTTTACCTGAAAAGGTGATGCATTAAATCAAAATTTAACTTAGAAAATGGTCCATCGTGGACATATAATTAGAGAACAGATTTTCTTTATTGTTAGAAATGTAGAATGACAATATAACATATATTTATCGTCAAATTATATCATGATATGGAACACTATGCCTGAATAACTTTTCAGACCTGTATAATTTTTCAGGTTGGAAAAACCATATATTGAAGGAAATCTGTAGCTCAGACAGATAGTATGTCTATGAATAGAGAAGGTCCTAAATTAAATCCTTACCATCTATATAGAAAGATCAGTTAGCAAGTGATGGGATCTGGGTTCATAGAACATACCAAAGATATTCAATATCTTTTGGGCTTGGACCGCCATATTTTGAATTCATAACAATTGTTTTAAATTCAAAATAGGCTGTTGAATTGCCCAGAAAATATTCTGATGCTGTTACAAAATTAAGGAAAGAAGTAAGCTCACTTTCATACATTTTACTCTAATTACTAGTAATAAAGGGAGTATGGTACATGGAATTTAAGAAGTTTTAAATCATAAATTAAAAATAATGATGAAAAGGATACATTTTTTGAGATTTTTCTAAATGCAGAGGCAGTAGGAACCACACAACAAATGGCTTGTGTGCTAGATACAAATACAGACTTCTGCACATTTTCTGTAGATACTAAGGACTATATAAATTTGCAGTAAAGAACTGGTTTCTCAGATAATCCAGCCTTGTCCATTGGAGATTTAAAAGTTACTGTCAAGGATGATGTTACTAAGGAAAAATATTGGACTTTGGAAAGGTTAATATCCCTTTCTACCTTCCTGTTTTCCTCCAAAGAAAGAAACGTGTGAAAAAGGTCAAGAATTTCATGCGTGTTCTGCTTGCAAGATAGGGTTTGTGTTAAAGGAAAAGTAACAAACATTTTCTGCTTTTACAATAAATCAAATTAATAGCTTAAAGTGTATCGAAATATCACTATAAAGAAACACTTCCATAATGTTTCAGTATGAAAATTATTTCACATGAATATATATGTTCATGATATAAGATGCCAAAGAAAATTTTAGCTTTTAGATAAAGATAGGTGGAAAATGTTAGTGTTAAAGTAACTTTACTGTTAGAAATAAATGTAAAAATGGGAATCTGGCCTGTAGGTGTTTATTAACTAGGTTCATGGCATTCATTTTTTGCCTCTTACTGTCATGTCCCCTTAGAATTCTTTAATATAATAGAGTCCACTTAATATATGATTTATTTTATGAGACAATAGTCCATTAATACCTTTCTAATATGTATGTGTTTCTCTGATTTTTTTCTAAAAGACATGATAAGACAACCAGTGTATAAGTAATACAAAACTACATTTATAAAGCCGCATTTAAGTCATCTACACTGGAGAGCTTTTAAAAACATAAATTATTTTATGTTGTTCCTGCAGTTAATAAAATAGTTCATACTGTTGCACCCATTTTAGGTGGCCACTTATAAATCAAATTAACTTAAAGTTTTCAGCAAGCCAGCCTCTGAGCCTAGTGTGAGATTTTCCTTAATGTTCAGGAATAAATTGCTAGAAATGACTTCCAGAGGGTAAATTGAAATTTAAAAGCCAATTAAAAGAACCGTTTCCATTGTTTAAAATATGTATAATAACGTGTGCTGTATATGCAAGAACCATGTAGGAAAATTGCAAGTGTGCCTGAATTGCAAAGAAGTTAAAGGGAAAGAAAACACAGATAAAGTTTTATAAAAAGAAACTTCTGAAAGCCATCCTCTTCTGATGATGATTTTGTCAAAGTGATGGATCTAAAGAAAGGCTTGTACATTTTTGTTGTTTATAAGCAACTCTGAACTGCCATTAGTTGTGTAGCTATGATCTTCATAGATGTTGATTCAGAGGTGTTTGTTGTGAGATACTGCCTCCTCATGGATCAGAACAGGTAAGTTCATGCTGATTATTCTGAACCTATCCAGCTGAGATCACAAAAGGTATGTGCTGTTACTTATATTTACAGTATAAGGTCTTGGGTATGCAAGAGCAGATTTTATTCCTTTCCATTTTGTATTATATTCTGGAGAACAAATAAAATCCATCCATTAATGTTCTGAGGCTACTATGATCCAAAGGCTGGGAGAACTACATAAACTGTTCTTGGAGCACAGAAGAAGGGCCATATGGATCCCTTTCTGAGATGAGGGAAAGAAACCCATTAATATTAATTAGTATTAATTTACAGCCCAGGTTACTATGTGCTGTTAAGGTCTCTATGTATCCATAATGGACTATGCAGTAATACAGTTTATTGAACAATTTGGAGCTATCAGACTTTAGAGGGATTTGTGTATCTAGGTATATTTAAAATTACACTTAATGTGCAACTTTATGGAGTTTTGAATACACCTCATTCTGTGCAGAAAGATAGGCAAATGATTGTAGAGCAAGAATATTAATTTCTATGAGACATTTTGGCTCCTTTTCCAGTTTCCCCAATATTCTACAACTAACTATGATATATACCTTTCTCTTCTTTAAATAAACATTTGTGAGATGATAAACACAAAATTGATTTCTTCAAATCAGGACCTAAATCATCCCTAAGAAATTAGCCAAAGAATACTTTATTGGGATAGCTTTAATGCAGTCTGCCTTTTTTTCTAATAAGTAATTAAGAGTGAAAACCAATGCAAAACAATGATTTGTAGCTTCCTAGATGAGGACTGAAGTGTACATTTATTTTATGAATGCTTTTATTAAATTGCATAGTTGATGCAGTACTTATTCTATCTTCCTCTGGATTGCAAATACATTATATATATTTAAATAAAATTACTTGGAAATTGAACTTAAATCACAGTGTTATCTGCAATTACTCTTGCTGCTAGTTAAGTGTTATAGTAAAATGGAGTATTTAAAGTAAACAGCTGCTCCTGGAGCTTTTTCCTTGCAATAGATCAGTTGCTTGATGGAGACTCTCGAGTACAAACTGAAAACTTTTTTTCCCAACATATTTCTTATGGAAGAGCTAATGGGTGGTCATTAATTTTATTTCTATATTATTGCTATTCATATTAATCTTTAAATTATAGATGTTAATACAGTATTGACTTGTCTTTATAAAACAAGTTTTAATTCATCCAATATAAAAAAGCATAATGTGCTTCTCTCACATATACATGCTCACTTTTTTAAAGATTGAATTCATATTTGGAAGACTTTTCTATTTCTACTCAAAGTTCTTTAAGGAGTTCCTGTATTATATGTTAAAAATCTGTATCCTACATCATCCATCTCTAATTTAATGTTCTCTGGATGAAATAGAGTTATAATTTGTAGAATTCCTGGGTAGGATAGCTTAAGCTAGGAGTCATAGTTTAAATATACAGTATTTAGAGGCCCCAAAGTTAGTCGGGCCATTCTCATTTCTGTTTTCTATATCAGTGTTGCTTTCATCAAATCATACAAGAGTAATGTGCAATGTACACCCAAAATTTAGGGCAACACAGGAATAACTTGGAGTCTATTATATGTCTGAATTATTTTTCATTAAATTTATATTATAAATTTATAAAAATGAAAATAAAAATGTATATTATAAATTTATAAAAACGAAGAAACATTGAAACAATAGAAACATTCAGAGAGCATCTACCGTTTTACTGTATGTGTATGTGGGTACATGAGAGATAGAGGATTGCATTAAATCAAAGGCACCTGTCTTCCTTATGTCCAAGGTTGCAATTTTAAACTTGCTTTCTGGGTGATTTATTTTCACTAAAATTTCATAGAATGGTTTCAGCTGGGTTTTTTGTCTGTATAGTTATCATTTTTATTGACTTAAACAAAATGGACATTCCAGATCTGTGGCATTCACACTCAGGATGGATGTCCCTTTTTAATATGAATTCCTTTACAACTCTTGTAATATATAACACACAAATGGTAATTAATATATATTTCTAAAGGCATTCAGTATAGTACAGAATAATTGATATTGCTTCAGATTCTAGAGAATGTATATTCCTATCCCTTTTAGAATTTACTCAGCATGCTGTTTCACGATCAGAATGGTAGTCAGGAATTCAGTTTGAATGAAATGTGGATGAACACTATATAGATATAATATAAGTGCCTTCTATCTTTCAATGCACAATAGCTTTTAACTAAAGTCCTTGCTTTATGCACTACATTACCAGTACCATGCTATAAAATTGTCTCAATTTACATCCTAAATTTTCTTGATAGCCTTTGAATCCTAGCATGATGGCTTGATTATTATTATTATTATTACTATTATTTTAGAGGGGAGGATGGAGTAACCTTATTTGATAATAAGATCAATGAAGCTCAAGAAATAGTCCTTTTTTCTCTCTGACTAAAGATAGTAGTAACTGTCAACAGCTGCAAAGACTTGTTCGGAAACAGACAAGCAACTGTTCTGATGCAAGTCCACTTCTGTTGCTAATTTTGCAGAAATTACAAACCAGCCTTTCCAAAATAATGAAAATTAACATCAGAATAGAGTTTATTTCCAAGGTTGATTAGGTCTCTTTCACCATAGGGTTCCAACAGCCCTTCCAAACAGTATGGTTGACTTAGTCCTGTTCTATGTTTACAGGCAATCCTCAACTTACAATCACTCATTCATCCACCATTCAAAATTATGATGGTACAGAACAAAAGGACTTAAGATCTGTACCCGAAGTCATGGCTATTGTAGCTCCTTTGTGGTCACATGAAAAAAATAACAGCTCCTGGAATGCTGCAACTCCTCACCCACCTGTCTCCCTTTTCTCAATTTCAGCCACCCATCCACCCCACCAGTGCATGGAAACCTACCCAGGTCTGGGACAACTCACTATCCATCTAGCCCACCAGCACAAACAAAACACACCATTTATCTATACTTTTTTCTCCAGATGCTGACAGCCACACCTAGGCTCTGTGAGGCACAACCTTCTTATACTGAGGCTACCTTGCACCATTCTCCAAGTTGGCTCCATTCTTGTGATCCTTTGGAAGCCTCCTTCTTCAGATCATGCAATTTGGAAAAGGAAGCTTCCGAAGCACCAAAAGAATGCAGTCTGCTTCCGAAACCTCTTTCTCCAAATTGCTTTTCTTGTGCTGGTGGGTCAGGTGGGTGGCTGTGTTTTTGTGTTGCACTGCAACACCCCCTTCAACTTGTACACAGCTTGCTCAGGGCCTCCCAGGGCCATCCTGAGATTCTTTCCATTTAATGACTGTGAGATCATTTAATGAGCACAACCAGGAGTGCTGGGATTGCAATCATTAGTGATGTCTTGCTTCATAACCACTTTTATCAATGACCAATATTCTGTTCCAATTGTGCTTGTAGGTCAAGGGCTCTCTGTAGTGCAGCAAAAGGAATAGTGGCTATCCTAATCTTGTATAATCTGGAAAATTTATAGAATTGCGAGACATGAAATTTTTGCACAAGGGCGCACAATGGAATACATTGGCATCTTTTTCTGTAGCATGGCTGTTCTCCTTAAAGCTCCTCTTACTTTCTTCCTCTCTCTATGATAGATTCTGGCATGCAGTTTTCTATTTAAAGAGTGATGTCTAAGGTTTATCATAAGAGAATAAATAACACCTGGACTTCCATTGACATTTGAGTTCTTGCACAAACTGCTTGATATATATGTACAGTGAAGAGGCAGACTCATGGGCAGAAGAGAAGACTGGGGAGGAGCTGAATTGTTCTTCTCCAAGTTGGATAAGATTTGATTGTGAATTAATTTGGTCAACGAGTTGAAGGGTCCCTGCTGTTCTTTCATAGATGTCTCATTCTAGTAGTACCTCAGTGACAATATCTGAGCCATATTCTTTATTGGAATGCAAAGTGATTAGATATTTTAAAAACTGAACTAATATTCTTTGCAAAATTTTCCTATTTATCAGTCTCTACGTGGCTGAAAAACAAAAGTCATGTAAAAATTGTTACCCCACAGCACGCTCTGAATCTCTTTGGAAACAATACTTTATTTCTCTCTTTCTTTCCCATTAGTTACCTTGGCAATAGGGAAGTGGCTAAACTAATTAGATTCATGTCAGCAAAGCTAAGACATCTGAAACATTTTGTCATAAGGACTGTAGTCCTTTGCTGGAGCTTCTATGCATGTGTCAATATCATGCCTGGAGTTCTAGTGGACTCCGACTGCCAAGGTATGAGTAGCAGGAAATAATCTCAGTGAAGATTCTTCTGAATATATTATTTGTTTGAGGAAATCATTGCAGCAACTTATAAACAATGATATAGTACTTTCTCAAATCCAGGAAACTGACAGTATGAAACCTGCATTTTATAACATGTCAACCCTCTAGAGCTGTGATGGCGAACCTATGGCACGCGTGCCACAGGTGGCACATGGAGCCATATCAGTGGGCAAACAAGTGTTGCTCTAGTTCAGCTGCAGTGCGCACGTGCGCGCCAGCCAGCTGATTTTCGGGCCTTCTGGGCCCACCGGAAGTTGGGAAACAGGCCATTTCTGGCCTCTAGAGGGCCTCTGAAGGGGCTAGGAAGGCCAAGTATTGTACGTGTTTTAATGTTATATAACTTGGGTTTGGGTTTCTAATTTGTTTATTGTTTGATTTCATACTGTACACCACCTGGTCACATTGTTTGAGCTTATAAAACAAACAAAATGAAGTAAAATATGATAAATCTGGAAGCAAGGTTTTGTTTGTTATGCAATCCATTTAATCTGCTGATTATTGGTTTTCAGTAGATGACTACTACATAATTTATAGTCCAGTTTTGCTGTGCATGGAGACATATCTCAACATTTCGAGTTTAGTACCCTGAGACTAATATAATAGGCTTAGCTGTGAAACATTGAGGATTTGACACAAGTTTTAATTTCAGCTATCTAGATTATGATTCCCAAAAGAGAAACAGTTCAGCAAATTATTTAGAAACCTCTGAAACAGGCTTTAAACTGTGAATTTGACGAAGGGGATTTGAGAACATATGTGATTGCTTTGTGTGGAGTTCCTTCTTTTAAAGGACACCATTCCAAATTCCAGTTACAGCAACATATTTGGGCTACGGATTCAGAATGTTACTTCACAGCAATGGCTGTCTCCCATTTGATGCAGAAGACAATAAAGGGAGGGAGAATGTATCTGAATAATAATGCCTCTATAGTAATAAGCATCCATCTTAAAAATATGGTGAACTCTCCAAAGTGCTGAACTAGCCCAACATCAAAAATAACTTGCTTCATACTGGCATCAATAATGCACCTGTCAAATACTAAGTGTCCCTTTGAAATGAAGACGGCGCCATTATCACCTCAAAAATATGATCAGGGGCCTATTCATTCTTTTAGATGCTTCTACTTTCTGACTTAATTGTCTCTCTTGGCCCCAAGGTTCTGTCAAATTTGTTGATTTCTCATAACTATTTGTCATAGTGGCTCCTTTTTGCCTCCAAATTGTGCTAAATGACCTTCAAACTGCTACATCTTTGTCCTGCTGATCTTCAGTGCGTGATGAAGATGGATGGTAAACATCCCTGACCATCAGTCATATGGCTGAGAAGATTTTAGGAAGCATCTGTGTCCTTTATAGTTCATCTGACACAGATCTTTCCTTAAATGAACTGCAAAATACTACGGAGGGCCTGGAGCCAATGTTAAAAAAATAAAGCAGAATGCACATAGCTGAGCAGATCAGAGAATCTTCTTCCTTTCCAGTTAAAAGGAACAAGTTATGGGTTCCTCATCCTTCTTAGACTTTTTCAGCTGCTTGCATTTGCAAGATGACCTTTCTTTGCTGGAAAACTGTTTTCAGGAGATCAAGCTGAAAAACAATCCAATAATTTTATTTCTAGATTTAATTTAATTTAATTTAATATTTAAATTTATATACCACCCTTCTCCTGAAGGACTCCGGGTGGTGAACAGCCATAGATAAAAAACATAGAATACAAAATTTAAAAACAATTAAAAAAATATATTAAACAATTTGGTCTGACAGTTAAAATTCCCCATTTAAAATTCAAATTAAAATTACATCATTGGAGAGTTAGGCCAGCCCAGCTTGATGAAATAAAAAAGTTTTGAGGGCCCAACGGAAAGTACGTAGATCCGGAATCGTCCGTATCTCCAGGGGGGGAGCTTGTTCCAGAGGGCAGGTGCTCCCACAGAGAAAGCTCTCCCCCTGGGGGCCACCAGTCACTACTCTGTGGGAGCATACTGGCCGGTGGGAGGCTGGCAGAAGGCGGTCTCGTAAGTATCCAGGTCCTAAGCCATGGAGCGCTCTAAAGGTGGTCACCAACACCTTGAATCACACCCGGAGGACCACCAGGAGCCAGTGCAGCTTACGCAGGAGAGGTGTTAATGGGAGCTCCATGACGCTCCCATAATCATCCGCGTGGCTGCCTTCTGGACCAGTTGGAGCCTCCGGATGCTCTTCAAGGGGAGCCCTATGTAGAGAGTGTTACAATAATCCAGGCGGGAAGTGACGAGAGCATGAGTGACCGTGCGCAAGGAGTCCCGATCCAGAAAGGGACGCAACTGGCGAATCAGGTGAACCTGATAGAAAGCCCCTCTGGCCACGGCCGTCACATGTTCTTCTAAAGACAGCTGCGCATCCAGGAGGACACCCAAGTTGCGAGCCCTCTCCGTGGGGGCCAGCGACTCACCCCCAATAGTAAGAGATGGCACCAACTGACTATATCGGGACGCCGGGAGCCACAGCCACTCGGTCTTGGATGGGTTGAGCTTGAGCCTGTTTCTCCCCATCCAGATCCGTACGGCCTCCAGACACTGGGACCTCACATCAAGGGCATCATTGGGGTGGTCCGGGGTGGAGATGTACAGCTGAGTGTCATCAGCGTACTGATGGTACTTCACCCCGAAACCACGGATGATCTCACCCAGCGGCTTCACATAAATGTTGAACAGAAGGGGCGAGAGGACTGACCCCTGCAACACCCCACATACAAGGCGCCTCGAGGTCGACCTCTGGCCCCCCGTCAACACAAACTGCGACCGGTCAGAGAGGAAGGAGGAGAACCACCTTCCCAGATAGTTGGTCTCTCCTCCTTTTTTTCAGTTTTAAATTGTTAAAAAAGTAATTCATGAATTACTTAGTTTTATACAATCAAAAGAAGAGTATTATATGGAATGTAGAGTAGTAGTCACAATCTTGTCACTGGGTGCATCTGAAAAAAATGTTACTATCTTCAGATGTGGACACCAAATGGCTTTTAAAAAAACTGAACAAAGTCATGGGGGATTTTATCTATCAGGATCTACTAGTTTTGGCAGTTATAACCAAACCACAAACAACATAATATGAATTCTGGCTGCAGGGAGCAACAGTGAAATAATTTGTCGCTATACAGTTTCTGATGATCAGTTTTTAGAATGTATTTGGTTGGCTTTGGTTTGAGGGTTCTTTGCTTTCCAAGGACTGAACACACCAAATCTATACAAATGCTTTATTGCCCCATTATTGTACACAATGCTTTATTTATCCCTACCCCAACAACAGATTTTGCTTTTTGCCCTTCTAGGACTTTCAAGGTGATGCTGTCACATAACTATATCTATAACACTCAGCCCTTTAAGACTTAGCTCAAGCAAAAGACTATTAGTCTGTAAGAGGCATACAGGTTTCGCCTTCTTCTTACAAGTTCTTATACTAGTTAGGATGAGGTGCTGTTTCACTGTGGTTCTTTGTTGTCTAGTTTTAAGAGCTGTGGTGGCGTAGTAGTTAGAATGCAGTACTGCAGGTCTAATTCCCTGCTCACTCCAAAAGTTCGATTCTGAGCAGCTCAAAGTTGACTCTGCCTTCTATCCTTACAAGGTTGGTAAAATGAGGCCCAGATTGTTGGGGCCAATATGCTGACTCTGTAAACCATTCAGAAAGGGCTATGAAGTGGTATATAAGCCTAAATGTTATTGGTAGTTGCTATTGAGTTCTTAGCAAACTTCCAAGTAGAGTTCCCACCAGGATATGTTGTTCACCATAGCCTGTGGTCCTGGCACTTAACTTGCCTGCCAGAAACAGGTACCAGAATCCAGGCATTGCCTCCACTTCCTCATCTGCATGCTGTTCAGTCTTTTCTTTGCTCTTACACCTCTCTCTTCTCTGTCTTAGCTTTTGCTTTTATAACAGTGGTGGGTTGCCCACCGGTTCGGATCGGTTCTATAGAACCAGTAGTAAAACCGGCAGGAGGCTCTGCCCACCGACCCTGATATCATCAGAATGCTTCTGTGCATGTGCAGAAGCTTCTGCACATGTGCAGAAGAGTGTGCGCGCATGAGTGCACAACCCCGTTGCAAACTGGTAGTAAAGGTAGGTAGAGCCCACCCCTGTTTTGTAAGTTATGGGCTTGGGTGGGGTCAAGCTATCTGTGGACATCAGCACATCCTTAAAAATGCCAGGGTGCAGCTCAGTAATTATAGGTAGCTGGAACCATAGTTTGAGAGAATGAATGAATGAATGAGTGAGTGAGTGAGTAAGTGAATTAAGAAAATGGTGTGGAAAGCACTTCTGCCTAGTTGCAACTACATTTCCTAAGTTCGAACAACAATTCCAACTTAAGTCTCCTAACATCTAGAATATTGGATGAGGTGGGCTCTTAGCTTGGACCCTCACAGAAGTCTTTTATAACATCTTCTACCTGACCCCTTTAGTCCAGGTGTTGAGACCTCCTCTATGCACAGGTATATCTTGCCCTTGCTTTATGCTTTCATAACAATATTTGAATCTGAGATCTAAAAACTTAGTGAAAATTTGATAGTGCAAAATCTTGAAGTTAAATCACTTCCTTTCAATATTTTTACGTGCATAGGCAAGGTGATTTAAATGTGAGAGACTCTTTACCGATTATAATTTTAATATGTCTACGTAAATCTGTGGGAGTTACAATGAAATTACTTTCTAACATTTTCTTATTACCAAGCAACAATTACCATTAAAGCTTTATCTTGGTTACTGGTATTCAGTGATAACAGTCAATATTACTCCTAAGCTTACATAACTATTGTATCCTAATGTTCTTAAGAAATAATTGGAAATACAATTAGAAGTAGATTCCATAGTCAATTGTGACCATGCCTATTTTTTCAACCTTTGCTAAATTACTTCATTTTCAGGTATGATTTATAGCTCACTTTATGTACACAAGATTTCCTAATTGAAATTACTGCAGCCAGAATACATTGTTGGCAGGCAACATACTGGGCAGATGGTTCCCTGCCTACTCTTCTCTATTTCTGAATAGTCCCCCAAATGTTTAAGTTAACAGTGCTTAGGCAGTTATAAATAAAGAATTGTTTGTTGTCTCTACTATGGAAGAACTAAAATGAATAATTTTTTAAATAGATGAAGTATATAAGAACAGTTGATGTAATTGAGTTATTTCTTTTAACACTTTGAACACCTGGAGCTGTCTAAAAAGCTCACTATTTCAAATGGGAAAATAAAGCATATGTTATCTCTTTTCCTTTCCACGAGATGGCAATGTGGTTCTGCAAATCAATCAAATCAACCCAACAGATCTATAACTGCAAATAGGAAACCACAAATAAACTTAGAAAAATCTGTTTTATTCTCACTGCTTCTATCCCCTCTTCCAATTCCTTTCCAAATTAACCCCACAAAAAAAGATTTTCCATGATCACTAGTTCTATTTTGGCCCTTGGCAGATTTCCGTCCCTCCTCCTTTACAAAACCTTGTAGATTTGCTACCACTTGGGACAATTTTAAAAACATCTATAGGCTGTGGAAGAAAGTACATTTGGGAATGGACTCATTAAATAGTTGCATCCTTCCTCAACAACATTAAAACTAACAAACTGGGCTGGATATTTATTTATTTATTTATTTATTTATTTATTTATTTATTTATTTATTTGATTTACATCCTGCCATTCTATTAAAAGGAGTGTTTTGGGCAATTAACATTCACTACAACTTGGAGGAAAAAAAAACTTAAAATACGATCTAATAATGAATCAGGAAGCATAAGCCTGGCAAAAGAGGCACATCTTTACAGACTGTGATTTTATAATGTCTTTTTTATCACACCTAAGAAGTTACCAATCTAAGATACTACAGCATTTTATTTCCAATTTAGCTAAATGACATATAAGCAATTGCTTCCTTCTAAACCACTATAATTGAGGAAAATGAGTGAAAATTACAAAAGTAGCATGCTAATATATTACATAATTATTGTGTAAAAATGGGAAAAAAATAGTTTAAAATATAATATATTTTATGGGAAATATTCCCTCAAGCAAATAGAGTTTGACATGACCAATTTTGGCCTAGTTAAATGTATTCTGCTGAGGGCAGAACTGACCTTGCCAAAAGCGCTGGGGACAGAGGTTTGCTGAACAAATATTTCACAAAACCAAAGAACAACAAGCATTTTACATCTGCTAAGGGCGAAGTCACCTCGCTGAAACATACTTTGCATGGGTAAAACATTCATTCCTTGGTATCCTTAAGATTTATATTGACTGTTTCCCTATGACTATCATTAAGTGTTGTACCTTATGATTCTTGACAAATGTATCTTTCCTTTTATGTACTCTGAGAGCGTATGCACCAAGACAAATTCCTTGTGTGTCCAATCACACTTGACCAATAAAGAATTGTATTCCATTCCATTCCATTCCATTCCATTCCATTCCATTCCATTCCATTCCATTCCATTCCATTCCATTCTATTCTATTCTATTCTATTCTATTCTATTCTATTCTATTCTATTCTATTAGTAAAAAAACCTGCTAATTCTGTGGCCTACTAGAGTGGTAACTTTGAATCTGTGAGAGTTTGCCCTATTTGAAGACCCCAGTGCTTTGTAATCTGATAATGATAATGGGCATCAAAAAGGCAATGACTATCCCATGCTGAACTACTTAAGGAAATATAAATAAATTTTGCTGTCCAACAAAGTTCCGCTCTGGAGAGTCAAGACTTCCATTCGTGATTGACAAAACTACAGTAAGGAAAAAACAAACCCTGAACATTTGATAGTAGGTAAGGGTCTCTCTATGTGGTAGATTATTTTGACTTTCCAACCTGATTCTTCAATCCTTGCCATAGGCTCTGATTCATGGGAAAAAAACTTTCATGCTAAGGAGTGGTGCAGTTATTTGAGTAACTAGAACAAAACCTTGACAAGAGAATGTCAAAGTTCCCAGTCAATCCTATACCACTTGAATGTTCTTTGATTTAACATGCAGTCTTTCTATGGCAAGACCAGTTTTGCCAGTTTATAATGTACATTCAGGATCACCCACAGTGATGGCCTCTGGCCTCAAAACAATAGATGCAACCAAGAAATCAGTGACCCAACCTTTGTTAATGTGTACTACATGTACTGTAGGCTGATTGAAAACAACCAATTGTGCCCATCATTTTGAAGCTGATAACTGTTACTGTAGACACCCTTCTGTACATTTCTTATTACTATATTTTTGCAAGCTTACATCTTGATCTGCTAAGAAAAGAGATATTCAGCAACAAAGAAGCAAACTTGTATTTGTTTAAGAAGTTGCTTCGTTATAGGCTGTTCCAGAAATTTCAGAGCTTGAACTAAATTGGCATCACTGCTTTAAATAATAGTTCGCTGTTCATAGATGTTGCAAAAGGTTACCCACTTAGCTTAGGGCTCATTTGGACCTAAAGTCCTGAATCTGCACTTTTCTACTAGGCAGCCATTAATACAATAGTCTTTGCAGTAAATAACTCCAGTAAATGCCATGTAATGTATCTTCACGAGGGCAGGAAGAGAGCTTTCCATCACGGAGTCACACTAGTAAATTATTTGAAGTCAACACTAATTGTCTGACAAGGGAACATAAAAGTAAACTCTTCTTTAGCTTTATAGGCTTTTCTCAGCAAACTTCAAAAGTTCATGGACCAATGTTATAAAGCACCAGTCTTCTACTCAGAATAGGCAGGTTGTTTTTCTCTCTCTGGCATTCTAAAAATTACCCCATGCAATGAATTTCGGAAAAAAGTTTTACTGAAAACCACACCACAGAGAATTGTATCAGAATGGATGTATTCTCTCTGTATAATATTGTCCACTAAGATGATTAAGGAAGGTAATCCTTATGTTTTCCAAAACACTACTGTAAAATGTCTATGGAGATTCTCAGTCATCCAGGTCCTGGTTGTCCCAAAGGTACTTTTTCAAGAGGCAACTGGACTTTCTGTTTTTTCTTTGAAGACATTTTGCTTCTCATCCAAGAAGTTTCTTCAGCTCTGACTGGATGGTGGGGAATGGAAGGATGTTACAAAACAACCACTTCATAAATGGATGGCACAGCATAGGAGAACAAACCCATCAGGACAAGCAATCCATCTGCATTTAAAAGACAAAGGCCACTCTTTTGAAGACAGCAAAGTCCACATTTTGGACAGAGAGGACCACTGGTTTGAAAGAGGGGTCAAAGAAACCATCCATGTCAAAATTGAACAGCCCTCTCTCAACAGAGGGGGAGGGATACAACATCATCTCTCTTCAGTCTACAACATAATCCGTTCAACAGTTCCAAAAAGGCTCCACACCCATTTGTACCACTCAGGTGACCCTGATGACACAGATAAACTTCTAGGTGGCCTTTATGACTCACTAAAAGAATGCAAATGACCACTGTCTGCAAGGAGTATAAATCCTTCTATTCCCCACCATCCAGTTGTCAGCATTCCAGAACAACCCAACTCCAATTAAAAACTCTGAGACAAGCTTCATCTCAAATCCTTCATTTATTGGAATAGGTATATTCCAATCTGGGAAAACCCGAATCTGAGAGTTCCTGGTTTTCCCTCAGAAAATCAAAAATCCCAAATCCAGCCCCTGCACCCATCAGTCCATCACATGGCCCAATCTGTCCCAACTTGAGATACCACTGCAACCACTCCTCCTCCAGATGCAGGAGCACCATGACCTTGACCAAAAAGAAGAATGCTATTATATCTAACAAAAATTGCTCCTACTTTCCCAAGCACAAGAAGGTGGCAGCATGGAAGCGTGGAAGCTTCTGAGGTTAATATGGCTTCCAAAGCTGACATCAGTCAGAGCTGAAGAAGCTTCTTGGATGAGAAGTGAAAAGTCTTCAAAGAAAAACCTGAAAGCCCAGTTGCCTTTTGAAAAAACACCTTTGGGATACTACTGTAAAATATGCCTTCCCACTAGTGGAAACAACAATTCACCCAATGAAAGTAGAAGATACAAGTAGGAATTCTCACTGCAGCATTGGTTGCTTCCAATTATGGTTCTTGTGTTGGTAGTACTCTATCATAGGTGGAGCTGAAAATCAGTAAGAATGGATATTGGATTCTCCAGGAAAGGGTTCCCTGAATCCAAATCTCTTAATATGCCCCAAATTCTTAGAATTAGACCAAACCAAGACGTCCTACTTAGATGAAGTAGTGGTAGAGGTTTTTTTTCACTTCCTCCTTCCGGTTTGCATATTGTGAACTGCCCTAGGAAAAGATCCCATATTCTTCTTTTCCACAACTTCTATGATTGCTTTGCCCAATGAATCTATGAGACGTCCCAGCGATCATTGATCAGAATGTCTCTGTCCTTTGTTGGAAGAAGATGACAAACAGTGTGGGGCTATTATTTAAAACAAAATAATTGTATTGCCACATGCTTCTCTGAATAAGACAAGAGGTCTTGTTTATCTGGGCTTTGCTCCCTTTGGAAAGATTGGTCATTGGATAGTCACGGTGACTAAGAATAACATCATTACAAATTGCAACCCAAAACTTCTGGAAGACCTCAGACTGGAGAAAATGTTCTAACACATGCTTTTGTTATACCCATTTTCTGTTTTGTTTTGTTTCTGGTTGTTCGGTGAATTATTTTCATTTTTCTTCATAATAGTGTAGGAAGGTCCCTGCTGGATTACATTAGGGGAGTTTATCTAACCCAGAACTTCTATTTTACACAGATACTAGAAGGCTTTTATAAGGCACAAAGATGGGACTCTGCTCCATGATTTGCTCTGTAGGAATTGCTTTTGTATCCATTTAACTAAGACATGCTTAGTCATGTATGTTTTAAGACCATTTCTGATATAGACATAGCCATATCTGAGAAATGAAATCCAAAAATAAATATGTATCATGAAAAAATATTTATTTTCCCATACTGAATCTATTACAGATTGATTTATTTTGTACTTTATTATTTTTACAAATAATTCAAGGCAGCAAACATCTCCAACATACCTTCCTCCTCCTATTTTCCCCACAAAAACAACCTGTGAGGTGGGTTGATCTCAGAGAGAATAATTGTCCAAAGTCACCAAGGTACCTTTCATGAAAATTGGGGTGAATTTAACAAATTCAGCCTAATTTCCAGTCTTCTATCTCCAAGGAGAGGTAGAAATTTTTTATGCATTAACTTTTTCCATGTATTTACATATCTTTATTGGATCACCACTGCAAATCTCAGCATTTTCAAAAGTTTTTGTCAGCCTCAACTTTAACTTTTTCAATGATATGATAAAATCAAAACTTCTCTTATTTGGGGACTATGAGAGATTTTAACAGAAGTTGGAATGTTGAACCACCCAGAAATCTTCTGTTCTTATACCTATACTTATTCCTACATTTTAAGCTAAAAATTGCATTTACCATTTTTTGCCATCCAATTTTATTTATTTATTTATTTATTTATTTATTTATTTATTTATTTATTTATTTATTTATTTATTTATAGACTCAGGGCGGCTCACAACAATAAAAACAAACCCAATAAAACATAAAATACATACAAAATACATAAATGTATAAATATAAATTTAAAACATATATTAAAACCCATTAAAATAGTCAAACCCCCTCAGTCCAGGTTGGGCGATGTAAACAGCCATGTTTTTAATTCGCGGCTGAAGGTGCAAAGGTCAGGAGCCAACCGAAGCCCCAGGGGGAGTGGATTCCAGAGAGTGGGCGCACCCACAGAGAAAGCTCTGCCCCTGGGGGTCGCCAGCCGGCATTGTCTAGCCGACGGCACCCGAAGGCCCTCCCTGTGAGAACGTACCGGGCGATGGGAAGCTGTTGCTGGCTGCAGATGGTCCAACAAATATCCTGGGCCTAAGCCATAAAGGGCTTTATAGGTCATCACCAGCACCTTGAATCTCACCTGGAGGGCAACCGGCAACCAATGCATGTCGTGCAGGAGAGGTGTAACATGGGAGTATCGGGACCCTCCCATCACAACCCGCGCAGCCTCATTCTGCACCAGCTGAAGCCTCCGAGTGGTCCTCAAGGGCAGCCCCAAGTAGAGAGCATTACAGTAGTTAAAACGGGAGGTGACTAGCGCATGAGTAACTGTGCGTAGAGCATCTCGGTCCAAGTAGGGATGCAACTGACACACCAGACGAATCTGGGCATACGCCCCCCTGGTCACAGCTGTTATGTGATCATCTAAACTCAACCGTGAATCCAGGAGGACACCCAAGTTGCGTGCTCTGTCTGTGGGGGAATTTTGAATTTTGAAGGACCTTTGAGATTACAGGCTACATCTAGTCATAAACTGCAGACCACTTGATCCTGATGCCAACCATGAATGAGCAGAAGCTACCTAGAATCTATATTTTGATCACTGAATGGTCTACAATAGATGAATAAGAATTACTGAGTCACATTTGTAAATGGTAAAGTCAAGAATGAAAACCCCATTCTAAATTACACTGCTGAAAACATAGAAACAAACCATCCTTTTTAGATAACCAGATTTATTGTTCAGAAAGACTATGATATCTAGAATTTAGAATACATTCCTCAGCCTTAGAATTTTGATTTCTGTTATTTGCACGAAGATCCCATTGATGCAGTATATCTCATGTCTCATTCGGGAAAAAATATTCTTAAACTTTTTGGAAACAGGTAAGGATTTTTCTTCACTAAAGGGAGATCATCTGCTCTCCAAAATACTGGCAACGTCTGTACAATAAACCTTACAAGTTTGGAACTTCTTTAAAAAAAAAAAAACTTCAATAGACTAGTTCCTTCTGGTGTTCAACTCAGTACAAAGGCAGTGAAATTATACTGTAATTCACAATGTCAGTTTGAAGCAATTACTTGGCATTAGTCTGCCATCATTCAGTATCAGAGCTGTCACTGTCTCACCATGCAACATTTTAGTAGAGGTAGTAGTAGTACTGATGTATGTAATGTGCATGTATAAGTATTTTTTCTCATCTGGAAAATATAGAAAGGAATGTTAGAAGATCTGTTAGCATGAAGTTGAACTGCTGTGAATGTGCAGGGGGAAAACCCTCATAGAATTGATGTCAAAACTTGATGGAATACTGATAGAATATTGGTTTTCCCACTGCAATGCCAGGAATAGCAAATAGAGAGTATTTTTCAACCCTTTAAAGAAAGAAAAAAAAAGACAAGTAGGAAGTGAAGCAAGTAATGCAAGAAAAGAAGCGAAGCTATTTTTATGGTAGCAGAAGCAACATGGTGTCCTCCAGATCTTTTACACAACACATCTCTGGGCACTAAGCTGCGTATCTCTATTTTACAAGGACGCTTGTGTTCTCTAGGAATACTAAGATCCTTGACCAACTTCTGCTCCACTGAACCTTTGGTCTAACACTTTAGACCAAAGGCTGGGTGATCATCACAACTATATTATTAATTGCTTTAAGGATGCTGTACTATATTTTGAACTACTGTTTGCTGTCCAGAGTCTAAATGGATTGGTGTGGTTAGTAAATATTATTAAATAAGGGCATACATAAATAAATATTGGGTTCCCCATTGGTTGATTATGAGTGTAAAGCTTCCCCCAGGGACTGCTTGGCCATGTTTGCCAATCTTCCTTTGGTGTCTGCCAACTCAATGGCATATTGGGTGCTTTCATAGGATTACCTGAAACCTGCATGAATGTTGTTAAATACTGTACAATACTAAAGAATTCCATGTAGGGATAAAGGATTGTTTTTCATTCATATTTTAACAAAATATTGCTTTATTCGCATTTCCTCTGACAACTAAAGCATCTCCTCATATCTGATTTTCTCTCAGAGTTTCTAAATTCAGTATTAGAAACAAAAATGAATGAAAACAAGTGCATATGAAAATACCAAGTATATTAGGAAAATTACTGGAAATAAATATGCATTTTAGGACCACTGCATACCCAAAGGTGTATTTTAGAATAAACTGTGTATGAAAGTCTGTGATAATTTTTATGTGATTTTTAGAAATAATTGCAATGTACATAGACATGGGGTAGAATAAATGGAAAAGTGTTGAGATGGGAAAGTAAATGAGATTGAACACTTTATACTTGTATGTTCATTCAGGTGTTCTTTTGTGGAGAAATTGATGTGAAAAGTATTCCCTAGCAATAGAGAGTTACAACATCAGTGTAAAGGACTATAAAAATGACAAATACACTTGACAGGAGTATAGAAAGGCAGGATTAAGATTAGAAACTAAAACATTGCACTAAATGATAAAACATGAGAAGATCCTGTGGTCTTTTCTTTATCACATTTCCTAGGCCCCTTGAATTTTCAATGATTCTGTGTGGCATACAATGTTAAAACACTCGGGACAATATAGCAAATAGTAGACAGTAATAAATGTCCAGACAGCACAATAAACACACAAATCTACTTCCACAACAAAAGGCCCTTGTCAGCCTTGCCTGGTGACCAGACAAGAAACATGAACAGAAAAGCTAATTCTACTTTATTGTAAAGCTACGTGAACAGAAACTTGCAAATCAGAAAGTATAATTATACCGCTGTCACCTTTACAGATGGAGAAGTCTTGCCCACTGCCCAGCTACAGGCTATAGTGCCTCCTAACTGACCATTTCCTAGGCAGCATCTCTTCATCCTATCTCCCTAGGTCTTTCCCTCAGTTATTGCCCCGCACATATAGTAGTCCAAGGTCCTGGAAAAGAGCCATTTTCAGGACCTATTTAAGTTAGGTCATAAAGTAAGAGATGGCCATTCCACTTGTAAATCAAGTGGAAAAGGTGGCAGTTGAGTTTATGTATGTATGTATGTATGTATGCACACATGCATGTGTTGCCCATTTTACTACAGGGTAACTGGGCGGTTTACAATCATAACAATCCTATCCTATCCTATCCTATCCTATCCTATCCTATCCTATCCTATCCTATCCTATCCTATCCTATCCTATCTGTCTATTCAGTGGTGGAATTCAATTTTTTTACTACTGGTTCTATGGGCATGGCTTGGTGGGCATGGCAGGGGAAGGATACTGCAAAATCTCCATTCCCACAACTCTCCAGGGGAAGGATACTGCAAAATCCCCATTCTCTCCCCACTCCTGGGGGAAGGATATTGCAAAATCTCCATTCCCATCCCACTCTGGGACCAGCCAGAGGTGGTATTTGCCGGTTCTCCGAACTAATCAAAATTTCCACTACTGGCTCTGCAGAACCTGTCAGAACCTGCTGAATAGCACCCCCCCTCTCTCTTATCTATCTCTATATTAAAACATAAATATATTACAACCAATCATTAAAATCCATTACAGGTGGGGAGGCCAGCGCTAGGGTAGGAGGAGATGGGATCTGTTGTTACTCAATTAACCACCTAGCTCATAGATCTCTTCTGATCATGGGAATGAAGTCTGTCAGGCACAATTTGGACCTTCCAGTAGGTAATTGCTGAACTGATTCTGGTGTAATGAGTAGCATTAACTAGAAGAATGATCACAGTTGAGCAGCAAAACAGGCAGTGGAAGCTCTAGTTCTTAGCCTTGCCAGTTAAAAGGTCAAGTGGCAGAGATGTTGATACATTAGCTTGGGATTATGGAAATAATTAGTTTAAGGAAGTATAGGCAGGCTAGAGGGACCAAACAGTCTGACCTGCAATAAGTAAGGTACTCATTATTTGCTATCTCTTTAACGGGGGTTGAGATTCAGATTAAAAATTACATTGATAGAAAATAGCTATGGAGTACAAAGTGACCATATGTTGTTTCACCTAACAGACACTTGTTGTCATTCTTTCTTACAATCCCAAGGTCTTCCATGTTTTTAAATGTCAGATAGTCCTCAAAAGAAGGCAACAGCCAAATTGTAAGCCCATGTGAAGAACCTCCCTGGGGATGATACTGTCTGATAACTACATGTGCATAATCTGGGTGGAAGGAATCTATTGCTTCTAGAATGCCTTTAACTTAACCTAACATAAAGTCCTACTGATATTATTTTGGGTTTTAGTTGTTTTTCCCCCTTAAAAACAAAGTTCTCAATTGGGACCCAGGTCCTATATTTTATCCACTGAAAACGAGTTCCTATGTTGTTTGCTTAAGGTGATGGATGTTTCATTCCATGCCTTCTTAATGTTCAAGCCAAATACAGAATTTCAAGTTAAAAGGTTATTAATCTTCTCTGAAGGGATTGTACACTACAAGCAGGATTTCACCTCTGTGTCTTTGTTAACCCTGATCAGAGCTTGCATTATATCAGAATGAGTTATGGGCCATTAATAATGACTATGGGAGTGATGAGGAAGGGGAGGGGTTGCTTTGATCAAGGGCAAGGTATACCCAGGTGTTTGCAATACAATCCTATTGGCCAAATCATTCTGAGCTCAAGTGGTCTTTAATTGGGTGTACAATACTATCCAGATTGCTGCAGCATTATTCATCTTTTTATTCCATAAATATTGTGACCAAATTATTACCAATCTAATAATTGTTCTGTTCATACACAGTATAATTTGATGGAGACAAGTGGGCATCATTCCATGATTCAGGAATGGTAGTGGCTAGAACAATGAGTTGTTTTGAAGGCAGTCAGTCCTTAAACACCTATGCATGGCTTATGCATGGGCCATATATAATGTATAACAGCCTTCCCCAGTCTACAACTGTCTAACTACGTTGCGACTGCAACATCTTGAATTCTCAATAGTCATGCTGGCTGAGTTATGGGAGTTACCGTATTAACCTATTAGCACAGGGGTGTCAAACTCAAGGCCAGCAAGCCAGATCCAGCCAATGGGGTGCTTAGATCTGGCCCGCAGGGCCACCCTGGAAACAGCGAAGGACTGGCCTGTGATGTCTCTGCCAGAGAAAACAGAGCTCAGGAGGGTCGCATGCGGCCCTCCAAGCTTCATTTTTGCTGGCAGAGCGCTCAGGCCACCACAGGTGCCCCCAAAATGACTGATGTCAAGCTGGCCACCCCCTCCCTGGCCACGCCCCCCTGAGGTCAAACACAACCCTGATGTGGCCCTCAATGAAATTGAGTTTGACACCCCTGTAGGACATCAGGTAGAGAAAGCTTGTTCTATAGAGAAATCTATAGTTTGGGTGAGAAAGGTAATTTTCCTCATCTTTCAATCTGAGAAATGGATCCCTGATAGATAAAGCATTTTATGCAGTGCTGAGGTAAACTAATGCCTGTTCACAGATTTTGAAAGTCCTTTTCTTAATAGTATTCGGAAAGGAACAGTTTGAACAGATTTAAGCCTCAGACATGTTGTTTATCTGTTTGGGGGTCAGACACTTACTCAGTCTGGGAAGAAATGGAAACGGTATAATTGTTAGGTGCTCTCAGATTCTGTTCTTGACTAAGCCAGAAACTTAATGATTATTTTTCACAACCTAATGCCCCTCTGATCCTGATTCGGTGAGATGCTGACAGTCTATGTGTGTGATATGACCCTATCCAATTTGCAACACATCTTGCCACTGTGACTATAACCCTGACCTTGGCTGTTTGCTTCCAGATGTTTCATTACCTAACTAGGTAACATCATCAAATGCAAGCCTAGTTGGGTTATGAAACATCTGCAAACAAACAACCAGTGGTGTGTGTGTGTGTGTGTGTGCGCGCACGCGTGAGGGCATCTGTGCCCATGCCTGTGTCTATGTCTGTAGACACACACACACAACATTAAAATATTACCATGGGATAAATATATGTGTGCACGCACGTGAGTGCATGCATGCACGTGCATGTGTGTGTGTTGTATTGAACATCTATATATATATGCAAATATATATATGTGCACATGCACAACACTAACATATGAAGTCTTGCCAGTAAAGAAAAAGAAGTACTGATAAATTTCCCTTAGTTCAATAAGAAAAAAAGGACACGGGCAAGAGTGATCAAAGAGCTTGTTCTCAGGAACAATTAAGGTGCAGTGATGTTAGAAAAGTGACTAAGGTGCGAGAATTAACAGGCTTTTGATTAGTTTGATTAGCAACAAAGAGGTGTTCTAGAAGTTAATCCCAAGATCTCACAATGCCTCATCTACTGCATAATGTAAGAGGCTAAAAATAAAGTGAATGTTCATCAAATACAATTTTATGGTTAAGAGTGGGGGATTGTGACTATTAGGATAAGTTACTTTTCTTATACTGTTCTCCTCTCCAGTTTAATTTTTATATACTGTGATTCTCTTTCATGTCTGCTCAAATATAGAAAATGAAAAAGTGAACATAGAAAAAGTGCACGTTCCAAAAGAGTGGAAGAAGGACTTCAAATATCTATATTCTGCTAAGACTCAGATATCTGATTGTAACGTTTGTTGGCATCATAGGCCAATAATTTTGAATCAACGTACCTCAAATGGCTACAGAATGCATCAGAATGCATCAGAATCCAGCAGCCATGACTATACATGCTCAATTACAAGAGAGTTTATCCCATAGGTGTGTTTCAACAGGTTCTGACCAGTTCTGGAGAACTGGTAGTGGAAATTTTAAGTAGTTTGGAGAACCGGTAGTAAAAACTCAGACTGGCCCTGCCCCCATCTATTCTCTGCCTCCCAAGTCCCAGCTGATTGGGAGGAAATGGAGATTTTGCAATATCCTTCCCTTGGAGTGGGGTGGGAATGAAGATTTTACAATATCCTTCCTCTGCCACACCCATTAAGCCATGACATGCCACACCCACCAAGCCACGCCCACCAAGCCACACCCACAGAACCAGTAGTAAACAATTTTGAAACCCACCACTGGTTTATCCAACTCATGTTCCTTTTTCACACACACAGACACAAACACTCTTGAATCTAGTCTCCTCCCTCCAGTCAAACTGCTTGGAGGTCTTTGGAAAAATATGAAATGGGAGGAATCTAGTCTCCCCTAAATAACATTTGATCAGTAGAAGGAGGCCAATTAGATAACATCCAATGGAAAGTCATCCTTTGGATACATCAAGGAATTTAGGGATTGACTGCATGAAAAATATTCTGTATCTCGGTGTCTCTTTAGCACTGTTGCCTATCCTTTTGTCAGTTGATACTGTCCTGTTAAGGACACAGGAAACCAAATTGTTAGTCAATTTGGAGAGCAATCAAATAATCAGCTGGTGTTTCATAAGGAAACATTCAACCATTATAGTGTTGACAGTTGGGACTTATTGTGGTATTGCCATGTTTCTTGCAAAAAGAATTCACCCTCCTAGCTGTGTGTGTGTGAACTAAAAACTAGCAGTTTTGACTATAGCTGGTTTTAACTAAAATTTGAGGGTGGGTCTAAGAATCTGACTTGAAGGAATACACATTTCTTTTATTTGCTTGTATATTTTTGATTCTGACTTGAAGAAAGTCAATCCCTAAATTCCTTCCTTGTATATTTTTGAATCAGACTTGAAGGAATACACATTTCTTTCATTTGCTTGTATATTTTTTTGTCATCAAAGGAATGGCCATGTTTTTTCCTCAAAGGAAACTGCAAGTAGTCTTTAACTTATGATCATAATTGGGACCAGAATTTTAGTCACTAAGCAATGGGGTCATTAAACAATTTTATGACTATTTTTACCATGGTCATTAAGCAAATCACAGTCATTAAATGACTCATAATCATTAAGCTTCCCAATGACTTCGTTGGAAATCAGCTTGGAAGGTTGCAAATCATGATCGTGTGACTGCAAGATGCTGCAACCATCATAAATGTGAACCAATTGCCAAGCTTCCCATGAATATGAGAGTGATGTGACAGTTGTAACTTCAAGGATGGGTTGTAAGTTACTTTTTCCAAAGTTATCATAACTTTGGACTGTTGTTAAAGGAACAGTCATAAGTCAGAGAGTCCCTGTAAACACAGAAATCTCCGTGTATTTGTTTTCATCCAACATCATTTGGGATTATAGTGTTATTTTGTTTACAATCAATCCTCTTTTTTGAGCACAATTCTACAGTGAAGCAGAGAAATTAGTTATTTCTTTGGGCCACATACTAAAGAGAAGTACATTTCATTGGCAGAACAGTTGGTAAGTTCATGCTGTTGGAGCATGCCATCCTCCAGGAACATCAGTTCTAACTCACCTGGACATTTAAGGAGGTTGATAGGGGAGGGAGAGAGAGAAAGCTGAAGGAAACAGGAAGCTGAATGAGCCGAATCTCATGTGTTTCTGTGCCATTCCAAAGCGTTGGCAAACAGAAGATAATATGACTGCAACTTCATTAGGAGAAGGGGCGTCACTTTCAGTAGCCTCATTTATTGAATAGATAGAGTGGATCCTAATAAAAGGAATGATGGATTAAGAACCGTCTGGGAACTAATGTACTGTTTGCTGGACTATAAATGGCTGGTATTAGGTAATGACAGATGAGGAAAAAGAACACTATGGGGCGGGGGAGGTGAGCAATGGATGAGTAGGTGGAGCAGGAGGAGTGGAACATGCTTGAATTCCAGTGATTTTCCCTGAAGTAAAGTGTTACTTGGAAGGAGAAATGGATAGCCTCAGCTAAATTCCTTCTCCTTGTTCTGCTTAAATTAAGCTCATATAAAGAAACTGCTCAAGAAGTTTAAGAATGATAAAGATAATAATTACAAAACAATATTTTTTTTTAAAAAAGCATGCAAATGGTGTTTAACTGAATGGTTGTCATGATCTTATTGTTAATTAAAATGGCTATATTTAAATATAGGATAGAGAAAGGACCAAAGCTATAGCTTCCTTCCTTCCTTCCTTCCTTCCTTCCTTCCTTCCTTCCTTCCTTCCATCCATCCATCCATCCATCCATCCATCCATCCATCCATGATAGTCTTGTTCCACTTCTACTAGAGACAGGGAAAGTTTTCCCTCATTGGTAGTACAGTTATAAGGAAAGTGGATTGGAAAAAAGCAATGAGTGATCGATCCAAGTAGGAGGCAGTTCCTAGTTCATGATGATCTCAATCAGGGCTGTCAAACTCATGGCCCAGGGTCTGGATGCATCATATGTTGACCACGCCCATGCCTGGTTTAGTGGAGGGGAAAAAAAGAAGCAATATGTCATGTGACGACGCCTTGATGATGTGAGTTTTACACCTCTGGTCTAAATGGAGTAACCATGCCTAGTGATTGGATCATCTGTGTAAAATCCAAGATTGTCAGTAAAGAAATCCTGAAAGAAAACCAAACAATTTGGTTTTTGTCAAAAGAACTGTTTCAATATGTTCTTGTACAACTCCAACATGCCTTTATCTTTTAATGTAATTTAGATTAAACTAAACTACTATGTTTTTTTTTTAACCAAAAAATCCATCTTGGCATGATGTGTGAACCCAGCTATTAAAGCTGAATGTGATATATGAATGTAGTTCCCCTGTGCGCTAGAATGGGAAAAAAACCCTGTTTTTTGTTTTCTGTTTTCTGTTATCCATTTAGCAGTTGTTATGAAAGCAATATCTTAACAAAGATATACTTTTAATATTGGTTGCAAAGTTGTATTTCTTTCAAGGATGAGATTTTTTTTTTTATTCCTGAGAAATTCTAGTTGTAGGACCAAACTGCTAAATCATGGTCCTTGGAAAATAAGGTGCAAAACTATGGAAAATGAGCACCAGTGCTCCCTAAACAAACAAACAAAAAAAAAAAGATTATTTCTGCATGAAGGTATTAGTAATTTTCAGTATGAGGAAGAAAGCTCTTCAGATTTTTCAGAGCCTGATTGCTTTCTAAAACACATTATCATCAGTTTGATAATGATCACACATTTTTCATTAAAAAGTCTTCTGCAGGCTTTCCCAGAGAGAGAAAATACTGTATTTCAGCTATAAGACCAGAAAAAAAGCAAGACTTTCCCTCCCTACCATTCTCATCCCCAAACCTCTCTTAGCCTGCAGAAAACTCCTGAATGGATCTGTAGGAAGAAAAAAATACCCTAAAATCAGGGAGGAATATAAGGTGACAACAATTTCTTTTCTGGACGGTAAAATGACATATGGCTTCATAATCCCTTGTGACTTTACAGAGTCTTTAGGCACTTTTAAGGGCCACCAACGTTTCCAAATGATGTGATGCAAGAATACACATGCATTGCTAGATTACAGTGAAAATAATTTATTTTGTATCTTCTGAAAGGGCTATAGGCCTATTTTAAAGGGAATGGGATACAGAAACCAAGAAGTGGTTTATAAAGCATAGGAGAAAAATCCCTCAATTTTTAGTCCATGAAAAATGACAAGGCAGATTGTGTTTCTGGATAAAATATTGATTCTATTGCTGAGCAGCTATTGTTGTAAATAATTAAATGAGCTGTGCATTGTCCAAAGCATGTATCTTTTCGTATATAACAGTGACTGGTATACATTAATAATGTTGTATTAGTTATTGTAAGACTAGCACAGATGCTCTTAAAATGCAGAACTTTTTAAGTTTGACTTAAAGATATACTTTATCTTTATATCCCTTCTCCCATGAGGTTCAAAGTGGAGTGTCGGATCTTATCTGAATTTTAGTCACTTTTTTTTTTTTTGTATTATACAATCTAATGCGTTATTGAATGGAATCCTTCTTACCAGATCAGAGTTTGATAGCATGTACAGAGAGAGTTGACACATCAGACTAGACATTGCATAGTGTATATTTTAGGAAATAACCAAGAGGGAATTTATAAACTAAATTCTTGATTAAAAGGGTTTGATATAAAGGGTTAATGTATGCAAGCAGAATGAACTACACTGTTTAATGGCTATTTTAAGATTACTACAGTACTCTATCTATATGTATGCTGTCTGTTTATATACAGTAATTTGTCCTGTTCGTTTTGGTAGGAATGTTGTTTTCTTGTTGGTAATTCCTCTGTTAGGCTGTTGTTTATTGCTGGATTGTTTGTCCGAGTTGGTGATTCCTTGATTAGGGTATTGTTTACTGCTTGATAATTTGTCTGATGTTAATCTTTACCTTAATTTCTGCTTGTCTGGGAGTTGATTGCTGGTAAGGAGGTGTTGTCTTTTTGTTTTCTTTTTAGCCTTTATATTCTCTCTTTTGAATGGTGTGTGAATGTTGTTTATTTCTATCTATCTGTTGATGACTGATTTGTCTGAGTTCCAAGCTTCTAGGAATTCCCTAGTGCTTTTGCATTTAGCTTGTTGGTCTAGGATACTTATAGTTCCCAGTTAAAACTGTGGTTTAGGTTATCCATCTGTTGTGAAATTACAATTTTTACTGTATCTTCTGCTTGTCTGTCTTACATAGTGGTGTAACCATCTATACACTGTACGTTATAGATGATATAGTTTCTTCTTCTTCTTCTTTGGCTACTGGGTTTTTTGATTTACTTAAAATGTTTAGGAGGGTTTTAGTTTGTGTGCTATGGTTATATTGTGTGGCTTTATTAGTCTGTTAATTGTTTCTGAGATGTTTTAGATGCATGGCATGTTATCCTGTTTATAGCTTGTGCTGTAATGGGTTGAGAGATCAGATATTTTCTGATAAAGTTGCATGGCTATCCATTTTGTTGGAGGATGTTGCATAGGCCTGCACTGATGGTTAGGTGGCTACTTTGTTGGGGCTGAAAATAGTATATTTATTGCTATTTATCTCTTCTTTATAGTGATCAAGGGGGAACAGAGAAAGAGAGAGAAAGCGGAGGCAGGGAAGGACGAAAGGAGGAGGGAGAGGGAAAGAAAAGATGGAAAGGAGGAAGGAAAGGAGGAAGAGGGATACACAGTGAGGAATAGAGGAAGGAACGGAGGGAGTGGAGGAAGGATGAAAAAAGAAGGTTGATAGGAAAAGTGAGAAGGGAGGGGGAAGGATCCTGATGTTCCTTGTAGTTTCTCCCAAGGAAATTCAATAGGGAGCTGTCAGGAATTTGGAAGTCACTCCTGTTTTCTGTTTTTTTTTTTTTTTTTTTTTTTGCATGGGTTGACTAGTAATTTATATAAAAGTTAAGTAAAAAATAGATAATTAATCTCCAAGATAATAATACAAAAATGTGAGATGTTTGAGAACTTCACTAAAATACGACACAATACAGTTGGAACACTTATCCAGAAAAAGAAGAATTTTAAATAATCTTCTCCAACATGTATGCATCATCAGACTCTGTAAAACTGCATTTTTATTATTATTTTTTTAGTTTTGTACACAGAGGTAGTTATTGCTCAGAAAGTCTGGCTGCATTGACACCATTCTCTTAGTTTCCATTCTATGTCCCTTAGAATTTTTAAGTTAAGTGACATTTCTCTATCCAATAAATTAGTTTCAGCTTAATGGAAGAAATGTAACATCAGTTGGTCTTGGAGCCCATGTGCAAAAAGCCATTGTGGCACAGTGGTTAGAATGCAGCATTGCAGGCTACTTCTGTTGACTGCCAATTGCCAGCTGCCAGCAGTTTGGCAGTTTGATTCTTGCCGGCTTGAGGTTGACTCAGCCTTCCATCCTTCCGAGGTGGGTAAAATGAGGACCCAGATTGTTGGGGGCAATATGCTGACTATGTAAACCACTTAGAGAGGACTGTAAAGTAATGTGAAGCGGTATCTAAGTCTAAGTGCTATTGCTATTTTTATTTTCTTGATATAAAAGTTTTCATTAAAAGGAGATTATCCTTTGTTTTAAATTGCCTGGGCATGGAGCAGACACACAAATATTTATTTGCTCTCATTTCTGCCCCACTACTTTGTTACCAGCAGGGCCCTGGGAATCTCAGAGCCCCTGATATTAGCATGTTCAGCTTGGGGAATAAGATTGCCATGTTGTTCAGACAACAACTAGCATGGATTTGTTACTGCACTTGTGAAGATCAGGTGCACTCGATGAATGTATCTTATGTAGTGCAGCAGTTCTTTTTGCAGGATGGCAATTGTTTTACACAGTTGGAAGCCACATAGTAGACTGAGCTTTTGCTGCAACATGCTATGGTTAAATAGGCTGATGATGCAAAAGGGTTGTTTGAATACTCTCTTTGCCTTGATATTTGTACCATCTCATTTATCCTGCCCAAGAGTCCAGAGAGACAAGTGCCATTTCATATGCTCTGGAGTAAGTTGCTTTTCTTCTTCCCAAAATCATCCATTTGGATTTGAAATGCAAAGAAATGCACACTTTACCTCCAAGTGTGTGTCATCTTAAAACCGACTTTTTCTAAGCACAGTGAGGCAGTTTTTGCCAAGGCCAGTTGGAGTAAATTCTCTGTGTTTGACAGATGATGAAGGGATGGAGGATTTATAACTTATTTGAGATCCCATATATCACCCTTTCTGTCACTTGCTTATGATGGCCTTGCCAAAAGATAAAGAAGTGTAGGACGCTCTGTATGGGCCATGGTGACAGGCCAGGGACAAATGTCTCTGTTGGGTAAATTGATTTGAATAGCTCCGGTGAAATATCAGGCAAGGCAGAAAATATGATTGGGTTTAATGATCCCACCTGCATTGTATCCCAGAAAAATTTCAAATGGCAGACAAGTTAATTAAAGTCGTGTTTGGCAAAGAGAACTGAGAAGAGGCCACAATGCATAGATATGGATATGTATTGTTAGATAATCTATTTATTAACTGTATCTGTTGGTCTATCTAAAAGTTATTTTTCTGATACTTCAAGTGTAGCATTCCTGTGAGGTCAGTAAATAGTATTTGTAAATTTATAGTATGTTTATCCAGGTAAAACTGTACAGAATATTTTTCCATTCCCCAGAGTCTAACAAACAAAGACCTAGAGACATAAAACTGGAATGAAAAGATGGAGAGCAGACAAATTGTTTATTCTCCTCCGGTGAAATTTAGTGCGCATAAAACTCAATATGGTATTAAGAATTCATTTTCTGTGAGCAAAAAAAAAAAAAAAAAAAGGTTTATGGCCACAATGCTGAGAATTTGCTAGGCAAGTCAAAGTTCTTGCTGTTTAATTGCATAGCTTATTTATATGTATAAAGATTTTATTTATTATGTCAAATACTTTCTCTATTGGTGTTGAAGTGGTGTTGAAAAGTTGGATGTAAATAAATTGTGTCCTTTTAACATTATCTGTTGAAACTGTTGCAAATCAATTATCACAAGAGAAGTCAGGATGGAGGGGGAGAATAGGATTGGTCAAAAAGTAACATTTTCTTTCTGAGAAAACATCATGTGGGCTGGTATTAAACAAACCTCACCACACACCATCAAAAGAATTTTCAGTACTACCTTCTGTGATCATTCTTCTACCAAGTGGAGCATGCTGAGTGATAGTGAGAGACTAGTGTCATACCTCTTTTACTGTTATCTCACATACACTTCATTTTTTCCCAAACTGTTGGGCTGTTGGGGTTCTAACATTGCTTAGCTTGGTGATGTTTATTTAGTATTGTTTATTACTTTTTAAAAAATATACCTTTATTGTTAAAATACTGAAATGCAAAAAGTAGAAAAATTTGTAATGCAAAAAATATTGAAATGCAAAAAGTAGAAAAACTTGAAATGCAAAAAATTAGAAAAAAAAGAAATACTGAAATACAAAAGAAGAATAAAAGCAAGATAATACAAAAATTATTATATTTTTATAATATGATTATATGTCCTTCCTTTTCCTTCTATTTTTATACCCAACCGCAAGAGCAGAGTTTAACTTTTTGAGTCCTACAAGTATTTTGTTTCTATTTTAGCATGGGACAGTTTATCTCCTGTTTCTGTATTTTAAGGGAGGAGGTTCCAAACAGTGCCACACTTTGAGAGGATAGGGAACGCTCTCTGTCCAGGTGTGGTGCTTCATGTAGGATAGGATAGGATAGGATAATTTTATTTCTATACTGCCCCTCTCCCGAAGGACTCGGGGCGGTGTACAGCCAGGTAAAAACACAATACAAATATCACAATTTAAATTTAAAAAAATTATTAAAAGTATTACATTTAAGGCCAATTAACTAAAAAACCCAAAAATTTAAGAATTCCAAATTTAAAACTCAATTTATAAAGCCAGCCCTGCCTGTCGGAAGAGCAGGGTTTTAAGGGCACAGCGGAAAACTCGGAGGTCAGAGATCTTGCGTATGTCCAGGGGCAGTTCATTCCAAAGGGCAGGGGCTCCCACAAAGAAGGCTCTCCCCCTGGGTGTCACCAGCCGACATAATTTGGCCGATGGCACCCTGAGGAGTCCCGTCCCTGTGGGAGCGAACTGGACAGTGGGAGGGTATCGGTGGCAGAAGGCAGTCTAGTAAGTACCCAGGTCCTAAGCCATGGAGCGCTTTAAAGGTGGTAACCAACACCTTGAATCTCACCCGGAAGACCACTGGGAGCCAGTGAAGCTCGCGCAGGAAAGGTGTTACATGGGCGCAATGGGTTGCACCCATAATTACCCGCGCAGCCGCATTCTGGACCAGTTGGAGCCTCCAAGTGCTCTTCAAGGGGAGCCCCATGTAGAGAGCATTACAGTAGTCCAGCTGGGAGGTAACAAGGGCGTGAGTGACTGTGTGCAAGGCATCCCAGTCCAGAAAGGGACGCAACTGGCGAATCAGGCGAACCTGATAAAAAGGTCCCGTGGCCACGGCTGTCATATGTAGAGTGTTACAGTGGGACTTGTAGAGTGTTACAGAGGGACTTGGCATTGAACTCCTCTTTGCCTAGTGCACTGGTGTCAAACTCAAGGCCCACAGTCTGGAAGTGGCCCACAGGGTGCTTTGATCTGGCCCATGGGGCCACCCTGGAAACAGTGAAGGACTGACTTGTGGTGCCTCTGTCAGTGAAAACATAGCTCAGGAGGCCTGGCCCTCCTGAGCTTTTTTTTCACTGGCAGAGAGTTGCAGGAAGCTGTCGCAGTCAAAAACGGAGCTCAGGAGCCCATTTTCGTTTGCAGAGTGCTCAGTGCCCCCTGACATGAGTGATGTTGAGTTGACCACACCCACCTTGGCCACACCCACCATGCCCCCCCGAGGTCAAACACAACTCTGATGTGGCCCTCAATGAAATTGAGTTTGTCACCTTTGGCCTAGTGTAACAGCTCTTCTTTTTTTATGGGATTCCTGCTATTAGAAGGGCAGCAGATTTGGGCTGCCTAGAGCAGGCCTGTAGGATCCAGATGAAGCCTCAAGGCATAAGCCTAGAAAAAACTATCCCTGGAAGAGAGGGAACATGAAGCTAGATAAGAGTATCTTGGGTGGGGTTGGCTTCAGCTAGCATATACAGATTGCTGCTGTCTTGTACTCCTGGTCTAAGGAGGTAAACAGCCAACTTGTCCAAGTAGACCAGGAACATTATCTGACAGGCTGGCTGTGATTTATTCCTGTGGGAGTACAAAAGAAAATAATACAATTAAATGTTTTAAGGGAACATGGCACCACAATGTTAGAGGACCTCTGTTTTAATACTTAAGCGTTTCTCCATCATGGTTTACTATTTGTCTACCTTTCTTATTCTTTTATCATAATAAATTTTATATTACTTTTGTTTATATTATAAGTGCCTAAGGAATTTTACTATTAGCTGGGCTAGAAATTCTTTAAATAAATTTACATTTTTTTCCTCAGTGGGCTTTTTGTTCAGTCAGAAGTTATTTGAATGACAAAATTTCCTTAACAAGAACATTTTCTAAATGCCTATACTTAAACCCAGATTTCTAAAAGGTAGTGTTTGCATACAGTGTAAAAATGATAATGCAGATTTAAAAATTGCTCTAATTAAGCTGTATTTATTTGCTAATTTATTTTTGTGATTTAACTACCACCACAGTCCAAGATGGTCTAGATGGTTGTCAGTTGTTGTTAAAACAAGGAAGGCCATGAGAGGGGAGCCATCAACATTGGAAGATGGGTTTTCCGTAGAAGGGGAACACCCATGACATACCGGTATGATTCCCAGTTAGCTGTATTGTGGTTGAATGGGAGAGGGGAGATTCCAATTATTAGGAGACACCAAAATGACATCATCACATATGCCATGATATCATCACATGGATAACACACAAGATTTGTAATTTTCCCTCTCCTTACAGATGCACATGAACAGGTAACATGTATTATTTGTGTGATGACATGGGTAGTGATGTTCTTGTGGTATCAAAAGCTTCCCTGCATCCTTTTTCCCCCAATTTTTGTCGTCTATGTTGAAAGCTCAATAAATCTCAATAGCAGTTGATGTGTGCTTAGTAACCAGCTCATCTATCAAATTTGGTTTCCAATTTTACATATTTCTTATTCATTTTTTTTATTTTGAAATTTTTTTAGAAAAAAATCTGTGCTATATTAAAATCTCTTTCCCTAATATATATATTTTGTATGTAATACTCCTAAGATACAGACTTTTTTCTGAGTAATTTCCCTTACTATTGCACATTGTTGCGCTGTGTGCTCTTTTTTGTAACGTTATATATGCATTTCCATAAACAGTTTCTGCTACTGCATATGCGTTTTTGTGCCCATTAATTTGAACTGCAGACAGCTTCACTTAATGTAGAAAAGTGGAGATTTTACTCCTGTAAATATTTTCTGGTTCAAGTACAAGATGGGAAAGGAAAATTGAAGTAACTTTGCATTTGAAACTGGGCATTTCTAACTTACTTTAAAATGGGAACAAAATATATTTCCTCTCAAGTAGCTTCTTTACTTGTCTGCCTGCCTACTTCTGCATACCAGACATTGTTGAATGGTACAAGAATACCTTCGAAGGTGAAGGATGGATAAGTTCTTTAGAATTGCTGCAGTATGCCAAGCAATGGATTCTTGAAATTGTTGACCTTAATACGTCAATGAGTATCATAATTATATAAGAAATTGAGACATTGACTTTTTGAAGCATTAAGGCCTAATTAATTTAAGTTTGGAACCAACTTCCACATCAGTGATCCAATAATACAGAGAAGAAGAAAAAACTAGGCCTCAGATATTGGACATGGAATTCCAGGATGTGTAATTTGAAAAGACCGATTTTTGGAAGCCTGAAGAGACAATGAAAGAGATCAGTCTATGTAGTTTGGCAAGGCAGTAATCAAAGGAAAGCTGGAGGACGTCTGCAAACCCATCAGGAGCAAGATGGGCACAGGGAACAGCCTGAGAACAAATAACTGGGCATTTCCAATTTAGGAGAATAATAATCAATTACACAGTTGAGCACAGTGAAATATAAATTTGCAAATGAACTTTTGTGGTCCATGGAGTACCTGCTTGTAATTTAGATGTTGTGATGAAATCAATTTCTCTACTGTTGATTTATATTTTCCTAAAATTGAAAAAAAAAAGATGCCATCATTTTATTATTATTGAAAGTCTTGAAAAGTCTTGGAGATTTAACAATCAGTAGTTTGGGATTCGGCTAAATTAAAGGGGGAAAAGAGAAAAACGTGATAAATGAGATTCACACTCATATTCATTCAATTTTGATGAAACATGGAAAAAAATGCTTTGCACAATCAGGCTCTTACTGGCACAGTAGTAGAATATTTGGTTATTTAAATGATTACTTGGTTCCTTATTCTGCCAAAAGAAAAACATGCTCGATAGATTACTAGATATACTATTCATGTACTTGAGACTCCTAGTGTTCATTTTTTTTAAAAAAAAAAAAGTTACGAATATATATTTGAAAATGAAGCTGCAGTAAATGTCTCTCCATGACTCTGAAATAAAGCATAATTGGAAAGAGGCTGACTATAAATCAGAAAGTACTAAGACATATATCTGATGATATTACCTAGTTGGGTAATGAAATGTCTGCAAGCAAACAACCAAGCTTAGAGAGCACTAAGAGAGCACTTCATCATGATCAGTCCCATAGATGATTATCTGCATTATGGAAAATGTATTATATAGGATAATAATTCAAGGTATAAGAATTAAAATCAGATAATAAATGATGTACATTTTGAACCCTGGAAGCACTGCACAAATGCTGGCAGTTGATCTAAATGTATTTGGGATACATTCCCAAATACCAAAATTGAAGTTTATCATGCAAAGTAAGATGATTTATGCAGGCTGTGAATTTCAGTTTTTATATCTGCTTTTTATTGTCTTCATAAACATCTTTTTATTTGTTTAGCTGGCATGGTATGTAGAGCCCTAACTATGTTCAGGATAAACTCATCTGGGAAGCAATCACTATTTACACAATGTTCACCCTTAAAATGCATTTGGCAGCATTTTCTCATTAATAAAATTAAAGAAAATATCCCTGTTTCTTTTTAGTGTATATAATATTCTTGTGGATAAAATTTGGAGCTCTGTTTGTGGACCATGAGAAGTTTAAAGAATACAACAAAATACATTTATTTTTTTTTCCTTGGTATGCTGATAGGTAGAATGAGACTTTTGTGCAATGTCACCATAGAGACTCCGTATCCGTCAATTATGCTTTATAGCTCCAAATTTGCTCAGTCCAGGCTTATAAAATAAAACTTAGAAACAAAGCAAAAAACACAAACTAACTGAGTGACACATATACCATAAAGTGACATTATAAGAAATGCACCAGAAAACCAAACAAACTGGTATAGCATCAGTTATGTTAATGCACCGTAGCCAATTATCAGCATTTGAGAGGCTTGCTTGAAATAGATTTTTCTTCTCTTGAGAAATCTGGGACACAAACCCCTTGAAAGGCCTCCTGTGTGAAAACTGTATGCCTGAGTCTCAATGAGAATTGTATGAAAGCACACAGGTGTTTGTTTTAAACATAATGCCCTCTCCAATTGGCATTTGATTTTTCTATAAATACGTCAGTTTCAAGAAAGTGTAAATGTCAAACCGAAACCTGAATGAATCAAAACTGAAGTAGAGGGCTTGATGATTTACATGCTGTACTTTTATTTGGTTCCCCACTCCATCTTTTGACTCACTGAGAGTAAAGATAATAAGCTTCTAAACATTATCATCATTTGTTACATTCTTAATCAAGTTAAAAATGTTGAAAATACCCTGTGAATAGAACATTGTAAGATTAATTTTGAAATTAGCTTTCTTATTTTTGGTTTACTGACAGGCCATTAGTTGTAGAATATGTGAGAGTATCTGTAGCCGTAATGTCTGATGGATTGATAGCTATAGCAAGATGCAAATTTCTCTGATTTTGAAAAATGGGGCTAAATGGGTTGGGATTTGATGGCAACCTATTGTTTTTTATCCTGTTGTCCCTATTGACTTTTACCCTAATCTGTAGTGCTAGGCTGAAATCCTGTATGCATTTACCTGGACCTAAGCAGTATTGTACTTAATAGGACTTATTTCTATTCAGGTAATCATATAGGATATAAAGGAAATGTTGATATTGTTGTTATTAAACAAATTTATATAGTCACCCATCTACCAAAAGGACCATGAGCCAAAATTAAAAAAATACTTGTTCTTAGTTTTGCTAGATTGTACAGTGGTGAAATTAAATACTATTAGATTCTGTAGTTTTGGATACTGGCGAGAGGTTTCTTTCTTTAGATAATAATATTCTTACTTCAAGATACATGGATTCAGCTCTATTGTTTTGATTTTGCTAAGCAGGGTTGTAGGCTTCTTCCCCAAGGTCCTAGATGGTAGCTGTACTGAATAGATATACTGCAATTTGTGGATTTAAGATCCTCATTATACAGAGCCATAACTGACGGCATTAAAGCTGCAATTACAGATGCATCATCCCTATTGATTTCAATGAAATATATGCTTAAATAGCTGATTTCTACAGGGAAGGATTTTAAGAATACCAATCTTTAAAAACTTTACATTAAAATTTAATATTTTAACTGTACTATTTACTATAAAGTTCATTTTAAGTTTTTCTCTGTGCAATTAATTGCTGTAATGATAATTATAATGGCATGGAGTGTAAAAGTCTTTTCATCTTATGTTTCTATCACAATAGAGACGAAAGAATGAACAGTTCTAAGAGGGAATAATTTTACAAAAAAAGAAGTCTCACAATGAGTATTTAGTAGCTAATTCTCATACAAATACATGTCCACATAAGTTGCTGTCCAGGTAGGTGTTTTTTTTTTGTTTTTTTTTTTGCTTGTTTGTATTATTTGGTTTTAATCTCAGGTCATTAAAATGTAGATCAGCCAATTTTACCATGATAATTTACTGCAATTTTAGATTTTTGACCTAAACTAACCAGAATTGAAATGGTTTCTGTGATTAGGACTGACTAGTAAGCATCTGTATCACTGTTGTATTAGAGACTGATTACTGGTTGTTCTTTCCTAGCATGCTAGAGCTGTTTTCTACAGCCTCATGGGAGTAGCTTTTTTAAATTCAGATTTCTTTTGGTTCTAATACACTATTTCTCTTCTATGGTTCCTATCCTTGTCACCTAAAAAGCCCCCATCCCTATTTAATTATACTCTAATGAAACATTATGCAACACATGGAAAGGGATGCCAAGATGTATGACTTCATTGATTTCAAACTGTGATAAGCATTCCTGTCCAACTTGAAGCCTTGTTCTCATTGTATGGAGAAGAGCCCAGACTTCTGTCCTACAATTTTACTTAGTGATGTTATGGTATTAATGTTCTGTCTTTTAACTCTACCTTCTGCCCCCACCCTGCCAGTGTCTTTCGTAACCTACCATATCTAATCCTTTTTACAGGAAGAAGGAAACCCTTAAGAAGAGCTGTCCTGACAACAGATCTTCATAGTTCTATTTTAATTTAGCTATCTTGAAGGTGACATAGATTATAAACCCTTTTATAGATAAAACCCTTTTTTGGCATGACGGTTTCAATCTCAGTTAAAAGAGAACTGCTGAGTATGACAAGAGAACCTCTGCTCCTTTGGAATCAATAGCATTAATAAAATAAAGTAGAGGTCAATAGCTTCTTGGAAATAGTTGTGCTCAGGTTCAGTCTTGCAAACCTCTCTCTTCACTATAGTAAACTCTCTGCATTCAAGTAAGATGACAGTTGTATAATAGTCTTATGTAACCTACATCCACATTTGTTGACACCATTAATAGACTACCTTGGTCATAGAAACACAAGTGGATAGGGAAAACTTAACGAATGTAGTTCAAACTTTTTTTATGTAAGTCTAGCATCCTGATTGATTGATTGATTGATTGAATGACTAAATAGATCTAATAGAGAGCAGTTTTATATACATATATTCTTGCTACCTGAAGTAAAATGTCTGCTTTTCTGTAGTGAATAAATAGTTGGGGAATCATTAAATATGTGCCAACTTTCCCACAGAAGCTCAGCAGTTAATAAGTAGTTCCTATTACAGTTTCATTTACTAAAGAAAATTGTTTAAAAAAACCTATAGTGCATATTGTGGACATATTATCTTACTAATGCAAAATTTCCCACTTAAATAGAGGCATTTCCATGCGACTTGGACACAAAGGAGTACCAATGCTGAGCTAAAAATAAAGAGCACAGTAATGAATTTTTGTTAACTCCTGGTTAATTACTGCAGTAAAATAGTCCAAATTCCTGGATCTCTTCTTTCTTACTAAAATTTTCTCTTTAATTAGTCTGGACAAATACAAATTGCAAATAAATATGCCATCATTCATAAAGACTAATGAGGATTCTTTTTAAGAGTGGGACTTTTGTGGGAAGGAAGGAAGGAAGAAGGGAAGGAAGGAAAGGAAGGCAGGCAGACAGGAAGGAAGGAAGTCATAATTAACTCTCTCTGGCTTAATCTCATCCCAAGATATTTGATAATTTTGCTTTTCTTTATTTCTCCTTTCATGAAGGACTGTCTTACTACCATTTGCCACATAATTTGATCAACTGCCAAGGCTTGGCATGGCTCTCCCAAGCATCCTTCCTTCTCTGGCAATGGTCATTTTCTGCACAGGCCTTAATAGGCCTATTGTACATCTGACAACTCTAATCAATCATACAATGCAGTAGTTGCCAAGCACATCAACAGTCTAGCAGCAATTTGCCAACAAGCTTATGGTTTTTCTGAGTCACTGTATTAGTGGCTGGAGTTGTGATTTTCTTCAGTTATAGTATTTCATAAAGTTATGACTGCAGAGCCATGTTTGCTATCTAGGACAATAAACATCTTCTGTAAGTAAGACCATGGTATGCCAAATTTGCCTTCATAGTACTGAAGATAATTTATCTAGCATGGTGGAAGGATTAAGAAAGTTTTCCAATAGACTTGATTCAGACAAAATCTATGGCAAAGTCTTAGTGTAGCCCTAAGGGAAAAGCAGCCTAATTCCAATCATTTTAGAGCATTAGAAGTTGAATTAGGAACTTGTAATAGGATTGTTTTTTTAATTGATTTAATTACTTCTAAACTAGGATATATTTTACAAATATATACCTAAATGCCATATAGCCTTGGTTAACCTTTTTGGTGCCAAGTGGCCAAAGCGCGTATACGCACATGCAAATGCATGTGTGCCTGCCCAAACCCCAAAATGCAATGTGAGTGCCCCCCACGCATATGCCATGCCCCCCCAGATTGGTGCAGGAGGCTTTTCAGGCCCAAAGCGGGGAGCAGGGGGGCCTCGCACAGAACCTCTGGGCCCCGTTTTGGCTTCCAGGTTGGTGCAGGAGGATTTCCAGGCCCAAAACGGGGCATGCGTGGCAGAAACCTGAAGACCAGCTGGTTGGCGGGAGGCGCATGCACATGTGTGGTGGAGCTGGGCTCTGCGTGCCACCTGTGGCCTGCTTGCTATAGGTTCACCATCACAGCCATATAGTATTAAAACCAATACTTCGGCTTTAAATACTTTAATAGCTCCTAGGATATAATTATTACCAAATTGATATACTCATTTAGCATCATTTAAAGGGATGTTTTGGGGGCTTTTACTAGTCTTGGAGCATTGTTCTTTGAATACACCAGCAGGTAACAGGTTGGAAACAGACACCTAGATATTAAAAGGATTTTAACTGCTTGATGAGTTTGATATTTTAAGCATTGCATTAAAGACCCAGCTGAACTGCTTTATTTGGCGCAATATATTAATTGCAATGCTTTGGATTCAGTTTTTAAAAAATACCCTTTTTTCAAAGCCTGCAGAAACAAATGTATCACCTATTAACAAGTCATTAAGACAATCACACTTTTTTTGTAATTAAATCCAAAACATGGTGCAGCCTAATTGTTAACATTAAACTGTGGGTTGATAAAAGATAATAATTTCTTTTTTATTGCATTTCATCATATCTTCTTTGATATTTATTTTGCTCTGTAAAAACAGAGATCTAAATGCAATTGTGAGGCACCTTGGCAATTCATCCCTGAATATAATGCAAAACAATTTGGTTTAACTCCAAATGTGTTTTACTTTCTGTTCCTTTATTTGAAGTAGAAGTAGCACAGATAAATTCACTCTTAGATAAGGATATTCTTTATGGTAGTCTCTCCTTTCTAATTTGAAGATCCTATTAACATCTGAAAAAAAAAATAGCTACATAACAAATTCCAGAACAGGGAAATTATTATATTAATGTCGCTACAGTGTTGTAGATGCACTGCTTATTTGGCAACTTACGTGAGAGGTAATGAATAGATTTCAGACTGATGGGATATATAGTGTGTTTATATGTATATTTACTAGAACTAAAAAATTGAAAACGTTGCAAAAGATAGTAACATTAGAATTGAATTACTTGATTTTAGTACCAGAACTAATTGGAGATAATCAACATCCTTTCACACAAAATCTGTTTTTAATTTCTGTTTGATTGTTTTCGTTTCAGCAAAATCATCCAGTGTGGTAGTCATGTTGCTATTTTTGTAATCATAAATTATTTCCAATCTATCTTCTGTTTATTTTATTAGAAATTTCTAGATCCTCTATTTTTTGCATTTATCAGGAGGGGGCGAATCATAAGAAAAATAAATAAATAATAAAACAAGAAAGAAACAGAAAACATACATTAAAGATAATGATGATATCCATTTGTGTGCATGGGGTGTATATACACTTATGTGTACACACTTATGAGACTTATTTAGCAGCTTACCCAGGGGTGAAATCCAGCAGGTTCTGACAGGTTCTGGAGAACTGATAGCGGAAATTTTGAGCAGTTCGGAGAACTGGTAGCAGAAATTTTGAGTAGTTAGGAGAATTGGCTAATACCACCTCTGGCTGGCCCCAGAGTGGGGTGGGAATGGGGATTTTGCAGTATCCTTCCCCTGGAGTGCAGTGGGAATGGAGATTTTACAGTATCCTTCCCTTGCCACACCTACCAAGCCACACCCACCCAGCCACACCATGCCCACCAAGCCATGCCCACAGAACCAGTAGTAAACAAAATTGGATTTCACCACTGAGCCTACCTCATATGATGACTTTGGATGGCTCATAATAATCCATAAAAAACATCATTTTAAAACAAAAGTAGGTTTTGATATGTAAAGAATTTATGTAAATTATCAGAAAGGGGAGCCAATATTTATTCTAAAGAGATTGATTTTGATGTGATAACAATAAGTGATAACAATCAGCTTAACATGACTCTATAGTATATTGATTGCGATAACAATCAGCTTAACATGACTCTATATTATATTTTGATTACCAATCTAGCCATATAAGAAACCTGAGTTTCCTCTTCAAAACAGTTAGGACAGAAGGAACTAAGAAAACTGTTTCATTTCAAATTTCAAATTACTATTAACACCACAAAATCAAGTGCAGGTTGTAAAAACTGTATTTTTGCAAATTATCAGGAATGAAATACACATTCTACTAAACACTTTTTAAAAATGAGAAATTGGTATCAGGATGGCACAACAATTCAGTCTTCTAGATATCCTGCTCAGCCATTGTCTCAGTTTAAAAGGCCTATGAGACCTACTAAGCATCCCCAAAGAGTCATTTTTTCTTCTTTGCCCTCTCTGGATAGAAATGCCACAAAGAGTCAGTTGGCTACTAAATCTTTATTTTGTCTTCCTCAGCAGTCTTTTCAAAATTGGTAGCCTCTGTGCACAACCAATGTGGCCATTGAGCAGGAATGATGGGAAAGAAATAGTGTATATACACAATTCATAACACAGGATCTTTTTTGGTCTATAGTAGAGGATGAATAATAGTATTCCCTGACATAGTGCCTTGAGACATGTTAGATTTAAGTCTCTATAATTCCTAACCAGCATGAATAATTGCTGTGCTGATTTGAAGTTATTAGTTTAGAAAGCCAACCTATCTCAAAGACATCAGGTTGGGCAAGCTGATCAAAAATAGTTCCAGCATGTAACACATTTTGATATTCACAGAGAGGTAATATAAATACTGTATATGGAAATTATAACATGGAAAATATACAGCTTCTCATCTGGGCTTTCCAGTGACAGGAATGGGAAACCATGATCAATTACATATGTAGAAGTATGTACTATAACAATGGACCTGTACCTGTGAGAAGAATACCAAGTAATATTCATGGTAAATGAATGACTCAGCATACTTTATATTCAGAGAATGATGAAGATAGTGTTCTATTGCACTTAATGTCAATGCATATTTATATGATCATTGAAATAATAATTTGAATATTTTTGTGAATCACTGGAAGGTCATCCTAGAGAGCCAGCATGCTATAATTGTTACGGTAGTGGACTAGGAATGGAGGAGACAGATTCTATTCCTTCCGTAGGCATGGAAACCAGCTGGGTGATTCATTTAATATGACTTCAGATTATATCCCCAGCATTGGGAATAAATCAAAACATCAATAACTATGTCTCTCTCATGCATGACCAAAGTAATGGTAAAATATTATTGGAAATCCAACTTGCAACAGTGGATTGTTGATACATATGCTGTGAACTTTTGAATTATTTTAGGTTTTTATTCAGTTTTGACAAAGACGTGAGGAAGAGTACTCCCAAGCTAGCTATTTGGTAAGGATGGGTGGATGGATGGACAGATAGATGAAGGGGAAGGGAAGGGAAGGGAAGGGAAGGGAAGGGAAGGGAAGGGAAGAGAAGAGAAGAGAAGAGAAGAGAAGAGAAGAGAAGAGAAGAGAAGAGAAGAGAAGAGAAGAGAAGAGAAGAGAAGAGAAGGAGGGAGGAAGATTATGAGGGTAAAACCTCACAGCAGAGTTTTTCCCATTTAAAATATCTTGATTAACTAATTGGCAGATTGTTTAAAAGAAACAATAATATACATAACACTCATGTGTCTATAGATACATCATGGAAAAGCCATTTATAAGTGTTTGTTTTAGGTCTCATATCATAGGAGATGACATTTTAATGTAAAGACTGAAGATGCCAGATTAACTATCATGACAGAAAATAATCAAAGAGATTAGTTATGAGAATTTGAATGCTGCCTTGTCAATAGCTTTGGATTTTGAATTTATCATTTTCAGTAGTTGTGGCTAAGAAATCAACGCAGGAAAGGTTGATATTGTCTACAGAACTACATGCTGAGGAAGACAAATCATTTATAAGGATAAAGGGTATATTTTTAATTGGCCTGCTTTCAAATGAATAAGAGTAAAGGTGATATTCTTAAACCATCTTTGAATCATATAGACCAATGTATGATTTGTATACATAGCTATTCAATAGTTGATCAAAAACTGAAAAGAAAAACAGGACAAATATGTTTATATGGAAATACTTGCACTGTTGTAAAGAACAGTGCATGCTTACAACTATTGTATAGAAAAAAGTATATACTTATATTTTAGTTTATTGACCAGGGAAGAGAAAATATAGCTAGCTAGCAGCAGTGAGTTGGCTGTGTGGAGCTGACTGTGCCTAGGTGTCCTAAATCCCTATCAGTGCACTTCATATCTCAGAATGTTTATTTTATCCATATACAGTATGTAAGCAATAGCAATAGCACTTAGACTTATATACCTCTTCACAGTGCTTTACAGCTCTCTCTAAGCAGTTTACAGAGTCAGCATATTGCCCCCAACATTCTGAGTCCTCATTTTACCGACCTCGGAAGGATGGAAGGCTGAGTCAACCTTGAGCCGGTGAGAATCGAACTGCCAAATTGCAGGCAGCTGGCAGTCAGCAGAAGTAGCCTGCAGTACTGCATTCTAACCACTGCGCCACAAGTGATACATGGTTCATTGGCTGTGTACAACCAAATTGGCCATAGGATGAAACAAATATGTTGACATGTTCTTCATATATAATATACACTGGAAGTGCTTATGTGTAGAAGTGTGTGGGTGTTCTTGTGTATAACTAACAAGTTATGCAGTCCAAGATTTTTAGAAAAGTAAGAGAGAATTATTACTAAAACCTCATGAGAAGTTAGGTCTTTCCCTTAAATTACTTACAATTTTCAATGATTTTTTAAAAAATCATTCACAGGTATAAAATGTTAGATTCCCTGAACTGTGTAGACTACTTTGCAATTGCTTTGAAATTCACTTGTGTTCCTTTATGTACATATAGACATAGCTCACTGCAGAATGCTTGCTGTACATGCAGAAGGTCCTTCGTGTCTTCACTTTAAAAGATCAGCTAGCAGTGAGTTCTCTCTGAATTGTCCCCAGTCAGAAAAGAACAATGCTGGAACAGATGGGCAAATAATCTTGTAACAGGCAGCATCCTGCATCTGTGCTTTCATAAAGGTACGGGAGAGAAAGGGGGTGGTGAAGGATAATAATATGTAAAAAGCTTTCTGCTCTGCGTAAAGAATTTTCCTGCTCATTTTTCATGGCACTTTCAGGTTACATAGTTTCTGCTGTGCTTTTTCAAAGTAATTAGGATAAAAAAAAAAGAGCTGGTTTTGTTTGGAATTTTCTGAGCAGATAAAATGGCAAGAGACATCCTATCTTCTGAAGCCATTTTGAGATCCCATTTAGCAGGGACAACCGCAGGGGGTGGGGTCAAACTAATGATGGTTGTGACAGCACAATTGAATCCCCACTCTTTTTTTGCACATACCACATGTTTGACCCTTGGGGTTTGAATCACAAGGTCACAAGCCACCCTCTTGATTCTTTTTTTTAAACCTTCTTCCTTACAGATGTGGGCATTTGAGCCTCTGTTTTTTGGGGGGAGGTTCTTTCTGCTCTCAAGATATTACACAGTAGGCTTTGCAGAAGAATAAGAAGAGACCTGGCTGTTTACATCAACTCCCCATAACTAATCCCTCATGGCACATGCAACAATTGTAGATTTTGACTCCACAAAGTGTTTATTTCCAGAAGTGAAATAAATAAATAACTAGGCATATGAATTTTCTTTCAAACTGACTTATTATTGAACAGGTTTTTTTTTTTTTTTTTTTTTTGCTAAACATCCATAATTTGAAAATTACTTTATTTAGCCACCAGTTATTTAATGTCATGGGTCTATTAGCTAAACTCGGGAGTAAAAGGGGGGAAAATAGATTTGGATCCCTTGATTAATTACAAGGGAAGGTTTTCATTGCTGAGAACCAGCAAGGAACACCATGCTCCCACTGCCACAGCCCAGAGGTAGGAGAAAATGAAAGATCTATCTCATGTTTCTGTCTGTACATTTGCATCAGGATACATTCTTCTACCCCCAATCTTCCTATAATGGTTCAATAAAAATGGATGGAAGCCTAATTAAAATTTCTTACAAGCTGTGGTTTCTCCCTGGAATTGTGATTAACTTGACATTCATATATTTTTCACACTACTGCTCTCTAATGCAGCAATTGCATTTCTCAAAATTTCATTATCAATATAAAACCATTAGGTGTTACTTCTGGCAAAACCTGATTACTGGCTAAACAGTTTAGGAACCTTTTTCCTGTAAAATGAAAGCCAGGATTGACTTATGACCAATATATGCAACATGGTAGGGCCAATCCAGAAAGGATTGGCTTCTATGTTGACTTGTCTCTGATGCAGTAATACCATGAGAAAATATGAACACTTGCAAGGGAAAATTTGTCTCCTTTCCACAATATACTTAACTTGGTTTAAAAAAAAAAAGATTTGCACAAGATTTGCACTTGGCATCTTGTGTGCACAAGACATTGAAACAGAAGCTAACAAGAAACAATGGGTTTGTCCAACAAGCATGTTTTATTTTGATTCTATTTTATTGATTGTATAGGATGAAAAGTAGGTAGGGCTACTATTTAGGAAGGTATGAGTGTGTTTTGAGAATATTGCAAATGTTCTACCCCATATCCTTATTGTACATCTGGAGACAGTAGACATCCTATGATTTCGCAGCTTATTCTTGTGAAGCAGGGGCCATGGACAAGTAAAAAGAACACAGGTCGAATGATCAGCTTTGATGCTGTCTGATTCCAGAAAACAAGGGAGGTTGACAGTAGATCTCTTAGAAACTCAGTGTCCATTGAGCAATTTTATGTTCTGTGAGCATTTCCAGATTGACAAGCTATCAGATTCCACCCTTTTGCTGAAGAACTGAGCCTAAAGGAAACAGCCTTCTGTCCTAGGATTTACCACACTGCTTGAACTCAGGTCAGCAACACTGCCTGGCTTAATACATTGCCTTGGTGGAATGAGCAACCTGTGACTGAGTATAGCAGTCTTGTGATGAGCCTGGAGCTGCCATCAATGCAGATCTGGAATTTTGGGCCTCAGACTTAAGGATTTTTAGGAATCTTGGGCTTATTGGGTATTTTTTCTCATTTAATTTTCTCAGGCCCAATGCCTCTTCAGTCAGCATTACTGGACTTATTATTGTATTTGGCTCTGGCCTTCAGGGCTTTCAGCCTCTCCCAAGAAAAATCATTTTTTATGTTTGAAATTTCATTCTGATGTTTGAAATCATTTCACAAGTGTATTAAATGGAGTATGCTGTTGCATAATGATAGGTTTCTGTTAATATTTCCAAGATGACAGTTTATTGTTTGTCTATCAGATTGAGTTATACTAGCCCAGTCTTCCAGTGTTTTGTTTGTTTTAGTTACTCATCCTTATTAATGCTGTCTTCAAAATGGGCTTGACATGTAGATCTACCTTGCAGGATGGTACTAGTTATTAGCTAATTACAGTACTTACTAATAGCTCACTAGCACTGATGATGTTATCTAGTCAGGTAATGAAATATCCACAAGCAAACAACCAAGCTCAGAGAACACAAAGAACTCTACTGTTAGCTATCTTTTTACACAAGCTTTAAGAAATCTGAAGTGCCATTTAAATCCACTTTTAATATAATTTTGAAGTCTGATGGCTTCAGATGTACAAATGGCAATTTTGTATATTTGGGTGGACAAGATAGCTTCCAGATCAGTGATAAGTAATAACATATCATCCCCTGAACCCCTAAATTGGGCAGTTTGTTATGTATGAATTGAACAAATTGCCTTTGATAAATACAACTGTAATCTAAAAGAAAAAAAGAAAAATCATGGTCCCTGCTTGGTAGCCTTGTAAGCAGAGCCAAAATGCTCAGTATCCATTTCCAATTCTGCCCTGAAAGGCAAGCAATAAATGGGAGAATGATGACAAGACATAACAGTAAAATAATCTGCCTGAAGCTTGGCTTTGTTAGGCTGTTGTAGCTTTCCTGTCCTTCTTTCTATCCTTCCTCTGCTGTTAATTATTCAAATGCTTGCAAGCAGCAAAATGGCCTTGTTTTCCTTTAGGTGTAATTAGAGCAATCAAATTCAGTTTGTAATACTGAAAAGGAAATGTGCTGCTATTCTTGATTGCCATGTCTCTGTTGTGGGGCTCTTTCTTGATCCTGCCTCTGTCTTTCTTCCTGCTCTTTTTTTTTAAAAAAAATATTTGTCTGTCTGTAGGTGTCCATGAAACAGACAAGATGTTATATAGTCTGTTAAATGCTAGTGAGAAAAAAAATAAAATGCTACCCTGTTTCCCTCAAAATGAGACATCCCCTGATAATAAACCCAATCAGGCTTTTGAACACATGGCAATAAGGCCAAGCACTTATTTCAGGGTTCAAAAAAAATATAAAACAGGGTCTTATTTTTGGGGAAACATGGTACTTTTATTTCCAGTATATTCCTGAAGGGTAAATTGGTGTTTCTTAATAGTTATTTATTTATTAAATTTATATGCTGTCTTATCTCACTGTCAAGCCACTTGAGGCTAAAAGATTTAAGTTGCCGCTATGATGCCCTCCCCACAACACAGTGCTGGAACATATACAGCACATCGGTAGAGTTAGTGCTCATTGAAGCATGTGATTCTCAGATAACTGAAGCACTTTTTGTTTTTTCTTCATTGTTGCTCCCAGCAAGTCATTTCAAAATGATGACTTTGCTTCTTATCACTTCTTGAAAAGTCTGTAAGAGATAAATTTCTCTCTCTCTCTCTCTCTCTCTCTCTCTCTCTCTCTCTCTCCCTCCCTCCCTCCCTCCCTCCCTCTCTCTCTCTCTCTCTCTCTCTGTGTGTGTGTGTGTGGTGTGTGTGTGTGTGTGAGAGAGAGAGAGGGAGGGAAGACAAAAGATGCAAGGAGATCTGACTTCTACAAATATTTGCACATTCTTCAGCAGTAGTTCCTTGTAGCACAGTTTCCAATAGCAATCTGACAGTCCTCTTTGTTAATGAATATCAGTATCCCATTTATACAGGACTCAACCCTTTCAGCAATCATAGGGTTGACTGATAGGGTTTCCTTAAACTTTCTGCCAATAAAAGAATATTAAAGTAGCAAGGAGTGTGCTGCCTGAGAATGAACACAAGTCTTTCTGTTGCATGTTTGCTTCTCGTTAATAATATTGATTTTTGCAATTAGAATTGCCTTGCTTTCATTTAATGAGTTTCTCAATGGGATTGAAAATACTCTATATATTTTTTTGTTTTTGCCAGAGATCCATTGCATCCTTTCCTTTTCTTGATCTTTAACAAGAGAAGTGCTCTCTTGTTTTGCTATGTGCTATTTATGGAAGCACATGATCGGGCGAATGTCAGTGCATTCTTGATGGTAGGAAACAAGCTAATGCTGCCATTACAGGTGTGATTACTCCCCATGAGTTGGCATCTCATCAAAAATACCAGCCAGTATTTGAGCAGAGGGTGACATTTTAATATCCTCATGAAATTGCAAGGCAAAGTATTAATCCCATAATTTTCCCTTTCTTTCTGTTGGATAATTATACCTGCCTTTTAAAAAAAAATCTTCCCTGCAGTTGTGGTTGGTTTGGAGGTGGCTTTTTCTTACTTTGGTGCAAACTGTACACCTTTCAAAGTATGGTAGATTCTCATGTTTGTGAAGGTTCAATTCCACCACTGTAAATTTTTGTAGGCATGGCAATATTTGGGGATATTTTTGTGGCAGGAGATGGAAAGGTTTCCCGCAAGATTCATATATCTGTTCTTGGACACATTAAACGTGAATTTGAAGAAAAAGTGTCCAGATGTAGGAATCAATGCAAAGAAAGACTGTTCAAGATAGAGGTTATGGCCAGCGTTACGCCAGCCAGCATTACCTTATGCATTTTTAGTGAGCAGCGAAAATATTTCTTATTTATGGGGTATATATCTGGATAAATATGCCTAGGGCTTTGCATTACTGTTCTATTACTGATATTTGATTTAAGTCTTGCTATGTTTCTTAGTTTAAATTTGGGTTTGAGTTTTTGCAACATTTTTTTTTTGGTCAGACACAGTATGAATTCTTAGTGGGTTGTTTAATCTTGGCATTATGCTGAATATATTAATAGGTGGTTTAACTGGCCCATTGGAATGTTGTCTGTGTTTATTTAATTTTTCCTGATAAATGAAATGAATTATGCATGTACTGTAAGGGAATTTTTCTGTTACATTTGATGATGTACTGCTGTATTACTATTGTTCTGAGATTGTTTTAAGCCATGTTGGGTATTGAAGTCTGTTGGAAAATATCATGTTATATAAACTGATGATAGTGAAGATGCCAATCTATGCTAAAAATATACAGGCATTATGCATATTTCAAAGCAAGGGCTTGAAATTCAATGGTAATTTTGTCACTTTCTGGGGCTATAAAACTCCTGATTCAAAGCCTGAAAGGGCTGAATCAGAGTGGACAACAACACACCAAATAAGCAAATTATATCTACTTTGTTAGAAATACCTATCTTGGATATTTTTAGTTTATATTAGGCAAGAGAGGAAAGAATGGAATATGAATATTTTAACATGATTTACCATCAATTGTTTCTCTTGTGCCTTTTATGGTCCCATACATATTTCACCCCTTATGGACACCTATTCTGTAACTTTATCTATATTCTATTCAATTGTATTACATTGACTTATAAAAAGTAATCGTGTTGCAAAAGTAGCATTACTAGCAGTAGTTATAATCTTATTACACATAACTGCATCAAGTATTGATATTATTTTGCCATATACTTTCTGGGGGAGGAGAAGAAGAAGATTATATCTTTTTCCAGTACAAGTCTATGTAAGTGTACTGAAAGGTAAGCCTTATTGTATTTAACTTTATGGATTTATTTAGTAAATGTGCTTGGATTACAATTGCAGTGCCCTTCTGTTCAGACCAAGCATTCTAAATAAATTAGACAAGAGCGTCTCACAGAAGTGCTGTTCTTCTCTTAGATTCCAAAAGAACACATTAAAATCCATCATGAAGTTAGATTAGTTTTAGCTTGGAAAAATGTTTTTGAAAAAACTAGGAGTGCAGTTATTTTGCCTGTTTCAGGTATGGCTTGGTGTAAAGAAAGGCAGAGTCCAGTTATTTGCCTCAATAAGCTTTACATGTTTATTCAGCTGAATAAAGATGCCCCCCCCCCACTTAGTAAGAGGCAACACTGAACATACTTTTACACTCATATTTATATGTTTGCTACATTGTCAACTTCGCCACCCAGAAGCACTGGCACACTCTATCCCAGACAAGCTGGCACACTCTAGATAAGATAAAGAAGTACAGAAATAGCCATCCACCACCCTTGGAGATCCTCCAAGGACATTTGGTGTCATCTCAGGGACTTTGGTTGTTTCTTGAGGAACTCTCCATGACCTTGAAGGCCTGCAGATGCAACAGTGCCATCGCTGCACAGTGCACATATGCTTCCTCAATACTGTCAATAGAAATATTAGATTCCTGGTCAACACAGTTTTCCCAAACAAATAGAGAATATCATTATTATGATTTGGTAAAGGAGCACAGTTTGAAAAATACCTCTGCCTCCAAGCAAGTTCTCCTCTTGGAAAGGAGTTGCACACCCTGTAACATTGCTTTGGGATGGGTGACTTCAGAATGCATGACACATCAGACCACAGCCAGAGACCATTGTCACTGAGAGCTGCATGGTAGGTTTGTTTGGACTGATGATGCCTGCTTTGTGCTCTAGACTGTGAATTGTGTCATAGTCTTTCCACACACCCACATCCTGCTTTTTATCACTGCCGGCATAGCTTGTTGTGTTTATATTTTGACAGACAAACACATCACAGATACAACTCATGTACTGATCTACGTGGGAGATAAGACCTCTCAGCTTTGCTTCATTGAAAATCCAACTGACAGCAACAGGGAAAGTCATTGATTTCTGTCAAACCCATTGTTGACAGTTTAGGGTTACAAGTTCACAGGGACGGTGCTGCCTATGAAATGTAGACTGTGTGCATTTCAAGTTTTAACACTTTAGATGACGGTCTGACAGACATTTCCTTGCCCTTCTGCATTCCGCTGCATAAGAGTACTGCAAATATATTGGTTAATTTCCTGGTTTATTGTGTGGTGCGTGGCTGTATGTGTCTGAAATAATGCCTGCAAAAAGTATAAAGTAAATCAATACTCTCCTTCTCATGGTTTTTCTTGATCCATTGGATGACTATCAACATACTTAATTAATTTTATTTGGCATTGTTTTTTGAAAAACTTCTTTAATGCCAACTCCATAATTTGAACTCAACAACATTCAATTTCATTTCAAGTGTCACCAACTTTCTTCACTTTCCAATCTTCTACACACACACACACACACACACACACACACACACACACACACACTGTGTTTTTTTGTAGTTTCTGTTTTGAAGAAATATTGACCCAGACATTGTCCATATTGTTTGTTTGTTTTTTGATTGCCTAGCTTTAGTTTTTGCTAGATAAAAATGAAGGCATACTTTGCAGCAATGATCTTTCCTTATTAAGGTTAAAGTATGGATAACAATAAAAGAAAATTGTGGCTTTTAATAAATAAGTAAGATTACATAGAATTCACTGCATTTTAAGGCTAAACTGCTAAAGCTTCTATAAAGTTGACAAGACCAATCAGCAAAAACAAATGATAACTCATTCCCTAGAATTTATTAAAGCTTGCTACAGCTTTGTGTGGATTGGTGGGCAGGTGTGTGCACCTACAGTATATGCTAGGATGAATCTAAAATGCTTACTAAAGAAAGAAGTTTTATGTATTACTGGTGTTGCCTCCATATGTATGTCAATAGCATTCTAGATCAGTACTCCCCTGGGGAGGGGAGGGGCAGAGTGGCACACATGCGCATGCACTGCTCAACTTGTGAGAGTGGCAGGCTGGCATGCAAGCACATGCTTTCACAGCTCAACTTGCGCAAGTTGAACTGTGTGCACATATCCATGCGCGCTGGCCTGCTGCATGTGCAAGTCGGTTTCAAATAGGCCATGACCTGGTAGTGGTCATGGCCTATTTGAAAATAAATAGTGTATATATATTCTGCAGCTAGGGCTGCAGAAAAACCTTGATTACGTAGGAAAAACCTGGCTAGAGGAAACACACACACACACACACACACACACACACACACACACACACACACAGGCATATGTATATGTATGTATGTATGTATGTATGTATATATATATATATATATATATATATATATATATATATATATATTCATATATATATGCAATATATAAACATATGGCATAATGTGCAAGACACAGTAACATATCAAATAGGGAGATGCATTGTTAGCAACTTGTGAATATAGTTAATCTTCCCAAAAAGATGAGTAGTGATTTTTGTGGTTGTGTCAGTCAATAGTCATAAAGAATAGTTTATATATCTTTCAATGTAAATATTGTACTTTATGCAGAATTCTAGAACAAATGATGTTTGGCTCAAAAAGCTTGAAATGAAGACAATCTCGTTGTGTTCCATGGGGCTGGCTCTTAACCAAGCATAAATGGACTTGTAGAGTACAAGAATAAAATAGGAGCAGAAAACAGTAAAGTAGTAGTAGGAAATAGTACATTTCTTTTACTTTCCTGCATTTGTGCTAGTAAAGGTTAGTTAACTGTGAACAATACAATTAATGCAGATCCTTGTGTCATTTATAAAAGCTAACAAATCTATAATGGTATGATTTCTTGTAAAATGTTTATTTTGTATTGGAATAATAGCTGTTTATGATCATATAAACTCATACTTTATTTGGTACAATTTAAGCTGTTTTAACTTTGTGACACTTATGGAAACAAGAATATTTTTGTTTCTGAAAGGGTAAGTGGGTGGGTGTAAAGTATCTTTAAAAACACAGAATCCATATTTGTAACTGAGCAGCTATGATTAATATTTGTACCTTCTTGAGTTGTGAACATGAATTTTATAGATTATTAGTCATAATAAAACTTTTTAAGAAGCATATGCTTTCATGAAGTAGAATCTACTTCATCAGATAGATTAAACTGGTAAAGCTATCTATGAACAAGAAAAAATAATCTTATTAAAAACGACATGCTTTTAACTTTGATCTCTTAGGGACATCATAATTCATGGGTGTCAAACGTGATTTCGTTGAGGGTTGTGTTCGACCTTGGGGGGCCGGGGTGGGTGTGACTGGGGTGGACATGATGTCACTTGTGTCAGGGAGCACCTGTGGCAACCCAAGCACTCTGCCAGTAAAACGGGCTCCCAAGCTCCGTTTTCAGCTGCAACAGCCTCCTGTAACACGGGCATCTTGCCCCCCTCCGCCCCAGCTCCATTTTTGCTAGCAGAGGCACAATGGGCCGGTCTTTTGCTGTTTCCAGGCCGGCCCTGCAGGCCAGATCTAAGCATCCCATGGACCGGATCCTTGAGTTTGACACTCCTGTTTTAGAGAATAATCTCTATTAGCAGGGGGTTGTTCTGTCATGATGGTGCTGTACAGAGACTAATAAAACTGCAATAGGATGAATAAGGAGCCTTACCCGATCCTTTATCTGTTTTAAATAGGCCTGGATAGCCAGACATTATTGTGTGGTTTTATTTACATAGTTTAATATAGGTGCTTTTTTAAAGTCTGATTTCCAACTTAACTAAAATTCATTTTATCTTTCTGCATCACTGTTCTTCATCTCAATGGAATTTTTACCAATGGGTTGCACAAATGCAAGTAGATAAATAGATACTACTTTGGTGGGAAGGCAGCAACATTCCTCAAAGTATAGTCATGCCGGGCACATGACCATAGACAATGTATTTGGACAATGCTGGTTCCCTCGGCTAAGAAATGGAGATGAGTCAGGCACTACTGACTCATCTCAGGGAAATTTTTTTTACCTTTTCTGGATGTTTTTGTTTGTTCTTTTGCTGCCCCAGACAGAAAAAGCCTACAGTATGCTTTCTTTCTTCTCTTTTTCAATATTTACTTAATGTTAATGGTGCATTAGAAACCATAGAAAATAAAGAAGTGACTTTTCTCCTGATTAGATTTTCTCTCTAAGAAAAAAATTGAATGGGGGAACAGGCAAAGTTATGTCTGAAATAAAGACGGCTCCAATAAGCTCTGTAGCTATATTCAAAACTTCAACTCCATGTGATTAGATTCACATGAGAGAAGGAGTGAGAATGAATTCATTTGGCCAGGGTGACCTTTGCAGCCCAGAGCCTTCTTAGTGCATGTACACTTTCTGCACAATTTAGAAACTTAATTAGCCATGGTTCTAAATCATGTGGGGAGATTTGCACTGCAGATATTCAGCCTGTAGTGCATGGAGAACTGTGACACCAGGCCATGATGAAGGGGACAAGGCCACTGGTCTTATCCTTACTCTTTCACTCTCAATTGATTCTAATTGCATGTATGTGTGCACACAGGAGAGTGAACTTCTATATAAGAGTCAGATAAAACCCAGATTCCCAGTTAACTGTCTTTTAATGGGGTGACCTGCACAGAATTCATGACATCCGTCATTCAAGGGCCATTAGCAGTAACTTTCTGATGGTGCTCTGTCTCTGCCACTTTGTGCCATATATCATTGCTGCTTTCTTCCAGCAAGCTTTGCTTTTGTAACTCCCTAGAAATGAATAGTGGCTATCTGGATTCTGGCATGATTCTCTAGGGTATAATAATTAAACCAGGGTGGAATTCAATTTAAATCCACACTTGACCTATTCCTGGTGAGTACTCTTGTATGCTATTAAAATCTGAGCATGGAATCAGTATGAACTACCTATATGTTACATATTTTGAACTAAGGCACAGAATTATTAGAATGGGAAAGAACATTAAAGGAGCTAGAGAAAATGATTGCTGCTTAGATGCAAGCCGCTTAGGTGTGCCTTGGATTGATTTCAATATTTCCCTTCTGGATACATACATAACTAAATCCACAAGTGCATATGAGAAATATACTAGGGAAAATAACCTGTGCAAGCGTTCTGCTGATTGATAATAGGCATTGGGTTACATGACTCTGCCCCCATCTCAGAGATAATCCTTCTCAAAATGAGGGAAGAGATCTTCCTGAATATAGCTGAATGGACATGTGAAAGCTTTGTTGCAGGTGTACAGACTGTTCATGCAGATATCAGCAGAAGGGACTAAGTCAAGTGTGCAACACTGAGAGCGAAGTTGTATGCTTTCCCCATCTCATATGTTTATGTTTTCAATAACTAGCATATTTGAATAAACCTCATGGGTCATTAGGATAGAAAAGTGGAAAAAGAGACAGAGGATTGTTTCAGTATATGCATTCTACACCATTACAATAGTGGATATGACTTAAAACCGGAGCTATTTATTTCTATTTATACAGAAATTCTATTCTATTGATTCTTTGTTTGTGGTTTAGGATGCTACTTGAACCTAGCCATTTGTGATTTACCCAATAAATCAGGCAAATTGTGATTTATTGTGAAGTGTGGAATAAGAGTCTGGAAGCCGGCTGCACAGTTGACTTTATTTCTTGTGGTTTGCCTTTAATTCTGTTTCCAAACAGGCATTCTAGGAAGTTGCCTTGCAGATGAAAGCTCCTGTATCTGCCAGCCCTCAGAGTCAGAGGTTTCATCTCTTCATGTGGATTGTATGCCAGTTCCATCAGTATTGGCAGAGGAAAACTCCACAATTACTTTCTTTCATTCCTTCATCTTCACGGGAGGATTACTCCAGTTAATTCATGACAACATCAAGATTCCCAGAGTAGTGCCACTAAACACATCCAGTTCTTGTAGCTGTTGCAAATAGTTACCGTAAGCTTTACCTGAAGACCTGGGAACAGCTTGTGAAAATATTTACAGGTTTTCCATAATAGCCAGCGGGGAGAGAAGATTTGTTGTAAGAGAAGAATTGTCGTTCTTATTCCAACAGTCATGAGGATAGACTAAACTTAGTGGTGCTTAGTTGATTTGGGTACCTCAGACATCTAATGGCTGAACAGAGATTCAAATCTGTACTTCCCAAATGTATTGCCCTTCAGTGCTACACGTATTTTATAAAAAAAAAAATACGATGAAATATTAACTGCTCACAAGATGTTAACTGGTAGCCTTACATTCTTTATTTTCTTGTTTCTTTTCTTTTGCTCTGTTATGGAACAACAATGTGGTTGTTTGCTACAACTGATTCTGTTGAGATTCAGCAGGTGCTTCACTGGTTGGTTTTTCTATAACCCATGGCTAATTTTGAAGTACTGAATCGATTAACAATTTACAGGATATGGATAGAGCCGTAATTGCAGCCTCTGTTTTGCTGGCCAATCCAGTTCTCATTTAAATCAATTGCAGTTTTCGTAGCAATTTCAGCAGCAGCCAGACTAGGACTTTATTTTCTTTTTTCCTAAGCCTGCCATTACTAGGAATTGACTTTTGTCTTTGCCCAGGGGCCTCAGTGGCAGGCACAACAAAAAGAGAATAGCTTTCAAGATAGAATAAAGAGCAGATGTGCACAAAGTTGAGCTTTTTCCAGGGAATGGGATGGTTTTTCTTCCCATTTTCAAATATCTATAACTGGAACTCTATGATATATCTTTCAAACCTTTAATTAAGTCCTCCCTCTGTTTCAGTATCAAATAGAGTACATGCTCCCATTTTTCTTCCTGCAGTGCTTAAGCATAATTTGGTGTCAAACACATGATCTCTGACTAAGGTCCAACCAGATTTACTTGCAAATGTGGTTGGGTCAATAGCATTTGTTTCAATTAGATTTACAAAGAATCTACATTATGGTGCTTTGGCATTCTAGTTGAAAGCGAGATTGCGGGAGGAGAGGATAGACTAAGGCCTGCCAAGCACTTAAATAATTTATGATTTAAAAAAAAAAAGAAGAAGAAGAAGGTAGTGCTATGAGGCAGGGGAAAAAACATAGCTAATATCACTGGCAGGAGTGTTGCACAGCATAGGGGCAGGCAGTTGCCAAGACAAAGCTTGCTACCTATATAGAGTGTCATAGCTTTGATCTGAGAAAATGATTATAACCAGACTTTTTAAATTCATGGCCACAGTTCTGTGTCCAATGAGAAATTAAGGTCTTAAAAACTTGAGTGTTGGAGGCACAACTTATGAAATACTGAGGGCAAGAATGAAATTTGAACCTTGGTGCACCTTTTTGCCCATAATCTGGGCAATTTATTTGACTGAAACAAAGAGAGTGACTGGCTGAAAGTAACCCAGTCAACTTTCATGCCTAAGGCAGAACTAGAACTCACAGTCTCCTGGTTTCTAGCCTGGTGCTTTAACCTTGAGCACTGCAACCCATATGCCTCTGAGAGAGTGCATCCACTCTACTAGCATCACAGAGGATGTTATCCCTTGGGGAAACTCCAGCATAGCTACAAATTCAACCCCTGTAGCCACTTTAGAAGGAGTACATCCCTAGCTGCTATCCACTAGGCTAAACTGGTTTCAGATATGGAAAACAACATTTGGTTTTGCCAATAGAAGTGCAGTACGCTTATTTTCTGTGTAGGTCCACATGACATATTTAAGCTGTACAGGGAATTGTGCTTGATTTGGTGGTGTGGCTTATTTCAAATTCTGATTCACTTTAGAGTATATATACTAACCTTGGGTTCCTAGTCATAGTTTACCACAAAACCCATCCTTCCTCATTTGCTAAGCGGCTGAGGGTGATGAGGGTTGAAGTCCCACAGTATTCATGGAATCTCTGTTGTGTTTGGTGAGAACATCTGAAGCTTACTTTTTCTTTTTCATTGTCTTCATTAGTAAACTGAGTCTACCATGCACAGAATGGAGAGGAAGAAAATGAAGAGATTTGGGGGGTAGGGTGGGAAAAAGGACAGACACATTCTATATAGGAAAATGCAATGAAATCTCAATTCAGAGTTTGAAACTATATAATAATGTAATATTACTGAAGCTAAGAAAATCTAGGCCCATTAAATCCTGGTTTTAGAATAACGATGGAGTTGGTAGCCATAAACTTAAATACACAGATACATTTAGGAACCGCATGCATTTTTACCTTGATTTCTAGGATGGTTTAAATCTTGGCTTCAGGACTAATGATAACAATGTAGGAATGAACATCAGGGTAGCCAAAATCTGCACTAAACTTCTGTGCTTTGCATTAAGAGGATTGGAAAAGCTTAAGAGCTGTGGAGCATAATATGCAGGTGTAAAAAGAAGGTATATGGTGTATAAGGGAAAGATGCATGTTGAGCAGAAAGTTTAAACAGCATTCTGTTCCATCAGCCCCAGGAATCCTGAAGAAATGAGCAATGACTTACTAACAACAGCCTTTAATTGTTATTATAATAGTGATCATTAAAGGCACACTATCAGTGGGGAGCTATGCAGCCTCAAGGACTATCCTTCATATAATTTTCTAGTCCCATATATCCAACTTGACTTATTTTTAAGTAAATGAGCTCACATTTATAGTTGGATTCTTGATAATGGGAATTATTTATTTTAAAGAAATTATTCTTTTTATTAATTTGTTAAGGCAGCAAACCTGCCTAATAGCCCTTCCTCCTGCTACAAGAACCCTGTCAACAACCCTGTCAGGTGAGTTGGGCTGAGAGAGCGTGACTAGTCCAAAATCACCCAGCCAACTTTCAGATAAGGTGGGACTATAACTGGCAGGTTGTAGCCTGGTTCCTTAACCATTAGACCAAACTGGGTCCAGTTCAAGGGGTTGGTTATTACCTTTAAAACTCTTCATGGCTTGGGACCAGATTGCCTGGGAATCATCTTGTCCCAGTTACACATCCCTCCTGGTCTTGGCATGGAGGGCATGCTGCAAATTCCGTCAGTTAAAGAACTTTGGCTGGTGGGATCTAGGAAGAAGCCCTTCTCTGTCATTTCTCACTCCCCTTGGAACATCTTACCTGCAGAGATGAGGTGAGGTAACCCCCTCCCCATGCCTTCCAGAAAAGTATTTTCTGTCAATTAGCATCTAAGATTGTTATACAATCCCAGGGATTCTGGTGGCTCGAGGGCACTCCTTCTGCTTTGTTAAAATTTTAGCCTTGTTAATTTAACTCTGGTTTATTATTTTTAATTTGTACATTTTAATCTTGTTTTTAATCTTGTTTTTTAATTGTGGTTTTAACCATGTTTTTATCTTATTTTATGATGTTTGTAAACAATCCAAAGTCACTTAGCTGAGTTGGGCAGTAGAGAAATTTGATGAATAAATAAACTGACTATAATTACTAATTAATTAAAGTAATATTTCATTACTGATAGAACTGAATGAAAATATACTCTAGCTCATATAATTTGACCAACTGAGTTACAGCATTGGAAGATGGAGTTGGGTTAGACTGTTGATTGTAGTTTCTCCTGTTCCACTCCTGGAGTTTGTGATATTTGTAGGCACCCAAGGCAAGAATAAAGCTATGAAAGTGTAGCCAAAGGGGTCTTTGATTGCCCCAGTGCCAGCCTTATCAGGTAGACCATAGATATAACATAACCAGATCAGCTAATTTTATTTTATTGTAAAGCTACATCAAGAGTATCTTGCAAGTCTGAAAGTACAATTTCTCTGCCCTCATCTTTACAATCCTATAATTGGGGGAGGTGAGTCTTCTTGAGCTGCTTGCTCCACCCACTATGGCTATAGGCAATGATCTCCCTTTACCTGATGGTTCCCCAGGAAGCATCGCTCCACCTGATCTCCCAGTATCTTTCCCACATACCATTAGATCCAGGCTTCATTTCATCATCTAGCACTCACACAGTGTGTCTAATTACACAGTGTAATTAGAACCAGTTTGTTTATTTATTTATGTGGCTTTTGTTTTGTTTTTAAAGACTGCTCGAGTCTTGACACAGCCATTTGGGGACAAAGTAAAGGAAGGCAGATTGTCGAAATCTCAAGAGGTGAGAAAAATCTAGTCAGTGTAATTTGTAATCCCCAGAAGGAACACCAGAATAATAATGGGAGTAAGGAATAAAAAACAAAGCCAAACTTTCTTTCCAATATATTTCTGGGACTGCACTGCTCTTCAGAATTAAACAAGCAAGCAAAGTAATCATCATCTTCATCATTGTTACCACCACCACCAGCATCGTCTTTTAATCATTGTAGAGGAAAGGATGGAGCCTGATAGTGCCACAAATAAAGATTAGTTTCATTCAACTTTTATGAGCTGTTAAAACCCTAATGGAGAGGTTTGTACTATTCATGTTCCCCAGCAGTCAGCAGCACCTAGCCAGTCTCAGATTAACCTTGAAAAACTGGCCAGGTTTCTAGGTTTGTAAACTAGTTTTGGAATTTTTTAAGGTAATTTTTTTAAGTCACTTTAAAAAAAGATAACTTGAAAGAAGGCAGTAGCGAATCACGTAGCCTGATCCATATAGTCACTAGGAGTTAAGCTTAATTGTAAGTGCTGCTTAATTTTACTGAATCATTTTATTTTAACTATTCCTGTGGGGTAGGATAGGATCATTTTTTTAATACATTTTTCTGCACCTATAGTTTTGTATTGTGCAGCACTGTACAGATATACCTAAAACGTCAGTACCAAATTGGCATCAGAATTGGTTTTTGGCCAGGTGGTTCATTCCTCTGTACAATGCAATGCAGAAGAAACAAGTGCAAAATAATCATTTTGCTTTTTGAATCTCTAGATAGCTTCAAGAGAAGCATGCTCCCTTTCTTCATCCATTACTCAATGCTTTAGCACAACCAGATTTTCTTCAGTGCACACAGCTGTTCTTTGTTCATAGTTTCTCAAATGGCTTTGCCTGACATCTGTGTTGGTAGCTGGTTCTCCCGGGATGTTGTTGTTTACTGTTCTGTCATTTCTCTTTTGTCTTGTATCTACTCTTCTGTTGAATGAACTTGATCAAATTAGAATTCTGTACAAGTGGAAATACCTAGCCAATTTTAGCTTATTTCAAAAAACTAAACAAGGTTATGCCTTTCTTCGATGGGCACTTCTGTGAAATCCTCCAGCTATAAACTAGACTGGGAAGTTGAAGAAGCATCCCAACTTTAACTTACCCTGTTTTTTTGCCATGTGACTTTCTAGATGTTGAGGAGTAGGGAGGGGAGATTATTGCATTGTGTTGGGATCAGAAGCTCATTTAGACTTTATCCTAACTCAGTAAGTTCATGTATAACTTTACCCATTTCCAAATCAAACACATGAGACATAGCAAATCTCCATAATCAGTGCCAAGTTATCCCAACTGCTTGAAGGATTATATTATACACGGGGAGTATTGTGTGTGTAGGAGGAGGCACGTGTTTGAATAAGTGATAGGTTTATGTTCGTTTTTTGCTTTTAAATTCAGGCTTTCAATTGAAAGTGAATATGGAATTGTTTGTGTATTTCTTCCCTCTGGGCACCATCCAGATGGAGAACGTTTGCAGTAATTATGCATTTTTAGCCAAACCTTGCTGTCAAACCCTGGTGACAAATGCTGCAATAGCTTTAGTGGATCAAACTTTGGAGCAACAGTCCTCTCTACCCTGTGAAGAAATAGTGGGAAATGCTGACTGTAATTGATAGGAACATTACTTACCATCAAAGATTTCTATTAATCAATTCTTGAAACATAGAATTATCATCTTGGCAGTCACATACACCTAAAGCAAAGTACCACAAGCCACTATTTCCGTTAGTTAAATGTTTTGGTTGGCAGACATTTTGTTCACCCTCCCTGGACAGTTTTAGCCAATTGTTTTCCCTTCATTTTGTTTTCCTCTCATTTTATTTATAAACAAAAGTAAAATATATCTCTGTTAATGATACTGCTGCTTTGCTTCTGGTTTAACCTTCAAATGACATTCTCTGCTATTGGAAGAGTGATGAACATGGCTGACAGAGACAGTGAAATGTACTTAGAAGGCAGTTTGTATGGCTACAGAGGACCATCTGTTAATGTCAGTGTTACAGAGAAAATGCATTAGGTCTTGAGGTGATCCTTATTGGAAAAGGTGCTGTATGTGATTTTTTTTACTGTATGAATTCTTTGCATGTTTTGTCCAAGCAGAAGAGTATTCAATTGACTTCAAGGCATTTTGTTAAGTCAGCTCACCCGGTGGAATCCAATATTTGAAAACCTGATGTCCCCATCCTTATTGGTGCACAAAAGCTGGAAAATCAACTGATGTGCATAGTCTAACTCTGGATTTAATGCTTCAAACAGAAGGGTTAGTAGATGATCTTCAAGGGCTTCTTAATTTCTATAATTACTTTAGAACTATTCTCAGGAGATTTTATGGAGATTAACTTTAATTCCTTTGATCAGGGTTTACAGATGTTAGATGTTATAGTTTCCCATGCATCGTTTTTATTTTGTTTAAACCATGTTCAGATATTACAAAAAGGTAGAAACTCAGTAAAGGGACATGATAGGATGAACCCTATTTTTATGACATTTTATCAGTAACAGATAACTTGGAAAGACACATATATGTTCAGTGAGGTTGCCAGCGTGAAATCCTCTTGTATGTACAAAAGCTTCCACTTGAGTTTAAATTTATCAGGTAGATCGTCTCAGAAAACAAATTCCACAAAAAAATACTGGAACCCTATTTTATTGATATATGCTATAGTAACAGAATCTTGAAACCCAGATGACATTTCCCATTTCTCCCTTTTATATTAAAGAGAATTAAGATGGAATCAGTTTTTATTTCAAACATTTCCTTCCTTTCCAGGACTTTTCATGCTTTGCTAACTGTGGTATTCCTTTCCCAAGGCCATCTCTGTGGTTTTATACAGAACCTTGATGAGGCAGAGTTCAAGCCCACATTTATTTATTTATTTATTTATTTATTTATTTATTTATTTATTTATTTATTTATTTATTTATTTTTAAATTTGTATACTGCCCTTCTCCCTGAGGACTCAGGGCGGTCAACAGCCAAATAAAAACATAAACTACAAACATTAAAATACAATTAAAAAGATACATATAAATTTGGCCCCATGATTAAAAACAATAACAAACAATTAAAAAACATTTTAAAAAGTGTTAGCCAGCCCGGCTTGCTGGAAAAAAAAGGTTTTAAGGGCACGGCGGAAGGCACCGAGGTCTTGGATTCTCCTTATCTCTGGGGGCAGCTGATTCCAGATGGTAGGTGCCCCCACAGAGAAGGCCCTCCCCCTGGGGGTCTCCAGCCTACATTGTTTGGCTGATGGCACCCCGAGGAGGCCCTCTCTGGGAGCGCACAGGTCGATGGGAGGCCGTCGGTAGCAGCAGGCGGTCTCAAAGATAACTAGGTCCTATGCCATGGAGCGCTTTAAAGGTGATAACCAACACCTTGAAGCACACCCGGAAGACCACTGGGAGCCAGTGCAGCTCACGCAGGAGAGGTGTTGTATGGGAGCACCATGCAGCTCCTGTGACTACCCGTGCGGCCGCATTCTGGACCAGTTGGAGCCTCTGGGTGCTCTTCAAGGGGAGCCCCATGTATAGAGTGTTGCAGTAATCCAGGCGAGAGGTGACAAGGGCATGAGTGACTGTGCACAGGGAATCCCGATCAAGAAAGGGCTGCGACTGGCAGATCAGGCGAACCTGACTATGTGAAACAACTCAACATATAAGGTTCTCTTGTGCAGACATCCTATCACAAACATGATTTTCAAAAGGCAGAGTCATCCTGCAAAGGGCTTAAGTCAAAGAGAGACAGACATAACCATATCATTTTTATCTGGCCTTAGTTCCATTTAGGAATTCAAAGTGACATGGGGTTCTCAGTTATTCTTGCTTTCTACTGCTAATTCAGATCTGCTTAGTCTCAGTAAGGTTACTGTGTCCTGAACCCACAGATAATGCACTGGACCTGATGGGTACTCTAAATAATATGGTTATGAAGTTGAAAAAAATCTTGCAAAGACAGAAATCTCTGGGGTGACTTTGTTATATTGAATCGCTTTTACTGACTGAAGCAGAGTTGAATTTTGAAAATTCCAGCAAAAGCCTAAGTAGAAGTTTTCCTTTTTGGATAATAAATGAATCTAGGTGAAATATATAATAAAATATAGAATAAATAGAATGATACAAGTTATGGCACACTGTCTAGGTCTTTTGGGGGCATATATGTAAGAAAAGGATGGGGCAATGCTGCAATATTGCCTTAATAATTCTGTTCTTCTTTGTCTGCACCATTGCCACCCCCATCACAGGTGCTGCGATACATAAAGCTTTTCCACCATTTGACCAAAGTTGACTAAATTCAGTAGCTTCAGTCATGGTGACAAGGCTTTATCAATTACTCTTGCATTGGCATACTACTTCGGTTTAACATGTTTCATGTATAGTTAATGCATTGTTCTTTAGAAAAAAACAGAAATGGACACAAAATTATATATGAATAGTAATTAAAGATGAAACATTCTATCTATTCTATCTATTATCCATCCATCCACCCACTCATCCATCCATCCATCCATCCATCCATCCATCCATCCATCCACCCCCATACATCAAAATATTAAAAAGGAGCAATACTGGTCTGTTGTGTCAAAATTGGTGTGATATTTGTGTTGCATTCTCTTTTATGTTCTGAATGTGCCCAAGTGAATAAAGTTAAACCAGAATAATTGTCAAGTTTGTAAAGGAATAGTGAAGAATTCAACCAGCTGCTGCTTAGAAACACCACATTCTTCTGAAAAAGCTCTGACTCAATAGAATGCTGTTGTCATCTGCCTTGGCAGCAGAATGGAATTCGAGTCCCTTCCCCTGAATGCACATTTCACAACCCACAAAATGGATAAGGAAGGCATGAGCTAGTATCAATTCTCAGTACTTATCAGCAGATGTAGCCTGAGTTAGATTTGACAATGGGGAGAAGGTGAATCACTGGATGAAGTGTGCCCTTCGCTTCTCCTTTCCCTCTCATCTCAGGTTTGTCCTTTATGTTCAATCCAAGCACCACATTTTCTCATCTCTTCCTTCAGCCGGGGAAGATTGATGTGTAATTAAGATCACTACAGAGATGGATTAAGCCTGCAAAGGCTTCTGTTTCTACTGTGAATCTTTCCCACCCACATTTCTTGTTCTCTTTCTTTCATGCTACCAATTTCTCTCCACAGAGGTTCCTTGTGTGACCTTGGTAGGTGCTGAAGTATTGCCTTTTCCATGCTTAAACCTCCTTAACTTTAGCTGTGAAGAAATTTTCACTTTCACATGACCAACTATTAGGATTTAACTAGAGCGTCATTCAGGAAGCAGAGCTATGAACAATCTTTCTCCCAAGAGTATCAGTCCTCCTTTCCATGAAGTGCTTTTGCATGGGGTTTCTTTTTTGTTATAGTCATTTGCAGGCTGTGTATGAGCACCTGAAGAATGGACCAAATCCACACTCAGAATCTTTTTCTTTTCTTTTCTTTTTTATTCATCCACAATGAACAAAAAATTTTGTTCGCTCTACATGGGGCTACCCTTGAAAAGTGTTCGGAGACTACAGTTGGTCCAGAACTCAGCCGCGCAAGCTGTCGTGGGTGCACCTAGTACACCCACATTACACCAATTCTCCACGAGCTGCACTGGCTCTCTATTGGTCTCCGGTCACAATTTAAGGTGTTGGTTATTACCTTTAAAGCCCTACATGGCACAGGGCCAGGTTATCTTCAAGACCGCCTTCTGCCGCATAGCTCCCAGCGACCGGTAAGATCCCACAGAGTTGGTCTCCCCCGGGTCCCATCAGCTAAACAATGTTGGCTGGCAGTCCTGCAGGGGAGGGCCTTCTCTGTGGCTGCCCCAGCTCTCTGGAACCACTTACCTCCTGAGGTCCGGACCATCCTGACCCTATTGGCCTTCCAAAAAGCGGTGAAGACCTGGCTTTTCCGGCAGGCCTGGGGCCGTTGATCTCGCTCTTGTGATCTGGCGAGATCCGGCCATGAATGGTGTGAATGATATTTTTAATGTTTTTAGTGTTTTTTAATTTTTCAATGTCTTTTTATAATGATTTTTTAAATGTATTGTGAGCCGCCCTGAGTCTTCGGAGAGGGGCAGAATATAAATTTAATTTAATTTAATTTAATTTAATTTAATTTAATTTAATTTAATTTAATTTAATTTAATTTAATTTAATTTAATTTAATTTAATTTAATTTAATTTAATTTAATTTAATTTAATTTAATTTAATTTAATTTAATTTAATTTAATTTAATTTAATTATTTAATTTAATTTAATTTAAAATTCATAGTCCACTGTTTCAGAAATTGTACCATTGAAGTGTAGCAGCTAATCACCGAGAAATGGAAGTGTGGTTTTCTACCATTAAAATTGGATGTGATGAGGGAGGTGGAAAGATGGAAATAGAGAGGAAATGATACTTGAGAGGAGCTACTGTATTTAAGGGTCTATTTTGACATAGGGCAGGACAGGCTTGAGATTGTGTTATATCACTTTTGTGCTCAGCCACAATATTGATGACAACTAGTGAATTATGATCTCAGAGATAAAGAGTTTGTATGGTGTCAGTAGCAGAGATACTCAGCTCTACTTAACCCATTGCTTTAAAGATCTTCAGTATTTTTATGGATGCATGAATAGAATGATCAGATCAAGTTTTACATGAGCATTATTTTAAGGCAAACCGTAGAGAAGATGGAACTTGGAGAAAATCTCAAAGGGCCTTCTACTTGTTTAAATCTGTATGTTGAGATGCATTATGTAACAAGCAACCTATAAGATGCCTTGACTAGCAAAGCTCCCCTGATGTTTACAAACAATACTTGAAGTCCTTATTTGTTTGTTTGTATGCCACCCATGTCACTATTACAAGAACTCTGGTGTATTGTAATATGAATGCAAAGACCAGTTTTTCCAATTTCTAATAGGTTTGCTTTTGGATTCCATGTAGTTATAAATTCAAATCCAATCTGGATTTGGCTTCTTTATACAGAGAAGTAATAGAATGTTTGCATTCACACACTTTGGGGGTCTTTTGAAATGTATATAGTGAGGATAACTTGCTGACCCAGTCATGAGTCTATTGGTTTCCTAACCGGGATCAAGGAGAAAAGAATGAATGAGAAACTACGTGCAAGCCATTACAAGGAGAAATTGGAGAAATAGCCTAAAAGAGAGTGAGAGAAAGCAAAGATAAGCCCCTTGCTCTTCTGATCCCTCCGCAGTCTAAAAAACCACAGACTTTATGATTAATTTAGTAGCCTCTAAAGTACAGCGCTTGTAGTACAGGGACAGAAAGAAGTGTGATTGTATGGTTCCTGCTGTTGATAACACAAGGTTATGCAGATGCTAAAATCCAAGGAGCCATGTAATTCCCACATGGCTGCTTGCTGCTGTGGTACAGGATCAGCATGTGCTAGACAAAGCCAGGCTTCATGTGGAATTTGTCTTGACTAATCCCTAAAGTGATAAGATTGCATATTTTGGTTGCTGAGAGGAAAAACATGATGGGAGGATTGTTGTCAGTTGATGTTATTTACTCTACCAGCATTCTGCAAGAGCACTATTTTATAAAGACTCTATGCTGATCCTTTTTGCAGTCAACAGAAGTTCTAAGGACTATCTCTTCTTGCACTTAACAATGACATGAAGATGCTCGGGCAACATCTTTTTCTTGTTGTGGCCCCATGTTGTTGTTGTTTTCCTTTTATTCCCCAGCCTATGACAGGCTAAAGTTGTCCTTAGTTTTACCAGTGATGAGCTTTCCTCCCTATTTCAACATTATTCAATAACAGCTTCCAATAGTGTAAAGTCTGTTAGGTTTTCTTGCCCTTTCTCTTGGAGGAAAGTCTGGTGAACGCAATAACAGGCAAAGATGCAAGATAGGAATGGACAATGGGGACAGGACATCTCACAACTAATTCTGTTTACTGCCAGCTCATGGATGGGTGCATGGAGAACATTTAAGCTCAGCAAAGGAGAAAAGCCCTAAAATTCAACATACCACTTTTCACCAGGGATGCTTTTTCATTCATTTACTGTGGCTCTGAATTATTGTATACCTGTAGCTATAGGCTCTTTCTTTTGCATATTTTGATTTATATTCAGTCAAAACCTCTCCGGTGTTACCAGTATATTTTCTTGATAGTGTAACCAATAGACAATTACAATTACTGGAATGGCAAGGAAAGCATTCTAAATAATTAGGAAAACAGCCTTGTGTTTCTTGATAGAATTATAGTCACACCAAGCATTTGCCCTTTAAAACTTGTTGACTCTAACATTAATAATGATATTGCTGTGTAAACCTTGTTTACTTATTATGATAGCTATCATGTAATTGCCTACCCTCTTTAGCATATATGAAATTTGACTTCAGAGTCGAGCCATATGGATTCATCCATTATTCATTGATCTCTAATATTTCTTAGCTTCCATTTATACAAAGTATTCTAGAACTAATTGCATAAGTGTGAACATTTATACAATGAACCAGAAACTTTGTGTGAGTCTGTGGCTAACTTTGTTTCAATATATGCATTTTCCTCCAGCAGTTTCAGAAACAAATTACAAATAACATATGATTCACAGTAAGACAGTAGTTCATCAAAGTAAAGTTACACATTTATCTTAATGCTAGTCATTTGTATGTGATTGTGTATGTGTGTAGATAAATAGATGATAGATAGATACCATAGATAGATAGATTTCATTTATAAAATTTGAGCCTCTGTCTAATATTGCACTTTATGAAGTGAAATATTTATGAAATACTTTATGAATGTTGATTTAAATATTTATGAAACATTGCACTTTTTCATAAACCTAGCAGTTCAAAAGCATGCAAATGTGAGTAGATAAATAGGTATCGTTTTGGTGGGAACATAACAGCACTCCATGATGTATGCTGGCTACATGGCCGTGGAAATGTCTTTGAACAGTGCTGGTTCAATGGCCTTGAAATGGAGATGAGCATCACTCTCTACTGTTGCCAATGACTAGCAGAGTAAAATCTGCAGGGACTCCTTTGTTTCATAAAGTTTAGATCATTTCTCAATCTTGGGTAACTTTAAGATTTGTGGACTACAGCAAAACAGGTTGGGGAATTCTGGGAGCTGAAGTCCACACATTCTAAAGTTGCCAACGTTGAGAAACTCTAGTTTAGACAAATTAACCCAAATGCAAATTTTCAGAGCAAGAAAATCTTTAGCTGCACTGTTATACAATTAACTATCATTATCTAATAAGAAAATAGGTATAAAGGTAATATTTATATAATTGTTGCTTAATTTTATATAGCTAAAAAAAATTCCCTATTTTTGAAAGATGTGTGTGTGTGTGTGTGTGTGTGTGCGTGTGTAAATAAAACTTCCTTCTACATGAAGAAATTGTAAAAACAGTACCAAATAAACATTTTTTATTATTTTATGTTCTTTTGATGTACTTTAAAGATGAATTTGAACAAAAGATTTATCTAAATTTCTTTCTTTCTAACAACACTGAACAAGCTTTTTCTGGCTTGGTTAACAGTTACTCTCCATGACCTTTGTAGGAATATCCGAATGTTAACCCCAGAAATGGTCCATTATTGTTCCCTCAAGATTAAAAAAAAAAAGCTCAATTTGAGTTATGAGGAGAAAATATTAATTTAGAAATTCAAATTGAAATATATTTGTTTTCTGAGGTTTTTGAGGGTGTTTGTATGTATGTATATATGTATGTATGTATACCTTTGCCACCTGCACATAGAAGACAGACTCTAGCTATATGGGAAATTGCACACAAAGTACAATCCTTTTTGCCTTTGAAATAATAAAAGAAAACTTGAACATATTTCCCAATTATAGTCCTTCTATTTCTCTGCCATATATATAAATTCCACCAAAAAAAATATTTTCTCAAAGATCTACTGAAATGAACAGCATCTATACAAGAATTTCCTGTTGCCTGTTCAATGAACAGCCTTTTCTTTACGATGGTAAAAAAAATGTTCCTGGAAAAACTGCATTTGATTATTTCAGTTGTTATGCAAGTTTTCTCCAGCTATATTTTGGGAAAGTTTGGATTTTAACTATATTCTAAAATGGTGAGGACATCATTACAACAAGACTTCTAGAGAAATAAGGAAGACAGCAAAGAAGGTTATTTTCAGTCTGGATAGTATATATAGGATGGTTGTTTGTATTCATTTTTAGAGGGCATGTCTTTCTTGAAAAGTTAACAGAGGCATGTTTGAAGGTATTTTTTATTTAATTCATTTCATTCATGTATGTTTGATGTTCATACAGTAAAGAACTGTCAATGGAGAAAACAGAGTCTTGTGGTTGTCATCAACAGTGTTTTTGAACTGGTTTTGCATCCCCACAGGTTATCTGGCAATGTGAGCTCTTCAAGGTTGCCCAGACAAAAAGCACCAACCATGAGAGCACAGATGTAAAACCCAAAATTCAGATGGGCCTATATCTGATAGGAGAGCATCCTCCTTCTCATGATCCAGACTTTGAAATAATAAATTACGCTCTTAGTTCTGAAAAGAGAATTTTAAAAAATCCAATTTCAATATCTACTTTTAAAGGGACTTTTTAAAGAGAATGATGATTTACTGTCTTTTTTAGCACATACTGATTTCCTCCACTCTCCCACCTGGAATTCTGTCGATCTCTATTTCCTTGGCTCTATTTCATCTTTCAAACATTTAATAAATAGATGAACTCCCCAACAAATTGAGCATTTATGCCAGAAAAGTCTGAGGTTACTTTCGTGGTCCATCTAATTCCCACCTATTATGATGAGAGGTGTTTGAGAAAGCAGAAGATCTATTTCCTTAAAAATATCTGGCAAATGTCAAAATGTATACTCTGATGGGGGTTCCAGACGTCCTAAAAGAATTGATGACTAAATAGCAGAATAACAGAGTTATTAAATATTAACGAAAATTAATGTTTTCCTACTTCTTGAAAGCTTTATCATAAGCTAGCTGAGTCCCATGGGGGGAAAAGAAAACATGTATATATCCAGATCTAAAATATCAACCATCCTAGTGAGATAACTTATGTTTTGCTTTACATCTGCTTGTTTTCACTTAGCAGTTCCCAAAAAGAAAAGAACTTTCCCATCCCATGCATAATATTTGCAGTTATTCATGTTATATAGTGTGCTATAATTTGTAAAACTGACAAAATGAAATGAACTAGCAAAATGTCAAGTTAAATATCCTGGTGGCCTCTTGAGTTTATCTGCTGCTCCATTCAGCATTTCTATGGGGCAAGAACATTTTATCAAATGGATTTCAGGGGAGCTAAAGAGAAAGGATTCACACTCACACTGATAGGAAAGCAGGATTAGTCTAGCTACATATGTGAGGAAGTAATTTCCATTACCTGATAAGGTTTAATGATACAGGATGAGAGATGCTGAACCATCTGGGGATAATTCAAAATTGTCGATGGCTATCTCTTCAGGTGAGATTGTCGTGTTTTCTCTGGACATTTCATTAACTTTTCCTTTGAGTAATTTAATGGTTGTACATGGGCATCTGCAATGAAAATTTAAGGGTGAGATAAGAAACTGTGCGAGTTTAGGGAGCCTTAGCATGGATCCAGTGAGAAAGATAATCATATGTTTTATGTTTTTCGAGTAGGGGATATTGAGAAAGGTATTATTACTGGAGCATTTATTTACAGTAGAGCTACTTTGATTTGTCATATCACCTTTTTTTTTAATGTGCCTGCAGCATTCACTATAGAGAAGCAGAATGTTAACCAGGTTTGATTATTTGTTCCTTTCAATAGGAAAAAAAAAATGATATAGGTCAGGATTGAACTGAGAAGTCTTATACTCTCTAGTTTGATTGCTTGCTGGCAGATGTTTCATTATATCACTAGTGTTTGTAATATCATCAGTGTTTGTGTGTGGGGGGAGGGGGTTGCACCTTGTTTATCTACAGTAGCTTTGTCTTGTATTTGTTTCTTACATCTGTTCCTTCTTTCACTGAGTCTTGCTTGCAAATCTTTCTAGTTGCATTTCCTTCCTTACTCTGATGTCTTGGAGATATAAATAAACCTTGAGCTAGGAATTAGTTTCAGGGAAAAATTAGTGAAAGCAGAAGGATTTAGCCCATTCTTCCAGCCCACTAATAATTCCCTATAAATGCCTTTGTTGCCCTTAAATTATTTATTGACTTCCAAAAATGCCAATTCAGTCCTAGACTGCATTAACAGAGGGAGAGAATCAAGATCATGTGAAGTGATAATATCATGCCTCGGTAATGCCACACTTGGAATACTGCATCCAGTTTTGGTCGCCACAATGCAAAAAAGAAGTCGAGACTTGAGAAAGAGTGCAAAGAAGATGATTAGGGAATTGGAGGCTAAGACATATAAAGAAGGTTTGCTGGAATTGGGTATGTCTAGTTTAATGAAAAGAAGGACTAGGGGGTGACATGATAGCAGTGTTTCAATGTCTAAAGGGCTGCCACAATGAAGAGGGAGTCAAGCTATTCTCCAAAGCAGGGGTGTCAAATTCACATTGTCACGGCGGCATCATGTGACATATCGGGACTTCCCCCCCACCCTTCGTTAAACTGGGCGTGGGCATGGCCAGTGCATGATGCATCCGGCCTGTGGGCCGGGAGTTTGACAGCCGGGCTCCAAAGCATCTGAAGGAAAGACAAGAAGCAAAGGATAGAATCTTATCAAGGAGAGAAGCACCCTAGAACTAAGAAGAAATTGCCTGACAGTGAGAATGATTAACCTGTGGAACAGCTTCCCCTTCATAAATTGTAGGTATTCCAAAATTGCAAGTTTTAAAGAAGAGATTGGATAACCATTTGTCTGAAATGATATAGGGTTTCCTGCCTGAACAGGGGGTTGGACTAGAAGGTCCATTCCAACTCTGTTATTCTGCTGCTTGGTCATCAAGATTTTTTTTTTCTCTGAATGACTAAAAATGGACTTCACCAAACCAGAACTGCATTCCATCTGAATTTCAAAAGACATTTTTCAGGGGTGACTGGCTGTACTTTGCTGGAGGTATAGTCATCTATGAGGGATGCTATAAGTATGTTGGTTGTGTAAAGTAAATTCTACATGGTATGGGTTTAGGTAGTCTTCAAGATTCCTTAAAAAATTAAGATTATTTCTAGTTTTTTTTGAAGAGGTACTTAAGAATAAAGCCACAGAAACCTATACCTGAAATTAGTTGCCTAAGAAATTTTAACAAAACAAATCAACATTCTAGCATTCACAATTTGAGTTCATGTCTGGGTTCACATATCCTATTAAGTTTGTCTCAGCATGAAAGCTGTCATTGTAGTTTATTTAAAAATTTGTTTAAAACAAATCAAGACAATATATGTTCATCTGAGTGATTAAAGAGAACACAATTGGCAGATGTTTTTATTTTATTATAAACTTTCATTTATTTCTGACTGTCAGAAACAATCACAAGTGTTTTATATATATATATATATATAAATGTCTGTTTTCTCAGGATTACAAACATGAAAAATTTTCTCCAATAGTTGATTGTAAGGAGTCATGAATTAAAATATGCAAATGTATTGTTGAATGTCACATATTATTCTGAATGCAAATATGCAAGTTAAGGTATAATCAATATGCACAAATGCAATAATATAAATTCCAAAAAACAGTATATCATAATAAAATAGATTTGTGGATAGACTTAATTTGTATAAATCTGTAAATGCCATTTTAATTATGAGTACAGATTATAAAATTCATTGACAGAACATTTCTGCTTATTAGTTTACAATTTATTGTGATTCCCAGCATGCACAGCTGTACTGAGTATACATAAACCCAAAATCCTTCAAAAAGCTACATCACTTTTCAGAAATCATCAAGTTTATGTAGATGTCCCTCCATTCCCCCCCCCCCCCCAAATAGCTGAGGTCTTTGTAAATATAGACACTGTTTTGTATAAGCAGAGGAGTTGTTTCTATGGTCTTGGCTGATAAATACATAGACATGCATACAGTAAATAGCTAGATTCACATATTGAGCTAAATCAGTATTTTTAACTATATTGTGTTGAAAAAAATAAGCATGCTTTTAAACCATATTGGGTGAATTGACATATTCTAAACTAAAAGTCATCCACATTATATTTTGCTTAGTATAAATCAAGCTACTGGCTTTACAGTTGAATCCATGCAGAGTTCTAATTTCAGACAATGGGGTAAAAAAAGTTGATTTATTTATTTAGTGGCCTACAAGAACTCCACCCTACCAAAGTAGACTTTTTTTTTTTTAAAAAAAATGCTGATTACTGAAACCTTGATAGATCATGAGGCTACAAAATCACTCTCACTATGCAATATTGCTGGCGTGAACCACTCTGAGTATTATCAGTTGGTGGTCTTGCTTTGCAGACCTTTTGTGTACATTATAAATTGCTGACAAAGAATTCTCTGCTGGAGCTGGGGAAAAAAATGTGAATCAAAGGACAGCTTCAGTCATCCTTCAGCAACGTGGCTGCAGCTACCAATCTAAATTCAAAATGGTCTCTTTATGAGCCTTAAGTGGAAGCTTCCCTGCCGCTAATGCATAGCATTTAGCTTTTTTTTTTTTTTAAATGCCCGGGAGACTATCATAATCTGTCATGTCAGTATGTCCCAAGAGGACAGTCTAATCTATGCTGAACTCAATGCATCTGTCACTGATTTGCATTCAGTGCCCTGTATATTAACTGCTTTCTGTTTCTGTGCTGTGCCTTTCTGCCAGCATCCCACTCTTGCCAACATCCCAGTGTGATACCTTTTCTCTTTCTCTAACTCTGTTTAGACTTGTGTTGTTTTATGGATCCTTCTGTTGTGCTGGAAGATTGAATCCTGCTGTTTGGCTGCTAAAGAAACTTTCGCTTCACTTGGAGTGTGTTACAGTTGAAGAAGTGAGGTCACAGGAGGGCAATTCTGGAAACCCTCAGGCCATAGAGACACCAAGTGTCAACACTTCCTAGTTAGCACCACTAGATGAGCAGCAGAAGTTTCCACAAAGCTATCTATAACCTAAGTTCCATGAACCTGTGCAGGGGGAATATTACATGGCATAGACAAACTTGTCTGCCTTCTCTTGTCTGGCTGTCACTAGCTAATGTTGTCCCTTGTCTTCATTTCTCCTGTGCTTTGGTTGTCTTCGCACAAGCAATTTGCAGGGCTTTTAAATCTGCCATTGTCAAAGAGATATTTTCCATTTAAAGGCTAATCTCTCCTCTTTCTGTGCAGCATTTTAGTGAAAGTAGCATTTTAGCTACTTTTCCCCAGTATCTTTTAAAATTCATTTTTAAAAAAATATGGAGAGAAGATAACTCCAGATCTTAAATATATATTGTGCTAAAGTAGACTGCAATAGTGGATAATCCATCCAGCACACAAATTGATTGCTTCTCAGATTTGAACTGCTAGCCTGTTTTAGCCGGATGGTCCCACCAGACAAGGACAAGTCATGTTGTCTCCCAGTTTCCTCTATATGGTGTCAACTAGCCCATTGTGAAATGGCAGGAAATAAGAACTTCCTTTATGAAGCTTTTGACTTTATCCCGAATCCTGCATCTATTGTAAAAAAGTTACAATAAATGCAAAGGACATTTAGCACCCCATAAAGATTGGTCTCAATGGGGTTGCATTTATAGTATTTTCTTCCCCTGATTTTTTTTCTTCATTTCACTTGTTACCTCCACTTTTATTTTCCTTTATTTGTTTAATTACCAATGATAACAGTATTGAAAAGGCACATTCGCTTAGGGACAGACCGTATCCATGACTTCTGGTTTCCCTTGGGATGCCACATGGTTCTAGAAAAGCAAAGATGTGATTTTATTTTATTACTCAATTTATATAATTTGTTCCAGTCTAATAAGACTGTAAGCAGCCGATGAGTGTATGTACAGTACTAATAACAGTACAATAGTACAATAAAACTAATTTAAGTATTAATGGCTTTTGAGTCATCCAAAAAGACCGTGTTATGGCCCTGCTGGACTCATCTTCTGATGATGAGCAGGAGTAAGTAGAGGTAGGCGCTTCTAATGGGGTGAGTCAGGGGCTTCCTGACAGAAGTAATTCCAGCAATGTTATAGTTAATAATTCCAGTCTGGTTGAGGCAGATCCAGCAAGCCTTCAGAACTTCCTGCCTATACCAGTGATATCCTCTCTGATGCTGGTTCATCCACCAGTCCCAAGCAGAGACATGCTTTAAAAATACAACAGCAGAAGGATGAACTCTGGAGATCAGATGCACCAACCAGCAGGATAGTAGACTCTAGTAAGTAATATATGTCTGCTGTGCATCTGGGTAGAAGTCAGTGTGACTTATTTATTGGCCTCACTTCCTTCACAAGTTTCAGCCTTCAGCTCTGTTCTCCACTCTGAATTCCACCTCACTGTGTCGCTTGTCTTTTCCCTTGGATTTGATGCTTGTTTATCAGTTTCCTGGTCCTGATCTGTGCCAAGCCTTCACTATGTTACAATTTCTGTCTTTAAAACTTGGTAAATGGAATTTTTTGCTTCTAAAAGTTATGTCTTAGTTTGTGTATCTCTGAACCACAGTAGGCCTCACACTTGCTATCTTGCTGGCTGTCAGCCAGAAGTGCTGGCACAGAACAGACTAAATCTCTACCAATTATGTAAGGCCATAAAAACAATGACCACTTTTACCTTAGAAGTTCCTACACAGAGGATCCAACAATTGTCCTCCTCCTGTTCACTCCCAGGTTGGGAGGAATCTCTTGCCATCCAAGTCAGATGGACATAATTTGTTTGGGAAAGGTGATCTTAGATATCCAGGCTCTGAGTCTCATAAGGCTTTAGTGGTACTGACTAGCATTTTTTATTATATTTAGAAACACTGGTATACTGATGCAGCTCCTGCAGCAATGGTGTTACATGGCAAACCTAAGATGCCCAGGTAGTTTTCAATGCCAGCCTTACATAGAGTGAATTACAGTAATGTAGAGTTCCTTCAGATGATTGAGCTCTGTAGCATCCGATAACAAAGCAGTTTCCAAGGATTGTGAAACAGCTCCTAATCCTTGTAGCAGTTCAGAAGGACACAGCAGTCAATATTATGAAAGATCAAGAAGAGAGTTTAGAGAACAAATTTTGTTGTACTCCTTCTGTCTGAGAAATCTTCCATGATAGCAACTAATATGATTTCAATTCCATGTCTAAATTTGGATTTTCATAGGATTCAATGATCTGTGTCTATCTTTTCCACAGCTCTGTATAACTGCAATCTCTGAACCTGCATCTAACTTCCAGTGCTCTTTCTGACCACTTTCATCAGCCAAGTGAGACAAAGTCTAGTGCATAAATGATAGAGCAAGGACACAGAGAACAATGTTTTGCTTGAAATCCATAGGTTAAAAAGTCTCTGAGGTAGTATCCTAAGATATCAATCCTGTTATCTCAGTAGGTTCCACCCATCCAGCTTTCATTTTATTTCACTTCCCTCATCATCATGGAACTATGATGTAACTATTGATGGCTACTTTCTCCTGGAGTTGGAAATTAGTGGTGATTATTAATGATTGGAATTGGCAGCAGGTAATACCAAAGCTAAAAGGGATAGAGCTATTGTTTTCTTCCTTCTGTTACTTTTTTCTTACCTTTTCCCATCTGCTTTTCATTCTCTCTGTATCTCTGTTCAGTGGTATTTACTTTCATATTGGTGTAGGTGGGATGTACTACTGGAATGCATAAGTTTTATCTAGAATATAATTTTTGAACAATGAATAGTTTCTAAGCAATCAACCAAAAGGAATTTGTGCATACTTGTATATGGAAAACGCTTCTTAATCTTCAGAAAAAAATGAACTGTATTTATTTATGAAATGTAGAGACCTCCCATCTCACTTTGAGAAGGAGAGAATATTTACTGGCATTGGTTTTCACAACTGATATGTGTTGGAGAGTGTTTGGCTTCAGGGTTTGTGACTGTTGGCAATCTGTTTTCTAGACCACAGTCACTAAACCCAGAAGGCCAACACATCCCAATTAATGTATAACCAATCAACTGATTGTCAAAATCACTTTTAAGACCCAGAATAGAAACCATCTTATTCCCATTAATAAGAGGAAAGATGAATCCTGGTAACTTTATTCATATTATTGAATTTGTAATCAGCATATATTTAGACAATGTGACATCTTTGGTAGAAACACCACCCATTCCTCATATATTGATTTAACATAGTCTAAAAGAGATTAAGGAACAGCTATGAAAAATTGTATAATGATGCCAGCTCCCATGTTTCTTTGCCTTGCAAAGTCCTTCAGCCAAGAAGCACACCCAGAAATATTAGCTCTAAATTTATGGTAAGGTTACATCAAGACAATCTTGCAGATTTAAAAGTATCTCTTTCCCCCTTTATACTCCAAGAAAACTAGGTAGGATCCTTTCTAAGATATTTGCCACACCCACATTCCTTCTGCAGGGTCAGATGCCTGGTCTGCTCTTCCTCCTTTCTCCCAAAAGCATTCCTGCCATTACATAAGCAGAGCTACTACCAGTAGTACAAAGACCTTCCTCTAATTCAGACCCACTTTAAAGAAACATTCTTTAACTCCTCTCTTTCAAGCTAGAAACTAAGGATGAGGGCAAACTTTACTTAATCTCTTTGTGGAGTTGGCTAAGATAGTGGTTCTTGGCTGCATTTTTTAAGATGAATTCAGAGCAATTGGAATAGGTTCAGAGAAGGGCAGTAACTAAGCCATATGTATATATATATATATATATATATAAAAAACAATTGAAGGAGCTGGATATATTTAGTTTTGATAAAAGATAATTGAGGCAGGAGATGATATCACTGTCCATGTACTTGAAAGAATGTAACACGGAGGAAAGTCAAGACCTGTTCACTCTCATTCCAGAAAACCAGACATGGAATAATGGATTTAAGTTACAGGAAGGCAGATTGAATGTTAGGGGGGAAAATCCTACCAATACTGGCACTTTGACAATGGAACTAATGAATTTGGAAGGTGATGGGCTTCACTTTTACTGAATGTATTCGCTATCCATCTGGGCTGCTTTCTTTTATATCCCTGTAAAGAAGAGGGAGTTTGAGTGGATAGCAGAAGTGCTTATTTCAATTATTTGTTGAAAGACACAGTCTTGTAATTTTATTTCTGCAAATCATTTCGGTTGATTCTTAAATACATTTATTTAGGATTCATACTTATATCTGATTAGGAGGATTTTGCAAATTTTTGTTATGATCTTGTTTTTTGTAAATGCACGAATTACACAGTATATGTGCATAACTAATCAACAAATTTACCAGTAAAATAATGAATAAAACCATTTTAAATGAAACCAAAACAAGAAAATGCAATTTTAAGGTATCATTTAACAGGTAAAAGCATTAAAAATGCTGTGATATTAGCAAAGTAAAACTAACGAGCTTTTAACATCTTTTTTGCAAGCAGTTCCAGATGGGCCTAATTGTTCTTTTCTTAGGAGGGCATTCTATAGATATATTTTTATTATGGCATCAGGAATGTGGCTGCTGTCCCTTGTGGAAGCAAGAAGATTCAGGCATGATCCAAGATTTTGATACTGGAGCTTGGGGGAAAATGATCACTTTCTTTCTCAATAGGACCCCTGAGGCAGCAAAATCTGAATCCTGACGCTTCCTGTCTGTTTTCTGGAGTTTGCAATCTAATCCATCCTAAAGCGACTTTAGCAGGTCAGACTGTCTGGTTCAGTGGGTTAATATCTACAGATTGATTTCTTTATTTTTTTTTCTTCTGCATTATTTTCCTCTCCCTTGGGAAGCTATAGGAAATTTAAAGGGAAGGGGGAGAGAGAGACAGAAATAGAGACAGGCAGGCAGACAGACAGAGAAAGAGAGGGAGGGAGGGAGGGAGGGAAAATAGCATATTGTCAGGAAGGCAACAGATGATTTGGGGTTGCAGCCTAGTCTGTAGAGAGATGCTCCCTAGGATTCCAGAACTGATTTTTCCCCCCCAAGTAGTTGATGCTGCTGTTATATATCTGTATGTTTTCTAAGAGATAATTGCACCCAGTGATGGAGTTTGCTCACCCCAACTTTTCAATCCTGTAGTGTGACTGCTGCTCTATTTTCTACTCGGCTGGGCTTTACTGCAGACCTATCAAGCCATTGCTCACTTTGATTGATATTTTCCCCTCTTCCCTTTCTTCTTTAGGAAAAGAAATTACCAAAAGCCAGCATTATGCCAATGAAGCCAAAATACATAATTATGAGATGATAGTGTGTCGGAGGGGGTGGGGGTGGGGGTAGGAATGAGGAGGCATAAAGGGACTACTGCTCCCTCTGGACAGAAGAAGTTGCCGAGAAAACACTGCTTTCTTGTCTCTTGTGAGTGCAACAGCTTTCACAGATGGTGGCTTAGTACCCTCCTGGTATTTTATTTGGCACTGTAGGCAGACAGGCCTTTTCCTCCATAATATCTGCATCTACAGTAATGGTAAGAAGCCAGCCACGTATAGATCAGAATAATTCCATTTCTCTTCCTGTCAGCCTTGCAGTTGGGTAGTTATGGTTTACACAGATGGAGGAAATGCCATTCTTACGGATCATCTCCATCCAGAAACACTCAGAAAGGGATTGTATCTAATGAAATCAACCATTTTTTAACCCAATGTCAGAGTGCATACTGAAGAGATATGAACATAGTAACTGGGAAGTCAGGATTCCTATTTGATAAATTAGGTATTGTGATGATTTCAACTGAGTATCAATTTACTATCTGCATTCTGGACAAGACCTTGAACATAGAGTAGCTACGTTGGTGAAGTTTGTATGTACTAATAATAGGAATAGTCATTGCTCAGTGTTATGAGTTGGGATCCCTACTCAAGTTTCTCAGTTTATAAAAAATGGCTAGGAGTATTCTAAGTGTTAGGGTTCCATGTAACAGACCCAACACAATCAAAACTCTGAGGCCAAGGTGCTCCTCAAAGTCCAAATTTATTAGGCATGTTATATTAGCACATCTGGTGAAAACCTGACTCTGAAAGTCCCGTGGTTTTCCCCACCCAAATTAAGTCAAAGTTCTTTTCCACAGCCCACATGTCCATCACTGGTCCAATTCGGTCACCGTCCAAACTCCCATTTGGTTTCAGTCTGTACCTCCCCAGCACCTGGTGAGAATGTCTTTGGTTCCTAGGAGAAAAAAATTTATTTTGGCTACAAGTCCCCAGCTATCTTTGTAGCTCCCCCATCCAATTCCCAAAGCTTTAGCCAGCCCTACTGTGGCAGCCCTGAAGATGCTCCAAAATGGCTTCAGGGTTGACACTAAGATGATTTCCTGCTTATAAGTACTTATATGGTTGGCATTCATGAAATCAGGAAGACAAGAATGATAGCTGCTGATCTTTGATCCTCAACATTTGATTACTCAACTAACTTACTTGAATTCACTATCATTCTGTATTTTATTATGTTTCGTGTGGACTTTAAATATTTCAAGAAAAATGTGAATAAAAATATTAATCATTATCACTTGTAATCATTTTTGTGATGAGAAAAGCTCCTTCTTTTCCAAGAATTGCTTTTATTGCAGTTTTGGTTTAATGTGTGGTGAATTCCCAATATAAAACCAACAATTAAACACTGCAGTTCCAAGCTTACCAGGAATTAATTTGTCACTAACATCTTTGAGGTAGATAGATATGTATAATGACATGAGCTAGTTACTCTAGGATGGTAGATACTTTCTGGTGAGTTAAACAGGTTGTCCTATTTCCTTGAATTCCTTGTCCAAAATTTCAGGAATTCTCAAGTACAAGAGAATCTCATAATTCTTTGGGATATGATTTATTGAGCACCTTCTTCTATTCAGTTCTGAAAAGACATAGGGTGAATATTTGTGCACTGAAATTATGAGCCAATTTAAGACTGTTTAAAACTCCTATTTTTAATATTCAGAACGAAAGCTTGCAATTATTTGCACAAATCTGATCTGGGTGGGTTGTCAGGGTTACAGATAATAAGTTCTGATGAAGATTTTTAAACTTTACATAACAAAATAAAATCCAGTTTCCAGAATTTAAGCTATACAATAACTTAATATGCACAATTTATACAACAATGTTGGTGTGATATGATTATGTGTATACAGCGAATAGAACAATTATTATTAACTGTGACTATCCTAGACCAAACCAAGTCCAAAAATGCTAGAAAATTCTTGGAAACCAGGCACTCTGATAAATTGGCCATCAACAGACACATAGAGAAAAACAGCTATATAACATTCAAAAGAGACAAACAAGCTATATAGCATCCTTGCAAATCCCAAGGAATGAGTGAGGTAACTAATTTGTGCTGCTGTTAATATATTCAGTTATATGTATTGATGTTAATAAAAATGCCCCTTTGTTTACACAATTATTTTACATCTCCCATGCTCTTATATAAAATTTGGACACATAATTTTGTCTAGGGAGAAAGTCAAGAATGAAACCATGGTGTCTCTTTTTAAAAATAATATTTTTTATTATACAATTTTCTTTGTTATATATAAAATTTCCATATCTATAATGGCAGTGTACTGACTTATAATCTCTTTTAAATACAAATAATAAATCTTATACATACAATAGCTATAACTATTAATCTCAAAATCTATCCACCATATTTTTCACATATCCTTATTAAACCTTTTCTGATATGTAATTAAATGCTCTGTTCAGTTTTATCTATAATTAGTTAATAATATCAAACATTATAAACATCATACAACCATCACATTTGTAACCATTATCGTCCAAATGTATTAATCATAATGTTTACATTATTCAATGTTTCTTATTTAATTATACATTTACTTCATTTTTATTTACATATCCTACTTAATTCTAAATTTCTAACTTCTGCTTGTATTTTCTGAACAATGGTAAAATAATTCCCAAGTTAAAAAGTATTCTGTTTCCTCCTTATCTTTAATTTTCAATGTTAATCTATCCATTTCAGCACATTCTAGTATTTTCATTATTACATTTTCCTCCATTTTGTCTCTTGTTACAACCTGCTATTTTATATAGCACTTTTAAAAATAGAAATTGACCTATATCTTGTTCAGGAAATTACAACTGATGACAGGTCTATACTGCATCAATTACTTTTAATTGGATTGGATCAGGATTAGGATCAACCAATACAAGAACAGAAAGTGACTGGACAATATCAATTCAGCTAAGCTTATGTGATGAAAGCATCAATTTTGCAGTGGCAGTGATAAAAAGTAAAACATGCATAAAGATTTTACACCGAAGGTTAAATATATATCTGCATTTTGAGTTAATGTTTTAGCGTATCCTTTAGCTATATATGGATAAGGATTGATAAGCACTGATATTTGGGCTTATTTCAGTTAATCTTTATTACAAAAGTGCTGACCTCATCCTCAGGAATGTAGCAATTCTCTAGTGTGGTGTATGCACCTCATACAAAGGGGGGTGAGTGGGGAATCCTGTAATATCATGGTGAAAGCTTCTCGTCATAATCCCAAAGAGTTTTTTTTTTTAATGGTAGATTTGTTACATATTTATTTCAAAACATTTCATATATATATTGCAAACTGAAGGGGTATAAACCAGGCAATTTTCCATGCTCAATGGAAGACTAAATTTATATCAACAACCAATCTTCTTTTCTTTTGCACCTATTGCGATAAAAGATAGTGAAGTGTTCTCTGGAGAAGGTACAACAATCAAAGATATGACTTGTTTTGTGCTCTTATTTAAGAGATTATAACTGTGAATTGGCAATAAGGTTTAAGGGGATTGACTTATCTTTAATGACTCTTAGATTGGCTTAAGACTTAAAACACTCCTTGGAAATTTGTGAGTTGATGAGCTTATTAGAAAAGAAAGTAAAGAAAGAAGGAGGGAGGAGGATAACAGTTCAGGGACAATTAAAATAGTGTGTCTTTCTATTTCACGTAGCATAACTCTCTCATTTCAGAAAAGGAATGTTGTATGTGCAGGAGGGAAGGGGGGAGAACGTTAATGCTAATGCATCACAGTGGACAGGTCATTTCACTGAATGCAGCTCGACTCCTGTGCTTTTGGAGATTAGAAACAGCCATAATTTCTGACTGCCCTGCTTTATGTTAATGTGGCAACTTGTGGTTGTATATATCTGCTGAGCAAACCACTTCTATCAGGTTTAATTCTAACTGCAGTAGAAGAATCAGTAGTTTCCTATTTCTGGTTTAGATGGACAGGGAAACTAGGTCCATTTTCTGTCTCGGTGGTGGACACCAGATTATCTTCAAGAGTGGACTTTAAACCATGTTGTAGATGTGGAAAGCAGGAGGAGGTGGAAATTTGCTAAACATATCACAGGTATAGAATAGGTGGTACCTGACTCAATTGTAATAACTGTGAGAGGGATCTGGGAACCCTAGTGGACAATCCCTTATGAACCAACAGTGTGCTGCAACTGCCAAAAAAGCCAACACAGACTGCATCAGCAGAGGGATAACATCAAGATCATGAGGGCTGATACTACTGCTTTATGTTGTACTAGTGAGGCCACACTTGGAATACTGTGTTCCAATTCTGGTCACCCTGATACAAAAAAAAAGAGAGAGAGAGAGAGAGAGAGAGAGAGAGAGAGGGAGAGAGGGAAATGCTGAGACCCAAGAAAGAGTGCAAAGAAGAGCAACAAAGATGATATGAGAACTAGGTGCTTTATTTATTTTATTTTATTTTATTTTATTTTATTTTATTTTATTTTATTTTATTTTATTTTATTTTATTTTATTTTATTTTATTTTATTTTATTTTATTTTATTTTATTTTATTTTATTTTATTTTATTGAATTTCTATACCGCCCTACTCCCGAAGGACTCAGGGCGGTGAACAGCCATGAAATAAAACACATACATATACAAAATTTAAAATCGAATAAAATGAATTAAATAAATTTGGCTGAATTAATACCCATAATTTAAAATACCCATATTTTAAAACACATTAAAATTTAAAATTTGCACTTAAAAGGGAGAAAAATTTAGGCAAGGCCAGCTTGATAAAATAAAAGAGTCTTCAGCTCGCGGCGGAAGGTGCGCAGATCCGGAATCCTCCGTATCTCTGGGGGGAGCTCGTTCCAGATCGCCACAGAGAAGGCTCTCCCCCTAGGGGCCGACAGCCGACATTGTTTGGCCGACGGCACCTGGAGGAGCCCCTCTCTGTGGGAGCGTACTGGTCGGTGGGAGGCTATTGATGGTAGTAGGCGGTCCCGTAAGTAACCAGGTCCTAAGCCATGTTTAGTCTAAAAATTTATTTAGTTTAGTCTAATGAGTTATTAGACTTTAGTTTAGACTTTAGTTTAGAATTATTAGACTTTAGTTTAGTCTAATGAAAAGAAGGACTAGGGATGACATGACAGCAATCTTCCGGTACTTGAGGGGCTCTCACAGAGAAGAGTGAGTCAACCTATTCTCCAAAACACCTGAGGGAAGGACCAGAAGTAAAGAGTGGAAGATCATTAAAAAGGTATCCAACCCAGAATCAAGGTGAAATTTCCTGACAGTGAGAACAATTAATCAATGGAACAGTTTTTCCTCCAAAAGTTGTGGGTGCTCCATCACTGAAGGATTTCAAGAAGAGATTGGATAACCATTTGTCTGGAAGAGACAGATTGAATCAAGAGCACGTGAAGTGCTAGTACTGCTCTATAAAGCCTTAGTAAGGCCATACCTGGAATATTGCATTCAGGTTTGGTCACCACACTATAAAAACCTATGAAGAATGGTTGTAAGAACTGGGTTTGGCTAGTCTAGTGAAGAGAAGGATCAGGGGTGACATGATAGCAGTTTTCCAATATTTTAAAGGGACAACCTATTTTCCAAAGCACCCAAAGGCCAGACAAGAAACCATGGATGGAAACTGATGGAGAGATTTAACCTAGAAATAAGGAAAAAAAATTTGATAGTAACAACAATCAACCAGACCAGCTTCCCATCAGAAGTTGTGGGTGCTTCATCATTGGTGGCTTTCAAGAAGAGACTGGACAGTCACTTGTCAGAAATGGTATAGTGTCTCCTGCTTGAGCAGGGGATTGGACTATATCACCTACACGATCCCTTCCAATTCTATTATTCTACGTTATCTCCTTCTTAGACTACAAGACCTCCTAAATTCTTTCTAACCCTGTTATTCTAGATTATATTATGGATCTCACAGTTTCATCTTTGGTCTTAAACCTGACAATATGTCACATTTATATACAGTTATTCCTTGGTGTATTTTGTACCAGTTTCATCTGATTAATTGTTATTAACCCATTTTAATAGAATATATATTTCTGAATGTATTTTATCCTGTAATACACATGTATTTCAGAGTGTGCCTTTTATATAACATTATTTTTTTTATTATAAGATACATTTTGGATATGCCAAACAGCACTGCAGAGGCCAGAGAAATGTGAAAATTGAAGAGAACTGTAATCTGATTCATTTATTGGGAAATACAAATTAAATCATTTAGTTTTAAAAGTGAACTAAATGATATTACTTATTTGTTGGCCCCATTCATTAGCCACATTTCTGTTTAAAAAGAGCACTCAAGACAATTTACAATTAAAATGTCGTATCTTCAGAAAACATACAAACTACACATAACAAATAATAAAACTAGGAGTAAATAAAATCCTTGGCAAGAATTTCATTTGCATTATTTTCACTTAGGGGTTTATTTAACCTCCTTTCCTATCCCATTGCTTCAGAATTCTAATTATTATCAGTCAGCTTCTGTAGCTGAATAGCTAAATAGAATGGATCTTAAAAATCTAAATGTTCTCTAGAATGGAGTTCCCAAAGTGATATTTATTATAGTCTTTAATGAGGACTAAATAGCTACTAAGGAATTAACTGCTTCATGAAATGAAAAAAAAAAAGATTGTATTTAGAAATGTATGGATATTTTTATGATTCAGAATTGGACTGATATAAAGTAGATTAACCTGCAGGATATTTACTTTCTATCCCAAAATGATTTTATTTTAAATCAGATCTGCAGATAGTTCTTGATTTAAACCCATTCATTTAGTGTCGGTTCGAAGTTACAATAGCACTGGAAAAATTGACTTATGACTGATCTTCACATTTACAACCATTGCAGCGTCCCCATGGTCACATGATCACTTGATAACTGACTTATATTTATGATGGCTTCAGCATCCTGGGTCAAATGATCACCATTTGTGACCTTCCCATCTGGCTTCCAATAAAGAAAGCCAATGGGGAAGCTGGATTTGTTTAATCACCTCATGATTCTTTTAACAACTGAAGTGATTCACTTAACAACTATGGTAATTAATGGTGTATCCACATTCTGGATAGAGAGAACCATTGCTTTTCAAGAAGGATAAAAGAGGCCATTTATGTCCTCTCTCAACAGAAGGGGAGAGATAAGACACCAACTATCTTCTTGTCTATGGAGATTCTCAGTCATCCAGGTTGTAATTGTCCCAAAGGTGCCTTTTCAACTGGACTTCAGTTTGAGATGCAGACAACAGAGACTTATCCCCAACAGCCTGGGCCTGTGTTCAATAGTGAAGATACACAGGGCAGAGAAAAACATCCTTCAGAAAGCACAGCTCCACAACACAGTCCTTCCAGCAGTTCCAAGAAGGCTCCACACCCATTTACACTACTCAGGTGACCCTGAGGACACAGACAAACCTCTAAGTGTCCTCAACAACTCTCTAAAAGAATGCAAGTGACCAACTGTCTGCAAGGAATATAAATCCTTCCATTCCCCACCATCCAGTCAGAGCTGGAGAAGCTTCTTGAATGAGAAGTGAAATGTCTTCAAAGAAAAACCAGAAAGTCCAGTTGCCTCTTGAAAAACCACCTTTGGGACACCTATCTCCTTCCAATCCCCCCCCCAACCTGTCAGAACTAATCCTTCCATCGCCACCATCATCCTGCCAGAACTTATCAAACTTCTTGGATGAGAAATAAAATGTCTTCCTCCAGGAAAAAACAGCCCAGTTGCCTTTTGAAAAACCACTTTTGAGAAAACTATGATGTGATGACTGAGAATCTCCACAGATATTTAACCATGGCAAAAAGCAGTAATATCAGGCATGACTTAATTAACAACCACCCTGATTAACAATGGACATTCTCATCCCAAGTGTGATCGTAAGTTGAGGATTACTTGGCATTCTGAATCACTGAGGCCTTTTGCGATAGTCAAAGACAATCCTACTGAGTAATAGCTATGCTACAGAGAACTAAATGTTACCAAGATTATGGGTATTTGGAGCTACCATAATTTAGTCTACAAAAATGTTCCAGGAAGTCCAAGGAATCCTCATAGGGACATTCTGCTTTTTGATTGTAGATGCTTGCAAGTTGCCATTCATCCCTGGCTATGTACAATATCACAAAATATTGTGGTATTTTTTTTTTCATTCTGGTTTTGTCCTTTGTTGAACCTGCAGCAGTTGCACAATTTTTGAAACACCTGCCGTGGGCACATCTCCCATACAGTACACCCCTGGCATTCTGACATTAGTGTTTTGATGTCGAGAGGAGGTACCCATTTGATCTATTATGACAGCTCAAGTCGGCATAAAATAATCTTCCTCAGAGCCTGGGCGAGATTTCCAGCATTTGAGGCTTTTTCTGTTTACAGTTACATTTCATTTCATTTTCATTTTATTAGATTTATATACCGCCCTACTCCCAAAGGACTCAGGGTGGTGAACAGCCAGAAAGATAAAACACACAAACTACAAAATTTAAAAAGACAATATAAAAACCCATTAAATAATTTGGCCCAAAACAATTTAAAACACTCCTAATGTTTTAAAGCCAATTTTAAAAATTACAATTAAAAGGGAAGTTAGACCAAGCCAGCCTGTTGAAATAAATAGGTCTTGAGGGCACAGTGGAAGGTGCGTAAATCCGGGATCCTCCATATCTCCGGGGGGAGTTCATTCCAGATAGCAGGTGCTCCCACAGAGAAGGCTCTCCCCCTGGGGGCTGCCAGTCGACACTGTTTGGCCGACGGCACCCTGAGGAGCCCCTCTCTATGTGAGCGTACTGGCCAGTGAGAGGCTACTGGTGGCAGAAGGCAGTCCCGTAAGTACATGAGGGAAAAAAACTTTCTGGAATGCTAAACATCCAAAATGAAGCCTAATTTGAAACTCCAAAGAAACATATTTAATGCTACAAGTTCCTTTGGCGTTTCAAAGTAGGTATTGTTCTACTAAGACTTCTGTCCCCCTTCTTCCTGTTTTCTGATCATAGTTCCCGAAATGGAAGGGAAGAGTCACTCTTTAACAGGATTCATCCCTTTGACACTCAGGAACAGATGAGCAAACAGTGCAATAAACAATGAGGTGACACCATAATATAGTTAAGCAGTAGCTAAGTCTTTGTTAGAAACGAGGACACATTTTGTCTTTATCCTAACAAGAAGCAATTGAAAGTGATATGAATCCAGATGCTATAAGGCTGCCTGGGGCAAAGTTTGCAGTTAGTTAGTAGGTCATAGAACTGGAACATTAGAATTAAGAACATTCGAATTATCTTACTGCGTCAAATAAAGGACCTACCTACTGCCACATGCTACTGTATCTCTGCCAGTAGACATGCAGGTTACAATGAATAGGAAAGTGTGCTCTTTTGATCCAGTGGGCACCTTTCTTCTAAAATAAGAATACATCTTAACATAGAAAGTGATATTTCTAAGAAGCACATTTTCCAATCTTCTTTTGTTCTAGACCACACTCCACTTTTTCCTTGCCTCATCCCCAGTTTCAATAAGGAAAGGGGAAAAAAAAGAAGTTTTTGGCACCCTTGTTACAGTTAGAATAAATAGATCTGTAACAGTGCTGGCATTTGATACAAAGTTAATGTTGGTTTTTTTTTTCCCTTGCTAAATTTATAATGTAAGTTTTCTGAAGTGCTAAAATTGCTTAAAGGCTTTTTCAGGGGAGAAATCTGTCAGTCAGATTTATGTCACATAGACCATTGCAAGAAATAAATCTTCAACAATAATTTAGCAAGGGCTGAGAAGGTAATGGAAGTGCCAGAGTCTAACTGGCAGAGATTTTAGTAGACAGAACTAGAAGAATCTGAGCACCAAATAGCAGATTCATTTACATCCTACTATTGGGGTAATTATGTATTCTTTTTAGATGTACAAAATTAAACAATCTTGACTCATATGAAACTATCATAATGAATCAGACCTTATCTCATATATTGGTGAGCAATGGTATTGTTCTCACAGAGAGACCACATGGATATTTACACTGATATAGTACCTAGGGCCCAAACTCAAGAATGCTACTTCTGTACAGTACTGTGATCCCCCCCCCTTACATTCATTTGTGTCGTATTCTTAGAGATTGCATAGATAACTCCCTGCAGTTTTCTTGGCAATGTTTTTCAGAAGTGGCTTGCCATTACCTTTCCCTAAGATGGAGAGAGAATGATTGGCCCAAGGTCACCCAGATGGCTTTGTGTCTAAAACCAGACCAGAATTCACAGTCTCCCAGTGGGAGGGAGGCGTAATGGTTAGAATGCAGCACTGCAGGCTTCTTCTGCTGGCTGACTGCAATTTGGCAGTTCGAATCTCACCAGGATTAAGGTTGACTCAGCCTTCCATGCTTCCGAGGTCGGTAAATTGAGGACCTAGATTGTTGGGGGCAATAGGCTGACTCTATAAAAAGAGAAAGCTTAGAGAAAGCTGTAAACTACTGTGAAGCCATATATACCATTAAGTCTAAGTGCTATTGCTATTCTAGCCTGATACCTTAACCAGTCACCAAAATGGCTCTCCATACTGCAGATTAGGATTAGGGTGAACTATAAGGCCAAAATTGTTTAACATTTTTTAAATATTAATCTAACCAATCAGAGACTCATTACATAGAGAAAGATGGGAGAAAAGAATGATCACACTAGAGACATTTTTTTCTTAATTGTCATTAATTCCAACAAAGCAGAGATTTGTTAAGGTTGAAGCATATAGGATTTTTAGGCAACACTGAATAAATAAATTGCCTCCAAATCTACATTAATTCCATTTAATGGTCATTAAAGCATATACCTATCCAAGGCCCAAAATTTATTACAAACTGTATATACCTGTTGTTAGCCATATAAGATTATATATTTAAAATGGATGTCCATCTACATTCCTAAATAAATCAATAAACATTTAGAGTAATGCAAAATTAAGAGAAACACAAACATTCAAGAAAAAATGTGTTCCAGGCCATGAAATATAAATTAAGTTATTGTAGTTCGGATTAGATTCTCAACCACATGGGACTTCCAAGGGAGGAAGGCAGATTGAGCATGGCTTCGCTTTTTGCAAAGCTGATTACTGTGGCAGAAATAGGAGCTGGTAAAATCCAAGGATCGGCTCCTTGGAATTCCTCTCCAGAGTAAAGAAAGGACAAGAATTGCCCACATGTTTGTTCCACACAGAATTTCCCTTTGGAGAGATTGTGAAATGGTGTTCTTCAGCAAGTATGAGGGTTCTGAAAGTTAGGGGAATAATCATCCTGTCTAAGCCACCTTTTGGCAGTTCACAAAGAGACTCTGGCTTTGCCCAACTTCTTTTGGAAGCTGCTCGCTTTTAATTTCTTTAAGAACTTTCCAAAGGGTAAGCTTTACCACATCATCCTTCTACCTGAATAAAAGAAGCTTCAATGTAAATTTAAGGATTTAAAAAAAAAAAAGATTTACCTTTGGGGAAACGGAAAAAAGGGGACTAGAAAGTGGCTTTTGGAAAGTTAAGGGGCTAGATGAACTTAAAAGAATAATTCCTGGTGTGTGTGTGAGTGTGTGAGTGTCTGTCTGTTGTCTGTCACGTGCACGCACACACACACGCATGCACGCACGCACACACACACACGCACACACACACATGAAGATGTTGAAATTAATTGTAATAAATCTTCCTGTGAGAAAATTTTGTTGACTGGAAAATAAAAAGATGGTAAGAGGGGACTTGAAGGTTGTCTAGAGAGAACAAGAGAGAATAAACAATTTCTCTTAAAGGAGAACAGACCCTTTAATATAAGGGAATAATACTGTTTGATTGTGGAAGAAATCAAAGCTCTTTGAGAACAGTGTACCTGGAAGTTACTTATAAGAATATTTGATATGGTAGTAGAAGATATAGATTTTATTAGATAGAATCTCAAACAACTTCTAGTCCTTTCTGACATCCTTGTTTATAACTGAGGAGATCAAGGATAATCTGGTCCAGGAAAAAAAAAAGAAAGCTGAATTATGGTCTTTTTTCAAGATGGCCTACCTATTTTATATACAGGATTATCACTATTTCAAAGAGTCCCCAAGCAAATATCTTTCTCCCTTGTGCATGTGCATTTTTGGTTTTTAATTATGACTGTTTTTATGAAGTCCTCTCACACTGTACCATCACCTTTCAAAAGAATATTCCACCACTTTACACTTTACTTTTAAAAAAAAATTCTACTTCTTGCTCATTACATTGGAAGTTTGGGTCTCAAGTATTATGAGGTTTATTAGTGTTACATTGTTACCTTCCAACTGGCTACATGAAGTTTTCTGCATTTCACTTTGAAATGATATGATATGTGAATGGTCAACTGCATTCTAAATATCCCAATAGCCAGAATAATAAAGGGTATTTATGAAGGCCAAACAATGGGGGAAAATAATCCATTCAGAAAATCTGTTTTGCCTGAGGAGGCCTGAAAAATTAAGAGTTGATCTGGGTGAAAATTATAAATATAGTTATCAATACAAAGATTGCCAGCACTAGGGCTTGGCTGTTTTGCTGGTATGAAAAGTTATTGATTTCAAGGGATGTCAGTTGAATTGTTTTCTTTCTTTTCTCTTCTTTTTTCTTTTCTTTTCTTTTCTTTCTTTTCTTTCCTTTCCTTTTTTTCTTTTTTGCAAATATATATCTTCTTAGAGAACACTTTTCTGGCTCTAGAAGATTGACATCTCCAAGTAATTGAATTCAATTCTTATCCAAGAACAAAAGTTGAATTCTGCAAAGAAAAAAGTATGTGTGTGTATATGTGTTTGTGTGTGTGTGCGTTTGAGAGGAAAAAAAGGGAGGAGAGAGGGGAGATGCTGCCCTCATGGCAAATGACATCAGAATAGATTGTGGGCAAAAAGAAGAGTGTTTTTATTTATGCAGATATTCTATTTTTGAATTACCATTAGATTTTGCTAATTATAAATAATGACTAAACTATCAACACTTTTTATGATTCTTCCTCAGAACAAACCATACTCTGAAAAAATAGAACAGAGGGAAGAATTTAACCCCCACTTCGATTTTACAGAAATGCTTTAATTAGTCATTTCATGGTTGTAACGAGTGGAGATAATTAAGGTTCTTTGCTGGTTCAGTAGATAATATTCATAATAGCTATCAGGTTTCTTTAAAATACATTTATTGTGTTCCTTAGATACTTCCTTGTGTTCAAATGTTAACTCATGTTAGAGTTTCTGATATTATTATTCTGCCCCTTCCTGCAATTGTGGTATTTAAATTACTGAAGTGGTGCTACAAAGATGTTGTTCTTTGACAAAAATCAGAATTAGAAATGAATTGACACTCCCTTTAGAACTGAAATAGGTATTGAGGAAAGAGTCATTGCCAGATTTCCAAATTAAAGCAATTTACTTACTGCTGATCTACCACTGCTGATCTATTAAACTGCTGAACGAATGTGGAATAAAATCACTAAACCAATATTGTACCGCGTTTGTCCAAATTACGTGGACAACTTTTTATATCCATTTACACATAGACATAGTTATAAAAGTCCATCTGCTTTTCCATCGCTCTGGGGTGTATGTTCCTTCCCACATTCTAAGTATCTATAACTGCAGCTAATTTGGAAAAAAAAAATCTTATTTAAGAGACCCATTTATGAACTCAAACATTTGGGGCTGAACAAGTGCATCAGCTGATTTTATACTAGTTTTATAATGTGCATTTCTCACTCTTTCTGAATGCAATCATAGTCTTTAAATTCAGAACTGGCAACACAACATGTATATCCCAAAGCTAATGGTTAGTGTTGAAACGAAACCATTTTCTGGCTACTTGGTTCAATTGCTCTTAATTATTCTTTGCCTAATTTTGCATGCATACCACTCAAATCCTGGTAACCTTGTGTATTATATCAGGATTGGATGTCAGAAATTGCTTTTGCTAGTCAGGAGTGAGATAATTAGAGTTTGAGGTTCTGTATAAAATTGGCAATACCGAAGAACATGTCCAATAGTTCCTACCTGTCATCAGTCTCAAGGACATAGTCAATATGAGTATGAGTATTTTATATCTTCCTGTTCTGACCTAGTCTTCCTGAGAAAGCATAAATCACAATCTTAGTCTCAAAAAACCTCTTTTATTAAGATGGCTGTGAATTATGGTCATTCACAGCCCGTAATGATTCACAAACAGCCTGTGAAGATTCTGACAGATGTCTGCTCAAGTTGACACAATCTTTCAGGGTAATGTTGATAAGCACCCACCTTTATCTCCCTTGAAACGCTGCCAGAGACCTAATTGTCAATTAGTTTTGCAAGGCCAAATGGAGCACAGAGTCAAACGGACTTATCAGAGCTTGAATTGAATATATGAACTAATTGCTTCCTGCAAAGGCTCACTTTTGTTTGCTCCTCTTTTATGTCTTATGGGAGGGGCCAATCATCTTCAAGCCTTACTCCCAAGTCGCCCTTTTTTTCTTAATTGTTCTTGCCTTCTGGCAACTCTGTGCATGCACACACTGGGAACAGGCTCACACTGTTCTTCTGCCTCCCTGATGTCAGATTCTGGAGGCTCCGGAGGCAGCACATAACTACCAGATGGCCCTGGCCCCCTTTCTGCCTCCGATGCAGAACCCTCGTCTGAGCCTTCCCCAGACTCCAGGACTGGCCCATGTTCCTCCCCAACCTCCTCACTGTCCAACTCTGCTGCCAGCTCTGCAGGCTGCCAGTGGACCACAGCACTTCCAGCCAGAGGTGCTGAAAGGAGAGAATTACAATAGACTAGGGGTGTCAAACTCAATTTGATTGAGGGCCACATCAGGGTTCTGTTTGACCCGGGGGGGGCATGGCCAGGTAGATGTGGCCAGGGTGGGTGTGGCCAGCTCGACATAACTCGTGTTAGGGGTGCCTGTGATCACCCGGGCAGGGCTGGGTGGGGGGAAATACACTTTTGCTAGTACTTCGTTTTGCCAGCACTCTGCCAGCAAAAGCGGAGCTCAGGTGGCTGAATGCAGCCCCCCCCCATCTCCATTTTTGGCTGTGAGAGCCTCCTGCAGCCCTTTGCCAGCAAAAACGGAGCTCGGGGGGGTGGGGGGGCTGCGTGCAGCAGAGGCACCGTGGGCCAGTCCTTCACTGTTTCCAGGGCGGCCATGCAGGCCAGATCTAAGCACCCTGTGGGCCGGATCTGGATCATGGGCTTTGAGTTTGACACCCCTGCAATAGAGTAAGGTAAAAGCCCTTCTCTGATTTGGTATGTTAAGCTGTGTAGGATACATTGCTGGTGCCAGCATATATCTCCAGGTGTATGTCATATGAACCTGAGTGGTATTACCAGTATCCATTTGATGGTATATATCAAACAATCATTGCTTATGTGTGACCCTTGCTTGCTCTTAGCCCAAAGATAGTAAATTTTGGGGGGTGGAACCTAGGAGAAAGACTGCAGAGCATGAATGTTTTAAAGCCTACTATAAGTCTGTTACAGTGAAGTATTTATAAACAAAAGGCTAGTGCCGCTTTTTAAAGAAAAATAGAAGATATTTGATAAATAATACATATTCATAGTGTATTTATTCATTGCCTAAAGTGAAATTTCAATGGCGATTTGGAAGTTTTAGTCAAGGCCAAAAAAATGAGGAAATTTAAAGTCACTGAGAACATCTGAATTTAAAAATATCTTATAAAACTTCTTTAATAGAGATCCGTACATACTGACAAAATTATTTACAGAGGCTCAAGAAGAAGAAAAGATTATGATAATAAGATTATAATAAGCACATAGCAACTATCCAATGTTCAATACAAGTAACAGTGTGTATGTTGTTTTCTGAGCATGCGTATGGACAGAGGTACTACCAAAGGCAAGTGAGGAAGGAAGAAATCTCCCCATGAAGAAAATCTAAACTCACATGTTTACCCAAATAATTTAGCTGAATTATTAAACTAGATATGAAATGTTTAAACTTGACAGAGCAAACATCATAGCCCTTTTAAAGCATCAAAAATTATTTGCTCATTGTGGTGAGACTGCTGTGTTGTTTCTGAAGTACAATGGTGAGAGCAGTTACATATGCACACAGATTCTTATGAAATCTTCATCAGGAATCTTCCTGCCTTCAGTGATCCATCAGTGATCATTGTTAGTTTACTTTCCTAGGCTGTATTAAACCCACTTCTTCACACATATATTTAATAAATTAGATACCACAGATTTTAGGCTTTTTAGTGAAAGGAAATGACCTTCCTATCCCCATGGCTATTTACATGACAGATCCAGATGATTCTTGTTGTATCTGTCTTTAACATTATTCCCACTTATAATGATGGCTACCATACTGCTGTTTTCTTCCTGTCCCACATCAGATGCCTTATCTGATGCTAAAAAAGCTTATATTCCAGTCAGTCACTTATTGCCATGCATCAAATGGTAAAGATAAATAAATGCCTTTAAAAAAAACAAAAGGAATATATTTAAAAGAAATCAGAGGAAATTCAAAAGTATATTTACTGTAGTGGTAGGGGTAAGCATGCACTTTAAGATTGTCCTTATTTAAACCTTTATTTAATAGGTGTGTACATATACATACTCTGTATGATTTTCAACATGGATGACACATAATTATCAATAATGTGATGATTATAGAATAGAATAAGAGTTGGAAGGGACCTTGGAGGTCTTCTAGTCCAGCCCCCTGCTTAGGCAGGAAACCCTATAGCATTTCAGACAAATGGTATTCAACATCTTCTTAAAAATTTCCAGTGTAGGAGCATTCACAACTTCTGCAAGCAAGTTGTTCCACTGATTAATTGTTTTAACTGTCAGGAAATTTCTTCTTAGTTCTAAGGTGCTTCTCTCCTTGATTAGTTTCCACCCATTGTTTCTTGTTTTACCCTCCGGTGCTTTGGAGAATAATAGTTCGACTCCCTCTTCCTTGTGGCAACCCTTGAGATATTGGAACACTGCTATCATGTCTCCCCTAGTCCTTCTTTTCATTAAACTAGACATATCCAGTTCCTGAAACCATTCTTCATATGTTTTAGCTTCCGTCCCCTAATCATCTTTGTTGCTCTTCTCTGCACTCTTTCTAGAGTCTCAACATTTTTTTTTACATCATGGTGACCAAAACTGAATGTAGTATTCCAAGTGTGGCCTTACCAAGGCATTATAAAGTGGTATTAACACTTCACGTGATCTTGATTCTATCCTTCTGTTTATGCAGCCCAGAACTGTTTTGGCTTTTTTGGCAGCTGCTGCACACTGCTGGCTCATATTTAAGTGATTGTCCAGTAGGACTCCAAGATTCCTCTCACAGTTATTATTATTGAGCAAGGTACCACATATACTGTACCTGTGCATTTTGTTTTTCTTGCCTAAATGTAGAACCTTACTTTTTTCACCATTGAATTTCATTTTGTTAGATAGTGCCCATTATTCAAGTTTGTCAAGATCCTTTTGTATCTTGAGTTTATCTTCTGGAGTGTTGGCTATTCCTGCTAGCTTGGTGTCATCTGCAAATTTGATGAGTTCCCTATTTATCCCCTCGTCCAAGTCATTGATGAAGATGTTGAAGAGCACTGGGCCTAAAACAGAGCCCTGGGGAACTCCACTGCATACTTCCCTCCATGTAGATGCAGTTCCATTGAGACTACACATTGAGTACAGTTGGTCAACCAGTTATGAATCCATCTGGTGGTGATGCTGTCCACATTTTTCTACTTTATCTAGTAGTAGGTTATGGTCTACTTTATCAAATGCTTTACTGAAGTCCAAGTAAATTATATCAACAGTATTCCTCTGGTCCACTAATTTTGTCACTTTGTCAAATCTATATAAATAAAAATGTAAATGTCCGTTTGTACATAACCGCACATCTCTGAAAGTTCTTCACCGATTGCTTTCAAATTTTGACAGAACGTTGCATTCGACTATGGACATGTTTTTATATACCTATATTATATACATGTCACATCTGTGACAGGTAAAAACATGAAAAACATTGGAAAACATTGAAAGACATTGACAAACATTGAAAAACATTGAAAAACAGCGCCATCTGCTGGACGTAAAACCAACATGGCAGCCTCCCAGCCCTGATTACGCTCAACAGATTTCTGTTCCTTATATTTAGACTTTCCATATTACTTCCAGGAAACTGCGCATTTGGAAGGGAAGATGCCCGAGGGCCATATCCTGCCACCAGGCTTGGCAGGTAGGCAGCCGGCTCCCCACCGGGAAGCCCTTACAGCTGGTGCTTCTAGGGCTGGGCAGGGCCCGCCCAAGCCTGGCTCTGACCTCCTCCTCCCCCGGCCACCCCGCGAACTAGCCTTGCCCACCACTGCTGCCCATCCCCCTTGCCAGCCGTTCTCGGGGGTCCCTCCAAAGAACACCTGGCAACGAGGCTGCCTGGGTTTGCCAAGCAGGAACCCTCCATCCCTCACCTGGTCCGAATCACACCTGGCCAGCGCTACCATGGGCCCCGAGGTCAAAAAGACCAGCCCCTAACTGGCGCTATGCGAATCTGGTCGGTGAGCAGGAGATGGAGGCAACTGGAGCTTCAGAGTCGCCTTTGACCAGCGCTACCTTTGATTCCCAGGTGGGCGCTCTGGCAGTTCATGGAGCCTACACAAAAATTTTGGCCTCTGGCAGAAAAGGGGCTCCCGGGAGGCATCGGGCGGAAACGGGCAGGAGGAAGGATGGCAGGCCCTCCTTCGTTTCGCCTGGAAAAGCGTGGGATTTAATCATTCTCCTGCCCTTGGCAGGCGGGGGAGGAGAACTGCACAGCAGGGGTCCAGTGGGATGTGTGTGGTTCCTGGCTTTGCCGCTTTCTTCCTTCAGGCAGGAAGCCCCAAACCAGCCCCAAACCCCCACCGCACCCCTCCCTCCCATCCCTGCCTTGCTATGCATCTCCCCGTTGAGCCCCCAGAGAACATCTGTGTAGGGAGAATGGAGGGGGCCCCCGAGTTTCTGCTGTAGTGCGGAGAGCTGCGAAGGCCTGGTCTGAAAAGGGCGATGGCGGGGTATGCAGAAGAGGCCGGGCCAGAGACAGAGATAAAGAGAGAGAGAGGGAGAGAGAGACATAGAGAAATACAGAGAGAGAGAGAGAGAGAGAGAGACAGAGACAGAGACAGAGACAGAGACAGAGACAGAGACAGAGATACAGAGAGAGAGGGTGGGAGAGAGAGAGACAGAGAAAGATACAGAGAGGGGGGAGAGAGAGACATAGAGATACAGAAAGAGGGGGAGAGAGAGGCACATAGAGAGATACAGAGGGGGAGAGAGAGACATAGAGAGATACAGAGGAGGGGAGAGAGAGAGAGATACAGAGAGAAGAGAGAGAGAGACATAGAAATAGAGAGGGGGAGAGAGAGACACATAGAGAGATACAGACGGAGGAGAGAGAGAGACATAAAGAGATATAAAGAGAGAGGGGGAGAAGAGGGAGAATTTTGTGGTTCCCATTGTTTTTTAGCAACTGGTTCTCTGCCCTAATCTCCAGCTGGGTGATTGGGGGCGTGGCTTGGGGGCTGTTATGTGACTTATGAAAGTGAGTGATGTCGAGTTGGCCACGCCCACCAAATGTTCGTGGAGACTTTGGAATTTCAGCCTCGCTCTTTTAGCCCAGCGGAAGCACCAGACTGGGCCACAGCAATGCGTGGCCGGGTTCAGCTAGTAATGCAATAAAATTAGTCTGACATGATCTGTTTTTGACAAACCCATGTTGGTGTTTGGTTATTACTTTGTTTGCTTCTAGGTGTTTGGTGATTCGTTGCTTGATCTTTTCCAGAATCTTCCCTGGTATTGAGGTCAGGCTGATAGGTCTGTAGTTTCCTGGATCCATTTTTTTTGAAATGGGAACTACACCAGCTCTTTTCCAGTCCTCTGGCATGATTATGTGCCATCATATCAGAAATCACATGGATAGATAGCTCACATTGCCAGCTCTTACCATTCTTGACTTCACAAACTCTGTTTTATAGTGATATATTTGATAAAAAATGATGGTTATATTTGCATTGTATTCAGGCTTCATCTAGGTGTTTCTGGATTTAAAGTTGATGTTCTTATTCCATATACATATGCCAGATGGAGAATCTGTGTTACAGGACAACACAGAATTACCAAACATAATTGTTCTACTGCAGACATAAGAATTTATCATTTTAAAAACTGCTAGGGTAATTAGGGAATTGGAGACTCAATATCCGGAAAGTATCATTCTATTTAACGTGAACATTCTGTCTAAATGTTCAAATTTGAAACCTCCCCAAATTCAGTCTTGTATAATTCCCCAAAAGAAGAAACTATGCCAAATTGAATATCCCAAGAGATTTAGGTTTTAGAACAAATGAGAAAATAAATATTAAAGCAGTCTGTTTTGCAGAAATTGTATTGTACAAATGTTGCAACTGGGTTTGCCCAAGGAGAGATCTAAAGATAAATATTTGATCATCTCATGGTGGAGTGAGAACAACAAAGATAATTATCCAAAATATTTCTGAAAAATCCATTGCTTGGGTTTTAGCAGTACGATTCCAAACTTATCTACTTAGAAATAAGCCCCAATAAATTTTATGAGATTAATGCCAAATAAGTGTGTAGGATCACCATTTAAAAATCTCTGTAAGTTTTCAGTGTTGCTGCCTGAGATACAATTACATCTCACAGTGAATTTGGATAAGTGGTATTTATTCCCTTGGGTATAGAATTCTGGCAAGCAGATCTCACATTACACCTCAATTAGAGTTGAAAGAATTAATCTGTGTGATTAATATATTAAGCCATAAATTGCATATTGAGGATGTAGATTTTTAATTGGGCTTGTTGTTAGCATTTTTCTAAACAATTTAAAAGCCACTTTGATTCACACAATGTCTTTATGTTGGTTTAAAACACAATTAAGTACATGTCAGTTGTCTGGAAAGTCATTGCATAACCAATGTGTTGAATGTTGAAAGTGAACTTGTTTTACTTTTTTTTTTTTTTGCGAACATAATCTACATACCCCTTCCCCCAGTTCTGCCAGTTGCAGACAAGAGAATATAAAGTGTGTTAAATGATTAAATTATGCTACCTCAAATAAATGATTATAGTGATAGAGTTAAACATATGCTCAGGTTTTTTTCCCCCCTTCTTATTTGAATCTTGTTATTGTGGCTATATCTTGAGCTGGTTTTCTTTTCTTTTCTTTTCTTTTCTTTTCTTTTCTTTTCTTTTCTTTTCTTTTCTTTTCCTTTTCTTTTCTTTTCTTTTCTTTTCTTTTTCTTTTCTTTTCTTTTCTCTTTTCTTTTCTTCTTTCTTTCTTTCTTTCTTTCTTTCTTTCTTTCTTTCTTTCTTTCTTTCTTTCTTTCTGATGCTTCTACTTCAAGAAAGTCTCTAACATAAACAATCAAACCTTCTTCTGCAACTATGCTTTTTATGATCAAAAACAAAAGGGTAGAAAAAATCTGCAAGTAGAAAGCAATGGTGTCTAATCTGCTAAAATAAACAATATGTTTAGTTGTCTAGCTTGCTCAATATTTCTCTTCTATAGTCTATTAATCTACTCCCTTTTCAAGTGCAGATCCTCATGTATAATCAATTGCAATTTAACATCTCTTACATTCCAATCTCTATCAACAAATGTGAACCCCCAAAGTTAAAAACAAAACAAAAAGCTCCTGCAGATTAAGTATAAAACTGTTTTTTTTTAAAAAAATATTCAGCATATTGATTATGTAAAGCAAACCAAAGCAACTGAAAATATTTAATTGTATATGTTCAAAGAGTATCACACATTTTATGGCATAGCATAAAGCTAGGTCTACTGTGATGGCTATAAGAATCCGGAAATACAGAGAAAAAATATCAGCTATGTCTTTGCTATGAAGTAACAGTTGAAGATGCAAAGAGAATCCAATAGCCAAAGAATTGGAAGAAGGTGAAAATAAACAGAGTAAAGACAGAAAGATGTGTATTTAACTAGGTGTAAGTCAATAGATCATCATGTTTTAAACATGAAAAGCAGACATTGAAGGGATATCACAATAAAAGCATGGAATGAGGCCCAATGGTAGAGACATCTGGGAAACAGTGAGGTACATACTTTGTTTCACATTTAACATAGGTTAATCCTATTTTCAAGGCAAGCTAAAAAAAAAAGTTACCTATTTTGAATCTGCTGAATCTAATGAGACACTGCAAATACCTACCTGCCAAGAATCATTTGTTTCAGTTACTTGCATTCAATTCCATGTAATGAGTACTGAGCATCAAATGCTTTCAAAGTACATGGAGTGAAGTTGACAAGATCAGGGCAATGAGGGTTGTTGTTGTTTTGATAAACCTTTTAAGGTAAAGAATAAAAGATAGCACAACGTCCTGATAGCCTTTTGCGTTTCCATTCAAAGCTACTCCTGCAGCAGTTCAAACCACTCTGTTAGTCAAGATCTGCATATGGAATGTCTATAGGATGAAAATTCAATTTTATCTATTTTTCTGAAAGAATTTTTTTGATTCTCCTTCTGCTCTGTAAACTGCTTGACTCCACTGCAGATTTAACCCTTAAGTATCTCCTAAACATGAGCAGGCTCTGAGGGTATTTAAGAGGTTGGAGTGGCTTGGTAAAATTGTCCTGTTTCCTAAATGAAAGAAGTTTAATTAGACAACTAATTAGTTATTATCTGGATGAGCCTATTATTGAAGGTGCTGGTTATTAGTTTTAAAACCTTACATGGCACAGGACCAGGTTATTTGTGGGACAATCAGTTCCTGTGAGTATCTGCCCATTTTAATTAAATTAGTAGGCACAATCCAGGTCCCTTCCCTGAAATGTTGTTGTCTTGTGGGACTTAGGAAGTGTGCCTTTTTTCATAGCTGCCTCTATTTTGTAGAACATCAGCAACCCCCCTCCTCTCTTCCAATTGAGACCTGGCTTTTTACCTGGCAGTGGGGTAGTGTAATGGGACTTCATGGCTCTTCTGGGGCATTTCTTTCATATGCATTATTGACCAATATGATAACATGTACTTAAGAGGTATAAGCCTTCTTAATTGTCCCATAATGTATGGCTCGATAGAGCTCATGCCAAGTTCTCAAACTCCACAGCCACCCAGAGTTTTTTTGGAGTCAGGAAGTACCAAATCAAATCAAATAACATCAACAAATACAGTGTCATACAAATGCTTTCAGCTTGGTTTTAAAACCCAACAAGATTCTCACAGGTTGGTACTGTGTTTTCAGCTACGATCACACTTCAAGATCATCAAATATATTGTGTTTCCAGTTGTAGGATAGGTGACTTTTTGACACTCTCCTGACTAAATCTTAATGGAGCCCATGATGTCTCTCTCTGAAGAGCTCTCAGCTCTCTCTTTTGGCTCCGCCATGTTGAAAATAGGCTTGGCACAATTTCTTTCCATTCTTGCTTTCAGAAATTAGTTGAACTGATTATGTGATTGCATATTATTATGCTTTTGTTATTCAATGGGCTGATTCAGACCAGAACCAGTAAATGAAGTTATAGAAAAGCCTTGTTTTTTTGTTTTTTTTTAATAAAAGGAAATGAGAAAGATACATGGCTAATAGAGAGAACAGTGTCAAATGTGTAGTATTGCGTATGCAGCACTACAGAGTTGGGTTGCCTTATAAAATTTCATTAGTTAAATAATAACTAATATAATATAAATAAATAAATAAATAAATAAATAAAATAAATAAATAAATAAATAAAATAAAATAAATAAAACAATATAAATAAATAATGTTAAAATAGACTCACTGATCATTTTTGTCCTGTGGTTTACAATTGGAATTGCTGGTTCTTTCTCTTTCCCATAACCATCATTCAACATAACATTAATAAAAATTTTGACATGTGAAGTAGTACTTTGGTGGCTTCTTTTAAAGTAATCTTTCCCTCTATTTTTTTTAAATAAAACTTGTTTTTATTGGTTTTTTTTTTTTTTTTTGAATGGAGTAAATGAGAAGACTAAAACTTTACTTTGTTGAATAGATCCTACACAATGCTCCAAAATAAATAAATTAAGCTTAGCCTCAGGAAAGCAGTCTAAACGTTTATTGAGTTTCTACTTGGGAATTCTTGAGGTCTGGATATGTTAATGATTTAAAGGGCTCCTACCTGTTCAACAGTTGCCTTGAAAAAAAATCTGTGTTGCTAATGAATAAAACTAACAAATACAAAGTAGGCATATATCATGGGTCCCCAACCCCCGGTCTTTAGACCAGCACTGATCTATGGCATGCCAGCAACCGAGCTGCACAAACAAGTGAAGCCCCATCCGCGGTATGCAGGCAGCATGTAAAATCATGATCAATCCGGTCTGCGGAAAAAACTTTTTCCATGGAACCAGTCCCTGGTTCTCAAAAATTTGGGGGCCGCTGGCATACATAGTTCAATATATTGGATGTTTGCTACTGAAGCCATCTATTGTTAATGCATTTTGTGATTAGATTTTGAATTGGCTTCCAGAAACAAAGGGTTATCTAATAATATAGATTCATATAATATCCTTTTCATATAATATCTGAAAGCAGCTTCCGGTTAATATTTTTATTCCTCTTATTTCCTTTAAATATAAGTTTTGCTTTATTTTTCTGTACTCCTCTGCATTTTCCCCCCACCTCACCCATTGTCTCTCCTGCTGAGAGTTCTGCTTAAGCTGAGTTCTAAGTGACTCAAAGACTGTGGGTTTCTAGCAGGAAGAATGCAGAAATAGAAATGAAAAACTAATGAGGAAAGAAGTGCTAAAATATCTCAAGCATTTAGGTTTCAAGGTGTTTTTATGTTGTTGTTTTTTATATGGGAGGGGACAACTTTTTAAGATGCATGGATCTAAAATTCTGAATTGGAATTGGCTTGTGAAATATTTCTTTTTTTCTTGCTCTCTTGAAAATGTTAAAAACATGTGGTCCTTCTGAATAAACTAGTCCATCTTTAACTTCTTTTTCATTCTTATCCTCAGTTGAACAGAAGTTTTGCTTGTGACATCATGGCCAAACTCAAAGTTGACAGGCACTATCTAAACATGAAAGAGCAATCCAACTGAATCAAGCCAGTACCCATTTAGAGCTATTTCACATTGACCACCCAGATGGCCACAAGCCAGAGCTGAAAATATACCTCTCTCTTGCTATTAGTCCCCTGCAACTGATATTTGAAGTCATGCTTCTATGAATAGAAGTAATGCTAAAATTACCAACCTTTAATAAACCTATCCTCCATTAATTTATATAATCCTTTTCTAAAGCCACCATATTTTGTGGTAATCAAGTCTATATATTAATTATGTTCTGTGTGAAGTACTTCATTGTGTCTATTCTAAATCTCCTTACTTTCCTGTCCATTGACTGACCTTTGGTCCTTGTGCTTTGAGAGAAACCAAAGCATCAATTTAGGCATCTCAATAATATCCTCCATGAAACATTTTTTTTTTCTAAGTAAAACAATTCTTTAAAAAAATCTGGAAGGAAGGATTTCAAGACTTCAGATAATTTTGATGCCCTCTTCTGCATTTTTTTTTAAATCTATATGATATTCTTTTTTTTACAAATCTTTCAACATGAACTATACATAGTATTTGAGATGCAACTACAGTACATCATATTGTATAAGGATGCTACTCTGTTGCCAGTTTTTTTCTTAATGATCAGTAGGATGAGATTCTCCTTTTTTAAAACACCTGTTGCACAGTGAATTGATAACTTCATTATAATATCCATTATGATGCCAAAATATTTTTTTTCTGATTAGTTACAGAGAGCTCATCAATATACTGTATAAATTAAGCAGAATCTCTCTCTCTCTCTCTCCCTCCCTCCCTCCCTCCCCCCCCTCTCTCTTTGTTAGCTCAATTAGCTTTAATTGTTCAGATTTCCTTCCTGAGTATTTCAATGCATACTCAGGGAGTTTTCCGATACCTTGTGTCATAGAGACAGATGAAAAGAATTAATTCAATTTCTCTACAATCTCCATAACTCCTTCAACACTTTTTGTCATTCAAGGACCCAACCGCTTATCTGGCTGCTTTTTCCTTTGAATATATTTAAAGAAATTATTTCCCTTTCTGTTTTGTCATATGTTCTTCAATTTTTCTTTCTGTCTGTCTGACATTCCATTCCATTGTCCATACTGACCATTTTGTCTTCAGAATTTCTGTTCCTCTTTCTTACAGGGTTTCCATTTTCTGAAAGAAGCCTCCTTCAGTTTTATAGCTTCTTCCACATGAATTGAACCATGGTAGCCTATTCCAGGTCTTGATTAACTCTTTTTTATACTGTGGTAGTGTATCTAAAATTCCCCCGTGTTGCAACAAATTCTCTTTTGCATGGCTCCCTTATTTTTTTTCAGCAAATAAACTTTTTGGTTAAGTGGCAATAATCCATCCCCATATCTGATTTATATGTATGATCAAATACTGACATCCACAGTATCATGTCAAAGGGTAATATGATAGCTGTATTCCAGTATTTGAGAGACTGCCACAAAGAAGAGGGGGTCAACTTATTTTCCAAAGCACCAGAGGACAGAATAAGTGTTAGGATATGATTTGAGCCTAACAAGTTGTCCAGGCAATATATGTGTTCTGTGACTTTAATATGAATATGTATTGTGTGACTTTAAAATTTTACTGCTGATTCATTGTAATGCTGAGTCATGCTGTAATTGGTTGTGAACGTATTTAAGAAAGGTACTGTAATGGATTCAGTTGATGATAAGCTACCATAGTGTGTGGAGTTGCTATCCATTGTGCTATCATCGATTGGATGGATCTGCTACCATCGTGGTTTGTGAACCAGAGTGAGCTTGTTATTTTAATCAACAACTGTTTGTGTGGTAAGAAGATTTTGTATCACTGGACTGATTTAACTGGCAAAGACTTGGATTGATTTAAAAGACTATGAGATTGTTTTTTTCACTCTAAAGTAAACTTTGATAAACCAGTTTGCACATCTCTTATTCATTGCTCTCAGCAACGTTTCTCTGTGCTCCAAACTCTGCCGGTTGGTAACACAACAACAATATCCTTAACAATAAGAAACAATGGATGGAAACTAATCAAGGAGAGAAGTAACCTAGAACTATGGAGGAATTTCCTGGCAGAACCATTAATTAGTGGAACAATTTGCGTCCAGAAATTGTGGGTGCTCCAACACTGGAGATTTTTAAGCAGAGATTGGGCAACTATTTGTCTGAAATGGTATATGGTTTTCTGCTTGAGCATGGACTAGAAGACCTCCAAGCTCTACTCTGACTAACTCTGACTGACAGTAATTCCAAGGAGAAATATGTGTTTCTATTTCGTCTTTGCTATAAAGAATACCATTTTGCAAAGGTGCCTTTTCCTTTCCTCTATATAGTTTAAATATAAGAGTGACTAGATTCTCCCTCTACCCTCAGATTGCTGTTATTTGCACTCTATGTTCTTGCTCCCTACCTTGCACTCTCATTCCCCATTTTGGTACCAGATTTGGAAAGGCTGCAATATTAAAACCAAATAGCCATGCAGGAAATAATGTAGAAAAAGATTTTATTTAGGGCAAATTGTTTGCAAAAATGTATGCTAGTAAAAATGTTTACATTAAAAGATAGTCATCCCAAATAAATGTGTAGCATTGATTGTATGGATCATTGGATTAAATTAGCATCAAAGCAGAATTAAACATATACATGGTCAGTAAAATGAGAAAGTACAAAACTGAATTTGACAAAATTGTCTACCTCTTATCTTGAATGAATCATGGTTACTCAGGGAAAGTATTCTATAATTCTTTAATCTGAACCATAAAGTAGAATTTTAAAATTACAAAAGAATGCATGACTCACGGAAATGGTTCATAACTTTAAAAGTTTCTTAAAGCAAGCAGAAAGCTTTTTCATTCTCATATGGCTCATGCAGTACTGGAGAGGTTTATTCACAGTGGCTCTTGTGAATTTTTCAGGATTTGGTTAAGTGGAATTTTATAATGTTTTCTGTGATGTGAAAAGGTTAGTGGTATTTTTCATCAGGAAAATAAATTTGAGGTAAAAGTCAGAATGATTGGCCATTTTCAACCTGCTTTTGTCCTTCAGATATCTTTAGTCTTGATTGCACTAAATATTTTATGAAATTTAATACCTTATTAGACAGCTAAATAACCCAACTATAATTTTCTTCCCAGAACATATACAGTAGGAGGGAAAAAGTAATATTTTACAAGAGATCATTACTACATTTAGAACATTGTTCATTAAAAAAAATATCACTACAGATAGTACATACAACTGAACAATGAATCATTTTTTAAAAATTTATTCTTTTGTTGCTTTAAAAATAATGACAAAGAGAATAAACTCACAGAATTAGAAATACATTGTCAAAGAAAAAAAAACATATGTAGAAAATGCTTCTATACTCTTTTCTTTTCTTTGTTGTACTCCCCCCCCTTTTTTTAAAAAAAACAAAACAAAACATGAATTTAAGAATTAAGTATGACAAGAAACAGTTATTCAGCTGAAAAAGTGGCTTTTTTAAGGCTGAAAATTGCACGGAGACAAAGAAAAAGCATTATCCAAGAAAGTGTAGTGACAAGGAGGTTCCTTTCTCAGCTGGTAGGCATCTTTCAGAAGGTTGTCCAGTCAAAGTCCAAATAAAAGACCATGGGCCTGAAACTGCAGCATTTAGCACTAAACAGCAGATTTAACAGACTCAGAGATTTAGCAGACTCACTTCAACATTTTGTGCAAGGCATTATATTGAGTTCTAAATTTGTTTCTGTACAGATACACCAGCATATGCAATTTTTGTGCAAATATGTCTTCTGTTTATGTGGGTGATGGCGTTATTTTTATTGTTTTCTTCATGTGTTAATTGCTTGGTCTAGAAGTTTGGGTACTTGTAAAGAAGAACATGAAAGAATGGCAAGTTGAAACCTCGGGTTTATGAATAAAGCAGGGGCTAAGCCTAACAAACACATTAGAATTCAAATAACTGAATTGCATCAATATCTGGTTTTTCTTTTCATAGGCTAGCACCTTTTTTTCTAATTTAGATGATTTTCCCACTGCTCTCCATTTAGCTCCATAATATTTGCATGATCCTTGACCCCTCAAGCAGATACTTCAGAAGGCACAAGTTTAAAGAACAACGTTCACTATGACCCAATGGTATGGCTCTAAAATACCTCATTTGACAAATGAGCAAACAAATGGCAATAGTTGCTAGATATGATGGTGGCTCCCTAAAAGCCACGATGCTACCTTCAAAGGCAGCACACTTTTGGGTGGCCAGTACAGGTAGTTCCCGACTTATGACCACAATAGGAACTGGAAAATTCATTCTTAAGTGGTGCAGTAATTAAGTCGTGACCACACCCAATTTTATGTCCTTCTTTGCTGCTGTCATTAAGTCAATCTCTGTGGTCATCATGTGACTGTAACTCGCAACTTTCCTTGCCGGCCTCCCCATTGACTTTACTTGTTCGTAAGCTGGTTGTAAAAGTCACATATGATAAATCATGTGACTGTGGAGCACTGCAACTTTGTATTTTATTTATTTATTAATTTTCTATGCCACTCACCTCATTAATACAGGTATATGCAACAGTTTCCAAGCACCCGAATTACGATCATATGGCTACAGGGATGTTATGTCATACAGTGACATTGTAAGTCACTTTTTTCAGTGCTTATAACTTTGAACAGTTGCTAAACAAATAGTCATAAATCAAGGACTACCTGTAGTCAGGGAATAATAACAGGAGATGACTGCTGTTTGAGTATCTTGCTTGTGATTTAACAGAATAACAGATTTGGAAGGGACTTTGGAGGTCTTCTATCTACCCCCTACTCAAGCACACCTGTACCATTTCAGACAAATGGCTGTCCAGTTGTTCCCTACATCTCCCTGTTGTTTGCTGTAGGAAACAGATAGTGAAGTGGACAAGCGTTTGGTTTTATTCAAAAGGCTCTTCTTAGATAGTGAAGAGAGACAGGAAATATATATTTATACAGAATTTTAAATACTATCCAATATTACGCTTTAAATGTGACATTTTCTCCCTCAAATTCGGATTTGGAAGCTTTTTGGTTTGGGGCTATTCCTATTTTGATTTGATTTTGGCAGGTTTAAATATGAAATTATGTAGACATCAAAGTTGGTGAAATTTCTGCTAAATGCTATTTGTCAAATGCTGCTGTCCCACTATTGATTGAATATGATAGATAGTCCGTGCTATTCCATATTTTCTGCTCTTGGCTTTCTACTCACAAATGCAATACCAACGGTTTCATGGCACCGATAGTTAAAATATCTTTAAAAGTGAACTTGACTTCTGATAACTATATGGGCACATCTATGCACTTTTATTGGCAACAGTATGGAAATAATTTTGTCTAAGACTTCCTATAATTTCTCTACTGGCTTTCATTTTAGTTTTCATATGGGGGATGGAGGGGAAATCAAAGATTCTTTTAACAAGCACATTTTATTAAAAAAAATAAAGGAATACATCTTGTTTTATATATAATGTATATTTCCATTTGAGCAGCAGTTGGCAAGGATTTTGGGTTGCTACAATGAAGAAGACAATAAGATGGAGTGAAATAATGTTCAAATTTATTACCAACAAGACTACAACAGCCACTATCTACTGCATGGCTATGTTAACAACAGAAAAAGTGATCTTGCAGCCACACAGAGTGATAAGAGCTAATGAAAGAAATAAAAAAGTGAACTTCATAAATATGGAGCTGCATTGTTGATGACGATAGGCTCTGGGCACAATAGCTCCCTAAAAGCCACGATTTAGAGAATAGAATAACAGAGTTGGAAAGGACCTTGGAGGTCTTTTGTCCAACCCCCTGCTTAGGCAGGAAACCCTATAGCATTTCAGACAAATGGTTATCTAATCTCTTCTTAAAAACTTCCAGTGTTGGAGCATTTACAACTTCTGCAAGCAAGTTGTTCCACTGATTAATTGTTCTAATTGTCAGGAAATTTCTTCTTAGGTCTTGGTTGCTTCTTTCCTTGATTAGTTTCCACCCATTGCTTCTTGTTCTTCCCTAAGGTACTTTGAAGAATAGCTTGGCTCCCTCTTCTTTGTGGCAGCCCCTGAGATATCGAAACACTGCTATCACCCCTAGTCCTTCTTTTCATCAAACTAGACATACCCAGTTCCAGCAACAGTTCTTTATATGTTTTAGCCTCCAGTCCCCTAATCATCTTCTCTGCACTCTTTCTAGAGTCTCAACACCCTTTCTCTAATTCTCAGAAATTTCTCAAAAGTTAAAATAGGATCCTCCAGAGTCCTGTAATGTCTGGGTGTTCACTTACACACAATTTTATGGGGCTGAAGCATTAATCTCAAACATAAGTACCATGGTACATTTCATAGAGTAGTTTTGCTATGCAAGTAAATGCTCCAGGGAAGCTTTAGTTTGCAATGCTGCCAAGTCTCATGGATGGTTTTTTTTTTTTTTTTTCCCTCTTTAGACTGACAGCTGTGGCAACAAACAAATTCTGTTTATCCACTCCGGAAAATAATTTTGAATATTTTGTGACAGTAGAAACTTCTTGTGTGTTGCATTTGGACTTGGTATCTCTCTCCACTGATGTCTTATGCTTCCCTTTGTTGCTCAGGTGTGGAGTAAGAAGAAGGGACATTTGGACAATTTGAATATTGTGAAAGCTCAGCAAACAGATAGTTTTTTTTTCAATCTATCTTGAATGTATTTTTAAAGCAGAGAATGATAGAGGCATTTGAAGATTTTCTTTTTTGTATGCCTAAATAATTTCCCGTGGGTGAACTTCACAGTGATTTAGGGGCTACTGGACCCTATCTGATTCTTTGCTGGTCTTGGGTGGGTTGTTTTATACACTATTATAAACTGAATATAAATATCGGGAAGAAAGTGGGGATATATTTGTGTGGGTGATATATGGGTAACTAAGCTCTGCTATACTGTTTGCCATCATAGTTCTCTCATTCAGATTACCAGAAAATAAACTGTCCAGTATTAATAATAACTGTGAAAAGATTCTACCAAGAATGGAAGATGTGGGAAAATTGCAACATTTGATTGTGTACAGCACTTGCTAGAATTGAAAGCCAGTGAATTTTGCTTGTGGGGTCTGGAATGGATTCTTCTGCTAACTCAACATCTAAAATAATGTGCCAAGGCAATCAGAGCAGTAATAATTGATCATGTTATTGACCCTCTTGAGTAATAGTATATGTATTATAGCTGCCTAGGGGCAATTTTGCTTTGTTGTTTTCAAACACTGCGTAAAATTGGCTTGATACACATGTATGGAGTAAAAAGATAGTGCAAACACTTATAGAGTTCATTTCAAAAATAGGAAGGAAGGGAAAGAAAAAAAATGTTTTAAAATAACTTTGCATGAAGAAATGAAATTATGGTTTTCTCTTTCCTCAAAATAAAAGCTTGATTACTTTTTTTTTTTCCCCCATGGCTTCTGGACTGTACTCTAGACATAGAGGCTTCCCGTCATGACTGAGCACGTCACACATGTCCCTAGCCTTGTTTTTGGTCTTCAACAACTTAATCATAGGTTGGGATTGGTTTTACTCAGTTTTTATGCATGCCTGAAATAGTCACAGGGACTCTTGGTCTGCTATTAAAGATATTCAGACTCAAAAGAAATGATTTCAAGTCACATACAGCAAGAATGATGTCTTTCTCTTCACTACATCATTGTCCCCAAATATCTTATTCTTTTTCTGGCAGAGAAATGGGATCTTGCCTAAAGCTATGTATGAGAATCATCAGATGTTAGCCTAGGATATACCACAATGATGAATTATAGGATCACATGCCACAAGGAGACTAATGTTCTTTAGCTGAATAATGATGTATGTCTTCACAGCCACTTACACATGTCCATTTAATTTCTCATTCCATCCCTACTATTATAGAATTACATGGCAAAATATCTTGGTAAGTGCCAGATTGTGCAGCTTATTTTAATTATATCTGCATAGAATCTGGATTGATTTTCTCTTAGCCCTTTGTTCCTGCCTTAAAGTGTTTCAGCTTATCTCGTAATGTCAAACAGGTCACGTTTAATCTTAATATTCTACTTCTATATATTTTATCAAGAGTTAATGATTTCATTACTATTATAAGTAAGTTGCAGAAAGAAACAGCATGTGGTACAGATGGCTGTAAAATACATCTGGAGAAGGTGTTAGAGATTATTATAAACCATTGCTTTAAGCCGCCTGTTGGATTCTATAAACAGCCGATTAACTATTTCTTAAAATATCAGCTAATTGTGTACTGTTTCTTTTTTGAAGTTATTTTTAAATGGACCTTTTGGATAATATGAGTTTAGCAAGCTAATCGTACTTATTCTGTAACATTATTAGATGGTGATCACTTCATGAGAAATAGTTTTAAAGAGTGGAGTGCAGATTCTATGTCACATAGCTGTTTACATAAGCATCTAAATCAGGGGTGAAATCCAGCAGGTTCTGACAGGTTCTGGAGAATCGGTAGGGGAAATTTTGAGCAGTTCAGAAAACCGGCAAATACCACCTCTGGCTGGCTCCAGAGTGGGGTGGGAATGAAGATTTTGCAGTATCCTTCCCCTGGAGTGGGATGGGAATGGAGATTTTGCAGTATCCTTCCCCTGCCACACCCACCAAGCCACGCCCACCAAGCCACACCACACCCATCAAGCCACACCCACAGAACCGGTAGTAAAAAAAATTGAATTTCACCACTGATCTAAATACATTAGCCAGTCCCAGAATTCTTCATTACTTTGGTTTTGGAGTAGACAGAAAAGGTTCAAGTATAAATCACAAACTCTTCCTGCTACCTATCTATCCTGTTGCCTATTGTGGGGAGTTGTTTAAAGGTCTACAATTACTCTGGAATATACCATACGGTTGCACGTTTAACAGAAGGTATTTTCAGTGCCTTTCCTCTTTAGCCACACTATGCAATTACCACTTGAGGTCTTTGGCCTATTTTAATAAAATGCTGTTCCTGGAATGTCACATCCTCATGATAGATTGTAGCAAGTTTTTCTTTAGAGAGCTTAGCTAGTAATAATATCAGCCAGAATTGTCAAAAATAGGTATTTGGTGTTAGCTTCCTAAATCTATATTAAGGCATCTAAATAAGCAGCCTGAATTTCAAAAACAATGAGCTTCCAACCACTCTCTGCAACTCCTAACAAATTTAGAAAATCAGGCCATTTATTTATGTCCCTTAATATTGATTTAGGAAAGTAACTTTGGGAAACTATATTTGGAAATCATGACCTACATTTTATTTTATCTAATCTTTCCTACTAAGAAGCTCCCACAAAATCATCATCATCATCATCCATATGCTATTAACATGCAGCTACTTCTGGGCTACAATTTATTAACCAAACACTATTACTCTATAAGAAAAATAAATGCTTTGCTTTAATGTTTTAGGCAATAAGATGGAAGAATCCAAACTCTGATAACAAAAACAATATTCTAATTGAAACAAATCTATTGATTTATCAGAAATTGTTTTCTAGGTTCGTCCCTTAAAATAAGTAAGAAAATGCCAGGAATATAAAAATATAGTAAACTGAAAATAAATTTGATAAGACCAAATTGGAAATGTATTGTTCTCCCTTGAGGGTGGAGACAGCAGCCAGACGTGGGTTGTGCTCATTGGTCAGAGGTTGGACTGAGCCTGAAATTCTTCTTAAATTCTGCCCCCTGTTGCTAGGGCTCCCAGCTTTTTGCTCAGTCATCAGACTGGACAGTTGTGTGGATTGTGGGCTCTGGTTACTCTTGTGTATTAGAGCCATTTCCTTTCTGCTTGATTAACTGGTTGACCTTTGGACTTTTTTTTGACAATTCTATTCTAATCTGATTTGGATTCCTGCCTGTAGGGGATTCCCTTGATCCCCAAGGTTTTCCTCCTTACCTTGCTTTCTCTCTGTCATCATAATTACACGGTCAGTAATTTAGGCTGGGTAGCGGAGTTTAGCGCTCCCGTGGGGAGGGTGGTCCGTCAGGCTATCCCCCTTGGTGGAGTCATTTTCCTCTGATCGATCAGCGGAGTTTTGCGCTCCCTCGTTAGGCTGCGGACCGCCATTTTGTCCCCTGTTCTTCACAGTGCCGCTTGCTGCCTTGACTTAGAGCCCTTGCGCTCTCTGCGGCTAGCCGCTTGTCGGCTTTAAAGGTTTCCCGGCTGTCATTCACTTAGACTGTGCCAGGAACCTCATTAATGGCTTGACAGCCTCTGCCCCTGATTTAAGCCTCTGTTAGCAGGGCAATCACTGGGAGCAAGTAGAGCCTCACGCTCTCCGCATTCTGCCTGCCTCGCCTGCCCTGTAATCACCGCCCGGTGATAATTGCCCTCAGCTGTTTAGCGGATCGCCGGCGCTTCGGCGGAATTGGCTTTCTGGAGCCTTTCACCTTCTGAGCAGCGTCCAAGACCTTCAGGGCTAAGTAGAATCGGCTGTGAGGCGTGGCAGACTTTGGGGTAAAAAGGACCCTTGCGCTTTAACCGGGCTTCGCGCCCACGCCATTTTGAGGCATCTAGAGCCTGGAGTTTCAGCCTGCCTTCGCGCCCGCGCCATTTGTGGCGCCAAAACCCTTCCATCACTGAGGGCCTCCTGTCTGTCGGGCTCTGCCCCATTTCACTCAGGCAGCAATTATACTCAAAGGCAATTTAGGGGTTTTTAGCCTGGAAGTCTAAAGTCTTCAGAATTGGCCCTGTTGTCTCCTACCTATTAAACAGCTAGGTCTTTACTAGTGACCTCATTCTGGTGAAGATTTGGGGCAATTTCACATTGCAGCTGATCATGCCTAAGTCCATGGCAAAATCTAAACATGGCCGGAAGGCCACAGTTCAGGCACAGTCAGTGGCCTCGATCAGGGAGGAGCATATCCAGGTGCATAATGAGGTTCCTCTATTGAGTCATTCACACACAGGCACAAAACGCTTTGCCAAGGTCCCCAACTCGGGGATAGGTCAGGATAGGTCTGGCATGGACCAATGTACGGGCGCCCCTAGGCTTGACCTTACTCACCCCAAAAGACTCAGGGCTGATTCTAATGTCCCTAGGCACGCAGCTTTGGTGACTTCTGATCAGGTCTCACTGCAGGATTATCAGTTGCCAGCGGAGTCAGCTGATGTCTGGGGTTCCTCTTCGGCCATGGTCATGATTCCTGCTGTGGAGTCTAGCACTCCCATTCCTTCGGGGGTCATAGCTTCCCCATCTTCTGCTCCGGCCCGAACCTCTATGGAGGTCGGTCCGGCTCATGACCAAACTCAGGTTAGTTGGCAGCCTGAGGATATTCAGCGAATGATCTCTGTGGCTGTACAGCAATCCAGAGCGTGGTTTTCCTGCCAAAGCACCTCCTCCTCTCCAGCCAGCCCTATCTGTATCTGAGGGGCCTATGGACGATTTTAATATGGAGGATGCAATTTCTCTGGCGGGGTCAGATTCTCCGGCAATTTCCTGTGTCAGTGATCATTCCATCCACGCTGACATGGAGGCTCTGGAACCGGAGTTATCGGAGGATGAGGGCTTGCCTCCTGATCAGCCCGCTTTTACAGGCCTGTTCCCACAGGCCCTCTTTAAGTCTTTGTAGTTTAAGGCAGTAAATGCGGCCCAGTTGGGTCCATCTCCCACTCCAGAGCCTGAGACTGCGGCAGGCTCATTACACGCATTGTTTGCTGAACAACCTAAACCGATAACTTCAATCCCTATGCCTCCTCTGTTTTTAGAGGTTATACGTAAGCAATGGTCTGCACCATCCTCGATCCCTGTACCGTCCTCTACGGACAAAAAGAATTTCATTGTGTCCCCAGACCTTGATTCCCTTCTGCAGGTGCCTTCTGTTGACACCCCTGTGGCAGCCTTACTCTCGTCTTCATCTCTGCCAGGGGATCCAGAGGAAGGTCTAAGGCCGGAAGAACGCAGGGCTGAACAGGTCCTGCAGAGGGCCCACCTAGGGGCAGCTTGGGCCATTAAATCAGCGGCCATGGCCTCTTTCTTCAATCGAACTACACTTCTCTGGCTTCGCCAGCTACAAGAAAAGATGGCCTCTGAGGACTCGAGACTGAAACAAGACCTCAACAAGATTGTTGCTGCGGTTCAATTTTCCGCTGATGCCACTTTAAACGCTACGAGGTTTGCAGCAAAGTCCATGGCCTCCTCCATTGCCGCCCGCCGCTTGGTCTGGCTTTGTCACTGGCAGGCGGATGCCAGGCACAAGTGGCAACTGGCCTCTGTTCCTTTCTCGGGCACGAAGCTATTTGGTGATGCCTTGGACAAGTTTCTTGTCGAAACCAAGGACAAACGAAAGATCTTACCTGCAGTTTTTCATAGAGGGGAACCCCGTTTCTCTCCTTGTGGTCCTCGCCCCCCAATGAGGTCTTCGGAAGGCAGCTTGGGCCCCTCCCGTTCCACGGGTAACTTCCATACGGGATATCTAGGTCCTAGACAGAGGAATTTCCAGGACAGACCTCCCAGGGGGAGGGCTTTCGGTTCCCGGCGGCCCTTTCGAGGGGGAGGGGGTCGCTCCATCCATCGCCGTCGTTAGTAGTACTTGCGGTCCTCCCATTGGCGGAAGATTGGGCCTCTTCGCCAAATCTTGGGAGAGTACTACTTTGGATTGCTGGGTCCGGGCCTCCATTTCATCGGGACTGGCCATTGAATTTATTTCCACCCCCCCTTTGTCTTTTATTCGCTGTCCTCCGTCCCAGATAGCTGGACATAGATCCCTCATGGACGCGGCTATCAACCATCTGCTAGCCATCAAGGCTATTCAACGTGTGCCTTGTGATCAGGCGGGACAGGGGTTTTACTCTCGGGTCTTCTTAGTCCCTAAGTCATCGGGTGGGTGGAGACCTATTCTGGACCTAAAACGTTTGAACCGGTTTGTAATCTATAGAAGGTTCAAAATGCAATCCTTGTGTTCGATCCTAGATGGTGTACGGAGGGGTGATCTCCTCTGCTCAATAGATCTTATGGAGGCCTATCTCCATATCCCCATTCCCCCTTCCCATAGGAAGTTCCTCCATTTTTGTTATACTGGGGTGCACTACCCTTACCCTTCGGCCTTTCTTCTGCTCCCCGTAGCTTCACTAAGATTTTGGCGGCCTTGGCGGCTCATCTCCGGCTTCAAGCCGTTCGTCTCCAGTGCTACCTGGATGACATCCTCCTTATGTCATCTTCCCATCAGCAGGCCATGTCTGATCTCCGTCTTACAATTCAGACGTTAGCGTCGCACGGCTTCTCTGTTAATGTAGAGAAAAGCCACCTGGAACCCTCGACTAGAATCATTCATTTGGGGGCTATTATTGATTCGGCGCAAGGTAGAGTTTTTCTCTCCCCGGATCGACAGGCCGGGTTGAGATCCATGGTAGCTAAAGTCCTGAGAGATAAGAGGGCTTCCCCTTTATTTCTTTCCAAACTCCTAGGCAAGATGGTCTCGGCCATCTCTATTGTTCCCTGGGCCAGGTTACACCTAAGAGACCTCCAATGGTTTCTCTTGCCTTTTCAGAGAACGGGCAGGGGATCCTCTCTCACCAAGGTGGCAGTTCCGAGGGAGGTGCTCTCATCCCTTTGCTGGTGGCGATCTCCGAAGCTCTCCAAGGGCTGTCTGTTCCTGGACCCTCAGTGGGTAACAGTGACCACCGATGCCAGCAAATTCGGCTGGGGAGCTCACTGCGGGGCTCAGATCACTCAGGGTACGTGGTCCAACGTGGAAGCTACCCGCAGCATCAATTGGCTGGAGCTGCGAGCAATTTACCTGGCGCTTAGAGCATTCCAACTTCTGATTTCTGGTGAGCACGTGTTGATTCTCACCGACAACACCTCTGCCAAGGCGCACGTCAATCGCCAAGGCGGCACCAGATCCCTTTCGCTGATGCGGGAAGCAAAAAGACTAGGCCTTTGGGCAGAGAGGCATCTGGCCTCCTTAAAGGCGGACCATATCTCGGGCATCTCGAACGTGACAGCGGACTGGTTGAGCCGCCAACAGATAGACCATGGAGAGTGGAGCCTCCATTCTCTTCTTTTCCAGAGAATAACTGCACGTTTCGGGAGTCCACAGGTAGATCTGTTTGCCTCCCATCAGAACAGCAAGTTACCTCACTTCTTTTCCCATTTTCCTTCCAATCAGGTGGAAGCAGTGGATGCCCTGCGCTCCACTTGGCCACAGGGCCTACTGTACGCCTTTCCGCCATTCCCCCTCATTCCGAGGGTAATTCGGAAACTATTGCTGGAGCAGGCAGAGATCATTCTGGTGGCGCCGCACTGGCGAGGAGGTCGTGGTTTGCGGACCTCATGCATCTCTCTGTGTCCCCTCCTTGGAGGATTCCATATACTCCAGATTGCCTCAGCCAAGGGGCGATACTACATCCAGACCCTCAGTGGCTTCAGATGACCGCCTGGTGGTTGAGCGGGAAGCTCTACAGCGGGACCGCATCCCTTCTGACATAATTCATACCATCCAGGCATCCCGGCGGTCATCTACACAATGGATTTATTCCGCTACTTGGCGATCCTTTTCTTCTTGGTGTGCAGCTCAAGGGTTTTCACCTCTTCAAGCTTCCATTGTACAGGTCCTCCATTTTCTACAGTCTGGTTTGGACAAGGGGCTGTCTCCAAACACCCTCCGGAGGCACGTGGCAGCTATTTCTTCCATCTTGACATATAATTCTGTTCATTCGTTGTCTCAGCAGCCACTGATCCGAAGGTTTCTCTGGGGTGCGACTAACCTCTGTCCACCTGTACTACATTGGTATCCCTCCTGGGATCTCTCCCTCGTGCTGGACTCCCTTATGGGATCACCATACGAACCTCTTGCTTCAGTCAGCTTACGTCTGCTATCCGGCAAAGTAGCCTTTTTGGTGGCAATCACTTCAGCGCGCAGAATTTCTGAGCTGGCAGCGCTATCCATTAGAGATGATTTATGTGTGTTTCATGGGGATCGGGTGATCCTCAGATTGGATCCTACATTTGTGACTAAGATTAACTCTCCCTTTCATCGCTTACAGGAACTGGCTCTGCCAGATTTCTACCCCTGTCCTTCCAATTCATTGGAGAGCCAGCTCCACACCCTGGATGTCCGCCGGGCGCTTAAACTCTACATCCAGAGGACTGCTGCTATTCGGCGAACAGAATCACTGTTTGTTTCTTTTCTACCGTCTTCCTTAGGACAAAGAGTGACTTCTTCCACGGTGGGGTGTTGGATCAGAACAATGATTACAACTGCATACGAACTTCGGTCATTGCCTCCTCCTCCTACTGTCACAGCTCATTCTACCAGAAGTGCGGCAACCACGGCGGCTTGGGCTTCGAAGGCTTCTTTGGGCGAGATCTGCAGAGCAGCGACTTGGACATCTCCTTCCCCCTTTATTAGACACTATAAACTAGATAAGTTCACCTCTGCGGAGGCTGACTTTGGGAGGAGAGTGTTACATGGTGTTGAAGTTCGGGAGGGGTCTTCTGCCCAGACTGTTCCCGCCCATGAAATGGGACAGTGATCTTTGGTATGTCCCACGTCTGGCTGCTGTCTCCACCCTCAAGGGAGAAAGGGCGTTGGTCCTACCTGATACGCTCCTTCTCGTTGAGTGGAGACAGCAGCCAGCCCCACCCTGATCTTTCAGTCTGGTCATTCATGTCATTGTATTATAGCATTGTTGTTTACTGTTTTTTGGTTCCACACACCAAGTCTGGATTCTCCTTCGACAAAAGCTGGGAGCCCTAGCAACAGGGGGCGGAATTTAAGAAGAATTTCAGCCTCAGTCCAACCTCTGACCAATGAGCACAACCCACGTCTGGCTGCTGTCTCCACTCAACGAGAAGGGGCGTATCAGGTAGGACCAACGCCCCTTTTGAATCACCTTTCCTAAGCATACACATACAGGTAAAACTCAAAAATTAAAATATCGTGCAAAAGTTCATTTATTTCAGTAATGCAACTTAAAAGGTGAAATTAATATATGAGATAGACTCATTACATGGAAAGCGAGATAGTTCAAGCCTTGATTTATCATACATTTGATGATTATGGCTTACAGCTCATGAAAACCCCAAATTCACAATCTCAGAAAATTAGAATATTGTGAAAAAGTTCCATATTCTAGGCTCAAAGTGTCCCACTCTAATCAGCTAATTAAGCCATAACACATGCAAAGGGTTCCTGAGTCTTTAAATGGTCTATATGTCTGGTTCAGTAGGAATCACAATCATGGGAAAGACTGCTGAATTTGGGGTTTTCATGAGCTGTAAGCCATAATCATCAAAATTATGATAAATCAAGGCTTGAACTATCTCGCTTTGCATGTAATGAGTCTCTCTCATATATTAGTTTCACCTTTTAAGTTGCATTACTGAAATAAATGAACTTTTGCACGATATTCTAATTTTTCGAGTTTCACCTGTATAGGGAGAAAGTTCTGTTGAACTTAGTGAGACACACTTCTGAATAAGGATTCTTGTAATTGCACTATTAGATGAATCTTAAAATTGAATTAGGAGAGTTGCCAGACTTTAATCCAATTATTATGCTTTTAGATGAACATGTTCTCCAAGCTTTCTGGTTAAATATAGTTTTGTTGATATGATTACTAATGTAAGCCCTTTTTGAACTAACAAATTAATATAAGGTTTATATGAACTCACTCAACAACATCAGTCATAGCAGAAGTCTTACATTCCATTATAAATTGTTACTGCTTTTTCTAGGATCACCTTTTGAGTGAATAATGTGTGAATTAGAGCTGGAAAATGAAAACATATTTGTGGAAAGTTCCTATTAACTTTTGCTTAACAAATGCTTCACTTGGCATAGATTTTACCTGAGAAGTGCACTTGACATCCCCATTCATGAACAGATACCAGCTATATTTACACAATCTTAAAAGTAAAAAAAACAAAAAACAATGGGTACAATGGACATTCATATTGCTAGTAAGGTAGTTGAACTGAAAGGGAGCAAAACATGTACTGTATTCATTGTTTGACTCACTTTTTTAGATTTTGCTGTGTCCTTTAAAATATGGAGAATTTCAATTGTTATTTAAGACAAAATTACGACTACTGTTTTATGTCGACAAAAAGTTCAAAAATCTCCTTGCTGTCATTTAGTGAACATCCAAATTGTCCAGATCTGGGTATTTTAATGTATCTGTTTTCATTAAAATGTGCAGGTTTATTTTAGATAAACCTCAAGTGCATGCCTTTCTTTATCCAGAATTATTTTCTAGGAGAGAAGGCCTTATTACCCCTTGACATTATCTGCCCCTATAAAATGAGAGTCTTTCCCATGGACCTTCTGGAGTGACCTGTAAAATTATGCTTTTTAAAATCAAAAGCTAAAATGTCCATTTGGTTTATCAAAAGCCTACTGTTCATTGTATGATTTAAGTTTCTTTATCCCATGTATTAGGTTTTTTTTTAAAGTAATGATTGATATATTGATCCAATAATACAGCATGTATCTTGGTCTGATCTGAAAAATTATAGTGCAACAGAGAATGACACTATTGAACTAGAGAATCATTTCATTCCAAATATCAGATTTCCTTAAGGCTGATATTCCAAAACCTTGCATGGTTGTATCCATACAGTCACCAGAAGTCATACTGAATTTGAAGTCATCATTATTTAATCCTTCAGAGAAGAATTTTGTATGTCAGGAATAGGCAGAACTAAAATTTAAAATGAGCCAGTTCAGTCAAATAAGCATCTGTTGTGGCTTCGTTACCTGAGCCTGTGTCATTGGCAGGAGAGGACTCCGAGAGCGAAGGAGAGGAGTTGGCAAGGCCTCCCTCTCCAGGACCCTCCTCTCTGGCAATGCCTTCGGTATCCGCCGAAGGTCAAGAGATAGGCCCGGGGCCAAGCACGTCTACGCAGCCACAGGTGGACAGTAATGAGGGAGATAAGTCTTGGCTGGATCCTCGGCAGCGTCGCAGAGATAAGCGCGCGCAACAGAAGAAGAGGTGTGCCAGAGATTAAACTGAGTCACTGGACCACACCCCACAGGGTATAAAAGGGGGTGAGGTGGCCATTCAGACTCTGTGACGGACAAAACTAACTACTATTGAGTCACATTGCATCTTTGGAAACAGCATTATCTGCCTTGGATTTAATTACGGACTGGACAATTCTTGAACTGTGTGTATCTTGTTTATGAGTAAAGTTCTTGGCAAGCAGCTACTGGGTTGCTGCCAAGTCTCTTATCAGAAGAATTGGTTGTCTGCCAGTTTATTTAACCACCGGCTGTCTGTTTGTGTGCGTGTGTGAGACGGGGACAGAACAACATCCTACTTGCGCATCACAGTAGTCGGTTGGCCCCCGGTTCAGACCGGTTTGCAAGAACCAGTAGTAAAACCAGCGGGAGGCTCCGCCAACAACTCCGACATCATCAGGAAGCTTCTGCGCATGCGCAAAAGTGCGCGCACAGGGCTCCATTGCAAACTGGTAGTAAAGGTAAGTAGAACCCACCCCAGCGCATCAGATATGCACTGTACATCATGCTTTGTACATATATACAAAAAGATTCTCCCACCAACAACTATTAAGCCTAAAAAAATCTTAAATATTATATATTCCTTTAGCCAATCTTTATTTAGGATTGGCAGATCATAGATTTATTTAATGTCACATTTATCTTCTGTCATTTCTTTTGAGTGCTAAAAGTGGATTACTTTGGGATATCTCCCCATTTTAGCTAAGTGAAAGTGATTGATTAAAAGTCACCTCATTTGCTGCATGGTCAACTGCAAATTAGAATCCAGGACTTCCGAGTTAAGTCCAGCACCTGAAATATTACACTGTGTTGGATGTTTGTTGGCTTTGTTTATAAGGACTTGAATAAACCTTTTTCAGTCATATTATTCCAGCTATAGCCATGGACTTTAAATGAAGAGGAATCAGAATAGAACCCCAGGACATTAAGATTAAATTCAGCAGGGTTGCATTCTCATAATTTTTACTTTTAATAGAGAGGGAAAAGGGAAAGGGAGGTATTGTCCTAGATATTTTTCCCACCATCTTAAGGCTCTAATGGGACATCTTCAATCAAATTAAAAAATAAATTGATTGAAAAGAAATACCATTAGGGGAAATAAATTTATTTCTTTGCCACAGACAGGAGGTAGGATTTGTCTATATTATGAAATAATATTAGCTATTTGGTTGGTTTCAAAACTGGATATGATAGTGTCTTTTGTGATGGCTGCTTGAAGCCATTTTTATCCTATTTCAAATGGTTGATGTTCATGAAAATTGAGTGCAGGAATCCTCTGTTTGCTCTTTTGTACTAAAATATATGGAATAATTTCTATAATCTGGACAGGGCAGAACTTCAGACTTTAAGGAATTTAAATCCATATAGCTGTTAATTATGACTTTGTAAAATTTCACATGGTCTACAAACCAAGCAAAGCTTAGGGAAGAAATTATTACATGGCTTATTTTTGTTAATTCCTTGTTCACTTGACATTTAACAAATTTGGGATTCACTATTAATTGCTGAAAAGGGAGGTTTATTTGTTGAATGGACTATAGAAATTATGGGCAACTTTTTCAACTATATAGTGATTACTTCAGCAAGGATTTAGAATTAACTACACAATAATTATATGCAGAATTGTAACTTACAATGTAGTTTCAATGTATTAGTATCTTGGTTTAATTTTAGGAGGCCTACATTCAAGAAAAAAAAAATTGAATGATCAAATCTGCTCTGAATATTATGAACAAAATAGTATATCCATTTCATTCTCTCAGGTTCACATCCAAAGTTCTGTTGTGCTCATGTTGGCTTACATGTTTTACAGTTAGGCAAAATAAAATCAAAGGCAGGAGAGACAGAATGAGGCTCACTGATATCTAAATGCTTGACTGTTCTTTATACTCTGAACAAGAGGCAACTTGAAGCGCACGAGACATATGGCAGGATGTTTATATGGCATTAGAGGGGTCCAGAATTGCCTTTGGGCAACAGTGATGCAATTTTGAAGGCAGAGAATTTCTATGCGGATTAACTGGAGACATTTGCTTTTTGAAGTCTTGACAATATTAAAAGTGGTTCTCACGAAACCAACATTGAAGTGCGTGTATCATAGCATTGGAGCTATTTTATATATCTGACTGAATAAGGACTTATTGGTCCACAATCTTGACTCTTACGTCTCCCATCTATAAATGTATAGCATTGATGTCCACAAATTATGAAATACCCCAATACATACTCACACTCAAAATGATCTATTGTGATAAAATATCAGAGCATGGAAGCACATGTTTTAAGAGAAGGAACAACTGTGCACTTTACTACCAAAGCTAATCTCACTGGGGTAAAATTTGTTCCTTTGTGTTTGTCTAGTCTGTCCCTCTGCTCTTTTGTTTAACCTGCCCTTATGTGTGAACAGATTTCCATTGGAGAAACACCAAAATTGCACCTACCCTACTGTACAAGGCAACTCTGCTGGAATTTGCACAGGGAACCATTACAGTATCAACATTTGTTTTAAGTATCAATTTAGAAGGTTTTTTTGTTCACAAATAAAAAAAATACATATTTTAACAGAAGAAAATAAGATTTTTTGGGGGGTAGGGGATGGAGAGACTTGTTAGACGTTAGGGAGAAGCTCATTCTCAGAAATGTGACCGAGGTAATCATTTTTTTCAGAAACACCCTTCTGACTCAGTGCTGTCATATTTCTAGGAAGTTTCAGTTCTGCCTGCTTAGATTTCAGTTAAATGCTGTTTTAGGAAGATGACAGCTTGGGCAGCTTGGCATGGGGTCTGTTATGCCTGCATGCAGTTGTGATGAGTCCCTCCTTCTGGGGAAAGAAGTCCTGGGATTTAGCGTATCAATTTTGTAATTAATCATGGAGGTGATGGGTCAGAACTCCTGTCAGAGCCCCGTTGGGAAGGCATTTTTGTATGATCCATAACTCCTAGTTTCGTATTTCTTGTCTTTGCTAAAGTAGAAATTATTTGTACCACTAACAGTTGAAATCGACTCCTGGGCTTAGAACTATTCGTCATGGTCTGGATTTGGGTTGAAGAACTGGTTTGGTATTTCTGTATCAATAGGAAAAGGAAGTTTTACTTAGTTTGTACTCCAGTTTTTGAATTGTGTTATGGAAATTTCCAATGAAGGTATGTATAAACATGTATGTAGGAAAATACATATAAATGTACAGTAGTATATGTGATATAAAATGAATTACATTAGTGAAAAAATGCCTGCAAAATGCATATCTTTAGAATGTGTGCGTGTATCATGAACAAGTTGAAATAGAAATAAGTTTACATGGGGAAACATGAATAACTATACAAATGTGGACTTTTTAAAACAATTATGAGTAGTCTGTCTTCTGAAATAAGAATTCTAGAAATAATAAACTCAACATATCACTTTTGTCTTTAGACTTCCCATTGTTAATATTGTTCTGAGTTGATACAGGGAAAACTTGGTAGGACTCTGTCTTATTTCTGAGCTGTGCTTTCTATTTCCTTACAATTCCATGGCCTTTTTATTTTTATTTGTTTTTTGAGAATAGTATAACATTTTGCAAAACTTTACTTTGAATTTCCTTAGTTCTGCCCAGTAAAGATGCTGGAAGAATTTAATTACATTATTATTTTATTTAGATCTTATTTTCCACTCATGGTGAAGATTTTAAGTTCTGATAGAAGCCTCCTAGAGTAATTTATAGTTTTGGAGATTGCTATCAGATGGTTTGCAGTATTCTTCAAATATTGCAGTACTGTTCTTGTCAATAAATATTCTATCTATATGTTTGGGAAATATATGTGTTGAAATCAAATACATGGAGAATGTAGAGGCGGTAATTTTTTTTTAGAAATATGTATGTTCAGAAGAAAATTGTTCAAATATTGTATTTAATTATAAAATTAAATCTGAATTTTGCTCACCTACCTAAAGAGAAAATAGGATGGTGTTATGAATGAAATTATGCCAAAATGAATTGATTTGCTGATCAATATGTCTCAACATTGATGTAAAGAAATCTACCAGTTTTTAGTGTTAATAACAGAATATCAGAACAATAGAGTTGGAAGGGACATTGGAGGTCTTCTAGTCCAACCCCCTGCTTAGGCAGGAAACCCTATACCAGTGATGGCTAACCTTTTTTCCTTTGGGTGCCAAAAGCGTGTGCGCGCACGCTATCATGTGCATGCACGTGCCCATACCCATAATGCAATGCCCCTCCCACATGCCCTGCCCCTCTGCACATGCGCATGACACCCCCCCGCATGCGCACACGACCCCTGCATCTGTGCCCAACCCCCCCTTTTGGCCTCACATCCCAAAACAGAACTGGGAGGAAAAGCCTTTACCTCCCAAAATGGCTGGGGTGTGGAGGAAGGCTTCCAAAATGGCTGGGGGGAGGGGGAAAAAGCCTTTGCCTCCCCAAAAAAGATGGGGGGGAAGCTTCCAAAATGGATGGGAGAGGGAAGAAAAGCCTTTGCCTACCAAAATGGCTGAGAGTGGCAGGGAAAGCTTCCAAAACAGCTGGGAAGGGGAAAAAAACCTTTGCCTCCCAAAACGGTTGGGAGGGGAGGGAAAAAAGCCTTGCCTCCCAAAACATCGCTGGGAGGGGAATCTCTGGAGATCTGGGAAGGCACAGGCATCAGAAAGTGAGGAGAAAGATAGGTCTCCCCACGCATGCCACTTGCAGGACAGACCCGAAAATAAGCTGGCCGGCGGGAAGCGATTGTGCATGCGCAGTGGAGCTGAGCTAGGCAATGACTCATGTGCCCGCAGAGGGCTCCGTGTGCCACCTGTGCCATAGGTTCGCCATCACGATCTTATACCATTTCAGACAAATGGTTATCCAATCGCTTCTTAAAAACTTCCAGTGTTGGAGCATGTACAACTTCTGAAGACATGTTGTTCCACTAATTAATTGTTCTAACTGTCAGGAAATTTCATCTTAGTTCTAAGTTGCTTCTCTCTTTGATTAGTTTCCACCCATTGCTTCTTGTCCTGCCCTCAGGTGCTTTGGAGAATAGCTTGACTCCAGGGGTGGGTTTTACTTACCTTTGCTACTGATTCGCTCGCTCGTGCGTGCTCGCTTTGCTCGCATGCGCAGAAGCTTCTGTGCATGCTCAGAGTGTTTTTGATGACTTCCATGTGGGTGGGTGGAGCCTCCCGCCGCCACTACTACCGGTTCTCCCAAGCTGGTGCGAACAAGGAGCAACCACCACTGCTTGACTCCCTCTTCTTTGTGGCAGCCCCTGAGATATTGGAACACTGCTATCATGTCACCCCTAGTCCTCCTTTTCATCAAACTAGACATACCCAGTTCCAGCAACCATTCTGATTTTTTTGGTAGCTGTAGCACACTGCTGGCTCATATTTAAATGATTTTTCACTAGGACTCCAAGATCCCTCTCATAGTTACTACTATTGAGCAAGGTACCACATATACTGTACCTATGCATTTTGTTTTTCTTGCCTAAATGTAGAACCTTGCTTTTTTCACCATTGAATTTCATTTTGTTAGAGAGTGCCTAGTGTTCAAGTCTGTATAATAAAATACCAACATCTACCAAAATGGACTCAGTCATGGCACAGAGAGGCTACAATAATCAGAGATTATTTTTCACTTCACTCTTTCTTCATTTTAAGAAGTGATTAATATTTTTTTTAAAAAAATAAAATATTGTGTGTATGTATGTATGTGTGTATGTGTATATGTATATATGTGTGTGTGTGTGTGTGTGTGTAAGTAATTGAAAAAAATCATTTTTGGAAAATTGTATAAAAATAGGGTAGTCAATTATAGAGTGGTAAACAATCATCTCATAAGAAGGAAGGATGGAAAAGTCTCAAACTTCTCTGAGATGTCTTGGTTTCTATACACCATAGCTCTGCTTTCCTTCTAGCAGTAGCCCTTTGGTAGTTCTCATTGCCACATCTTGTTTTCCATACTTCAGCTGGTATCTTCCCCCTAATCCTCCCATATGTGGGGGCATAAGGTTCCAACATCCTATGGCAATATTTCTGGCAATATGAAACGGAGAGAGGAAAAGAGAGAGAGAGAGGAAGAGAGAGAGAGAGGAGGAGAAAAATGAAATAACTTTTATATTGCCATCTGCTGTCCTTGCAGTGTTGAATTTTTTATTCTTAGTCCCTCTATTAGTTTATTCCTATCTAGACAGCCTTTCAACTGCACTAGTCTTCGAAGCACCTTTATATGGCATAAGCTTGTGATTACACATACATGTTTTTAGCTTTGGTCTTCTGGGAGCAGCTTCCATTTAATCTTTGTACACATACCTTCCAGGGAACAGCAAACAGAAAGCCACAAGCTCAGCTATTCAACCAAGATGATAATATTACTGCTTCATGTTTTTGGAGCATCATTAATTCTATTTTTTCACCAAAAAATACCAAATTAAGTGAATGTATCTCAGATGTACATGAAGATATGAATTCAGATAGCTGATTAAGTTAAGCAATCATCCAAAGGGAAAGCTATTGTTAGGGGAAAATCATCCAAAAGGTAAGCTATTGTTAGGGGGAAAAGCCCACATACCACCAACATTTTAAAGTTATAAAATCAATCTATTTCCAACTGTATCAATACATCTTTTGAATTTAAATCCGTAGACATAAATGACAGGTCTTACACAAGCCGAGAAAAGAAAGAACTATATAGAACAAATATTTTAAAATTGGTTATATAGCACTGTGAATATTAAGTAAAAAGATTAAAAGTAAAAGAGTAAAAAATTAACAGAGATATACTAAGCAATTCTACTGCCACTTTCCAATGTCCTGCATATACGAACATAGTATTTTTTCCAGACTATTTAGCAAATTTTGATGTTGCATCAACCAAAGAAATGTTAACCTCATAAATATCATGAAACATTGGACCTTTTTTTTTTGCTTTCCTCTTGTCCTTTTTCTGCAATCTTCACTCTCAGAATATAGATATAGATAGCAACAGATAGAGCAGTAGATATGGTTGTCCAAATATGGACATTGTCAGTAAGCATTTAGTGTAACAAGAGAGTAGAATTCCATGGTAAACTCTAGCTACAAAAGGAGGCACATGGAAGTGTTTAGGCAACATTTACAGTAAATCCTCCTGTGTATATATTTATGTGTGCATGTGCATGTCTCCCAGATTGGTAATCTAGGATCTGGAGTCATTCATACAAAAGACCTGTGTAATATGCACCATTGCTCAAACTGTGAACTGCCGACATGGCAAGTTTTCACATAATTATCAGATATATCAGTTATGGTGCCTGTAATTATGAAAGAGATCAAGTTTCTTTCAAGTCAAATTTATTTTATTTTTGTATCAGACAGTAGAAATAAAAAAAAACTAAAAAAAGAAAGGCAAGATACATAATATCTTGCAAACTATAGTTGAATGACAGAATACCTAAGAATATTCCTCATATATTGATAACCCATTCAGAATGTGAGCTGGAAAGTTCCACTAGTAAAGACAGTAACATTAAACCTTTCTGAGCTACTGATATCTACATTACCAAAATGTATTTGACTTAAGCATTAAAACTTTGTGGCATAGAGGACATGTTACTGGTTGGTGACTATTGTTTTTGGTATATCTATTGGTAATTATTATAGTCACTTTTTTACTTGGTTTAGGTTTTAAAAATATGTGCCTGTTTTCTCAGTAGAGAAATATATTTACTTCCAATGTCCCTGTCTTTGTCCTTCATGAGCCCTTATCTATTTCAGAAAAGCTGGACATCAAGTCAATGTCAACTGTTAGTGACCATGTAGATAAATCTTCTCCAGGATGATATATCCCCAACTTCTTCTGGTCTTTAGAATAGAATAGAATAGAATAGAATAGAATAGAATAGAATAGAATAGAATAGAATAGAATAGAATAGAACAGAACAGAACAGAACAGAACAGAACAGAACAGAACAGAACAGAACAGAACAGAATAGAATAGAATAGAATAGAATAGAATTCTTTATTGGCCAAGTGTGATTGGGCACCCAAGGAATTTGTCTTTGGTGCATATGCTCTCAGTGTACATAAAAAGACAAGAGTGTATAAAAAGATAATTGTGCACTGATAGCTACTATAATTGAACCCATTCACTTTGCTGCTGTCATCCTCTTTCTTTTTACATTTCATAGCATTGTGGATTTCACAATGTGTTCCAGATATGCTAATTTAAGTCTGGCTAGTTGAGCCTCGAGAGAGAACTCTGAGTCGATTTGTTCTGGGATCCACTTTTTGTTTGCTTGTTTCTCTCCATGATATTTTCAGCAGTATTCTCCAACATCAAATTTCAAAAACATCAATGTTTTATTCTGCTTCTAAACAGGATATTGCAGAAATTTTTAAAAAAGAATCAAATAAGTGAATTTTGGGAATAGTTTGGTGTAGTAATTGCCATGCCCTTCAAAAAATTGCCCACTTTTGAGTTATTATTTATTTTGCTTAGATCCTTTCAATTTCTGAAGAGAACATGATAGATGTACATGATGGGGAAAATAATTGATTCATTATTAGGTAACTTCTCAAACATTCCAGATGATTCCAAATTGTGCAGTAATTATTCTTGAAAGGGACTGTCTTAGTTTGTATCTCATATGCATAGTAACTGTCACTGACTATTTCATTTTGCTGTATAAAGTTGCAAGTGTATTAATTGACCATCCTTTCATTGTGTTGCCTAACATTCATTACCTTTCAAAAACCTTGACTTTCCCTTACCTTTAAAAATTTTTAAAGGAGTCCTCCTAAATTTTTTTGTAAGATATGTGGGCATGGATCTTCTTTATTTTACTTATTTCAAGGATTACATTTGAATCTTGTAAAGATCTTCGAACATGGCAGAAGCTTACAGAAAAACAGTGTATAGTTCTCTTATTTTAAGTATAAATAAAACAAGCAATTTCTTGAGCCCTGTACTATAGGATAACTGGTGCAGTTACCAGCGCACCAGTTGATAAACATTTAAACAAATTATTATAAAGATAATATGGGAGGCATTCAGAGCTGAATGTTTAGATGCAATTGATCGCTTCTCACCTCTGTGAGCGATCTGTATCTTTCTCAATCATGAGTCCTCTATGAGAGACTTAGGAGTTTGAGGGTCTGCACAGTATCTTAATGGTTCCTAGCATTGCACTCTTCTGAATAGAGATCTCTGATGTTATTACTGGGATCTGTTGGAGTCATTCTCCCAGTTTAGGAGTCACAGCCCCAAGGTCTCCTATCCCCACTGAGGCCACTTTGGTCTTTACTTTTCACATCCTATCTAGTTCCTTCTGGCTTCTCATACTCCTTCATCTTGGGGTTGCTGTCACTTGGCACCACTACATCTATCACCATAGCTGTCCTTTGGTCCTGCTAAACCACTATAACCACTAAAGCTACAAAATCCTCTTGGAGCCACTCTCTGACAACCCTGCTTTGGAAGGGATAAATATCAGTGACAGAGCAAATCCTTTGCATATAGAAAATCTCAAGTTTATTTCCCTGGATTCTAAGAACTATACAAAATACCTGCCTGGATGCCTGGAAGTCACCTTAACAGCTAATATTGCACAAGGTGTCTTGGTGGGTTAACTTCATAGTCATATAATCTAGTCTGCAGACATGTGTGATGAATAGAAAATGAAAGTTAGGTGCCTAAAACTTTGAATATATAGGCAGGAGCTTCTTCTGATTTCAGTGTATACTTGTGAATAGTAAGAATCTGACTGCATTGCCAGAATCTGTCTTAAACAATGGCAAAGCTAGTTGATGCAATCTGGTTCTATGAACCGTGTCATTATCGTGCTGATGTTTAGAAATCAACATTTTTAGAAACTGGGAGTAATGAAAAAGAAACCAAGTTCAGAGTGTAATTTCACTATTTCCTACAGTGAAACTGCTATTTCCTTTACTTCTCATCGAAGAGAGGAAATGATAATAGTCATAAACCCCTTTATGCTATCTCCTATATTGAGGACTTTCTCCTTTGGGGTTAACCTGAGCTGGAAAGGATTTGGGAAAAAAAAATCACTATGAGAAACATCTGAATTGGTGTCTGGTGCCCTCGCAAGTGATCAGAATGGAACAAATATGAAATAAGTCCTTTCTTGAACAGGAATACATGCCATTTTCATAACAATTCCAAAGTATAGAAATATTGTTTCATTTTCATATACATTTTGATCCCTTGATCTGATCCCATCTGTCCCAAGTTGTGTACATAAAATTATATTTGTTTTCTTGGAAACATATACTCCAGGTGGGGCCCATGGTAATGAGGACAACCCATTTTAGGAATTTTGTTGTTATACAAAAATTGCCATTGCTTCATGATGAGCAGAAAAAGATCTGTAACAAATCCCACCGCTGCAAAATACATATTTCTCATTTATTTTTCACACTGCTTTCAGCTATTACATTAGCTAGTTTATCAGAGTCCCTGTTGTGATTTATTGTGATGCCACATAACTTCAACAGCAAATGAAAGCTTCCCACTGCCCTCATTCTGAGTGGGAGGGGTAAGAAAATACATCCAAATTGGCCAGTCTATTCTTCTTCATATGTTGTATGATGAACTGGGGCAGAACCTGAGTAGTGATAGGCATTTCAGTATGCATCTCTCTGAATATAATACAGAGTAAACTAATAACAAAATTTGCATGTGGGGCTACTTCTGAATATGGTTGTGCATCATACTGAAAATGTTCATTGCATTCAAAATAATACAATACAGATTTCATTGCTCGGTCCAGTAGTTAAAGAACTAGCTAGAAACCGGGAAACTGTGAGTTTTAATCCCACCTTAATCATGAAAGCTGGCTGGATGATTTTGGACCAGTCACTCTCTCCCAGCCCAACTCACTTCACAGGGTTGTTTTGGGAAAGATGGGAGGAAGAAGGACTTTTAGACAAGTTTGCTGCCTTGAGTTATTTATGAAATAATAAAAGTGAGATACAAACAAACAAACAAACAATCATTTTCTACATTTAAGTATACATCTGTGGATGTATCGCAGCACATGTAATATGAACAGAATAAAACCGAATAACAGAGTTGGAAGAGGTCTTCTAGTCCAATCCCCTTCTCAAGCAGGAGACCCTTTACCATTCCAGACAAGTGACTGTCCAGTCTCTTCTTTAAAGCCTCCAGTGATACAATTTCTGGAGGCAAGCTGTTCCACTGGTAAGTTTTCTCACTGTTAGGAAATTCCTCCTTAGCTCTAGGTTGCTTCTGTCCTTGGATTAGTTTTCATCCATTTTTCTTGTATTACCTTCCTGTGCTCTGGACAATAGGTTGACATCCTCTTCTTTGTGGCAGTCCCTCAAATATTGGAGCACTGCTATGTCACCCCTAGTCCTTCTTTTCACTAGTCTAGACATACCCAATTTCTGTCTATCGTGTATTTTGAGTGCAAAATTGAATATTTACATTGTCCTACTACTCTGCATTGATTATAATAAGGCATACATGCAATATAATTCTAGCCACATCCTCTTTCAATCTGATAGCTACAGGTGTTGCTTTAAACCAGCAAAGGTCAGCTCCTGACCATTGAGATGGGTTTTCTCTTCCTCCAAAGTCCATTGTTTACAAAAAGAGCTCAATAGTCTTGAGCTCTTTTTGCATAAGGTGGTTGTATTGGGGGAGAGGAATGAAAAAGTTCATGAATTGTGCCCCTTGATTGTCTTTTATGCTATGACCAACCATATGAGCTGCCCTGTTTGAGGTTTATGTAAACATGAGAGAATATGTGTTCTGTACATGCATTCATATTCAAAAGGCACGATAACTTTATCTGTTTTTTATGTATATATAATGTGACTCATGGTAAAATTACCCCAGCTCTTAGATATGTGAAGGAAAATGGAAATGATACACACGTGGTTCTGACAATTTAATGCTTTTAACTTGAGGGGAAAAAATAGGAACTCAAATTGATATTCAGATGTTTCACAGGCTGCTGGCAGGAGCTGATATAGCCTGCAGGATGGTAAACACCCTTTAGAAAAAATATCATAGCTGCAGTGCTTCCATCCCCTCTTTGTTCTCCACAACATACTCATCTTCCATGCTGTTAAAAGTGATTTGTCAGTAGAGAGAAGATATATGGAGTACCTTTGATGGCCATCGTTTTTCTGTAACTCTCCGCCTATTCACTCAAGGGTTCTCCCCTCACCCCGCTAATGATAATGTCAGGATTTCTTTACAGAACTAAAAGGGATATCTTCTCTGATGTAAGTTACATAACATGAAGTTAAATAGATTAATTTCCTCTAGAAGAAGCCATTTTATCAAAAGGCGCTTCTTGTCTGAACTGCCCATAGAAGACATGACATATTTGTTGTAGTTGGCAGCTTTAGGCAGGAAAAATCTGTCAGACAGAAGCTATTCTAAATGTGATCGTAACATATTCAGTCATATACTGTACATATAGAGACATATAGGAATTGGTTAATGGAAATCTTTTATTTTTAGTCAAACTTTTAAGGTGTTTTATAAATGGTCGCCACTTATAAAATAATAATCATTATATTTTCGGTACTGCATTTCCTTCTATTTTCACTGTTTAATATTTCTTTTTGGATGATACAGAGCCTAACCAAAAACCTCACTTAAAATGTTAGTCTTCAAAGTATCATAAGCATTCCAGCTGTTTTTGCAGCAACAAGTAGCTTGTTAAGGAGTGTGTGTGTGTGTGTGTGTGGGTGTGTGTGTGCGTGTGTGTGTGCATTTGTAGTGCAGCACTACTCCTTTTTCTCTCTTCCACACCCAGCCTTGTTCATCTTTCTTTTATTGCCTTTTCAAAATCACCTGTCCACTCCACACCTGCCACGTCACCTGCCTATCCACATTCCTGTAAATCTTTACTCTCTTGAGAGACAAAAATAGGGAAGATGAAAAAGAGTGAGGAAGCATTCAAAATGGGGGGGGGAGAGACTTTGAAATTGAATAAAATAGTAATATATTTCAGTTAGAACCTTCTTCTGGAGCATTGAAAATATTCAACTCAATAATGAACCATGATATAGAACACACACATACAAACTAGTACAACTGTTGTTTCAAAATAACACACTCCTATTAGCAAACTTTTGTTTAACAAATTACAATATCAACTAATAATAAAAGTCAATATAAATCACATGCATATTTTTGTATAACAGAACTAACAGTTGAAATCCTTATACATGTTCTGTCCAGTGAGTGTTCTATAATATTCTCCAAATAAATATATGTGTAAGATGTCATAAAACTTTGGAAGTGTCATAGTACAAAAGCCCAACTCTACTGTTATATATTTTTTCAGTCTTAAGTATTGTTGCAACCTGTTTCCATACAAATTGCAGGATTAGCCAAACAGATCCATATATGTTTTATACATGTTTATACATATATGTTTATTCTAGTGCATATTTGTCAGTACTTTTTCTAATGATTAATTTTACAATGAGTGGCATAAGACATTGTCTGTCTGTCTGTCTGTCTGTCTGTCTGTCTGTCTGTCTGTCTATCAATTATCTATCTGTCTGTCTGTCTATCTATCATCTATCTAATCTAATCTAATCTAATCTATTTTCTTAACATCTATTTATCAACTGCAAGTTTATCGTGTTTTCCATTTTCCATTTTTTGAGAATGAAAGTAGTAAGCATGCATAAATACTCATATATATGTTCTAATTCTGAATGAATTGAGTGAATTGAGTGAATTTGCACTAAAACATGAACCCACATAGGTTTTACACCCAGCTCCATCTTTGTCTTTTTTTTTCAGCAATGGTAGCAGTTGGAGTTTTAAGACAAAAATTCCTTCTGGGAATCCTTAAATTTAATTTTCCTCTCAAAATGAATCCATTGAAAGGGATTATCCTGAGCTATTCTCAAAAGTAACCAAAATGTTGAAATATAATTGAATCATGGCATATAATGGGCACCTGAAACACACAGAGGGCTGAGGGTAAGTGTGCCCTCAGTCAACCACCTTATAAGGTCAACCATAGCATTTCATTAAAATCAAAGTACTGATTCATATCCCTGCAATGGAAGAACATAATGATTCCATCCTGCGTCTTCTGGGAGAGGAGATAGAAAAGCTGAGAAGATAATAGAAAAAAGATGGTTAAGTTGAGAGCAATCAGTCATAAAGCATACAGAAGCAGACTTCTTTTTTGTTCATACTTTGAACTAAAAGCTTTTATAGGGGCATTCAATCTTTTTTTCTCTCTTTTAGCTGGTTCCTACATTGTTCTGTCCAGTAATAGATCCTGGGAGGTAGGAGCATATAGGTTGAATTCCCTCCTGATCATTCTTAGAGCTCACCTATTATTGTGGTCTCAAATCCTAACATTGTTCAAACCAGTGCTACATTTAGAGAATATATTCAGGAAGATACAGTCCCATTTGCTGATTACTGATACTTAGCTAAACATACTTCACAAAGTTGCTGTAGGACACACCAGGGGGCACAAAAATGTACTAACAAATCAGTCCAGTAATACTGTAAATGGGTTTTACAGCAGAGGTTTGTGGGAAGTGCTTATCCTCCTTGTGAAAAAGAAACTTCAGTTCTATACTAAAATGTAAGAGACCCTCTTTTTCTCAGGAAACTGAATTATGCTGCAAATCTAGTGTCACAGTTTCATGGAATAGGTGTCTCTGAACTTGAAAAATACAGAAAGTTCAAACTGGTTCATAGAAAATAGATCTAAAATATATCGGAGTACCATGTCTTGTTTTTCTTTTCCAAGACTTTGGTCCTATAATAGACAGAGCCTTAATTGTGAAAGAGAGTCCTTTTGAAGAAAAAAAAAATACACAACAAGGCATTCTTGTATATGTTCCAAAGAGTTATATGTGTTTCAGTGCTTCTTCTCAGTTATATGTACAAAGGACAGGAGAAACAGAATGAGTTACTTCATTTCACAGTCTCTTCCTCTGTGTATTACCTGACCAGCCTTTTCTTTCTTAAGTACCCATATTTAAACAATGGACAGGCTAGACTAGAATAATGAGGCATTGAGGGGACTTATTAGATGAATCCTTATAAAGAATAATGACCTTGGTAGGGAAAGCCAGCTCTAGTTCTCCCTGAAGCAAAGCTTTTCGCTCTGGCCATCTTTTTCCAGCATCATTTCTATATGTGTGAGAGAGGTGCAAGTCATTCTTCATGGCTTAATCTTAGGAATTAGTGAAAGATTGGCAAGCTTCAAATCTATAACTTTCAAGACAGAGCAGATTGGAAATGAAGTTTTTGTTGTTGTTTTTTTGCTAGCAATATTTATTTATTCATTTGATTGTTTATTTATATAGTCACCCATATTAACAGCCACAATCCTGGGCAGCTCACAAAACTATAAAAATATCACACAAAAACCAAAGAACTACTACTAACATTTTCCCACACATTAATGTTCTGTCTTGCTTGACACCAACCTCATTCTGTTCCAACACCTGGGGAAGAGTCAAATGTTTACAAAAGAGTGGAGGTCTGCCAGATCTCTAGGGGAAGGATATTTCACAGGCAGGGGCATTTGTGGAGAAGGTGCACTTCCTAGATTGCACTAAATGACAGCATTTGAAGGAAGGGTCCTGGAGCACGCACTCTCTTTTGACTTGGGGCTGTGGGCAGATACCCTCAGGGAGAGACGTTCCTGCAAATTCTGCCATGCCATTTAGAGGTGCCATTTAAAGTGATAATCAGTACCTTAAATTGCGCCCAAAAAAACCCCCTTGGAAATCAATGCAGCTTATGTAGCATAATAATATGAGCACCCAGAGGTAGTTATAGTTTCAAGATGGTCTTCAAGGGCAGCAATAAATTGCAATAATCCAACAAAAATAACAGCAGATAAATTTCCAAAACAAATTGATCGAATGTTTTCAATGCTTTTATCCTTTTGCCAGCCTAGAACACAAGCATTATTTATTATCTTTGTTTCCTAGTTCATTTAGAAATCGGAGATGATTTTTTAAAAAAAAGTATATTGGATTGGTACTTTTAACAGGAACTCAAACTTCAGCAAGCCTACAGATGTGTTTAGACCACAACTCGCTATCATTCCCAGACAGTAAGCTCATCCTGCCATTTTAGAAGTTACAACAATAATATATTTGGAAATCCTCACTTGGGAAATGAACTATCTACTACAATTCTAGACCATGATGAATAATGAAAGTAACTGAAAGATAAATATAGTACAATTCCCACCCCATATATTTCTTCTACATATCTTGAAAATTATTATCTAAGCAAAATGGGATAAAATGCTAGACCAGCTCCCAACACTGATAAGATTAGAAAGAAATTTAATCCTGCTGAAGGTTCCCTACACTCCCTTCTTCTCCCCTTTCTTCTCCTCCCCTATCCTGTCTTCCTCTCCTCTCCTCTCCTCTCCTCTCCTCTCCTCTCCTCTCCCCTCCCCACCGAAATAATTTTCTTCCCCAGTATTCTGTTTGCTTGCCTGAAGAAACTGGAAACAGCATTCTCTGTGTCATACTACTTGTCACGATGCCATCTTTTATAGAAGTTAGAATGAATCTGTCATTCTTTTAGGCGTTTCCATTTAGTGGGATCATTTGGCATGGTTTATGCTTCATCTTAAATAGGAAGACATGTATAACTAATGGCATTTTCCTAAGAGTGAAAATAATTCCTGAAACAATATGGTTCCCTTTGCTTTTTCTAGACCCAGTTTTGCTGTCATACTATAATTTTTATTTTCCCTTTGAAAACATTTGACATATCTGGGAAATGAGAGAATTTGGCCTAGTAGATAAGGCACCAGATTAGCATCTAGGAGATTGTGAGTTTTGTCACACCTTAGGCACAAAGCCAACTGGGTGATTTTGAGCCAGGCCTCTCTCTAAGCCATAGGAATTTATTTATTTATTTATCATATGGTGTTGTTACATTAGCCAGGAGACTACAGTGCTAATGCACTGTAAATTGGCTGCCAATTTACTTGTTGTTGTACACCCTCATGTGCTTCCCAAGGTGTGCTGCAGGAGGGCAAGCTAGCTTCGCACCAAAAAGAAAGATGAACATCTCTTCCTGCAGCATCATCCAAGACCCTCTTCCTCTATCGGAGTCATCTTGCAAACAGATGTTGCAACTGGAAAGGTTCAGAGCCGGTAGGAATCTGACCACCTGCATGAAGCATCAGCTCCTCATGAAGCGGTATCTATTTATCTACTTGCATAGAACATGCTTTCAAACTACTAGGTGGGCAGAAGGTGAGACAAGTGATGGGAGCTCACCCCACCATGCAGTGCTAGGGCTAGAACTGCTGGAGCAAAGACCATCTCCAGCATCATTAAGCCACTGAAAATTTTGAGTTGAGGGAAGAATATTCTCTAAATCTTAGGAGCTTAATAAGGCTTAATGTCAATAAATTCAGATTCTAAAATTCTAAAGAAGAGCTATGGTGGTGCAGTGGTTAGAGTGCAGTAGAGTGCTATTGCTATTTCTAAAATGGGAGTATATATCATCATAATTATTCTATCATTTTGTTCAGGTTACTGGGTCTTACAATCTATTATTCCTATAAGAATGAGCCAAGCTTACTTTGCACTTCAGAAATGGTTTGTCAAAAGAAGGGGTGCACCTTTTTTCTTTTCCTAACTTTAGCCCCCTTTCACACTATTTAATTTTGTAAATAAACACTCTGATGTGTGCTGTACAAATATTATCACTGAATTACTGCCTGTTTGTTCAACTCATTACAGAAAGCCATGATAAGCTTTTTAATTACAAAATTAGCTTCACCAAATCAATTTGTTTAATTTAGTTAATTTAATGAAGTGAAAAAGTATAAAGGGGGAATAACTACTTCCCCCAGCATAGATCCCAATGTACAACAGTACAATGAAGGAATGTATGGAATTGTGATTTGACTTGGGGCAAGTCAAGATTCCTCCTGTGTACATCAGAAATATACTGTAAGTAGTACTGAATATGCAGGCTTTTTATACCCAGTCTAATTGATTTGATTAATACCTTTTCTTTTCACTTGAATGCATACTCAGAGTGACTAACAAATTAAAAACAATCAAAAATTAAAATCCCTAGCAGTTAAAACCTACATTAAAATTAATACTGCATTTGATTTACAATTATAAGCCTGATGAATGAGATACATCTTTATAGGTTTTCTAAACACCAAGAGACCCAGAACCAAACTGCAACTCCCTAGGGAATGGTTTATGTAGGCTGAGATTAAAGCACTTTCCCAAATGCCAAATAAGTAAGCTTGTGATTTTCATAAGGGGCTGCTTCTGCAAATCTGAATGCCTTCACAGGTTCATCATCAAGGAGTAAAATGTTAATGCAAACATTTTAATTGGAATCCAATAAGCAATTGGCAAAACGGCAGCTCTTTCCATATGGGCATCATTTCTACATTTTGTAGTAGTTATTATTCGAGCTATTTTATATACTACCAGTTACAATTTCTGGATATTCCAAGTAGATAATATAGTGAGTCAAGCAGGGTAAATTAGGATATAATTAAGATGTGAATCAAATTTCATAGGGGTACCAGACATTTTAGCAGAAATTCCTGAATACCACAACTGTTTCTTACAGCTGTAGATCATGAAGCAGTCGGGTGTGCTCATTCAGAGGGAGTACAACCTTATCTCAAAAAGGTTGAATCTCTAGTTTTCTCTTTATCAACAAATAAACAGCATCAATTCAGGAATCTCGTGGTCATGTTTTGTTGTGTTGTTGTTGAAATGCTGTGGTCTATGTGTTTTTTTTTTTTTTTCTCAACCCAGACATCTTTTTTATAATTTGCAGAATTAACCTATTGATACTCTGGATGTTCTTTTCTCTCCTTTTTTTCTCTCCTTAAATTGCATTTGACTCTGAAATGCTAGAATTCAGAAGTAGGTCAGGAACAAAGTCTGAAGGCCATCTAGTCTTATGATATTACATATTAAAAGAAAGCCTTACCAACATTTTGGTTCTTTTACCTCATGAAATGTAAAAAAGTATAGAAATGCAGAGAAAGATACCAGGACTTCTAACAGAGCTGAGAAGAAAGATTTTCAAATTATTTCTGTTCTTTCAATATAAGTGAATTTGACTTAATCAAGCTTCCATTTTAAATTATGTGACAAAGAGAACAGAGACAAAACATTTTTTTTTTCAAAATCACATCTAGAATTCTAGATGTGAAATTTGCCTTTCACTTCTGATATGTTGACTCTCACATCTACAGTTTCCTAGTAGAAATCAATGGTCCATTCAAAATATCAGCCAGGACATATTGAAATACATGTGAAATCATAACTAGAAAATGTTTAGAAAGATAAGTATGGCAACTAAAGTCTAGAATGGTATCCAGATTTAAATAATCATTAATTATGAATTAAAATGTCCCTCAATCAAATTCAATTCTTAGTGATGACATGGACATAACCATGTTGTTTTCTCTGGGCAATGAAATAAAAATAGTTTGCTATTGCCTTCTGGTTTTTTTTTTTAAAACATCGATATACTTCACAGCCCTACCAATCGTTGGAAACCACCTATCCAATTACTGGCATCCACTGAGACACACTTTTATATAAGTATCATTTAGTGCTAAATGGTATCAATATAAACATCTGTTTTTCTGCATACCTATTTAGAAAATATTACCACCAGTATATTAGTTCTAATTTATCTTTCATAACTCTTCAGAGAAACGCTTTTTAAGGAAATGTCTTCTAGAGTTATCTTACACTGCATGCTGGTGTGAGAAACATCCAGAATCCATGATTTCGCTTTTGTTTCATGTTCCAAAACCTTTAGCGTATACTAACTTTAGTGTATCACTTTAGTATATAATAGTACATACCTTGGCCAATCATTGACTATAACAGAAAAACAGAAATAGAATTTATTCATGAATATATGTACACAGTTAAGGTTCATATAAAATTTGAGAAGCTAATGTTTTTGTCCTGCTGAATTGTTAATGAAATTGATCAATCCATCCATCAATGTGAACAATTGGGCTAATTCTCTGTGTATTGTAGTCTACATAGCAGAATAAAGGAATGAAAGCCATGTAGAGTTATATAAAGCCATGTAGAGGTAAATTATCTTTTATCTTTCTGCCAAAGATGGGGAAAGACAAGCAGAACCTACTTGCTAATAACTAGGTATTATAGACAAGACAATGTTCAAATCTGAAAAGCAAACATAATATGTCATTTGTTATGTGGCAAAAAGGAACATATTTTAAGATGAAATTTGCAGGATGTTAGACACAATTCTCTATCACATGTCTGTATATTGCTGTGTGATCCACACATTACGCTAAATTTATTTATTTATTTTATTTAGTTAGTTAGTTTGTTAAACATGTACGAGATAACAGAAATAAGTATAAACATGGATATTAATACAGGAAATGGGAATGAATTAATGGGGACAGTAGGACAGGGACGGAAGGCACGCTGGTGCACTTATGCATGCCCCTTACAGACCTCTTAGGAATGGGGTGAGGTCAACAATAGACAGTCTTGGCTTAAAGTTATGGGGGGTTGAGGATGTAACAACAGAGTCAGGTAGTGCATTCCAGGCATTGACCACTCTGTTGCTGAAATCGTATTTTCCGCAATCGAGTTTACATCTGTTTACCTATTGTGTGCTCATGTATTATTGTGGTTGAAACTGAATTAGTCATTGACAGGTAGTATGTTGTAGCAGATAATTTTGTGTACTACGCTTAGGTCGGATCAAAGGCGGCATAGTTCTAGGTTGTCCAAGCCCAAAATTTCAAGCCTGGTGGTATAAGGTATTCTGTTGTGAGCAGTGGAGTGAAGGACTTTTCTCATGAAATACTTCTGGACTCGCTCAATTGTATTAATCTCCGATATACAGTGTGGGTTCCAGGCAGATGAACTGTATTCGAGAATTGGTCTAGCAAAGCTTTTATAATAATATATATTATTATATATATTTTATTACATAATATTACCCTGTTTTCCCCAAAATAAGACATCCCCTGATAATAAGCCCAATCGGGCTTTTGAGCGCATGGCAATAAGGCCAAGTGCTTATTTCAGGATTCAAAAAAATATAAGTCAGGGTCTTATTTTATCATCTTTTCTTTTTATTATCCTGACTAGTGATCCATGCCTTATATCTATGTTAGGTTGTCATTGCCATGAATGTTCTGATTATATCAGCATGATATTTTAAAATAATGTACAAATGATTATTTCAGATCATGAAGAGAGATCTGCATTATCATTGACAGCAGTGGAAATGCTTTATTTCCAAAGTAGTTGCAGTCTCTTGTATTTCTTTCATAGCCCTCATTTGCATTTCAACTTTTTATATTTTTTTATGTACAATCATTTGTCTGAAATGATATAGCAAGGGGTTGGACTAAAAAACCTCCAAGGTCCCTTCCAACTCTATTATTCTATATTCTATGTAACATCCTTATTGCAATAGTGGCTCCTCTTCACCTTTGTGGGAATGCTGCTCAGTTAATGTTTAAGTATTTTGTTTAAAAAAAAAATCCAAACAAATATAGTCACATCAAAAGAGACTTCGTGTGACCCATATTGCCACCAAAGAAAAGGAAGAATCAAATACTTAGAAGGAAAATTCAATAAAAAACAAATACAATGTAAAATGAATTGAAACTTTAAGATGTGTAAAAAAGGAAAAGAGAATCTCCTTGTATCATGGCAGAATTGATTATGAATGGACTATTAGTGATTATTTTTTTTTCCTCCAATTTTTATTTATAAGTACAAACTAAACAGAACAATGAAACATACAAAACATAAAAACATATAAACATCCATTTCAATACATGTCCAGTGATTATTTTTAAATAACCAGTAAAAGCATCTACTCCGAATTTTACATCAGTTGCATAGTAAGATTGTGACAAAACTACCTTGTCTATGAATGTGCTAGTGGAAGCTAAAGGTTTCAATTTACATAATTTAATAGGCTGGAATAAATATCTAAGGATAGATCATCACGTGTGTACTTATATATAAATGTGACCACTATGTAACAAAACAACTATAGAGTGGAGAAAACAATTACATTAATTTTAAAAATGGAATATGCTGGGAATTAAAATGTGTCTCCATAGGCAACCAATTACCTTGTTTTTGATAAACCATCACACTGGCTGCATCTTCAATTGTCCTTTGCAGCTGATCCTGTACAATAACAGTAGTTGAGTTACATTATGAGGTACCAAATACGGATTTAATAATCCACACTGTTCCTGAAGTGAACTGAAGTGTGGATCTTTCCCTCCCTTGCATCACACTACAGTACACTTATCCCTGGGTGATACCTGCATTCTGCCTCATGTGACTGACTCTATGTCACCTTATTCCATATGTGAGAGAGCCTTAAGGTCTGGTTAGATGTACCAATGTTAATATGTTGTTTTCCCTTAATCCAACAGCAATCTGCCTCAATTTCACCTTTGTAAAAGATGCTATACTTTGCCATCCTTGCTGGCAGTGATTCAGTCAAGTAACCCGTAGAAAGTAAGTGACCCTACAGCCCAATGTTTACTATAGGCTACTATGTATTGACAACTTCATATTGATCAATACACTCTCCTCAGCTCCACCACTATTCTTTGAATTTGTTCTTGCTTGGGAGGGAGGATGAGGGTATGGCTTCTAGCTAATTTTGTACCTAGTAGGTTCCATAGGTTTCTTTATAGCTGATGAGACAGCTGATTTGTAAAGCAGGAGGACCTTGTTTATTTTCTCATATGGGTACCAACTCACTGATCCTCCCTTGGAAGATTTTTTTTTTTTTTTAAAGATGGCTGAACTTGCAATGCTGTGACTGGCAAATTATCTATCACCAATTGGTAACATTCAAAAAGGAAGAACATAGAGAAGCCAAAATCAATGGTTTTTCTTGATATGGTCCGGACAAACAGAATACTATTTTCTAGTGGCGAGTCAAATCAGAGGCGGGAAAAGAATCAACAGCGAGGAGACCAAATTTTACGTTACTTTCTGTTGGTTGATAGATGGATGGATGGGCAACACTTAAACAGAAGTATTTATTTATTTATTTATTTATTGCGATTTATATGCCGCCTTTCTCCCTAGGGACTCAAGGCGGCTTACAAAATGACAACCTCAATACAAATCACAATACAATATCAAATTAAAATCAGTAACCCAATTAAAAACGATTTAAAATTATACCAGTGTACCCCCAAACGGATCAGTTTAATTGGCGGAAGAGCCACGTCTTCAGCTCGCGACAGAAGGAAAGAAGGTCGGGGGCCGTCCTGAGCTCAGTGGGCAATCCATTCCAGAGGGTCGGGGCTCCCACAGAGAACGCCCTCCCCCTGGGGGTCGTCAGCCGACATTGTTTGGCCGACGGCACCCTGAGGAGGCCGACTCTGTGAGAGCGCACAGGACGATGGGAGAACGGCTGGAGATGGTCCTGCAAGTACCCCGGGCCTAAGCCATGAAGGGCTTTATAGGTGAGCACCAGCACCTTGAAACGTATCCGGAGTGCCTAGATGTTCTGTATCAATTCTCTTGTCTGACATGTCTCTCTCTCTCTCTCTCTTCTGTGTGTGTGTGTGTGTGTGTGTGTGTGTGTATGTATGTATGTATGTATGTATGTATGTATGTATGTATGTATAATTTCTATATTAGCCAGACTCCCTCCATATATTGGTTGGCTCACATAATCTTTACAACAATCTGAACATATCTTTGATTATTTTTATCTTTTGACCATTTTTTAAAAAGAGCATGGAGAAGTACTAGGAGGGCTTTTTGTTGTGGGCCCATTGCACCCATTCCTTGACTGAAAAATTATGTTCATGCTCATTCATACCATAATGAACTCTATATGGGATTGCTCTTGAAGAGTATCCACAAGCTTCAGCTGGTGCAAAATGCAGCAATGAGGCAGTTATGTGTGTTCCTACAACAACGCATGTTATAAATTTATGCTCTGCTCTGCTCTGTAAGCTGCATTAGTTGCCATTTTGCTTCCAGGTCCAATTCAACATGCTGATTTTTGTGACCCAATAGGTGACCTGAAACTCTTCTAGCTTTCATGAAATAAGTTCAATCAGTACTGCCCCAGGGTGTCTTTAGTTTATATTTAGGTGATTAATGTATTGTATAGGATTGTTCACTTTTTAATTCTATTTTTAATTATTTTATATCACCCAGAGTCTGTAGGGATTGGGTGGCTGATAAATATCGCTAAATAAAGAAAATAATCCAGATGAGATCTGCTCAATACTTAGATTGAAAATTGCCAGGATGTCCCTGGAGTATAGACAAGGAGATAAATAAAACTTTTCAATACAACCAGAATGTGTCTGGTCTCTTTAAAATCATATAGATTAATTCATTGGTTCTGCTTCTCCATGCATTTAATTTTAATAGATGTTCTGTCATTGTGAAAAAGAGGGGGAAAATCCTGTATTCACTTTTTTTATAAGCAGTCATGTTTTTATACTCCTTTTTTTCCTGAAATTAAAAAGCTGTACTTGTCCCCTAAGGATTTAGTGTGTCCTTTTATGGCCCATTCTTAGTTCTATAGAGTGCTATTTTTAAAATGTGGCAACAAGAACTATACAAATTTGTGATTTCTCATAAATTTATATAAGGACATTAAGATAATGGTCATTTTATTTTTAGTTCTCATCCTAATGATTCCAGGGATGGAATTTGCTTTTTTAAAATAGCTGCTACGCATCATGTTGATATTTTCATTGAGCATGTGTCTAAAATATTTTCCTGATCAGTCATTGCAACTTCAGATCCCAGGACTGTATACATAAGATTTTGTTAATTTTGTGTCCATGAGTGTTGTTTAGTACCAGCTTTTAGAAACTTTCTTTTACTTTAGTACCCTGAACAATTTTGCATGAACATCATCTCACTCCTCCTTTAATTCCAGATTAGTTACGAAGTCCTGATCTTAATACTAATTCTTGAAGAATATTTTGAAATAATCATACTGAACCACTATCTCTGAAGTCAATTCAGCACAAATATTACAATATACCAATAAGGCTGTGATTATTAAAACTGATATCTTACCAGAATGAAAATTAGGGTGGACATAATAGTCCCAATAAGATACAACTAATCATCATAGCTACTCGCCTCAGGTTAAACACATCATAGATAACCACAGCAAGCAATTGGAACAAACTATGTCACCAGAACACACAAACAGGCTCAGTTTCCAAGTTGAAACTATGCTAAAATCTGTCCATATCTTGTAAAATTAAGGACTTTTCATTGTTCCAATCTTTGTAAATATAAATACATCATAGCATTTGAATATATTTTCCCAGGACTTCATTGCTGGTGTACCAAGTACTAGTTCTGCTACATGTATTGACTGTTCCTTTACTGTTGATGATTGGTTTATTGATTATCAATTCTTAGCCTGGTTGTTCTACCTGTTGTCATTAATTTGGTTCTCTTAATATTTGATTTTAGTTCCCAATTTTTCACTGTGCTTCTTGACTTTGAGTATTAGACCAGTGACGGCTAACCTTTTTGGCACCGAATGCCGAAACTGGAGTGCGCGCACGCACTCTGGAGTGCCAGAACCCAGAAGAGAACAGCTGGCCAGTGCGCATGTGTACGCAGCAGCCAGTTGCTCTTCTGGGTTCTGTCACATGCCTGTGCACTGGACAGCTGGTCTTCACATGATGGAGCCTTGAAGAGCAGCTGGCAACGGTGCGTGTGCCCTCAGAGAAGGCTCTGCGTGCTACAGGTTTTCCATCATGGTACTAGACCTTGCAGATTCTTTTTATTTTTTACTATTACTTAGTTATTGATGTTTCTTCATGGAAGTTATAAAACCACACTACCTTCTTCCAATCCAGCTTTTCTTAATTTTTCTCTTTTTGGCAACACATACTTTACATGCCCCACTCAAGATTTTTCTATCAAACTTTTGTAGGAGTTGCTAGTGAAAAGTTGTCAGGCATTGGAATGTAGGTTGGGCTTCTGAAATTACACTTAATTACAGTGTGTGTGTATGTTTGTCTATACTGTACACCATTCTCTCCTACATTGCCTTTCCCAGCTGTGCTTCAATAAGCAAAACTACTATTTATTGCTAACTTTAGTGAGATAGAATTCTCTCCATTGCTTAATCTTAGTAAGGTTTGGAAGAAAGCTACAGGAAATCGGTCTCAGCTGGGGGTTGCTCACTTGTGCAATTTCACAGCAGTGACAGAAAACGTGTGGGGAAAAGTGAAAGACAATTTATGAGTGAGCTTTACTCTTTTTCCCAGATGTCTCCATAACCTGTGTTGCAGTGTGTGGTCTAAATGTGCCTGAATTCCCATAAGCAATTGGAAAAGCAAGCATCATTCATGTTTACCAGATGTTTGTTTCTTATAAAGGCACATTTTGGGTCACCTTTCAAATTAGTAAATCGAACACACAAAAGACAAAGTTGTTAGCTGCTTTTTCATCAAGAAAAAAAAAAGAGATTACTTCGTTAGAACCCTTAACATATGGAGCGTAATTTGGTATGGCAGCTATCAAACAGGAAATCCTTTGCATGATTGTTGCCCATGATAATATAAAATATGTCTGTAAAACTGCCAGAGGAGAAATTTTTACTGTATTTTTGAATCATCTCATATTCTTTGTTCTATTTTAATTTTACTACTTTGCCTTTGGGCCAATTAAAGCCAAATTCATTTTCATAGAGTATATTTCCTAATTATTCTAGTGAAATAGGTTTTTGTGCAGTGGAAAAAGATATTTTAATCTTTACATACAGACAAACACATATACACCACTGGCCTATATCAATTGATTATGTGCCATTGTACCAATGTTAATATTCAGTAACCACAGACCAGTTTTCTCCATCACAATCTGTCCTAACCTGTTCCTTTAGGCCTTCCAATGATTCAGTGTAAAGGGTATATGGAATGGCCTGTAAGAACAGGAAGGAGAGCCACTACTAAGACAGTGACCAGATAAGCAGGCTTGAGCCCAGGCCAAGCAAATCACTTGAAAAAAATACCTCAGACATGCCATTCTCTACTTCTATTAAAATAGAGAGAGGAAGCATATTCAGCTTCAAACTACATGGCATTGGTTTCTTAGCCTGGGTTTACATCATACAAGAATATAAAAAAATATCCAGTTATTTTCAAACAGATGTGGGATTCATAAGTAAGTTACTCCTCTGCAGGGGTGGGTTCTACTTACCTTTACTACCGGTTCACATCGTGCATCGTGCATGCGCAGATCACGTCTGAAGATGTCCAGGCCAGTGGGCGGAGCCTCCCGCCGGTTTTACTACCGGTTCTATACAAAGGTACCGGTCCTATGTAGAAAAAATCAAAAGATAGTAGCACCATTTTTTTTAGTAAAATGTGAGTGGGGATTTCTTTGTATGTTATCACTAAGGTGGACACATATTCTATTTAAGACAGGAGTGGTATCATTTTGAAGGGCTGCTGAATCCATATCTAAGACAAAAAAAAAACCTACAAAGGGAGACCATGGGCACTAAGATGGTGCATAAAGTCTTAGAAACAGTATTTAGAAAAAAACAAACAAAACAAAACAAGCAAACAAAAAACTGAGCAGGCATTTTTTTTTCAATTTCCAAGAGAAGCTTATAGCCCTGGGATCACCTGGTGGTGTTTCATCTAAGTACTAAGCAAAACCAATCCTGTTTAGTTTCTAAGTTTGCATTAGTTTGGCCAGTGCTTCCAGCTTCTTGGACACACACAGAATAGCAACTGAAAGGTTTATCTATTATTTCCTCTTTTCATTACTTTGTAATGTGTCCCTTTTTTGCTGGTGCATATTTGGTGCCTTGCTACATGACAATATCTCAATTATGTGGAAGTGTGTTCAGATCATGACCATACTAGGTGCTGAATTTGCTATGAAACTTATAGTGAGGATATTTTAAACATCTGATTAAAACATAGTAAATTTTGGATAAATACTTACTGATCCTGGAATGAACTGAGTGTCCATATCTAAGTATGTGTAGCTCTGGTCAATAACACAAAATTGATTGGCCTCTCTAATACGAGCTCTGAAAAGAGCTTCTAAGGGCCGACAAGATAACAAAGACCCTGTCCCATCCCGAAGAGACAGTCTACAGTTCTTCTCATAATTCTTTAATTAGTTTGTCCCAAATAACCCTCCTTCAAGCACTCTATCTGTAGTCTTTCTGAATATGGATGAGACTAAAAGAATCTAAGGTGTGAATCACACTGAAGTTGTCCCACCCACTCACTCCACAGCATCAAGTTTCTCCTAAGTGTGAAGTGAGAACGTTTTTTTAAAATTAGAAGGCATGTCATCCAAATGTTTATCAACCCTCAGAGGAAAAAATAAATAAACTCTCAAGATGTGGGGGTTTGTTTAACAAATGCTGTCCTTATTTGTTTTCTCTTCACACTTAAAATGCTACAAGTATTTCTTCACATATGATAACTACATTCCATTCCTTCCTCCTCAGTGTAGTCATTGTAAGTGTCAAAATAATCCTAAAACTTCTAAAACCCCTGTCCCTCTTTCTCCAGACCTAATGTACATTTTTTTTCCTGGTGGACAAATATTTTGGAACAGCACCAATCCATGCATGCAATTAATTTTCAACAAAGAACACAATGTAAGTGTGTATTTAGTTTTTTTCTGTTATTGTTTTGTTTTCCAGTGTGCACTTGCTTTGATAATCTCATTACTGCAAAGTTAGTAATCCTGCTGAATAATAAGAAATAATACATTTAAAACTCAACCCAATGTTCCTTACTTTGTATTCTCTCAAATATTCTTCCTGTAAATTTTCATGGTATTGTTGGAAGAAATATCCATCTGGGTTCAGTTTCAAGTGGGGAAACATGGAGGCTGATTGGAAAGATGGTTTATTGATGGACAGGACCACATGGGTTTTAGGTCCTGGACAGCTGACCACATGGAGTTGAGAGAGAGTGGTACTTATACCCTCTCTTGGGCCTTGCCCTTGAGCTTCCTGTTCCTGTGCAAGAAATGTATTCTATTGGTTGTCAGACTCCCAGAGGGCTATACAGGACTCATAGCTAATTTTTCAAGTCGTCTGAATTAAGTTTGATTGAACCTTGCTGTGTGATGTAATGTCCCCAAGTTATTTCGCAATTCAGAGAGCCCTGCTGCTAGATGGGTAGAGGGCTAATCAGTGGTGGGTTTCAAAATTTTTTATTACTGGTTCTGTGGTGTGACTTGGTGTGCATGGCAGGGGAAGGATACTGTAAAATCTCCATTCCCACCCCACTCCAGGGGAAGGATACTGTAAAATCTCCATTCTCTCCACAATCCAGGTGAAGGTTACTGCAAAATCCCCATTTTCTCCTGATCAGCTGGGATTCAGGAGGCAGAGAATAGATGGGTGTGGGGCCAGTCAGATGGTATTTACCGGTTCTCCAAACTACTCAAAATTTCCATTACTGGTTCTCCAGAACTGGTCAGAACCTGCTGAAACCCACTTCTGGGGCTAATCCTATGATGTCCTGAGGATCATGTCTTAATCTCATCACCCTGGAGCTGAAGTTCTAATTGTCTTGTAGATAGGCTAGCTCAGTCTTAATGTGCACCAAATATCTGCTGGGGGCAGGGAGCAGCTCTTTAAAAACATGTGTCTCCTTTTCTCATCCAGGGAAATATAATATTCTGTCTTTTTAATATTTCCTAGAATATTTCATTCTTCTAGGAGAGGGGTGGGTGCTAACTTTCTACAGTATCTTATACAGTACCTTTGTTACTTTTAAATTATTTTCATGAGTAACCAATATCATGGAACAAATGTCAAGAAAACATATTTTACACTGGGAAAAGAGGAAGAAAAAAAATGAAACTGCACAGATCACTCTACTCTCTGTACATTGATGGTATAAAATTATATCAAACATTTATCATATTTTATTTATCAAATTTATTTGCCATCTATCTTATAGTTCAAGCAACTCTCAGCAGCTTATCTAAATACATCTGAATAGTCTCTCTTTTCTATATCCATGTGTTCATGTAGAATCTGGAAAATACTTTATTTGCTATTTCTCGACTATCCTACACTGGGGCATCCAAAATATTGGACTACAGCTTCTAGGATTCCCACCAACTTAGCTAAGACTAACTACTTAAAATCATGGTTTGTTTTCCCCAGTTATAAATTGCTAAATTATTTATAGTAGTTGGCTGGTATAAGGGAAAATATATGGGAATATATACCAGTAACTTTTATATACTGGCATTCACCTTCCTTTTATGAATATTCTATGATAGACCAATTGATCCTCCAACAACTTAAGAAAGCAGCCCAGTAACACCAAGTCTGAAACTTAGATTTCTTCTCTTTGGAATGATATAGCCTGCAAAAAACAAAACACGGATTGTGTGGAGATACAAACTTCCTTCCTTCTGTATAGTAGTTGAAAAATAGCAAGTTAGAAACCACTTGAAAACAATGATCTTTTCCTGCCAAATAATGATAAAAGATGTAGTCATGTTTGTTGTTGTTGTTGATGATGATGATGATGATGATGATGATGATGATGATGATGATGATGATAATGGAAAAAACGGAACGGAACGGAACAGAACAGAATAACAGAGTTGGAAGGGACCTTGGAGGTCTTCTAGTCCAACCCCCTGCTTAGGCAGGAAACCTTATACCACTTCAGACAAATGGTTATCCAATCTCTTCTTAAAAATTTCCAGTGTTGGAGCATTTACAACTTCTGGAAGCAAGTTGTTCCACTGATTAATTGTTCTAACTGTCAAGAAATTTCTCCTTAGTTCTAGGTTGCTTCTTTCCTTAATTAGTTTCCACCCATTTCTTCTTGTCCTGACCTCAGGTGCTTTGGAGAATAGCTTGACTCCTTCTTTGTGGCAGCCTCTGAGATATTGGAACACTGCTATCATGTCACCCCTAGTTCTTCTTTACATCGTGGCGACCAAAACTGGATGCAGTATTCCAAGTGTGGCCTTAATTATGAAGTGGTATTAACATTTCAAGTGATCTTGATTCTATCCCTCTGTTTATGCAGCCTAGAACTGTGTTGGCTTTTTTGGCAACTGCAGCACACTGCTGGCTCATATTTAAGTGATTGTCGACTAGTGTTGTGGCCCACCAGCGGCCTGCGCGGATTGTTGCTGATCTCAACGATGAGGAGGCTGGTGTGGTGTCGTGCCAGCAGCCTGTGCAGCCGGCGCTTGAGTCGGACAACAAGGAGGCTGAAGAAGATGTAGTGCCAGAGGCAGGGATTCAGCCAAGGCCTTCAGAACCTCCAGAGGCTCCTTTAAGTGAAGAGGGTGAAGTGGAGGAGCCTCTTCTCAATGCATGGGCACACAGAGCTGCCAAAAGGCAGGAGTTGTTACTCAGGAGGAGGTCTCCTCGAGAGTAAGGCTTGGGGCTAATTGGCCACTCCCTTAGCCTATTTAAGTTTGCACACAGTTTGTAAAAAGCTGCAGGAAACAACGTTTGTTCATTCACTGATCATTGAGTTTGGATTTTCTCTGCAAACCTGGCTTCTGGGCTTTCTGCCAACTCTTGTAAGACTCTATCTTATCTGTGGAATTTCTGGCAGGTTGTTAACGTTTTATTAACAGTCTGCATTTGCAAAAGACTGTGTTTTGAAGTAAACTGAGTTTTGTTCGGAGTTTGTGTGTGCTACATTCTTTGGGAGCCGTAGCTGGGGCAGAACAACTAGGATTCCAAGATCCCTCTCACAGTCACCACTATTGAGTAAGGTACCACATATACTATATCTGTGCATTTTGTTTTTCTTGCCTAAATGTAGAACATTACTTTTTTCACCATTGAACTCAGTTGTGAGTTGCCCCTGGTTTGCACCAGTTCTATAGAACCGGTAGTAAAACCGGTGGGAGGCTCCGCCCACTGACCCTGACATCATCAGAACGCTTCTGCATATGTGCAGAAGAGTGTGCGCGCGCAGGAGCCCGTTGCAATCCGGTAGTAAAAGTAAGTAGAACCCACCCCTGGTTGAACTTCATTTTGTTAGATAGCTCCCAATGTTCAAGTCTGTCAAGATCCTTCTGTATCTTAAGCCTATCTTTCGGAGTGTTGGCTATTTCTGCTAGCTTGGTATCATCTGCAAATTTGATGAGTTCCTCATCTAATCTCTTGTCCAAATCATTGATGAAGATATTGAAGAGTACTAGGCCTAAAACGGAGCCTTAGGGTACCCTACTGCATACTTCCCTCCATGTAGATGCAGTTCCATTGTGGACTATACATTGAGTGCAGTTGGTCAACCAGTTACAAATCCATCTGGTGGTATGCTGTTTAACCCACATTTTTCTACTTTATCTAGTAGTAGATTATGGTCTACTTTATCAAATGCCTTACTGAAGTCGAAGTAAATTATATTGACAGCATTCCTCTGGTCCATAATTAGGCTTATAACAATACTTCATCCACTATTTTTTTTTCAATACCCTAGTTGCAAGTAGTTTAACTCTAACATCAACCTCTTTTTCTTTTCAGTTTATCTTCCTTCCCGTAGTATTTATAAATGCAGAGATTGCCAACATTCAGCTATAAACAGTAATAAATTGTAACTATTTCAAGAGATGATTATTTACACCAACTCTAGCATTACATTATCTACGAGACCGCCTTCTGCCACCAATAGCCTCCCACCGGCCAGTACGCTCGCACAGAGTGGGCCTCCTCAGGGGGAGAGCCTTCTCTGTGGCGGCGCCCGCCCTCTGGAACAACCTCCCCCCAGAGATACGTACAATATCAGACCTCCAGATTTTTCGTCGGGCCCTGAAAACTTATTTATTTCAACTAGCCGGGCTGGCTTGATCCCACAGTTTTGGGTTAAATTTTAATTGATTTTAAATTGGGTTTGTTTTAAATTGCGGCCAAAAATATTTAATTATTTTAAACCGTTTTTAAATTTTGTATGTTTTGTTTTTATTTTGGCTGTTCACCGCCCTGAGTCCTGTTGGGGAAGGATACAAATTGAAACAAATAAATAAATAAATAAATTACACACCTTACTTTCAGTGAAAATTGCTTTAAGTCTATAAACTAAACTAAACTAAACTAAACTAAACTAAACTAAACTAAACTAAACTAAACTAAACTAAACTAAACTAAACTACACATTTCTTTAGCAATATTTTCATTTGGATTGTAAAATCCTCGAAGGCAAAATGGTAAGATTTGCCCACTTCCAGGGGATGTTTCCTGCAGACATGAAGTAGACCAGTCTTGCAATAATCTCCCTGCTGAGAAGCCTATCAGAAACCCATTGATTTCAGCTATGTGTCACACAGAGCTCATTACAGCAAAGGCCTCTAGATTCTGGAATAAATAGATCATAAAACCCATCAGAAATAGGTTTTCTTTTTTCTTATTCATTTTCTGCAAAATAGCATCACACTCAGCCTCCCTGTGTACCCCACATTCTTTGTATTTTCCTGAATTTTTAGTTCCTGGAATGTATATCAAAAACATATGTTGAAACCTTGGGGTTGCTTGTCACCTAGCCATAGGTTGTTTCTTTTTGCAGAGCTCCATTTAAAACAGGCCAGTGGGAGGTTGTGCAGATTTCAGTGAGACCATTCCGTGGATGAGAGAGCTAATTTGTCCCTGTTTGCTAAAATCTGGAACCTGGGAAAAGCACCTTTGACTCAACCTTAGGCCCAAACCCTGTTTTGCTATCTGGTTTCTCAGTGCAGAATCAGGATGGGATGTTAGGAATGGAGAATCACTGTTGTCCATGGAAATATCAAGATCCTTTCAAATCAAAGCAGGCAATGAAGGCCCAAAAGAAAGTAGGGTTTTATGTTTTTAATTTTAATATCAATTAGGCATCTTGCCTTCTAACAGCATTCTGATATACAAATTAAGTGAAATAATTTGTACACATGTTTGTCAGAAAGATATTCTTGATTCAGTGGATTTCAGTTCTGAGTAAAAATCTTGCATTTATTTTAAAAATTAAAAACTTTCTGAGCATAGCTCAGATTACTAGTAAAAAAATAGTGAAGTGGTTTTTAAATTACATCTTATTCTTATTATTTAAGGAAATTATCCTACTGAATTATTAAGAATATATTTTTGACAAAATAACGTATTTGATGTGTAGGTTTGCTTTTAATATAGTGAAACCTAATTTCAGCTTGTGAAGCTGAGAAAATTCAGCACAAATGAGAAATCTGATCTTAAAATAACATAGTTAAAATAACTATGGGAAATGATTCTTTATGCAGATTTTTAACATCTTCTTTAAAAAGACTTTTAAATATTGTACTCTATTCTTATTCTAAAAGGAGAATGGAGGAATAGGTTAAGAAAAAGTTCAAGATTTAGAAACAGATCACATCGATTATAAGATGAAGATTGAATAGTATGAGACTAATTATTATTATACAGGAGGCACAGCAGCATAATGCAAATTAGTAGTGTTTGAATGTACTGTTTGCTCTCTTTTTCCTGTCTCCCAAATCTATCTATAATATTTTACGACTGGAATGTTTCCATGCTGCATTTATGGAAAGCCCTTCCAAGTTATTTTATTTATCTTACCTTGCCCTTATTATTTTTATAAATAACTCAAGGCAGCAAAATAAACCCTTCTTCCTCCTATTTTCCCCACGAAAGCCACCCTGTGAAGTGAGAGAGAATGACTGGTTAAGAGAGCGACTGATTGGCCCAAAGTTTCTCAACTTATTTACATGCCTAAGGTGGGACTAGAACTCATAGTCTCCTGGTCTAAGTGCTCATAGTCTAAGTGCTATTGCTATTCACAAATGTTGTGGGCTGATGAAATTAAGATGAAATTTGACTGAGATGTCATGCTCACCATGTTGCAGATTTTAAGACACCCACACTAGTGGGTATCCATAGTTGATGATGAAGCACATTTCTTTCCTCACCTCTATGATTTTGAAATAGCTGAACATTCGGCAAAGAGAATTTATCTCTAGGGTCATGTGCTCATGTGTTATTTTTGTTCCTTTCTCCAATAGTATTATCTTGATAGTATTAGTTGAAACCGAACAAATAAATAAATGAATTAGATTTCTTTTCATGGCCTTGTCAGTCATTCTGCTATTTCTACCCTGTAGTATAAAAGAGAAGACAATTTAGATTCAATTATCTCATTCATGTGCAGTGCTAATTTGACAAGAAAGAAGTAGTTATATTTAATCTTTAGTGAAAGAGGGATGAGAAATTCAAGTACCTTTATTAAGTTGTTAAAATCATGGGATATAGAAGGATATAAGCTAGCTAGTCGCTTTGTAGGTATCAAAAAAATTTCCTTGGGTTAGGTAAATGTTCCTTATTTATATGTGCATATGAGAATGGGAACAAATGGGAAAAAATGGCATGTGTCTGCCCTAAAAGAAAAGCAAGGGCAAAAATTGTTACCCTGCTTCCTTTTACCAGGGTTAGTTGCTGACCTGCCAAAATGTTGAGAAAAGGTAAGCAGGAAGAAGAAATCAGGATGTAAGAAGCAGAGGTGGGTTTCAGCAGGTTCTGACCAGTTCTGGACAACCAGTAGTGGAAATTTTAAGTAGTTCGGAGAACTGGTAGTAAAAATTCTGACTGGCCCTGCCCCCATCTATTCTCTGCCTCCCAAGTCCCGGCTGATCAGGAGGAAATGGGGATTTTGCAGTATCCTTCCCCTGGAGTGGGGTGAGAATGGAGATTTTACAGTATCCTTCCCCTGCCACGCCCATCAAGCCACACCCACAGAACCGGTAGTAAAAAATTTTGAAACCCACCACTGGTAAGGAGACTATTAGGACATAGGCAGTGTATGGCTTTTTAGATGATGAATAATAACTCCCAGCTCCAACCAGATAGCCAATAATGTGGCATTCTATAAATAGTAGTTTAGCAACATCTGAAGAACCATATTCTACAAATCCATGTGCCAAATCTTATAGTGATAAAACTTGGCTTGAAACCACTATAGATGTAGATAATTGTTCTTAATCTGTTCGTAATGTTTCAAACTCATAACCCATGTTTACCCTGCCCTATTACTTGGCTGTATTCCACCCCCACCCCACCCCCAATCTGTTCCATCCATCTGGGGTATTATGAATAACAAAGATATTGGTTGCTCTATAACAATCATTGCAAGGAACTTTGTGAACTGCTGGTATTAAGCTGAGATCTTAAGTTATTTAGGGCAGAGATATCAGTTCTGTCAACACCCAACAATTGCCCAACTTCAAGGCTGAAAAGTGCAAGGCAAAACATCAAGAAAGATGAAAAAAATATAATAGAATGAATGAAATTGCAATGAGTCTGAACAGCAATTGCATTAGCATGCTGGCAGGGGCAATTATATTTTTTATCATTACATTCTAAAATACAATGTTGTTTAGTTATGCTATGCCATGCCATGTGTCTGAGAATCTTAAGTCAACTTTTAACCCAAGAGTCTATTCTTGGTCAGATATTTGGACTTTACTGTCAAATTCTTGTTAATGAGCCACTACTATACATGACAATGTACAATAAAGAAAAAAAAACATGAATATAGTAAGAAATACCCTGGAACCAAGCCATGTAAAACTGTATAAGTCAAAACTAATGCAGGTGAAACCTGTTGCTATCTATCTATCTATCTATCTATCTATCTATCTATCTATCTATCTATCTATCATCTATCTATCTATCTATCTATCTATCTATCTATCTATCTATATCTATCTATCTATCTTCCATCCATTCTGTCTCATTTAAAGATAAAGAGATTTATGCAAAATACAGAAAGTGATGCCAATGTCAGTGTTTCTGCTCATTTTAGCTGAGGAAGTTTCTCATCAAGTTCTCCTATTATTCCTTTGGTTAGATTTTGACAATAGGAAGTGGACTGAATCCCTGTTTGGGATCTTTTAGACTCTTGGCTGCTGCAGACATGGTTGCTGGCACCCATGTGGACTTTCCTTGGACATTTTAGTTTTCAAATTACTTTTGCAGGCAATGGTGGGGAGAAAATTGTACCTAATCTCATTATAATCCTTGCTCAGTATTGTTGAGCTGCTTTGTAAACAATGGTTGGGAATTGTTTTCCATCTCATTTCATTGTTGTAGAATACATTTCAAATTATCCCAGAGCATTGTTTGCTAAATATAGACTTTTCAAAGTTATGCCTTCCTTTATTCTTGTCTACCTTGTGCTGCATTTCCCCCTGATTCTTCCAATTTACTCTTTCTTTTTTCTGTAGGTTTCTCCAGATTAAAAATGATGTTTGTCTCTTATGGGGTATTGATTGTGTACTATCAGTTGAGCTCACACACTGACAATTACATGTAACGCCAAGGTAGATGTGACAATGAAAACTAGTTACCATGGCAGTGAAAGCGCCTTTGCCACTATGAGTTGCCTGCTCTATAGTGATAATCATGCTGTTCATTTCATTTTAATTGAAATTTAAAATAATATTCTTGAGGATGAAGCAAATGGACTTTTCTCTCTCCTATTTTTATTTCAACCCTTACCCATTTTTTTTATTTGCTCCGGCAAGAAAGAAAGGAAAAGTGGTGCAATGAAAGATTTAATAGCAAATATCAACTTGCTGATGGACTCTTGTGAAGCTGCCATTTTATCATCTTAAAAGAATCTGGGTTAATGTTGAAACATATACAAAAGTTACCCTCACCCAAAATTTAGTTTAATTTTGTTCTTAATTAATTCCTAATTTTCCTCAAAAGGGATATAATTTATTCAATACACCTGGTTTCTAAATGTCAGCTGGTTCAGAATGTTAGGATTTTAAAAAATTCAGTGCAAAAAAATCTACAATAAAGTAGGAAATTAACCTTTGAAAATCTTTGTAGAATCATTTGTCATTTCTGCTGAATGGGATGAATCCAGGTGGAGAATTAGACATAGTCTGGTGGATATTGATAGATGGAGACAAATATAAAACTATGAAGAATTTGTTTCCTGGAACACATTCTTCCATCTGAATGAGAGACAGACAATTTTTTTAAAAAATGTTTGCTTCTTGAATCACTCTTTCCCTCAACATTTCCCTGAAGTTTTCAATGAATAGAAATCTCTATCACATAAAATATATATATTAAAGATAAACAGATTGTTAACCACCAAACATCTTCCGGCATTTCCCCAGTACAAGTAGTGCAATTAATTAAGATTGCTCTTAAAAAAAAAAAAAACAACCTCTTACTTGAAAGGCTTGATCAAAAGATGTATGTTCAAAGACTGAATTATCATCAAATAAACCAATAGTAGTCAAAGATGGATATCTCAGGCTCATCATACTAAATAGTGTGATTCATACCAGGGAAGACATTTACGTAGCAAACCAAAATCTAAACCTTTCCTTGTTGTTTGAAAAAATAAAAACAAATAAATAGATGGCACATCAAAAATATATGACAGAAATTCATTTGGCTGCCTTCTCATGATTTCAGTCAACCCCCCCCCAACAGACTATCAAAAAGTGGTCCTAAGTACCTTATGGTAATTAAGGGAGGGTGCCAGATATACTTCCAGTAGCAAATAATCCATACCACAGAAGCCACTGCAGAGCCGAATTGTCTCTGAGCTTATCTCCCTTTGGTTTCTCCCAGTAATGGCCTCTTCTATGTGTATGCACACTTCAGTAAGGTTCCACCTGGAGGAGATTTTCCCTGAAATACCCTGGAGCCAAGCCATGTAAGATTTTATAAATCAAAACTATTGCAGGTGAAACTGTTACTCCGTCTGTCTGTCTGTCAGACAGAGAGAGAGAGAGAGAAATGTGGAAGGAGGAAATCTGACCTCAGTGATAATTATTGAAGCAGCTTTTATAACATAATAAAAATATGTTTTATTTGCAAGGAATGCATAGGGATACACAAAACCTAGCTCCTAGATAATTGCATCCCATCAGGAGAAGAGTCTGAAAGTATAGGTTCTATATACCTGTGCCTGAGAACATAAACAGAAGGGATGGACATGAGATTAGCAATTTCTTAGACAAAGGCCAACAATGTAACAGAGAGAACAAAGAATAAAACTAGCTACACTTACCGCACCCTTGTGGTTATGAGGCACTGAAGAGTTAGTGCTCATAAATTCAGACTTCCAACCTTCAAAAGGGCTTATAAATCTATTGATGAACAATGTAACAATCAGAGAATAAGTAATATCTAATGGATTCTAGCCACTAGTACCCTGAACACTGCATTTTGTAACAACTGTTTCAAGATCAACCCCAGGAAGAGTGCATTGTAGTGATCTAAACACTTGATGAAAAGAATGCCGATTACATCCTTGCCAAGTTATCCAATTCCAGCATCGTGTTAGCCACCATCACCCTGCCCCCAATTACAACAGGAACCATGAGTCTAAGAGGATCCAAAATTGTGGATTTGTTAATGCAGGTGAAGGGTTACCCCATCCAGAGCTCGTACTGGAACCATGTGTAAATTGTAATATTTCCAAACAAGCAGCATTTCCATCTAGCAAGAATTTAATCTGAATTTATTTCTAGCCATCCAGATTATCACAGCATCCAAGCGGTGGATAAGGTTTTGCATACCATTTCTGGATTATCCAGCAGGGGGTGATGTACTGTTGAGAATATACTGATGAAATGTATAAATGTGATTTACTGCTCTAATCACCACAATGCAGGCCTAGGACATGGATTTATACCAGTAGTTACGTGACTATTTTTAGATATACTACCATCACTCTATATACCTCTGTACTCATTTTCTGGAAACTCTTCAGTAAACCAATGTGTACCCTGGGATCTGTGACTGAGAACAGCCACTTGAGAACAATTAATGTCTGACCACTTTTCAATAGTCTCCAAATATAGTAAATCACAGGGAAGCCTGTGGAGAATAAACTCAAATTATATTAATTTTAAATTTAATGTTAAACATCATCTTTACAGAAGTCTGGGAGTGCAGCAGTATCATACTTACAAAAAGTAATCTGACTGTAGCAATGCATTAAATGGCAATGTTCTCATTTTTTGATTATATGCCATCTGTTCTGAGGTAAATACTTGCTCTAATATTTGGCTATAAATCAGAACTGAGGTAAGATAACCTCAAGCCACAGTGGAGGCCATCAGATCCAGAGAACCCTTGGACCATGGCATGGATCATGGAATTATTAGCCAAGAGAGCTTAATTACCCACCTGGTAGAGAGCTTCAGGAATTCAGAAAGGGCCACAATTGGGCATCAGAGAAGATGATAACTAATAGCAGTCTAATGTGTCCTTGTGGCTAAGTCTAATGTGGAAACATTTATAACCAAGGATCAGTATAGCAGTGCAAAAGATCATCATCAAGATGTTATGTACAGTATATTCACTATAACCATCCTTCCTATAATTGATGTGTTGATTGCTAGAGAACTCAACATGTTGAAGATAGATATCTCAAAAGGCTACATGCCCATCAATGTTCAGGCAATATTTAGTTTAATTGTCTATGTTAAACTTCACCAGAAAGTGTACTTTAAAAACACTTTCCTTTAAAAATGTTATTGTTTTAAAGATAGATGAAATAAAGATTTATTTTTTATTAATCTGTATATCCTATTTACAGGTACCACCACATTTCCTTCAAACTTAACTGTGTTTTACTACTTTATAATTAATATTCAGGAAGCAGTTCCCACTGAAAGCTACCAGCATTTCCCAAAAAGCCTTCTCAGTGCTTCATATAGATCCTGTTCACATAGCATATTTAACTGGGTCATTGCGTATGTGCTTCTGCATGTGTGCAGTGGGATAAGGATATCATGTGAACTCCAAAACTAAATTCACTCAATCAATTAACCCTTGGGGATTATATTCATCTCCAAATAGATCTAGGTTGATTACGACTAAACTAATTTTCCACAATTAACTAGCTCCCCCGTATTGCCCAAAAGAAGTGGAAAGTGGCTGCCTTCACAGCAAATTTTTCAGTGTTTGAGAGGACTAAAATATGGCCAGTACACAATTGCTTAAGGTACCCTAGATCCCGGGATACTACTTAATTCAGAGCTGAGATAATTGGCAAAGAAAAGAGATTTTCTTAGATAATTTTGTCTGCCAAAGCAGCAAGGCAGAACACTGCCTTTTTTTCTTTTCTGTGGCCCCAAATTTCAACTTCTCTCCCCCATACTCTCATCTCTGGAATCCTGCAGAGATAAATACATATTTATGTATTTATTTAATTGTAACAAATCTATATATGTATATTCAATATACACACATGCTAAAAATCCACTTTAGTGTCTTTCAGAATTGCTCCAGATTTTTTTTTTTATCCCAGATAAATTCTGTTGTGCTTTAGGCTGTCTAAACCAGTGGTTCTCAACCTCAGTAACTTTAAGGTTTGTGAACTTCAGTTCCCAGGATTCCCTGCCAATTCTGGGAGGCAAAGTCCAGACATTATAAAGTTGCTGAGGTTGTACAACACTGATCTAAATATATTCCTTGCTCTGCCCCCCCTTCCCTACACAGGCAAACACACAACCAGGCACGCCTGTCAAGGTTTTATTATGCAATCAGACTAGAATCCCTTGCAGATAAGAGTTTCGGCAGTAAACTGCGAAATGCCTGCCAAGTCAGTTTTCACTCACAGTAAGCGAGAGAGAGTTTATCCTCAGTCCGATCCAGTAGCAAAAAAGTAATCCACGAAGCAAGAGTTAGCCAAGATCCAATCCAAATATGTACAAGCCAGATTTCAGGTAATGTGATGTGACTCTCAGATTTTTAACTTTGGCCGTCACAAAGCCTGAAGAGCAATCACACCCACTTTTATTCCTTGTGGCGGGTGGCTCAGTGACTCAGCTCAATCTCTGGCCCGCCCACACCTCTTTCGTTGCTGTGCATGCTTCTCCCTCTGATGCTGCTTGGGATCAAGCCAGGATTCATCATCCTCGCTCCCTATCTATTGTTGTTCTGATATGTTTTCCTCCTGGCATATCCCAGGCTGTTCCTCTTGGCCTTCGGATGAAACTTGAGGCATTGCCAGAGAGGATGGTCCTGGAGCGGGAGGCCTTGTCAGTTCCTCTCCATCACCTTCTGAGTCCTCTTTCTCTGTTAGGACAGGCTCGGGAGTCGGGGTCACAACATTCCTCCTCTAATAAGAAAACAGTTTTATAAGAGCACTTGTTGGTCATGCCATCGGCCAATGTTCCAGAACTATCCCACCACATGAAAATCTATCACACAAAATCAACAATTCACAAACACAGCAAATTGAAAACAATCATTAGAGAAGCAAACAAATAGAATATATTTTGGCATAAACTGAAATAGTATCAAAATAAGAAAATGAGTTGAGAGGCGATGACTCCAGAAAGGAAGCCAGCAATAACAGTGTGGATGTGTGTGCTATAAATGACAAAAGCTGACTGAACCACTTATTTTCATAGTGATGTAATTGAAAAAGGCTGTACAGCAGTTAGAATTGATTCACTTCATCAAATAAGTTAGTTTCAACAGTCATGAGCAATTTTATGTTTTGAGAGGAAATGCTTTCATTTATTGGTACTGCTGTACATGAACTTCAACTTAATATGTCTTTGAAATTCAGGTCCAGGGGGCAGATGATATTTCAGAAGCCCTCGTCTCTCTGTATTATTGCTAGTGCAGTAACGTGCAGACACAGTCTTTCAGCCAAAAAGGAGGAGGAGGAGGATGAAAAAGAAGAAGGTTAAGAGGAAAGAGGTTGCAGGAATTGGGTATGTCTAGTCTAGTGAAAATAAGGAGTAGGTGACATGATAACAGTGTTCCAATATCTAAAGGACTGCCACAAAGAGGAGGGGGTCAACCTATTCGCCAAGGTACATGAACGCAGAAAAAGAAGCAATGGATGGAAGCTAATCAAGGAGAGAAGATGAATTAGCTACAGCTCCTAGGTTGTTTGCAGTGATATGCAAGACCACATATATGAAAAAATAAATAAATAAAATGTCCATTATAAAAGTTAGGTTATTATAAAATGAAATAAACCAAGTTGTATTTATTAGATTTATATCCTTCCTGTTTTGTACAGGAATTCAAAGTGATGTTCATAGTGCTTTCTCATCCTATTTTACCATACTACAACAACCCTAGGAAGTTGGATGAGCTGAGAAAGAATAGGAGGCTGGAAGTCACTCAATTAGTTTCCATTGCAGAGGAGAGACTAGAACCTGGGTCTCTCTACTTGAAATACTCTACCTGTTATAGTAGGTAGATGAATTTATATATGTTGATAGAGTGTTTACTAAAGGTGGAGAAAAATTATACAGATAAATTTTAAGCTGCACATACCTGATAGAAAGATAATAAGTAGTATGTGATCTATTGTATAGAATGTGTCTTGTCAAAAGGAATAAAAGTAGCTTCCAACTGCTTTGTTATACGGAAGTGAGAGTTGGCAGCATACAGAGAAATAAAATTGTAACTTGACTGCGTTTGAAATATGGTAGTCAAGAAATGTAGTTAATAAAGCAAGAATGGGTGTGGAATGAATGTGGAGTGCAATGCAAAACTGAGCTGCCAATATGAAATAAATAACATTGCTTAAGAAACAGTGGTTGTACAGAGGGAATAAATGTGGACTGAACTGCTAAATGAAGTGAAAGTGTTGAGAGAATGACAAAGTTGTGGTTGTTGATGATCCTGGAAAAAAACAAAAGGCAATGCACGAAACAGTATGAAACAAAACAGTATGAAGCAGAGCATGAGCATGAAACAATATGAAGCAAAGCAGATAAAACATATCTGATCCAAAGATTGTTTGGAAGACTACAGAGGTATGGAGATATATAATGAATGATATTGCCTTTAATTTCTCTGGCTATATTTTTTTACCCCCTTATTTTTATAAATAACTCATGATAAACATACCTAATATCCATTCCTCCTTCTGTTTCTTCTTGTTCTTTTCCTACATTTTGCATTATATTGCTACTCCTGAAGGAACTAGTTTATTGGATATGTACATAAGAATGTAGTGTTGTGAGATAATGGGAAATCTCAGTAGGCATTACTAAACATTAGGGGAAGTCACTATTAATGAAACTGGTTTTTATGTAACCTTTAATAGCCTTCCCAAAGCTTTCATAAACCCACATCAGTATATTCATCTGGAATCCAACAACCTGGAAAAAGTTAGTTCGTAATGTAAGATATTCAATAGATTGAATTCCAGTTGCTCCAGTCTTGATACCGCTTCAAGAGATTATTCTCTCTCTGATGATGGGGAAAATTATGAAGACATTTTTTTGGATCTTGTCAATAAGTATGGAACAAGGAAGAGAACAGAGTCTTAGGAGTAATTGTGGGCTCTGAAAAATGAAGAGAAGAATCATCATGTGATTTATACAGTAGTCTCTCAATCTCTCCCTACACCAGAATGTCTAGGTGTTAAAACAATATAGGGAAAAAAATAAAGGAAGTTGTTAAACAAAGACTGGATATTAGATAAGCAGATAGACCAAGATGATTTGAAAATTCTGAACCCTCTGTTCAGAAGCAAAATAAATTAAGTATATTCAAAGCAAGATAATCAGTTTTTAAAAAGAATTCAGTAGAATGTGAACAAGAGTCAGTTTGGTGTAATGGTTATCAGGTGAGAAACCAGGAAACTGTGAGTTTTAGTTCTTGTTCACATTCTAACTTCTTGAAATGATCTATTAAGTCTCATAGGATTTTTGAATCCATTACATGCAAAAGGGCTGAACTCTATCCCTAGATGTATAGCTTGATCTTCTTTGTATGGTTCCATGAAAATCCATTGAGTTCTTAATTGAATGCCAAATAATTGATTAGCTGATCCTCCTGCAGTTCAATCCCATTGATGGTATTATTTTTTTGTCAATCCAGTCCATACAATTAGCTCAAATATAATGTAATATTTTGGTGTTTTGAGTTAGTGTTTTGAGTTATGATAATGATGATCAAAGAAAGAAATCAGGAAGGTGCAGAGAAGATAAAGTAATTAGTAATAAAGTAGTTTGATAAGGGGAATCTAATGAGCTTCTTTAATTGGTTGATAAATTCTTATTTGTCTGATTTCTGTTTATAATCTTTATTTATATTTATCTCTTTATAATTTTTATAAGTTATATTTATAATTTAGTGCTTTCTATAATCTATAAGAAGTTTTATAGATGAATTACAACACTATTAAAAGAACTTACGGAGGATATGGCAATAGCTTTTATTAGGAATAATTATTCACCAACTCTTTAACTATATAGACGTTTTCTAGCACTTTTAATTAATTAATTAATTTTTCCTTTTTTAAGACATGTAAACAATTTACTAAGCTATTGCCACTCGCCATCTATACTTTGTAACTATGCTCCTGGAGAGCCATTCTTGAAAGTAGATATGATGCTGGAAGATAGTGCTTTGCCCCGTAGCAAATTAACCGTTGCTTTCATATCTATATATCTGTGTCATGGAGCTTTCTCCAAGAAAGGTGTTGCCATTTCATTAGTGTTCATGGATGCCATGCTGGGGCTCCACAGTTGAGTTACTATGTCTCCAAACCTTTCAAGATAATGACTTACAGCATATATCTGTATTTTGAATGGGCCTGGTGCAGCTGAGTATAGTACCACAGAATTGCACTGATTAGTACTAATTGGTAACCTCCCAGGTCTGTTTTCCCAAAACTTCCCATCAAATAAAAACTTTAGGAGAGGAAGGGACAGATGTCTCCCAGAGTACTGTAACTTGAAGCAGTTGTGTTGTTTTGAACTGAAAGATTTTCTCCTTGATAACCCATTAGACAAACCCGACATTAGCTTGAACAAAAACAGGAAAGGATATTTCAGATCTCCCCCTCCTTCTGTAAAAAGCTTTCCCCCTGCTGAGATTTTCCCAAGGCTTTTAGAGAGAGAAGGCACTGTAGAGAAAATATTCCTTAATCTCACAGACTATCTATCAAGTATGCAATGATCTTACTCTGAGTGACTCCTTCACAGTGCCTTAACAATCACATCTTTGCTGAAGGGAGAATGGGGAAGTTATTTGACATATCCTCCAGTTTGTGATCAGGCCAATAAAGGTATACATATATATGTTAGAGAAAATGTCCCCCTTTTTCGTAGGAAAAGAGATTTGAAATGTAGGCTTTTAAATCTTTTCTGCAATGAAAAAGTTTCATCAAGAGTGTTTTGTTCAACCCTAACATAAAAGGAGAAAACACTCCCTACCTAATATTAACCTGATCATCAGGGTTTTTTTTAAAGATAGCCCACGTTAAAAAGAACACAGTGATATCTGCCTTAGTGAACATTAACATTCATCTAGGATTTCTCAGTACAAGAGCTCATTATACAGAGCTGCATAATGCAAACTCAATCACTTCTATTGTAAAAGACAACTGGAATGAAGAAATCACTTGTAAAGTGGGGACCTCCTTTGTTTCTAGGTAGTCCTTTGTATGTTGGGAATGGAAACAGTTATTCTGCAAAGAAAATGTACAGATCTTAAGACATTTTTAATTCCCATGGTATTATGTTCATCAAAAATTAAATTGATCAGCCTGATAACTTTATCTCTAGCTTGCTGATTGGAGTCTTTTAAAAAAAATGTTGAAAGAAAGAAAAAGCTACATCAGAACCCTTAATTCATACTTTATGTTGGGAAAGAATAAGATGAAAGTTTTAAGCAAGCTGATAATGGCTTTGAGACAATCATTTTATCTTTCTCATTCATTCATTCATTCATTCATTCATTCATTCATTCATTCATTCATATGCCTTGGCATGGGCTGAAAGTGTTTGGAAGTGAAATCATTTCTACAATACTACATAGAATATTTTTCAACATAAATATATACAGAGATATAAAACAAGTTGTAATTCTGAAGAGCCTACAGCAGGGTGTCAAACCCACATCATCACAGCATTGACATATGACATATCGCAACTTTTTCCCCCTTCGCTAAACCAGGTATGGGCGTGGCCAGCGCATGACACATCCGGGCCACGAGTTTGACAGCCCTGGCCTACAGTCTACAGCAATCTTGGCAACTTTATTGAATTGTGGACTTCAATTCCCAGAATGCATTCTAGCTGGGGAATTCTGCAAGTTGAACTTCACAAATCTTAAAGTTGCCAAGTTTGAGGAACACTTATACAATTTGGTATAACGCCAACAATTCAAAGATATCTAAAGATGTGTGTGAATGTAATAGAGTTGTCTTATTTACCAAAATAAACAATGAGAGATATATGTCCACCTTTGTCTCTTCCTTTTCCTTTTCTTCTCTATAATCCATTGATGGTGCAAGAGAAATAACTGTCTCAGACATTCAAGAGAACGGTATTAATTGTATTTCTTTAGAGAATTCAGTAAAGTAGTAGAAGTCAGAGCCCACACAAGAGCATAGCTTATTAGCTGAAAATTAAATCCCAGATTTCCAGAGTGTAAATGACTACTATGAAATACTCTAATTAGTAGCAGGTTATTGAGGTCTTCTCCTTTTCCCCCTCATATGATTATTTTCTTTGGTGTGTGCATGCACAAGCACTGGAAGAAAATAAAACTGATAGTGCTGGATATTGTACACATTTCAGGCAAATTACAGATGGCAGCAAGTTAGAATGACTTCCCTCATGCTGTTCTGTCAGCAATGATCTAGATTAGAGAGATATCAGGATTTGCCAAAAGCTTTTCCATTCCCAATGGTTTCTGTGCTACCTACAGCCATAGAGATGTGTCTAGCATGGGGAACAGAAATGCAGAAAAGAACTATAGGAAGTCTCCACATACAGGAGAGCAGAAGAACTGAGTTGGAAGAAAGTCATAAATTACACTCACCAAACTGAGCATGCACTGGTCAGGAAATCATTATTTTTCTGTCCTTTAGCTCTTCTTAAGTTTATTAAAATGTGGTGTATTTTTGGTCATTTTAAGCAAACACATATTATCTGTTTATTTAAAAAATGTACCCATGCTGGGTAAAAGGATGGAATAGGAGACAGCCTTTGTACCAGTGGTGGGTTCCTACCGGTTCCGCCCAGTTCCGCCGAGCTGGTAGCGGTGAGGATATGACGACACCAAACCGGTTCTGCCCCCCACTCCCTGCCCCTCCACCCCCTGCATTATTCTTACCTTTTATTTGGCCCCACCCCCAATCTATTGCTGCCTCCTGGGTCCCAGCTGATGGCTAAAGGGAAAAAAAACTGTTTAAACTCTTGCCATGGGGCTTCAAAGGGCCGCCCTACAGCTGATCAGTGTTAAAAGAAAACAAATGAGTAGACCGGTGCCTGCAAAAATAAATGGGTAGACCAGTGCCTGCAAAAATACATGAGTAGATCAGTGCCTGCAAAAATAAATGGGTAGATCGGTACAGCTCTGCAAACAGTTAAGAGCCTGGTAGACCAGTACTTCTGCTAAATCCTAAATAATTGTCACATGACCATCAAGCCACACTCACAAAATAAGCCACGGCCACAGAACCGGTAGTAAAAAAATTTAGAACCCACCCCGGCTTTGTACATCCGAAGAAATGGGCAGAAAGTTTTTTGCTTAATCGAAAACTATCCATCAAGCAGTTGCTTTATGGGACTAAAGCAGAGAGCACAATTGGATATATCACATAACGCACTGCAAAAGGTGGTTTTTTTTTTTGTTTTTTTTTATTTTTGTTCTTTTGCTAGTAACAACTGTTAAAATATGGCAGATATTTCTCAGGATCAAAGTGAGACCTTGCGAGTGAGGTAGTTACTTTAGTCAGCAGATAATGAAGAAGACAGAATGGACAGAAATGTGGAGGACATGTGATCTGCCCGTCTGTTGCAGAGTTATATAGCTAAATTAATTTACCTGCTTTCGTAAGTTTCTTTTTTATCTTCCAGACCCATTGATTTTTTGTAATTATTTTTCTTAAAAAACAAAAGCCAAGGGTAAAATACAGGTAAAATACAACCACAATTGAGCCCAAAATTTATGTTACTAAGTGAGAAATTTATTCAGTGAGTTTTGCCCCATTTCATGGCTTTTCTCACCACATTTGTTAAGTGAATCACCTTAGTTCTTAAATTAGTAACACGGTTGTTAAGTGACTCTGATTTCCCCATTGACTTTGCTTGTCAGAAGATTTCAGAAGGGGAATCACATGATTCCGGGACATTGCAACCGTCATAAATGTGAGTCAGTTGTCAAGCATTCAAATGTAAATCAAGTGACCACGGGGATTGCTTCAATGGTTGTAAGTGTGAAAAATGGTAAGTCACTTTTTTCAATACCGTTGTAACTTTGAACGGTCACTAAATGAACTGTTGTAACTCAAGGACTGTCTTAGCTTCAAGTAGCATAACATCTCAGACTGACTCTATTAAAATGAATATTATAAATATAAATGTAAATATAAATATTCTCTTCTCAGCCCTATAGGTGGACTGTGTCTTCCTCAGTGTTGGGTTCTTTACCAGATAATCAATACTTTACTTTCAAGTAAGAGCTGTCTATATAGGCAACTTATATAGGCAGCAGGCAGGAGACTTATTTTCTTTGTGAAGAAAGACGCTACACCTCTTTTCATTCTTTTGATCCCTTTTTTGATATGAGGACGAACTCCGTCAGTTGGTGTTCTTTTATGGAATTCGCAAAAATAAAGTTGAAAGGAAAAAATTTCCAGCCAATCCTACTGCAGGCCATATGAGCTCCAAACTCAAAATTTTCTGCAGGTGCAGAACACAACTGTCAACATTCAGCTCTTATAATTGATAGACAAATTGTTTCATACTGGAGAATTAGTTTGAATCGCTCGATTTCTATTTCTCCAAATAATTTGCACATCCTTTGAAGGAAGCAATCTCTTCTCTTTGCTCTAATTGAAGTTTAAGTTCCCAGCTTAAGCCAGACCTCAAGACCCCACACTCTATATACTAAGTTTACTTCAAAGCTACCTTATATATAGTTGAACCTTGGCATCATTCAAATGCAGTTGCTTCCCATTCTGGCATCATTCAAATATAGTTGTTTCCCATTCCTCCGGGTAGAAATACCTGTAAAATGCAAATCAAACATTTAGAAGTCCCCCCCCCCCAGCATCTCTTTTGCTCACTCACAGCTATTTACTCTGAAATGCTCATTTACTCTGTTAGCAGGTGTTTGGATTGTGTTCAGATTTAGGGACCTTGTCAATGTCATCCAGCAACCCATGTGCCATTCACAGGTGCTTGCCTTGACCACTGTAATTAATGAAAAGGAGTTGTTGACAGGCTTCATTAACAGGACATAAAGATGATCAAGGTACTCCGAGATCTCTGGGGGTGAAGGAGAAAACTTGTATAAACACATAAGCACTCTGAGATCCATCCATGCATTTGGTTTCTGACTCTCCCGGGAACGGTCCACAAATTTGGATGAATTGATGGGTATATAGACAAACCTGTTAACAACGAACATGCTGCTTTATTAAGATTCAAATGTTGCAGAACAAAGGAACATAAAAAGGAGGAAAACAAGCTATAGTTACTGAAAATTGGGCAGCATACAAGTTTAATAAATTATCATTATTAATTACAACAGACCAGCTAGCCTTACTTGGGCAGCAGAGTGACACCCTGTGGCTGCAATTAGTGGTTGTGCTTTTGACGGTACAGTATATTGGAAAATAAAGCAGATCTATAGCAAAGTGATTTTATTTTATTGTTTTATTTTATTTTTATTCTTTAAATTTGTTTGCCACTCATCTCACCACAAAAGGACTCTGGGCAGTTTACAAGGTCAAAAGCAATAAAGCTATACAAATATATTCTCTGTGTGTGATGAAAATATAATTTATGATTAAAATCATAGTAAAAGATTGGGATGGAGGGAACAGGATGTGTAAAGGGATCTGCTATTGGTCCATTAGCCCCCTCCAGCTTAGTGCTCTTCTTTGGGATCCAAGCCAACTGGCAAAGCCAGGTCTTCAAGCCCATACAGGAGGGCGGGTGAAGATCCCATGTGGGGAGGGGGGGTGGCACAGGGGTCAAAATAATCCAAAGGGTAGGAGCCTAACAGATAAATGTGGTGCAATTACTTTCTGCACCAGAAAGTGTGAGGACTGAGAACCTGAGCATCACCTTTTGCTTTGATTATACTAAGAACAATGTGGGCTATCTCCTTTCATATTTTAAGTTGTAAATATAACTCATATATTAGTGACCATGACATAGAGTGTACAAGCTAACTTTGCTTCAGAATCCACAAGCTATAATGGTTAATTTTAGAACTATTTTTGCATAATGCCTGCATCTGCATTTCATCATACATAGTTAAAAAGGCTCCTTTGACCAAAACAAAAAATAAACAAACAAAAACCTTATCATAAAGTAGCATTAGCGTGTATGATTTTGATTCCTTAGTCTGGTCTGTTTTGAAGGGCTGATATGTAGCTCACTTAGTGCCCATGTGCCTGCCTACCAAATATTAATTCTGACTTTTGACCACCATAGCTTTCCTACCTCTACATTAAATGAAGTCCTATGCCCTAGAAACACTTAGTTTTTTCAGCCAGCCAAGTGATGCTCTCCTATGACTTTTAGAGTTTTCAAATAATTTTCAGTACATTAACCTTGTTTGGTTAATTGTTGTTAACAGAGCTTAATATCTACCATTTGTAAGTTCATAATACAAGAAAAAAAGATTCCATATTACTCTTATGTGAGACAGATTGAGAGTTGAGCAACATGACCACATCAACATGTAGCTAAAAGCAATAGCATTAAACCTTGAGGAAATAATGATCCTACAGTTTGTTGATAGTGTGCCACATGTGATGGCAGCAATTCCACAATTCTCTCAGTGTGTGCTGATGATAGTTTCCATGCAATGTTAAACTGAGAACATTTTAGCAGTAGCCAACTCAACATATAGGTAGATTTTCTTTCAACTCTCTAGTATTCCTTTTGTGTAAAAACTAAATTCCTTTCTTCAGTTCTAAATATATATACTGTAACTACCTTCCTCATAGGTTCACTTGACATGCTTTAACATTTCTAAAAGAATCATAAAATTTTGGCATGTTTATAAGGTCTGTGGATTAGAAAGAATTTTGAAAATCCTCTATTTATGAATGTTTCACAAGAGCATATGTTTCATCAGAAACATTGCTTCACAAGTTATAATATTGTCTATATAAAGAAGGCTGTCTTAATCATACACCATCCATCCATCCATCCATCCACCCACAAGTATTTTTGGAAATTGAATTAAAATATAAAGGTAGGCTTATAAACTATTCCTGAATAGTTTGCTTTTATCTTTAGGATCTCAGCATAAACATCTTTCCCTTTTTCTATTAATGGCTCTCATTTAAAGCATTTTGGCTGTGTATGTTAGGAGCTAGAAAATTGATTCTTTTTTTTTTTTTGGTACATTTACTGTTATTGCCAGGAGTGGTAATTAATCAAGGCTGCACAGTGGCCAGCTCTCTTATTTCTCCTACTTTTTTGGAGTGAGTAATGAAGAATGATGTCTTCACTTCCTCACCTCTACCTCTCCTGGGCATGGACTGTTCAAGCTGGTTCCTTTAACAAGGAACCTGCACTGGGGAGAAAGCATTGCAGATGACAAATGTGGTCTTGGAGTTTGCCAAAAGTGAAGTTGGCTTTGTGATACTTCTCTATATTTATTGCCATCAATCTTCCTTTGTCGAGTTGGTCTTTTTTTATCCTGTGTTGTTCCTTTTTGCTTTTCATTATGTACTATGTTTTATCTATACATAGATGGCTTCCAGGCTGTTTTGAAGGAGGTTTAAGAAATAGAAGCCGATAGTGATGATAAATGGGCCAGTTTTGTATAGATCTATTAAAAAGAAAAGAATCAGAGATGGAAATTGGGAGAGTTTTTGTTTGTTCTATTGTTTTCTGCCCAAATTGAAAGGGGGAAAGTATAGTGAGCCTATAAGCATATATATAGCTTTAATCTGATGATTTCTAGGCACTTTTTTTTTTTTTTTTTAATTTGATTTATATGCCGCCCTTCTCCGGAGACTCAGGGCGGCTTACAATGTGCTCAGCAATAGCCTTCATACTTTTGTATATTTTATACAAAGTCAGCTTATTGCCCCCACAAACTGGGTCCTCATTTAACCTACCTTAGAAAGGATGGAAGGCTGAGTCAACCTTGAGCCTTGGAGAGATTCGAACCAGCAGTAAATTGCAGGCAGCTGTGTTAATAACAGGGTGCTTTAAACCACTGTAGTACCAAGGCTCTTGAACAGATGTTGACTGAGGGAAACCTTAGAGGGGAAGTGATTATTGTTATTTGAGATTTAATCAACTACAAGGTAGCTGAAGCAGTGTGAGAATATGTTCCAGAGTGAGCAAAATCAACTCTGCTCATTTTCAGTCCAGTGAATAAACAGGTCTTTCGCAGAAGTATCACTTGAACTGTTCTGATAATAAGAACTTCTCCAGCAGGGTTTCCCACCTAAAAGTCCTGTTTTGCCAAGCTAATAGTGAATCAGCTTAATCTCCATCATGCTGTACTTTCTTTTGTGTGTTCGAAGTCTGAGAAAAAGATAGACACACAGACATATAAAGAGCCTCATTGGATCCTTCTACACTTATGCTTTATTTGATAATGTATAAAAGATCCAGGCTTCTATAAGCAAGCATTTCTCTTTTCAACTATTTTGCCTCTTTTCTCTCCTCCACCCATAAACATATGGCACAATACAGTAAATAGACTGAGAATATGTGCCAGAACACATGGGGTAGGCACATCTCAGGACAATCTGTTACTTTCTGTGTGCATTGAAGGCATGCTTTGTTTTCCACGCTCCTTGGGGAATCAGGCGACTGTGTGAAGCTCTGCAGGAACAAATTAGACTTGTATAACATGAGTAGGTAGAAGGGGATAGATGTAACCATGTAAAATAAACTCAGGAAAGGGATCATTTAGACCAAGCCTTATCCAAAGAGGATATAATTAAGAGGTATTAGAAATCTTAAGCACAAAAACTATTTCCCCTAACTGTGAAAAGCTTATCTAAAGAGAATTTAGCAATTTCCCTAAGGCATAATAAAATTCCTGGCTATTAAAAATATTGTTATCTTTTTTGAAGTCGAAACTTTGTCACAGTAAAAAGTTCCATTTCCAAAAAAGATAGCTGTGTTTTTGATAACCAGCAATAAAGATTTTTTTCCAATTGTCAAATAATTTCAAGTTTTATTTATCAAATTTTGAGACCACCCATCTCACTCATAGAGTGACTCACCTTTTTATATAACCTTATTTTCATCCTCATCTTTGATACATATCCTAAAATCTTCTTTTACTCATCCATATATGTAACCTCTTTGTCTTAATTATTTCTATTAATTGCACTATGCGGAACACTTACCAACAGATATAGTAGACTTGTCTATATAGTAGGCTTTAGGCTTTTGGAGAATTAATATATTAGGATATCAACAGTAAAGTAACCAATGGTGAATAGAATAGAATGGAATGGAATGGAATGGAATGGAATGGAATGGAATGGAATATATGTATGTATGTATGTATGTATGTATGTATGTATGTATGTATATTTATTATTGGCCAAGTGTGATTGGACACAAGGAATTTGTCTTGGTGCATATGCTCTCAGTGTACATAAAATAAAAGATATATTCATCAAGAATCAATGGTGAAGAAATACATTGCAGACCAGCACCTGGAGTAGCCATAAAGGCCTTGGAAAAAATACTCAGATGCTGGGATATGTCTATATTTATAAAGATCAAAATCATGTGACGGATCATTTGAGATGCTGTATGGAAGTGAAAGTGGGATATTGAGCAATCAGGGTAGTAAAAAAAATATTGAGACCTTTGAACTTTGGAATTGGATGAAACTATTGAGAATATATTGGATGACCAAGAAAATAAGCCAGTGGGACATTAAACAAACAAACAAACAAAAATTCAGTATACTCACACATAGTACAAATGCTTGGGCTCAGATGATCATTCTTTGGACACATTATGCCCTAACTCTCTAGAAAAGTCTTTAGTGCTTGGAAGAAAAAAGAAGAGGCCAATGAAAAGCAAGATGTACAGCTTTAATAGGTGCACCATTGGAAAACGTGAAGGACCAGGTTAGGGACAGATTGTTCTAAAAAAAAACCCGATCTGTGTGGTTACTAGCAGTCAACAACAACTTGATACCACATAATCAATCAAAAATATTTTATTTATTAAGAAATTTTCATGAAACTATGTTGTGCCTAACTTTAGCGTTTTCCAGTATGAGACTCAAGAGTGCATATAGCAATCTCTAAACTCTTGTTTTATTTCCAACTCATTTTTATATACTTCATAGCATTTTTAAAACAATTCTGTTTTGGTTGGATTTTTGTTTTTGGAGCCACAATACTGGAAGGGTAAAATAGATTTAACTTTTGCTAAAATTACTTCTAGCTACAATATTATGTTACCTGTGTATTTATACATAATGATAATGTGCCAGCACTACCGTAGTGTTGGCACAAGACACGGACCACAAATTAGCTGGCTCCATGTTAGCCTAATATGTTATATAAATGCACCTTGCAGGTGTTCAATGATTGATGTATTTTGCATATATTAGTACTTCAAAGTTGCCTTTCTGATTCTTACACATGACTCAATGTGAGATTGCAGCAGAACATAAAATTACCAGAAAGAAATGTGTCCAGATTGAATTCTGTCATGGTATAGTTGGGTCATGGCTAGAACAACAAGTATTGTTCCTGGAAAGGATAAATGAAATATCACTCTTTGCTAGAATACTGATAAATCTAACACAACATAAAAGAGCCCAGAAGTCCCCCTCTCATAATGAACCAAGACCAGGTTATGAAGCTGAACAGTAAATCCCCAAGAAAACAGAGACTCTTACAATTGGGGCCTTAAAAACCTATATTTAAGCTTCAAATGAATAAGAAATTTGCTTGTTGACCTTCAGTTCTCTCTATCTCAGTCCCCCAAAATACATTGTTTTGTGTGTGAACATGATAAGGATTATACAGTCGTTTACATGCTACCAGAGCAATGTAAGTGATAGATGTGAGCTAATGAACCATCCTTATCACAATCTCGCCTGCAATGTCATTTGGATTGTCTAAGTTATCACTCATAGAGACCTTTCTCCTCCTCCTCTTCTTTTTAGCTTGCCCGCTTTTCATCTGGGAAATAACATTTCCATTTCCAGCTATAACTAAGTCATCTGGCTGAAAATCTGCTTGATGTAATCTCCCCCATCCTTTTGTGATGGTTTCTGTCAGATCATTTTTTGTCCATATAATTCATGCAAATCTTTGCAGGTACAATGTAATTTATTTGTCTTCTGCCCTTAATGCACTGAATTACACAACCTTGTTTTAATGAAAAAAGGAACCCTGGAAATCACAGAAAATAATCAAAGTAAATGACTTTGAAACCTATTCTGTACTGACTCTTCCCTAAATTTCTCCCTCTCCCCTCCTGATCTCATCTTAAAAAATGTGGTCTGAAAAATAACTCCCTAATTTGCTTTCTCTTGTATCTCTTTTTTTCAAAATGTAATGTGTAATATGGATGGTGCACTATTAATTCAAAATCAAGCCTGTTTTTTTTTTTTAAATGGGGCTAGAGATTCAGCAGTAGGATGACCAATCTTTCTTTTTGTTTTTTTGAAAAAGTTTTATTTTAGATTAAAAATAAAATTAAAAAATAATAATAAAAAAAAACACAACAATAACATAAAAATATCATCCTTACAAACAATTATAGACAGCATCTCAATCGGTTAAAATCATTTCGTGCTTACAATTCTCCAAATCTCCTCATATAACAATTATTCTTTACTTAAACTAAAAATACATATTTAAACATTTCATATATGCTATCTCATCTCCATACTTTTTTATCAAACCATTGATAAAATATCTCCCATATCAAATAGTATTGTTTATCTTCCTGTTCTCTTATTTCAAATGTCAATCTACTCATTTCAGCACAGTCCAACATTTTCATAATAATTTCTTCATCGGTAATTATCTTCTCTCCTTTCCAGTTTTTGGCAAATACAATTCTGGCTGCTGTTAAAATGTTCACAGTTAAGTATTGTAATTCTTTATTAAATGTCTCTGGTAAAATTCCTAGTAAAAATATTTCTGGTTTAAAGTCAATATGTCTCTTTGTCATTTTTTCTAACCACATATGTATTTTAGTCCAAAATCTCCTTGCTTCCACGCATGTCCACCACATATGGTAATACGATCCTGGAGTTTGATGACACTTCCAACATTTCTCCGATTTATTCTTAAACATCCTGGTTATTCTCGTCGGGGGTAGATGCCACCTGTAAAACATCTTATACAAATTCTCTTTATATGCTGTTGACATTGTCATTTTATAATTATGTGACCACAATTTTTGCCATTTCTCTAAATCAATACTATAACCAAAATTTTTTCCCCATGCTATCATTGATTCTTTAACTTGTTCTTCTTCCAGTTTTGCTTCAAGTAAATATCCATATAACTTTTTAATTATATGGTCATTTGAACCCATTAATATCTTGTCTAAACCAGTCGAAACACTATAAATACCTTCTTGTTTAAAGTCTTCTCGATATCTGGAAAGTATTTGCATGTATGAAAACCAATCTTAATTCCCTGATCTTCTAAGTTTTGTTTCAATTTAAGTTCACCCTTTTCATCCAATAATTCATTATATCTAACAATTTGTTCCCCTTCAAATACCACTGGATAAGAGAAAGCTTCAATTGTAGATACCCAGACTGGAATCTTCAGATAATGGTACTTTTTGATCTTCTCCCATGTCAAAAACAAAGCTTCACGTATCAGGTGCCTTCTAAAATACCACTGAATTTTAGTTCCTTTATACCATAAGAAAGCATGCCATCCCATCAGCAAATCATGTCCCTCCAAATTTAATAATCTAGTATTTTTCAATATCACCCATTCTTTAATCCACATTAAACAAACCGCTTGATAGTATAATTCAAAATCCGGTAATCCAAAACCACCCCTCATTTTACCATCTTGTAACAGTTTAAGTTTTATCCTTGCCTTCTTTCCCTGCCAAACATATTTCAAAACCATTTTATTTAAATCTGTAAAAAATTCCTTACCCAGCTTTACAGGAATTGTCTGAAAGAGATACAAAATTCTAGGTAAAATATTCATTTTAATAATTGCAATTCTACCAATCAAAGATAACTGCAAGTTTCCCCATTTCCCCAAATCCTGTCCTATCTGTTGCTTAAGCTTATTATAATTATTTTCTTTAAGAGAACTACATCTTGCTGTTAATTGAATCCCCAAGTATTTTACCTTATTTGTGACCTGCATCTTGGAGATCTCCCTCAGTTCTTCTTTTTGTTTTTTTAACATATTTTTAGTCATTATCTTCGTCTTCTCTTTATTAATTTTCAAACCAGCAACCTCCCCAAATTTGCCTATTTTTTCTATCAATTTATTTATTGATATTAGTAGTTCTTCAATAATAAAAACCAGGTCATCAGCAAAGGCTTGTAATTTATATTCTTCCTTTCTAATTTTCATTCCCTTTATCTCTTTTTCTTCTCTAACCTTTCTATTCAACACTTCCAACGTCAATATAAATAACAATGGGGATAAGGGACATCCTTGTCGAGTACCTTTTTCTATTTCAATAGCATCGGTCAATTCTCCATTAATCATTACCTTTGCTGTCTGTTTCGTATATATAGCTTCAATTGCCTGAATAAATTTCCTTCCAAAGCCCATCTCTTCCATTTGTAACATCATAAGTCGCCAGTTCACATTATCAAATGCTTTTTGTGCATCTAAAAATACCAAAGCCATTTGTTTTTCAGGGTGTGCTTCATAATATTCTAGAGTATTCAAAATTATTCTTATATTATCTCTAATTTGTCTTTTGGGAAGAAATCCATTTTGATCTGAATGAATAAAGTTATTCAAGTATCTATTAAGTCTTTCTGCCAGTATTGAGGCAAAGATTTTATAATCCGAATTCAGCAGGGATATAGGCCTATAGTTTTTAACTTGCTGTGAGTCTGTGTCTTTTTTATGAATCAGAGAAATATAAGCCTCAGTCCATGATTGGGGTATTGTTTTATGACCAATCTTTCATGAAAAATGTGGAAAGAGAATAAAAAGACAGGCTTTGCACTGGAATTCCATGTGAAATAAAGGTAATTCTCTATTTGCATCCATTTGTTTAGCAACCATGCAAAGTTACAGTGGTGCTGAACAAATTGATGTACAATCAGTCCTTGAGGTTCCTGCAGTCAAGTGATCATGGTCATATAATGCGTGCTTGATAATTGCAAGTCATAATTGCAAGCATACCACAGGGACTTGTAGTCATGTAATCGCCATTTCTGACCTTCCTTGCCAGCTTTCCACGAGCAAAAGCAATGGGAAAGCTGGTAGGGAAAGCCTCAAGTAGCTATGGTAAATTACTTTTACTTTCCCCCCTTCCTATAGCCCACCTGCTCATGTTCAGCCTCAGCCAGCTTTCCCAGTCCTTCCCTGGACTCCCTCAACTTGCACATGGCCTGTGCTGTCCCTGTCAGACCCTCACTCTCCCTCTGTGGACACCCTGGGCTTCTTACCTTGAACTCCTGCCTCTTTCTGCTTAACAACTCACACATCTTGGGTTACAATGGCAACTAGGAGTTCCTGGGGTTGCCATTGCTAAGTACACAATATTATGCTTTACAACCGTGTTGCTTTACTAGGGCAATTCTGGTCCCAACCATCATTGTAATCCAAGAACTACCTGTACTATGAGGACTGTTTCAGTACTCTAACCCGTCTATACTATATTTAGAAAGAATGATAGTTAGATATCATATTTATTTTTTTTTTATTTATTTATTTATTTATTTATTTATTTATTTATTTATTTATTTATTTTATTATATTTCTATACCGCCCTTCTCCTGCAGGACTCAGGGCGGTGTACAGCCAGGATAAAACATAGCATATAAAATTTAAAAACATTTTAAAAAACAATTAAATAATATTGGCCCAAATTTAAAACAACCCAATTAAAACCGAAATTCGATTAAAAACTAAGAGGATGGGATCAATATAGATATCATTCTTTTTTGTGCCTGCATAAACAGACAAAAACACATACATAACTTTTGAGTTAAAATTTAGGAACCAAGCTCATTTCCTGGTGATAAGGATAATGTCCTTGTTATATATTTCAATAACGGTTAGAAGTGATTGATCATTGCCATTTTCTTGGTTCCCCCTCCCTCCCTTTTTAATTTCCCAACCCAGCCTACAATCTGGGGTGCCCCGCTGGTCTCCTAACCAAGAACTAACCAGGTTTGATGCTGCTTATTTTTCTTAAGATCAGCCTTCGTTGCCATGTGCTGCCACTTGCTGTGACAGTAATGTATTAGTTTCTCAATAAGCTTATATGAGGGCTCTTCCTTGAAGGAAAATGGTGGCTGCCCACTGCTAATATTTCTCTTGTACAACAGAAGCAGGAAACTCATGGGCTCATGAGCTCCATTAAACCAAATAAGTTCCAGAAACTAATGTTCTGAAATGCAGTGAAACATCTATAAAAGGATTTCTTCCAGGCAAGTCAGCATGGAAAGGATTCCTGCAAAGCAGGGGGAAAAAAAAACAAGTTGTTTTTTTTTTTTTTTGCCGTATACTAGTTTAACAGTTCATTAGTGAAATTTCATAAAATCAGCTGAAATATGTGGGAGTTCTTTAATGGCACAAGAATCATGAAAGTGAAATGTGGTTGAAAGTAGGAAGAGTGTAGATGATCATATTCTTAGTCTCACTTTTCACATTCAAATATAGATTATAGTGACTCAGTTAATTGCCCTTTCTTTCTATTTACAAATTATCAACAATTGTCGTTATTTTCAGAGGCAAAAAGCATTTAGAAAATTTCACTAAGTAACTTTACCTCCAAATAACTGCTACTGTGTGAGAGGTGACTTTCCTTTTGGGGGCTGAAATTTTTGAGCTGTGGTTTGATGACTGGAACTGTGTGAATCACATTTAACAGGGTGCTGGTATATTTCCTTGCTGTGACTATTCTCAAATATATCTCTAAAATTTCCTCTGCTTTGATTTTTCACGAACCCCTGTGGCTTACAGTAAGCTCTGAGCTGTAACTGTTTTGGCTGGTAAATATCTAGTTCTGAATAGACATTAAAATTAGTGAGGGATTCTATTTAAAAATCTGCCTTTACTAATTTTGCTGTGCCAAGTACACCAAATTAAGCTAATCAGAAGAACAATTCTTGGGCTAGAAATGAAATGACTGCTTGACAATGCTACTCATTACCCTAATTTCCTAAGTAAATTTTCACATAAGTAAGCCTTTGCTAATACATTAGTGGCTACTAAGTATGTGATTCTTGGGTCATGTCAGTTATTCAACCCTTTCCAATTTAGCATATTTATAAAATTGTGGTAAATTGTTTCCTATTTACTGTAGGACTGTTTTATATTGTCAGAAGGAGAATACATAAACCACATGCTAGCAAGCTTTTCTTCCATGGATACCAAAATATTCCTGATACAAAAAAAATCAAAACCAATACTGTACTTACAGTATGTCATACTTTTATTGCAATTAACCCACTAAAGTGTGCAAGGTTTCAAGTCTTCCAAAATTCTTCACCATATGAAGAAACCATCACAAGAAGGGCTGGCCTGGAAGACATAGATGATGATGATGATGATGATGATGATGATGATGATGATGATGATGATGATAATAATAATAATTTTATTTCTATACCGCCCTTCTCCCGAAGGACTCAGGGCGGTGTACAGCCTATTTAAAAACACAAGACAAAACAGCAGTTAAAAATTAAAATGATTAAATAGATTTGGCTCAATTTAAAACCCCAGAAATTTAAAATACCCCAATTTAAAATTATTATGTTGATAGGCCAGCCTGGCAGAACAACAGGGTCTTCAGTGCGCAGCGAAACACCCGGAGGTCGGAGATCTTACGTATTTCCGGAGCAGTTCATTCCACAGGGCTGAGGCTCCCACAGAGAAGGCCGTCCCCCTGGATGTCGCCAGCTGACATAACTTGGCCGATGGCACCCTGAGGAGACCCTCTCTGTGGGAGCGGACTGGTCGGTGGGAGGCTATTGGTGGCAGAAGACGATCTCGATAAACAGACAAGTAGATATGCCATATAAGAAAGTGTGTGTGTATGTGCGCGCGCATGTCATGTAATGTCAAATATGTGTCTGCATGTTTGCATGTCATATCCAGATGGAAAGTGGAATATATACTTCTCAGTTTTCTTTTGATGAATTAGTTAATGTGTATGAATGCTGTGGCATCAAACTATAAGCTTTTTTAAGTTGCACTGAGAGTAGGCCAAAGTCGCTTGATATTATATCTCCAGCGCTGGGAATGAAAACGCAATGCCATGAAGTCAACATCTAGGCAAGATCATATGTTTAGCCTTAAGTGTTTGATCATTTCCCTTTTCTTCCTGACCATGCCTTTGAATGTTTCTTTCATCCTTGCTCCTCTCTTATTTAAATATTAATTAATATCATTGATAACAACATTAAATATCATTTTTTTAAAAAGAAAGTGAGACTATTGTTATAGGACAATACTAGGGAGATGGGCAATTAAGAAATATGAAATATAAATAAATAAATAGTCTGAAAATAAAAGGGTTTTTTTTTAAAAAAAAATGCTTTGGAGAGAAATAAAAACCCAAAACAATGTATGTGCAAGAGTATACCAGGCTATGAGCCATGTCATGAAGGTGTAGATAATTCTTGAAAACTTGTATCAGATAAAATTCTTGTAACCCCATCATCCTGGATTAGTCGTGTCATAAGTATCAAACTCTAATAGTTGTCCCTTTGATACCTTTGCGGAACTGAAGTAATCTAGTAATCAAGCTGAGGTAATTCAGCATAGAAGAGAAAGGTCGAGAGAAGTTCCACTTGCCATTCCATCAGAAAGCATCTCAAAGACCATTATAAAGGGATTTCTCATGTCCTTTTGTTGCTTGGCCAGCACAAAAAGATTTTAGAGATGTGTGGTCCGAATGATTAAGATTGTTAATCTGAGGAGTTTATGCTGCTAAAACAAGTCTTTTAAAATCACCCAATAGTGTACAGTCTTATTGAATGGCATTTACCATCCAATACTGATTCTGTATAAAAGATTCCTACTTCTATAGGCTAAAGATAAAGGTTCCCCTCACACATATGTGCTAGTCGTTCCCAACTCTAGGGAGCAGTGCTCATCTCCATTTCAAAGCTGAAGACGTCTCCATGGTCATGTGGCCGGCACGACTAAATGCCAAAAGTGCACGGAATGCTGTTACCTTCCCACCAAAGGTGTTCCCTATTTTTCTACTTGCATTTTTTACATGCTTTCAAACTGCTAGGTTGGCAGAAGCTGAGACAAGTAACGGGAGCTCACCCCATTACGCGGCACTAGGGATTCGAACCACTTAACTGCCAACCTTTTGATCAAAAAGCTGTGTCTTAGCCACTGAGCCACCACATCCCCTTCTATAGCTGATGACGAACATTTTTTGTCACATTATTTTTTGGCAAACTCAAAAGTAGTTACTAATAAGGAAGCAATTCATACTGTGCATAAAATTACAACTTTGATATGTTTAATACATCATTAATGTAGTCTATTTGTTGAGAAGAACCACATAGTCTACAACAGTGGCACCCAACCTTTTGGGTTGCCAGGGATCAGGTCCGTGGAGAGAGTTTTTTCCAGTGAACTGGAGGGGTATGTGGTTTTGGGCTGTGCCTACATCCTGCACGTGCACAGACTGGACTTTGTTCATTTGCGTGGCCTGATTCTGGCACACCGTGGCCCAGTGCCAGTCTGTAACCTGGGGGTCTAGAAGACTGACAGGGCATCTTCCATTTCCAGAATTGCAGGTTTAAGAAATGTTAAAAACTCATGGGGTTGCCAAAGTAAGCTTAGAATGAGCATGATTTAAATCTGGGAAAGCCTAACTCTGAAATGAATTACACAACAAAAGATTATATGACAAAAAAACTGGGTGGAATGTAATACTTAGAGATCCTTTCTGCTGTTTCTCGTGAGTACCACTATTTTCCCTTTCCGGGTCCCTTCACCTTCATCATCAATGCTTATCTAGTCCTATGATGGGCCTGCCGTTGCTCAGTTTTGGTATTGCCATAGAATATACCTCTCCCTGTAGACTCTTTACAACTGATTGTTCTTGCTAACAGAGCCTCACAATAACACATTGGCTGCATTGCCACTTAACCAACTATACCAGTTTCCTGTCCAGCCTCTCCAGGTTTAACAAAAGGTCTGTTCTGGCATTTGCATCTGAACATAATCACTGTGGAAGCTGATTCTGCTTCGTGAAGAAATGCAGCCAAACACACAATTTATATACTTATCAATGAGAAGAAGGCTGTCAAGACAGGAAGAGAATATGACTGAAAAAGAACAAGAGGAGAAAAGTAGAGATGTAGCAGGAAAGGAGAAAAACAGTAACTGTGTGTCATCTCTGCATGTAGTCTTTGAATCTAGAAAGATTACCCATACCTACACTAGATGGCATGTTTTTTACAATTCTGTGCTCTGTTTCAAAGCATAGATTAATTACGGTTTATTGAACAAATCTCAGTGGGCCCAGTTTGCTACACAAGCTGTTAACATTAGGGCATGTGGTGTGTGAATTCTGCCTAAGAATTTGTCCCTTCCAGCTCTATTATTCTATATCTTTATACTCTATAAAGGTTTTGAATGTTACCAAAACTATTGCTTCCTATAATTGCATCTGACAAATGCATTCTGAGAGAATGTTAGTTTTCAGTAATAGTTATATACTAAAGGTAAAGGTTACCCCCCCCCCACATGCGTGCTAGTTGTTTCCGGCTCTAGGGGGCTCACTTCCATTTCAAAGCCAAAGAGCCAGTGCTGTCTGAAGATGTCTCTGTGGTCATGTGGCTGGCATGACTAAATGCCAGAGGTGCATGGAACGCTGTTACCTTCCCACCAAAGGTGGTCCCTATTTTTCTACTTGCATTTTTTACGTGCTTTCGAACTGCTAGGTTGGCAGAAGCTGGGACAGGTAATGGGAGCTCACCCCATTACACGGCACTAGGGATTCGAACCACTGAACTGCCGACCTTTTGATCGACAAGCTCAGTGTCTTAGCCACTGAGCCACTGTGTCCCTTATATATAATATATATAACTAAGTATATAACTAAGTATATAAAAGTATATAATTAAGTATAAGTAGTGTATCTATCTATCTATCTATCTATCTATCTATCTATCTATCTATTTAATTTATGTAGGTCTTTGGTTAATCGGGTTTTCTCTTGCGTAAAATTGGAAGTGTCTTGGCGATGTTTCGATGAAGTCTCATTCGTCATCTTCAGGCTGGTGTTTTTGGCTTCGTGCTTCTAGGAGCAATGTGTGATTGCAACTGTTTCTTCCTTTTTTAATTTAATTTAATTTAATTTAATTAATTCAATTTATATGCCCCCCCTCCGAAGACTCAGGGCGGCTCACAATACATTTTAAAAAATCATTATAAAAATCATTTAAAAATTAAAAACATTAAAAACTCATTCATGCCATTCATGGCCGGATCTTGCCAGATCACAAGAGCGAGATCAATGGCCCCAGGCCTGCCAAAAAAGCCAGGTCTTCACCGCTTTTTGGAAGGCCAACAGGGTGGGGATGGTCCGGACCTCAGGAGGTAACTGGTTCCAGAGAGCTTGGGCCGCCACAGAGAAGACCTTCCCCTGCGAGCCCGCCAGCCAACATTGTTTAGCTGACGGGACCCAGAGGAGACCAACTCTGTGGGATCTTATCAGTCGCTGGGAGCTATGCGGCAGAAGGCAGTCTCGAAGATAACCTGGCCCTGAGACACACACACACACACACACACACACACACACATATATATATGTTTTCTCAGGTTTTCGCGGGTGTTTGTATGTAGGTCTTTGGTTATTCGGGTCTTCTCCCACGTAAAATTGGAAGTGTCTTGGCGACGTTTCAACGAAGTCTCATTCGTCATCTTCAGGCTGGTGTCCTCGGCTTCGTGCTTCCAGGAGCAATGTGTGTGATCGCAGCTGTCTCTTCCTTTTAACTGCCAGTGGGGGTGTGAACTGATTGGGTGGGAGCTTCTTCCTTTTAACTGCCAGTGGGGGTGTGAACTGATTGGGTGGGAGCTTGGCTGTGTTCTGATTGGGCTGAGGTGTGTTCTGATTGGTTGGGGGTTTGGCTGTGCTCTGATTGGATGGGGGGTTGGCTGTGCTCTGATTGGATGGGTGTGTGTTCTGTTTAGGTGGGGGCTTGGTTGTGCTCGGGTTAGTCTGAGTAGCAGGGGGATTTGAGCTGGTGAGCTGTGTTGCTGTTGTTTGGCTTCGTGTTCGTGGCCGTGCCACCTTTTCATGGTGGGTGTCAGTCTGCTTCATGTATGGATTGGAGGGGTTTAAAGTGGCTAATGATGCAGCTGCGGTCTGGCTTCTGGTCCTTGGTCGTGGCTCATTATCAGTGTGGGTTTGAGTCTGCTTTCTGCGTGGATGTGTGGTGGTGACATCCTGTGTGGCTCTCGTGAGTGTGGGTCTGGTGTCATTCGTCGTGTTAGGAACTCGTTTGTCAATAAGGGCGGGTTTCTAAATGGCTGGTAGGCGGGAGGTATCATCTCGTTTGTTCATGCTGTGTGGGCGTTTTTCTATCTCGATGGCTTCTCTGATTATTCTGTTGTTAAAGTGTTCAGTTTTGGCGATAGTTCTGGTCTTTTTAAAGTCAATATCATGTCCTGTGGCTTTAAGGTGTTGGACCAGGGAAGAAGTTGGTTCCTCTTTTCTGACTGAGTTCTTGTGTTCTTCTATGTGTGCACTTATTCGTCTGTTGGTTTGTCCGATGTATGTAGTGGGGCAGGCGGTGCATGGGATTTCATATACCATATACCAAGAACTCAGTCAGAAAAGAGGAACCAGCTTCTTCCCTGGTCCAACACCTCAAAGCCACAGGACATGATATTGACTTTAAAAAGACCAGAACTATCGTCAAAACTGAACACTTTAACAACAGAATAATCAGAGAAGCCATTGAGATAGAAAAACGTCCACACAGCATGAATAAACGAGATGATACCTCCCGCCTACCAGTCATTTGGAAACCCGCCCTTATTGACAAACGAGTCCCTAACACAAATAATGACACCAGACCCACACTCACGAGAGCCACACAGGATGTAATCACCACACATCCACGCAGAAAGCAGACTCAAACCCACACTGATGATGAGGCACGACCCCGGACCAGAAGCCAGACCACAGCTGCATCATTAACCACTTTAAATCCCTCCAATCCATACATGAAGCAGACTGATACCCACCATGAAAAGGTAGCACGGCCATGAACATGAAGCCAAACAACAGCAACACAACTCACCAGCTCAAATCGCCCTGCTACTCAGACTAACCCAAGCACAACCAAGCTCCCACCTAAACAGAACACACACCCATCCAATCAGAGCACAGCCAAACCCCCAACCAATCAGAACACACCTCCGCCCAATCAGAACACAGCCAAGCTCCCACCCAATCAGTTCACACCCCCACTGGCAGTTAAAAGGAAGAAACAGCTGCAATCACACACATTGCTCCTAGAAGCACGAAGCCGAGAACACCAGCCTGAAGATGACGAATGAGACTTCATCGAAACGTTGCCAAGAAACCTCCAATTTTACGCGGGAGAAAACCCGAATAACCAAAGACCTACATACAAAAACCCACGAAAACCTCAGAAAACATATATATATATATATATATATATATATATATATATATATATATATATATATATATATATATATATATATATATATATATATATGCATATTCTTTCTAGCCAGGTTTTACCTATGTAAACTTAGTTGTTCTTCAGCCCTAGGTTCTGTGAAATCTCATTCACAAGTTCTTGGGCCCTTTTTCTGCTGCCAAACTGCAACTCTGTGTTGCTTCCTGGGAGACCCATTCTGCTGCCAAACTGCAACTCTGTGTTGCTTCCTGGGAGACCCAGATAGCTATTTCTACCTCTTAAGGCGTCATCAGTGGGCCACACCCACTTCCCAATTATCCTCCCTGTAAAAGGCATAATGTATCTTTTTTCTTTTTTCATAGGCTTTTATGTGCATATTCTTTCTAGCCAGGTTTTACCTATGTAAACTTAGTTGTTCTTCAGCCCTAGGTTCTGTGAAATCTCATTCACAAGTTCTTGGGCCCTTTTTCTGCTGCCAAACTGCAACTCTGTGTTGCTTCCTGGGAGACCCATTCTGCTGCCAAACTGCAACTCTGTGTTGCTTCCTGGGAGACCCAGATAGCTATTTCTACCTCTTAAGGCGTCATCAGTGGGCCACACCCACTTCCCAATTATCCTCCCTGTAAAAGGCATAATGTATCTTTTTTCTTTTTTCATAGGCTTTTATGTGCATATTCTTTCTAGCCAGGTTTTACCTATGTAAACTTAGTTGTTCTTCAGCCCTAGGTTCTGTGAAATCTCATTCACAAGTTCTTGGGCCCTTTTTCTGCTGCCAAACTGCAACTCTGTGTTGCTTCCTGGGAGACCCATTCTGCTGCCAAACTGCAACTCTGTGTTGCTTCCTGGGAGACCCAGATAGCTATTTCTACCTCTTAAGGCGTCATCAGTGGGCCACACCCACTTCCCAATTATCCTCCCTGTAAAAGGCATAATGTATCTTTTTTCTTTTTTCATAGGCTTTTATGTGCATATTCTTTCTAGCCAGGTTTTACCTATGTAAACTTAGTTGTTCTTCAGCCCTAGGTTCTGTGAAATCTCATTCACAAGTTCTTGGGCCCTTTTTCTGCTGCCAAACTGCAACTCTGTGTTGCTTCCTGGGAGACCCATTCTGCTGCCAAACTGCAACTCTGTGTTGCTTCCTGGGAGACCCAGATAGCTATTTCTACCTCTTAAGGCGTCATCAGTGGGCCACACCCACTTCCCAATTATCCTCCCTGTAAAAGGCATAATGTATCTTTTTTCTTTTTTCATAGGCTTTTATGTGCATATTCTTTCTAGCCAGGTTTTACCTATGTAAACTTAGTTGTTCTTCAGCCCTAGGTTCTGTGAAATCTCATTCACAAGTTCTTGGGCCCTTTTTCTGCTGCCAAACTGCAACTCTGTGTTGCTTCCTGGGAGACCCATTCTGCTGCCAAACTGCAACTCTGTGTTGCTTCCTGGGAGACCCAGATAGCTATTTCTACCTCTTAAGGCGTCATCAGTGGGCCACACCCACTTCCCAATTATCCTCCCTGTAAAAGGCATAATGTATCTTTTTTCTTTTTTCATAGGCTTTTATGTGCATATTCTTTCTAGCCAGGTTTTACCTATGTAAACTTAGTTGTTCTTCAGCCCTAGGTTCTGTGAAATCTCATTCACAAGTTCTTGGGCCCTTTTTCTGCTGCCAAACTGCAACTCTGTGTTGCTTCCTGGGAGACCCATTCTGCTGCCAAACTGCAACTCTGTGTTGCTTCCTGGGAGACCCAGATAGCTATTTCTACCTCTTAAGGCGTCATCAGTGGGCCACACCCACTTCCCAATTATCCTCCCTGTAAAAGGCATAATGTATCTTTTTTCTTTTTTCATAGGCTTTTATGTGCATATTCTTTCTAGCCAGGTTTTACCTATGTAAACTTAGTTGTTCTTCAGCCCTAGGTTCTGTGAAATCTCATTCACAAGTTCTTGGGCCCTTTTTCTGCTGCCAAACTGCAACTCTGTGTTGCTTCCTGGGAGACCCATTCTGCTGCCAAACTGCAACTCTGTGTTGCTTCCTGGGAGACCCAGATAGCTATTTCTACCTCTTAAGGCGTCATCAGTGGGCCACACCCACTTCCCAATTATCCTCCCTGTAAAAGGCATAATGTATCTTTTTTCTTTTTTCATAGGCTTTTATGTGCATATTCTTTCTAGCCAGGTTTTACCTATGTAAACTTAGTTGTTCTTCAGCCCTAGGTTCTGTGAAATCTCATTCACAAGTTCTTGGGCCCTTTTTCTGCTGCCAAACTGCAACTCTGTGTTGCTTCCTGGGAGACCCATTCTGCTGCCAAACTGCAACTCTGTGTTGCTTCCTGGGAGACCCAGATAGCTATTTCTACCTCTTAAGGCGTCATCAGTGGGCCACACCCACTTCCCAATTATCCTCCCTGTAAAAGGCATAATGTATCTTTTTTCTTTTTTCATAGGCTTTTATGTGCATATTCTTTCTAGCCAGGTTTTACCTATGTAAACTTAGTTGTTCTTCAGCCCTAGGTTCTGTGAAATCTCATTCACAAGTTCTTGGGCCCTTTTTCTGCTGCCAAACTGCAACTCTGTGTTGCTTCCTGGGAGACCCATTCTGCTGCCAAACTGCAACTCTGTGTTGCTTCCTGGGAGACCCAGATAGCTATTTCTACCTCTTAAGGCGTCATCAGTGGGCCACACCCACTTCCCAATTATCCTCCCTGTAAAAGGCATAATGTATCTTTTTTCTTTTTTCATAGGCTTTTATGTGCATATTCTTTCTAGCCAGGTTTTACCTATGTAAACTTAGTTGTTCTTCAGCCCTAGGTTCTGTGAAATCTCATTCACAAGTTCTTGGGCCCTTTTTCTGCTGCCAAACTGCAACTCTGTGTTGCTTCCTGGGAGACCCATTCTGCTGCCAAACTGCAACTCTGTGTTGCTTCCTGGGAGACCCAGATAGCTATTTCTACCTCTTAAGGCGTCATCAGTGGGCCACACCCACTTCCCAATTATCCTCCCTGTAAAAGGCATAATGTATCTTTTTTCTTTTTTCATAGGCTTTTATGTGCATATTCTTTCTAGCCAGGTTTTACCTATGTAAACTTAGTTGTTCTTCAGCCCTAGGTTCTGTGAAATCTCATTCACAAGTTCTTGGGCCCTTTTTCTGCTGCCAAACTGCAACTCTGTGTTGCTTCCTGGGAGACCCATTCTGCTGCCAAACTGCAACTCTGTGTTGCTTCCTGGGAGACCCAGATAGCTATTTCTACCTCTTAAGGCGTCATCAGTGGGCCACACCCACTTCCCAATTATCCTCCCTGTAAAAGGCATAATGTATCTTTTTTCTTTTTTCATAGGCTTTTATGTGCATATTCTTTCTAGCCAGGTTTTACCTATGTAAACTTAGTTGTTCTTCAGCCCTAGGTTCTGTGAAATCTCATTCACAAGTTCTTGGGCCCTTTTTCTGCTGCCAAACTGCAACTCTGTGTTGCTTCCTGGGAGACCCATTCTGCTGCCAAACTGCAACTCTGTGTTGCTTCCTGGGAGACCCAGATAGCTATTTCTACCTCTTAAGGCGTCATCAGTGGGCCACACCCACTTCCCAATTATCCTCCCTGTAAAAGGCATAATGTATCTTTTTTCTTTTTTCATAGGCTTTTATGTGCATATTCTTTCTAGCCAGGTTTTACCTATGTAAACTTAGTTGTTCTTCAGCCCTAGGTTCTGTGAAATCTCATTCACAAGTTCTTGGGCCCTTTTTCTGCTGCCAAACTGCAACTCTGTGTTGCTTCCTGGGAGACCCATTCTGCTGCCAAACTGCAACTCTGTGTTGCTTCCTGGGAGACCCAGATAGCTATTTCTACCTCTTAAGGCGTCATCAGTGGGCCACACCCACTTCCCAATTATCCTCCCTGTAAAAGGCATAATGTATCTTTTTTCTTTTTTCATAGGCTTTTATGTGCATATTCTTTCTAGCCAGGTTTTACCTATGTAAACTTAGTTGTTCTTCAGCCCTAGGTTCTGTGAAATCTCATTCACAAGTTCTTGGGCCCTTTTTCTGCTGCCAAACTGCAACTCTGTGTTGCTTCCTGGGAGACCCATTCTGCTGCCAAACTGCAACTCTGTGTTGCTTCCTGGGAGACCCAGATAGCTATTTCTACCTCTTAAGGCGTCATCAGTGGGCCACACCCACTTCCCAATTATCCTCCCTGTAAAAGGCATAATGTATCTTTTTTCTTTTTTCATAGGCTTTTATGTGCATATTCTTTCTAGCCAGGTTTTACCTATGTAAACTTAGTTGTTCTTCAGCCCTAGGTTCTGTGAAATCTCATTCACAAGTTCTTGGGCCCTTTTTCTGCTGCCAAACTGCAACTCTGTGTTGCTTCCTGGGAGACCCATTCTGCTGCCAAACTGCAACTCTGTGTTGCTTCCTGGGAGACCCAGATAGCTATTTCTACCTCTTAAGGCGTCATCAGTGGGCCACACCCACTTCCCAATTATCCTCCCTGTAAAAGGCATAATGTATCTTTTTTCTTTTTTCATAGGCTTTTATGTGCATATTCTTTCTAGCCAGGTTTTACCTATGTAAACTTAGTTGTTCTTCAGCCCTAGGTTCTGTGAAATCTCATTCACAAGTTCTTGGGCCCTTTTTCTGCTGCCAAACTGCAACTCTGTGTTGCTTCCTGGGAGACCCATTCTGCTGCCAAACTGCAACTCTGTGTTGCTTCCTGGGAGACCCAGATAGCTATTTCTACCTCTTAAGGCGTCATCAGTGGGCCACACCCACTTCCCAATTATCCTCCCTGTAAAAGGCATAATGTATCTTTTTTCTTTTTTCATAGGCTTTTATGTGCATATTCTTTCTAGCCAGGTTTTACCTATGTAAACTTAGTTGTTCTTCAGCCCTAGGTTCTGTGAAATCTCATTCACAAGTTCTTGGGCCCTTTTTCTGCTGCCAAACTGCAACTCTGTGTTGCTTCCTGGGAGACCCATTCTGCTGCCAAACTGCAACTCTGTGTTGCTTCCTGGGAGACCCAGATAGCTATTTCTACCTCTTAAGGCGTCATCAGTGGGCCACACCCACTTCCCAATTATCCTCCCTGTAAAAGGCATAATGTATCTTTTTTCTTTTTTCATAGGCTTTTATGTGCATATTCTTTCTAGCCAGGTTTTACCTATGTAAACTTAGTTGTTCTTCAGCCCTAGGTTCTGTGAAATCTCATTCACAAGTTCTTGGGCCCTTTTTCTGCTGCCAAACTGCAACTCTGTGTTGCTTCCTGGGAGACCCATTCTGCTGCCAAACTGCAACTCTGTGTTGCTTCCTGGGAGACCCAGATAGCTATTTCTACCTCTTAAGGCGTCATCAGTGGGCCACACCCACTTCCCAATTATCCTCCCTGTAAAAGGCATAATGTATCTTTTTTCTTTTTTCATAGGCTTTTATGTGCATATTCTTTCTAGCCAGGTTTTACCTATGTAAACTTAGTTGTTCTTCAGCCCTAGGTTCTGTGAAATCTCATTCACAAGTTCTTGGGCCCTTTTTCTGCTGCCAAACTGCAACTCTGTGTTGCTTCCTGGGAGACCCATTCTGCTGCCAAACTGCAACTCTGTGTTGCTTCCTGGGAGACCCAGATAGCTATTTCTACCTCTTAAGGCGTCATCAGTGGGCCACACCCACTTCCCAATTATCCTCCCTGTAAAAGGCATAATGTATCTTTTTTCTTTTTTCATAGGCTTTTATGTGCATATTCTTTCTAGCCAGGTTTTACCTATGTAAACTTAGTTGTTCTTCAGCCCTAGGTTCTGTGAAATCTCATTCACAAGTTCTTGGGCCCTTTTTCTGCTGCCAAACTGCAACTCTGTGTTGCTTCCTGGGAGACCCATTCTGCTGCCAAACTGCAACTCTGTGTTGCTTCCTGGGAGACCCAGATAGCTATTTCTACCTCTTAAGGCGTCATCAGTGGGCCACACCCACTTCCCAATTATCCTCCCTGTAAAAGGCATAATGTATCTTTTTTCTTTTTTCATAGGCTTTTATGTGCATATTCTTTCTAGCCAGGTTTTACCTATGTAAACTTAGTTGTTCTTCAGCCCTAGGTTCTGTGAAATCTCATTCACAAGTTCTTGGGCCCTTTTTCTGCTGCCAAACTGCAACTCTGTGTTGCTTCCTGGGAGACCCATTCTGCTGCCAAACTGCAACTCTGTGTTGCTTCCTGGGAGACCCAGATAGCTATTTCTACCTCTTAAGGCGTCATCAGTGGGCCACACCCACTTCCCAATTATCCTCCCTGTAAAAGGCATAATGTATCTTTTTTCTTTTTTCATAGGCTTTTATGTGCATATTCTTTCTAGCCAGGTTTTACCTATGTAAACTTAGTTGTTCTTCAGCCCTAGGTTCTGTGAAATCTCATTCACAAGTTCTTGGGCCCTTTTTCTGCTGCCAAACTGCAACTCTGTGTTGCTTCCTGGGAGACCCATTCTGCTGCCAAACTGCAACTCTGTGTTGCTTCCTGGGAGACCCAGATAGCTATTTCTACCTCTTAAGGCGTCATCAGTGGGCCACACCCACTTCCCAATTATCCTCCCTGTAAAAGGCATAATGTATCTTTTTTCTTTTTTCATAGGCTTTTATGTGCATATTCTTTCTAGCCAGGTTTTACCTATGTAAACTTAGTTGTTCTTCAGCCCTAGGTTCTGTGAAATCTCATTCACAAGTTCTTGGGCCCTTTTTCTGCTGCCAAACTGCAACTCTGTGTTGCTTCCTGGGAGACCCATTCTGCTGCCAAACTGCAACTCTGTGTTGCTTCCTGGGAGACCCAGATAGCTATTTCTACCTCTTAAGGCGTCATCAGTGGGCCACACCCACTTCCCAATTATCCTCCCTGTAAAAGGCATAATGTATCTTTTTTCTTTTTTCATAGGCTTTTATGTGCATATTCTTTCTAGCCAGGTTTTACCTATGTAAACTTAGTTGTTCTTCAGCCCTAGGTTCTGTGAAATCTCATTCACAAGTTCTTGGGCCCTTTTTCTGCTGCCAAACTGCAACTCTGTGTTGCTTCCTGGGAGACCCATTCTGCTGCCAAACTGCAACTCTGTGTTGCTTCCTGGGAGACCCAGATAGCTATTTCTACCTCTTAAGGCGTCATCAGTGGGCCACACCCACTTCCCAATTATCCTCCCTGTAAAAGGCATAATGTATCTTTTTTCTTTTTTCATAGGCTTTTATGTGCATATTCTTTCTAGCCAGGTTTTACCTATGTAAACTTAGTTGTTCTTCAGCCCTAGGTTCTGTGAAATCTCATTCACAAGTTCTTGGGCCCTTTTTCTGCTGCCAAACTGCAACTCTGTGTTGCTTCCTGGGAGACCCATTCTGCTGCCAAACTGCAACTCTGTGTTGCTTCCTGGGAGACCCAGATAGCTATTTCTACCTCTTAAGGCGTCATCAGTGGGCCACACCCACTTCCCAATTATCCTCCCTGTAAAAGGCATAATGTATCTTTTTTCTTTTTTCATAGGCTTTTATGTGCATATTCTTTCTAGCCAGGTTTTACCTATGTAAACTTAGTTGTTCTTCAGCCCTAGGTTCTGTGAAATCTCATTCACAAGTTCTTGGGCCCTTTTTCTGCTGCCAAACTGCAACTCTGTGTTGCTTCCTGGGAGACCCATTCTGCTGCCAAACTGCAACTCTGTGTTGCTTCCTGGGAGACCCAGATAGCTATTTCTACCTCTTAAGGCGTCATCAGTGGGCCACACCCACTTCCCAATTATCCTCCCTGTAAAAGGCATAATGTATCTTTTTTCTTTTTTCATAGGCTTTTATGTGCATATTCTTTCTAGCCAGGTTTTACCTATGTAAACTTAGTTGTTCTTCAGCCCTAGGTTCTGTGAAATCTCATTCACAAGTTCTTGGGCCCTTTTTCTGCTGCCAAACTGCAACTCTGTGTTGCTTCCTGGGAGACCCATTCTGCTGCCAAACTGCAACTCTGTGTTGCTTCCTGGGAGACCCAGATAGCTATTTCTACCTCTTAAGGCGTCATCAGTGGGCCACACCCACTTCCCAATTATCCTCCCTGTAAAAGGCATAATGTATCTTTTTTCTTTTTTCATAGGCTTTTATGTGCATATTCTTTCTAGCCAGGTTTTACCTATGTAAACTTAGTTGTTCTTCAGCCCTAGGTTCTGTGAAATCTCATTCACAAGTTCTTGGGCCCTTTTTCTGCTGCCAAACTGCAACTCTGTGTTGCTTCCTGGGAGACCCATTCTGCTGCCAAACTGCAACTCTGTGTTGCTTCCTGGGAGACCCAGATAGCTATTTCTACCTCTTAAGGCGTCATCAGTGGGCCACACCCACTTCCCAATTATCCTCCCTGTAAAAGGCATAATGTATCTTTTTTCTTTTTTCATAGGCTTTTATGTGCATATTCTTTCTAGCCAGGTTTTACCTATGTAAACTTAGTTGTTCTTCAGCCCTAGGTTCTGTGAAATCTCATTCACAAGTTCTTGGGCCCTTTTTCTGCTGCCAAACTGCAACTCTGTGTTGCTTCCTGGGAGACCCATTCTGCTGCCAAACTGCAACTCTGTGTTGCTTCCTGGGAGACCCAGATAGCTATTTCTACCTCTTAAGGCGTCATCAGTGGGCCACACCCACTTCCCAATTATCCTCCCTGTAAAAGGCATAATGTATCTTTTTTCTTTTTTCATAGGCTTTTATGTGCATATTCTTTCTAGCCAGGTTTTACCTATGTAAACTTAGTTGTTCTTCAGCCCTAGGTTCTGTGAAATCTCATTCACAAGTTCTTGGGCCCTTTTTCTGCTGCCAAACTGCAACTCTGTGTTGCTTCCTGGGAGACCCATTCTGCTGCCAAACTGCAACTCTGTGTTGCTTCCTGGGAGACCCAGATAGCTATTTCTACCTCTTAAGGCGTCATCAGTGGGCCACACCCACTTCCCAATTATCCTCCCTGTAAAAGGCATAATGTATCTTTTTTCTTTTTTCATAGGCTTTTATGTGCATATTCTTTCTAGCCAGGTTTTACCTATGTAAACTTAGTTGTTCTTCAGCCCTAGGTTCTGTGAAATCTCATTCACAAGTTCTTGGGCCCTTTTTCTGCTGCCAAACTGCAACTCTGTGTTGCTTCCTGGGAGACCCATTCTGCTGCCAAACTGCAACTCTGTGTTGCTTCCTGGGAGACCCAGATAGCTATTTCTACCTCTTAAGGCGTCATCAGTGGGCCACACCCACTTCCCAATTATCCTCCCTGTAAAAGGCATAATGTATCTTTTTTCTTTTTTCATAGGCTTTTATGTGCATATTCTTTCTAGCCAGGTTTTACCTATGTAAACTTAGTTGTTCTTCAGCCCTAGGTTCTGTGAAATCTCATTCACAAGTTCTTGGGCCCTTTTTCTGCTGCCAAACTGCAACTCTGTGTTGCTTCCTGGGAGACCCATTCTGCTGCCAAACTGCAACTCTGTGTTGCTTCCTGGGAGACCCAGATAGCTATTTCTACCTCTTAAGGCGTCATCAGTGGGCCACACCCACTTCCCAATTATCCTCCCTGTAAAAGGCATAATGTATCTTTTTTCTTTTTTCATAGGCTTTTATGTGCATATTCTTTCTAGCCAGGTTTTACCTATGTAAACTTAGTTGTTCTTCAGCCCTAGGTTCTGTGAAATCTCATTCACAAGTTCTTGGGCCCTTTTTCTGCTGCCAAACTGCAACTCTGTGTTGCTTCCTGGGAGACCCATTCTGCTGCCAAACTGCAACTCTGTGTTGCTTCCTGGGAGACCCAGATAGCTATTTCTACCTCTTAAGGCGTCATCAGTGGGCCACACCCACTTCCCAATTATCCTCCCTGTAAAAGGCATAATGTATCTTTTTTCTTTTTTCATAGGCTTTTATGTGCATATTCTTTCTAGCCAGGTTTTACCTATGTAAACTTAGTTGTTCTTCAGCCCTAGGTTCTGTGAAATCTCATTCACAAGTTCTTGGGCCCTTTTTCTGCTGCCAAACTGCAACTCTGTGTTGCTTCCTGGGAGACCCATTCTGCTGCCAAACTGCAACTCTGTGTTGCTTCCTGGGAGACCCAGATAGCTATTTCTACCTCTTAAGGCGTCATCAGTGGGCCACACCCACTTCCCAATTATCCTCCCTGTAAAAGGCATAATGTATCTTTTTTCTTTTTTCATAGGCTTTTATGTGCATATTCTTTCTAGCCAGGTTTTACCTATGTAAACTTAGTTGTTCTTCAGCCCTAGGTTCTGTGAAATCTCATTCACAAGTTCTTGGGCCCTTTTTCTGCTGCCAAACTGCAACTCTGTGTTGCTTCCTGGGAGACCCATTCTGCTGCCAAACTGCAACTCTGTGTTGCTTCCTGGGAGACCCAGATAGCTATTTCTACCTCTTAAGGCGTCATCAGTGGGCCACACCCACTTCCCAATTATCCTCCCTGTAAAAGGCATAATGTATCTTTTTTCTTTTTTCATAGGCTTTTATGTGCATATTCTTTCTAGCCAGGTTTTACCTATGTAAACTTAGTTGTTCTTCAGCCCTAGGTTCTGTGAAATCTCATTCACAAGTTCTTGGGCCCTTTTTCTGCTGCCAAACTGCAACTCTGTGTTGCTTCCTGGGAGACCCATTCTGCTGCCAAACTGCAACTCTGTGTTGCTTCCTGGGAGACCCAGATAGCTATTTCTACCTCTTAAGGCGTCATCAGTGGGCCACACCCACTTCCCAATTATCCTCCCTGTAAAAGGCATAATGTATCTTTTTTCTTTTTTCATAGGCTTTTATGTGCATATTCTTTCTAGCCAGGTTTTACCTATGTAAACTTAGTTGTTCTTCAGCCCTAGGTTCTGTGAAATCTCATTCACAAGTTCTTGGGCCCTTTTTCTGCTGCCAAACTGCAACTCTGTGTTGCTTCCTGGGAGACCCATTCTGCTGCCAAACTGCAACTCTGTGTTGCTTCCTGGGAGACCCAGATAGCTATTTCTACCTCTTAAGGCGTCATCAGTGGGCCACACCCACTTCCCAATTATCCTCCCTGTAAAAGGCATAATGTATCTTTTTTCTTTTTTCATAGGCTTTTATGTGCATATTCTTTCTAGCCAGGTTTTACCTATGTAAACTTAGTTGTTCTTCAGCCCTAGGTTCTGTGAAATCTCATTCACAAGTTCTTGGGCCCTTTTTCTGCTGCCAAACTGCAACTCTGTGTTGCTTCCTGGGAGACCCATTCTGCTGCCAAACTGCAACTCTGTGTTGCTTCCTGGGAGACCCAGATAGCTATTTCTACCTCTTAAGGCGTCATCAGTGGGCCATATATGTGTGTGTGTGTGTGTGTGTGTGTGTGTGTGTGTGTGTGTTCTCAAGTTTTCGCGGGTGTGTGTATGTAAAAAGTTAAAATCTCGGGTGTTTTCCCGCATTAAGCTTAAACTGGGATTTTAGCCAGGATTTTAAGCATTTCAACTAATAGACTTTTAATGACGCGGGAAAACAGCTGAGATTTTAACTTTTTACATACACACACACACTACTTATACTTAGTTATATACTACTATACTACTAATACTGTATCAGTGGTAGTAATATCGAAGGAGTAACAATGCCTCCTCAATGATAGGTGCTCTAGGCCACGAGGACACAGACCACAGATAGGACAGTAAACTTTAAGAAACAAGACACAAAATATAGGGATGGGCAGGAAATTGCGAGGAGACAGGATCTCAAGAGTGACATCACTAGTTTATGTTCAGGAATTTAAGGCCTGGATTTCATTAATACTTGGACAGGAGACCACCAGAAACTTCCAGGATGTAGGCTAGACTGAAATGTGGGAAAAACATTCCAGAAGGATGCCAGAACTTTCCAGGATTCAGAGTGAACTCAAAAGTACTGTCACTTTAAGGAGACATAATTTTTTTAAAAACATTGGTTTATGCTTTAACTATTTTTTTCAAAGAACTTATATAGATCAGCATAGTGAAATTGGCATTATAGATAACAGGGGCTCCATGGTAACTAGGGTTATATTTCAGGAATTGAAAGAAAGCATTTTATATTCTAAATTTTTAATCTTCTTTTCAGCCAGATGAGATCTCTCTCTGTCTTAAAACATACATGTTAATATTTAAAAACAATGAATTCTAAAAATTTTAATTTTGTGACAGTTGGCTCATGCTAACTGGAACTCTTTCAACCATTATTGTCATTCATATGAAGCCTTCAGAACTGTAATTTTATGAAAGAGTATAGAGCAGTGGTGAAATCCAAATTTTTTTACTACCGGTTCTATGGGCATGGCTTGGTAGGCATGGTGTGGCTTGGTGGGCGTGACAGGGGAAGGATACTGCAAAATCTCCAATCCCTCCCCACTCCTGGGGGAAGGACATTGCAAAATCTTCATTCCCACCCAACTTTGGGTGGGAATCAGAGGTGGTATTTGCCAGTTCTCCAAACTGCTCAAAATTTCCGCTACCAGTTCTCCAGAACCTGTCAGAACCTGCTGGATTCCACCCCTGGTTTAGAGATCAACAAATCTCAACACTACAGTTCTCAGGGACATGGTAAGAAGACTGACAATTCAGATCATATACTTACATGTAAAGTAATACTATAGAATGGTGAAGGTGAAGGAGAAAGGAGAAGAAGAGGGAGAAAGGAGAATGAGAAGAAAACTTCACCAAGTAAAACCCTCATGAAAAGCATGAGCTTCTTATGTATTTTTGAATATTCCAAACATGTACAAACATACAAGTATATAAGTATCTCTATATATTTAAGATATATGTACAAAGATGTGTATATAAGTATATCTCTGTATAGAGAGAGCATGTATGCATGATGTACACACACACATACAGAATGCAATTACAAATTATTCATAAGAATAAAAAATGCAGATTCCTTATTAAGCCAATTCAAAGGGTGACATACAGTCTCCAGAACTCTTCATTGGAAAGAATTATAAAGATATAAACAAAAAGGTTGGGAGGGGAATGTGGAAAAAAACAATGGTATTAATCAGGGCATAACCACATTTATCTCTGCTTGACCTTTTAGGGCAGCTGGAATTATTGAAATAATTGTTTTAGATAGCTAACTATAATTTACCTGAGTAATTAGTTTACTTAACCTAGGTACTATTTCTGTAACCTCTGAATTGTCTTAATAAAGATAGTGTCCTGATATGAAAATTGATTAATTTGGGCACTGTGGCTTAAACAGAGAATTTCTCATCTTGATGTAAATGGTGTTTTTTTGGTTTTGTTTTAAAGGAAACTATATAGCTAAAGATATATGAGATATATCTTGAATATCCATTCACTAAACCAACTCCATTTCTTTGCTACCATCCACCTTATTTCTTATCTCCTTCCCCCACCCATCAAGGTCAAGAAACAGAGAGAGTAAATCTTCAGTAATGGACATTCCCCTCTGTGAAGACCCCTAAGGTAAAGCCTTGTTCTACAATTAGTGTCGCTTCAGCAGATGCACACAGAAAGCGAAGCAAAGAGAAGCCCTGCTAAATTACAGTAATTTTCTCTGCAGATTTCTTGTCTGAACCCCCGGAGCACTAGGAATCTACTAGCTGTGGCAGCATAAAAAAAGAGAGAAAGTGTGTAAACTGTAGAGTAAAGCAGATTCCATGTAGGTTTATGTGGGAAAGAGTTATGTCAGGCTGCCATTGCTTAAAGTCTGGCTAATATAAAAGCTTGTTGCATGTAATTTGTCTGCATAAATAATAGGAAAGACATCAGCTTTTCAATCAAGGAAATCTTTGTCTGTAAATTGATTTTGAGATGGAAAGGATAGGGCTGTCATGCTATCTTTCTTATAAAAAGGAGAGTTAACTACTACCAGATTGGTGGTTCATTAATTCCTCCATAGTACACAGGTGAGCAATGTGCCAACCATGTGTGAACTTTGGCCAAATTCCCTGTGGGCTGCATTGTTTTAGGTTATCTGCCCATTTGCTGTCCTGCTGAGATGATAATTTATAAATTGGGCAGCAGAGTACATATCCTATTGGAGTGTAAGAAGATATATAAATGAGTTTGTGTAACTGAATCAGTCTCCATCTATGCTCTATCCCTTACGCCATCATTAGGGCTCTCATCCTAATGTAACTGCAAAGTGCCTTCATCCTTGCAACTAAACCCACATTCAGAGGGAACTCAGGAAGAATTCTGGGTAGAATCCACAGACATGTATATTCTTCCATTATATATATATAAAAGTTGCTTGTGACATGTGCATAGGATTGCAACTTGGCAAGAACTTTGCAACTTTGCAAATCTGGCAGTTTTGCAGGGCCAGAACTCTTGATTAAATAAGGAAGAGAGAAATTAGCAATATCTTTGATTTGTTGATCTTTCTACTTTATATAGAAGAAGAAAAATGTTTTTTTTAAAAAAAAAAACCTTTACTCATAAAAGCTGCAAACTGTACTTAAGGAAGGAGTGTTAAACTGTGATTAGACTTTGCTTGAACATTTGTCAATAGATATAACATTTAGTGAAAGCATTGTTTTGCTAACTGTCATGCTGCCCCACCCATTTCAGTAGCATAGTTTCTATAGCAACTGAGAAAGAAAGGGAAGGGAAGGGAAAGGAAAGGAAGGTTTTGAAACATGTGGTCATTAGAAATGTATTATGGTACTATATCACTGCACCCACAGACACAGTTCTTACCTATACCGAAAAGCAGTTGGAAAAGTTACCGCAAAGCTGCGGAACATTTTGTTAAGTGATTGTTAAATCAGAAATTGCTAAAATCTTCTTTCCTATTCAACTCTGGCAGGTTCCCCGCAGCCCAGAAAAATACGTTGGCTTTGCGCATAGACCAGCATGTGCTTTCAACCACCGTTTCAAAATTCAAAGCAGATTTTTTTTCACATTACTGCCAATGGAGGATTGTTCCCTACAGTGCCGTCACTAGAGCTTAAACTGCTTAGCTTCTAGTAATTTTAAAAGGGGGAGAAATTTACTGTAGTAATTTTCTGTGGGAATGTCCCACCCCTTCTTCATTTTGGAAAGTTGTTTTGCTATATAACTAGCATCTGTTCTGTACTCTGGATACTAAAACTTAGAAGCCTGTGATTCAACTCTTCTCATTTTTTTTGTGATCAGTATATACATTTTTATTCTATTGCAAGGAATCAAGTAGGAGAAACACTAAAGTATTGATTTCATGCACCGGATATAATCTTCTATGGTGTTATGTTTGGGGTGCAATTCAAGGTGTTGTTTGCAGGTGTCTTTACTTAATGAGCCCTTGTTCAGTAATCATTTATGATGGCACTGAATGAGTTGTAAATATGACCATTTCTCAAAGTTCTGGCCATCACAGTAATGGGATCGTGATCCGTGTACTTGCTGAGTTGCAATTACAACATCACAGAAGTCCACAGTTGTATGATCACCAGTTGCAACTCGCTGATTTCCATCAAACAAGTCAATAGGGAAGCTAGCAGGAGGTCACATATGTTGATCGTGTGATGTTGTGCTTAATGATCGTATGGAGTTCCCTTAATAACAGCAACCCAGTGTGCCAGGGCTATTGTTGCTAAGTGGCATGGTCACAAGATGTCACACAACTGTGTCACTTACTGATGGAAGTTTCAACCCAGTTGCCATTGTTAACCAGGGACTATCAGTATCACCTATAAAACCCTTCATGGCAGAGAGTCTGATTATTTGTTTCTAATTATAAATGTCTGTGATAAGATTTGACAGAGTAGGCATGCTTGAGTTGCATTGCTTATTTCGTATTACATATTCTTGCAGGATGGAGGAAATGTGTCTTCTCTGTAGTTATATTTGACCCAAGATCCAGATGGCCCCAACCTTGCCACATTTGAAAGATTTTGATTAACTATTTCCTTTTTCTTTTTTTACCTAAACATTGGTTTTACAGATGTTATGCCGTCTTGATTGTTTCTAGTTATTTTAAGATGATGGTGGAACAGTGTTTTTTATTACATTTATTTTTTTTTAAAAAAATGTTGCTTTTAACTCAGTACATCACTCTGCATCACATGTTGATTGGGCAGCTACATTAATTGATCAATTAAGTAAGTAATAAATAACTCTAGAAGGATTTTAAAAATCCATTTTTAACAGGACAGATATTTTATATTGAACAGTGTATTTATAAGACCAGTTTAAGATTTACAAACGGGAACCTGCTAAGACTGCCATAGATGGAAATATTGGGGTTATATCAACAAAATCTGCATTATTGTCCTCTTGCTATTTTCTAAACATCTTACCATTTCAATATCACTTCTGAGACAATCTCCACTGCACCTTATTATCTGTCTAATCATTCTGGGAACCTTTTTGTGCCAAACAGAAATAAACAACAATATCAGCACTATTTTTATTTCTTTTGAAGTAGTGATCATACTAATTCTGCAATCTATAGAGAATGTAGATTTCCAAGTATCCTATCGTGAAAGAGAATGGAAAGAGAAGAAAACTAAGAATGTGGTGCTTTTAATCAGAAATATGATACATGTAGTCCTTGTTTAGCTACCACAATTAGGACTGGCAACTTGGTCATTAAGTGAAGTAGTCAATAAGTAAAGCTGTAACTGTACTTATGATGTTACTTCAGCTTTCCTTTGCTTTATTTTCTTTTCCTTTGCAAATGTGATGATTGGTTGTAAAGTTTCCTTTTCATCAATATTGTGAACAGTTCCTAAAAGTGGCAGTAGCTAAATGAAGACTATATGTGTTAGTGTTTAAGTCCTCATGTTATGAATGAGAAGGGCCAATAATTAAAACTTGTTATATTGTCAATTCTTGGTATAAAAACAGAAGATTGTTGAGATAGTCACTAATCTCTCCAGCCAACACTAAAGTTATTAAAACCTATATGGAGGTAGATAATAGAGGAAACATTGTGTACACCTTGTTATGAAACCATTTCATAAAAATAGAGTCATGAACAAAAGGCTAATCTTCTTGGCTTATTAACCAACATTATCCAACTTGTAAATAGAATCTTTATAGTGGACTAATTAATATAGATGCCAATTATTGACTCTTTCTTCTTTTCCCTTTTTCCCCATCTTCTGTCAAGATAAGATCTAAGTAGATCTGATACTAAGAAGAATAATTTGGGAAATTCTTCAGGGATAAGTAATATACACCTGGGAGGAGAGTAACACAATTTATCTTAGTTTTTCTGCTCAGTGAATAATGTGATTAATTATTTACATGACATATGTGGTTAAACCCCATCAGAGTAGATTAATATATTTTGCACCTTGCAATAATCTTTTCTCACCTTCAGACCATATGATGTCTCTTTTTACAAGAGAGTGAATAGATAAACTCCACTGTTAACCACTTTTATAAAATATTTCAATATTTCAAAAAAGTTTTAGACAATAGAAGACTAGAGAGGGAACTTAAAATCTATTATCATATGGCTTCTTTATATTACATCCATATTAGTAGTTTGGGATGGGTAGCAACATTGAATCCATACATGTATACCTATTAGACATAAATAGCACTAATGGCATTGCTTTCATAAGATGGGATGTGTATTTTCAGATAATGACTTGTTTTCTTCCAAAACACTATACAGAAAAGAAACTATATTTAAATATCCTGTTCAAGTTGGACCATAAGTTACTTTTCCTCAGATATTAGAGATATTAAAAATTGTATAATTTTTAAAATTATACAAATAGGACCGTCGTACATAATGGTTTAGTGGTACATAATAGCATAATGGTTATAGTTTTTGTTTTGTAAGTAGAAGGATGCTATTCAAAACCTTCAGAAATCTGAGGAGAGGTGTTTCTGTAATGCTATTATTTTTCCCTGAACTTCCTTCTTTTCCCTGGTTTTGTTTGCTTTAATAAATGCAGTTTTTCAAGTCACTACTTAAGAGATATGGGGGGGAAAGTTTTTTTTTCTTTTTTTAATCTTGGATGGCCGAGATAAAACCAGCCATTAACACCCCAATCAACAATTAAAAAGCCACACATAACCAGGCACCGCATAAATATTATGGACAAAATATCCCAAAATACACATTCTGGTGAGAGAGAAGTTTCCTGAAGATGGACTCCACCATGAGTCCGAAAACTCAGAAGATTAAATCTCTGGTCCTGGTGACTGATCCAGATTGGATCCTGCCACATCATCCAAGGACACATATATTTGCCTTCATAAAAGAAGCAGTGATGAGTGTTTACTCAATTGAAGGGGCATTCCTGACTGTGAGAGGATAGGTTGCCTACAAAATGGCCAGCACCTTTAATGTTCTTACCGTTTAAGGCTTCTTGTGAGCCACTTCAGTTAATTAAAAGTTGAACAAAAAGGCATCGGGGGTGGGGGGTGGGGGTTGTGGGGGTGGAGAAGGAGGAGGTGTTTGGGAGAGAAGGTTGGAGCTATCTGTCTATCTGTGTTCGTTCATGAAGCAGCCTAAAGCACATAGAAATATATTGTTTTCAATTTCATAAGTACAGTAGTAGTTGAGGAAGGAGTAAAAGGCCTGAGCCTGAGTGGCGCAGTAAAAGGCCTAGGAGCCTGAGTGGCGCAGCAGACTAATGCTATTGTTAAAGGTAGTATTTAGCTTCCAGCTGCCTGCAATTATTGCGAGTTCAATTCTCACCAGGCTCAAGGTTGACTCAGCCTTCCATCCTTTCTAAGGTAGGTAAAATGAGGACCCGGTTTGTGGGGGCAATAAGCTGACTTTGTATAAAATATACAAAAGTATGAAGGCTATTGCTTAACGCCGTGTAAGCTGCCCTGAGTCTCCGGAGAAGGGTGGCATATAAATAAATAAATAAAAAAAGGTGGTGTAGTAGAATTGGGAAAGAGTGGAATAATGAGCAGTGAGTACTAGCCCCTGTATGCTCGTGTGTGTGTGTGTGTGTGTGTGTTGCCTAGGGACCTGAGTGGTTGTGTTGGCTCTCATGGGTTTTGGAGCCCACTGACTTGGGTACATGGAAAAGAACCCGTGACACTGATTTTACAAAGTCGTCAATGAACTCCTGGCTTAGCCTGCAGCGATCTGAAGCACATTATCTTAAAACGAACAGCAGCACTCAAAGTGACATAAGAGAAATGTGTATTTCATAAGTAAAACAGAAAAATGTCTACTGAGATTGCTTTGATCGTGAGTGGGAAATTAATAAAGGTAACATGGATAATGTTCATTTATTGAAGGCAGAATGGTTGCTGGTCATGCAGGCAACAGGGCAACTGGATATATAGATAAACCCTAAATTACATTTTTTTCTTTCTGATATGTAAATGGAACAAAAATATTCTTCAGTTTTTATCCTGAACCAATGTAGTTTTCAATTCAAAAGCTGCATGTGAACATTCACAACTGGAAAAATTGCATATAGAAATGTATATATTAAAGAAAATTGCATACAATAAAGGTATTAGTTGGAAATAGTAGAAAATGGTGTCTGTTTTAGAGATAATTCTGTAGAAAAATTTTCCTTCTTCTCTTTTTTGTGATGTCAAAGAGAACATACATATTTTCATGCAGAACTTTATTAAGGAAAACCAACTAGCACAGAACAAATGTATGATTGAAAACAATGTGAACTTTATAAAAAAGTAAAACTGACGGATGAATCCAGCCACAATTCTGATAAATGGACCAGTGTTCTTTTTCCAGGGTTCTACTGCCTGCATATGTATTAGTTACATAATATATTTTGGCATTATATAGTAGTTGAGCATTGTTGCTTTTTCACTTTTGATGACATGAAGATTGATGAGTACTTCCTTGGAAAGAGAGTTGCCTTAAAATTATTGGAAAAAGAGGATTAAAGGAAGTTGAAGACTGACATTTAGACTCCAGTTAATCATTACAAATAATACAAGCTAGACCTTGGGGAAGAACAGATTTTTTTTTTTTAAAAAAAAAGGTATATAATTTCCATTGTTGTACTTAATATACCAACTGAGAAGCAAAGCAGACCTTCAAAAAGCATGTCATATTGAGGTAAATTGCCTTTTGTTTCTATCACCACAGCTATGTAGTTTACCTGACTATTGTAATGAAAAAGTGGAGAATTGTCCTCCAATATGGAGAAAACCATGTTCAAGAGATTGAAAGAATTTCCCAGGAAATAAGTGACTATAAACAAAGTCAATGATACCTCTATATGAGCTGTGGTGGCACAGTGGTTAGAGTGCAGTACTGCAGGCTATTTCTGCTGACTGCCGGCTGCCTGCAATTTGGCAGTTTAAATCTCACCAGGTCAAGGTTGACTCAGCTTTCCATCTTTCTGAGGTTGGTAAAATGAGGGCCCAGATTGTTGGGGCCAATATGCTGACTCTGTAAACCACTTAGAGAGTGCTGTAAAACACTGTAAAGCAGTATATAAGTCTAAATGCTATTGCTGTATCAGCCAAACAGCTTTATTGCTGCCTCTGCTATCTCACTCTTTTCCTGGAGTTCCAAGATCCCATGTTAGGCATGATTACTGATATCCTAAATTGGATTAAATAAGATTACCTTCTCTTATAAATAAGAGAATGGGAAATCAGATATTAACAAATGGCAAGTGTGACTTTAGTTCTGGGCTTCTATTTGAACAAGAGAGTCTCTCAAATTCTAAGGAAAAGATCTAGGATGGTTGGAGGGTTGCAGGGTATGTTGGTGGCATCAGAGTAAATTGTGTCCTTGGAATATGTGGCGTTAAATAAAGTTTTTTTCAACAGTAGTTTGTGCAGGCCAGGTGTCAGCACCTACCTCTTTGAATTAAAAAAAATATTGAGACAGCCAACAGCATCCTACTCAAAGGAAAAGCTTCCATTCTTTTCTGAGTCCTCTCAAAACATTAAGCTATCCCAATCTATTAGATTGTTTAATTACTGAACTTTTTTTTTTAAAAAAATGTGCAGCTTGAATAGCTTTCAGCTTTCAGTTGGTCAATTTCATGTTGTGTAGGAAAAATTTAAAAAGAAGCTTAATTATATCTGATTCACTTAAACATAATTTAAGAATAGTAAGTAGAGCAAGGTTCTTATGAATTTATTCTGGAATCCATCATCCCTGTATTATTGAGCACATCTATCTCAAAGCCAAGCGTTGTCTTTTCTTTCCTTTAGAATGTTTTCCAAAGCTTTAGCAAAAATTGCTGGCAGTGAACTTGTTGAGAATTTTTATTTAAAGGAAATGTATAATGTCAAAGGGAGGGAAGTCTTCTATGTTCATTGTATACAAAGGGAAGTTACATAGTGGGAATCCTGCTGTGAAACCTCTTCAGATGAATAGCTTGTTAAGGAATGAAGCAGTTAGCTGAATAAAAACCTGATTATGTACTAAAAGGTAGAGTGTAGCAAGAATCACGGCAGTTAAATGAATAATTTTTTAGGGCTGAGCTGCTTGTTGCTGACTTGCTGTTTTGCAGTTTAATCATATATATTTTTGTGGCTGTTAACAATTGATCACAGCAAGTATTTTTCACCCACTGATGTTGCTTCTTCTTTGTGTTTATTGCTTATTCAGTTCCCTTTAATCTTGAGCAATCAGGGATAGTATTTTGGATGGACAGTGTGCCATTATGCTAGTGTCCAAGGTGTTCTGTCCGAATTGTATTAGCTTCATGATACAGTGGGCTGTTTTTGCAAATTGGATTTTACTCACAAAAAAAGTTTTGATATTTTTTTTGTTGTTGTTGTTGAGAAAGAGAACCCAAATTGAATGGGGAAACTTCAGAAACTGGATGTACGTTGGATGGTACATTTAAACTGATTGTTCATTGTTGCTAGAGCGAGCAGAGTGACAGAATGAAATATTGTTTTGGAGTTACATAACGATGTAAAAAATAGCATTTTCTTCCCCCAATTCAATGTTTAACGTCCTTTGGCTTAGTATAGAAAGTCCATGTCTATTCATTCTGCTTTTCCAAATTCTTTATACCAATCTATGCACACATTCCAATTAAATAAACTTAAATACAATGCTTGCACAGTTTCATTTGTGGAATAGCCCATGTTCACTTCTAGAGCATTTGCTTTGTTCAGAAAAAAGTTACACAAAGACCAGTGTCTGCTTTCTTAAACCCACGGGAGACACCATTCAATTCTTCTTTTTAGCCAAGCTTTGAAGTAATTTGGCCTTCAGATCTTCTATTCTTCCACCTATCTTTCACTGCTCCTTACAGGCAATATGTTAGGCCTTAAACTGGGTAGCGGAATACTGTCTCTATTTCAGAGATTCTCCCTTATCTGGTTTGAAAACAGGTTCAGCTAAATCAACCCATATGATATTTCAAATTATCACCTGAAATGTGCAAAAATGCCAAAGATCAACTCACAGCCCAGGATATAAAGATAAATACACACTCCCCTATGCAATAGATAGATGATAGGTAGGTAGGTAGGTAGGTAGGTAGGTAGGTAGGTAGGTAGATAGATAGATAGATAGATAGATAGATAGATAGATAGATAGATAGATAGATAGATAGATTCCTGCCTTTATTGTGTTATGAATAATTAAAAGTTGCAAACATACTTAATAATCCTTCCATTTTCCCCACAACAAGAACCTTGGAGGTGGCTTGGGCTGAAAATAGGTAACTGGCTCACAATCATCCACCTGACTTTCATGCCTCGGAACTCCAAGTCTTCTGATTTCAAACCTGGTGCTTTAACCACTGGACCAAACAAGTGTTTGAATCGAGGTCTGCATAACTTTTTTAAAAATCAAAACTGCAACAGCAATACTGTAAAAGTGTCAAGAAGCTGCGTTTGTGCAAAATATGAAACTGGTAGGAGAAGCCATGCTTCTCCAAAATTCAATGACCCAACTTAGATTACGTAGGTAAAGTTGAGGTGTTGCCAGTTAAGTTGTAGTTGCTGGTTACTAGATGAGGTGCAAATGTAACAGAATTGGAAGCACTTTTGTACAGCTCTTTTGTGTAAAAGATGCTTCTGTTTTATGCAGGCACTGATGCTTCTTCCATTGCTTTAATAGCTGATTGCAAGAATCAGAAAGGAAGCTACTAGACAAGGCTTTGTAGCAACACAAATCATTGCCCCACAATCACTTCACTTTCAAAAGCAGGGAAGAAGTATGTTGCTTTACAGGACAATTTTGAAGGGATACTTTGCATGAAACTTTATCAAAGCAAAAGACCCCTTTAAAGCTTTATACAGCCCTGGGTGCTAGATTACAATATAGGTCTCTTTATAGTTACAAAATGAATCATAATGGATATCTTGAGGAAAATTGATGGTTGGTTATGTCCCAGGCTCCTTCAATTTGGCTAACAAACATAAACCTCTCTGCTTGAAAAAGACATTTGCTTAAATTATGGTAATTGCTGGTATTACGTCTTTATATTGCATAGTAACATGATGTGACAATGATCATGGCTTACCAACTACATGGTAAAGAAGAACAGAAAGGAATTGTATGATGAAAGAAAATCAATACTTATATTTAGTTTCCATTATTACCTATGGATTTTTAAAGAACTTCCACTATTTCTGATGGCCACATTCTTGACCTATATAAGTATATTCAATAGGAATAAAATAGAAAGGTGCAGTTCACAGAGCTAATGCAGTGCATTTGGACTTCATGCTTCCAGGAGCAATGTGAGATCGCAGCTGTCTCTTCCTTTTAACTGCTAGTGGGGGTGTGAGCTGATTGGGTGGGAACTTGGCTGTGTTCTGATTGGGTGGAGGTGTGTTCTGATTGGTTAGGGGCTTGGCTGTGCTCTGATTGGATGGGGGGTTGGTTGTGCTCTGATTGGCTGGGGGTGTGTTCTGTTTGGGTGGGGGCTTGGTTGTGCTCAGCTTAGTCTGAGTTGCAGGGGGATTTGAGCTGGTGAGCTGCGTTGTTGTTGTTTGGCTTCGTGTTTGTGGCCGTGCGAGCTCTTCATGGTGGGTGTCAGTCTGCTTCATGTATGGATTGGAGGGGTTTAAAGTGGCTAATGATGCAGCTGCGGTCTGGCTTCTGGTCCTTGGTCGTGGCTCATTATCAGTGTGGGTTTGAGTCTGCTTTCTGCGTGGATGTGTGGTGGTGACATCCTGTGTGGCTCTCGTGAGTGTGGGTCTGGTGTCATTCGTCGTGTTAGGGACTCGTTTGTCAATAAGGGTGGGTTTCCAAATGGCTGGTAGGCGGGAGGTATCATCTCGTTTGTTCATGCTGTGTGGGCGTTTTTCTATCTCGATGGCTTCTCTGATTATTCTGTTGTTAAAGTGTTCAGTTTTGGCGATAGTTCTGGTCTTTTTAAAGTCAATATCATGTCCTGTGGCTTTAAGGTGTTGGACCAGGGAAGAAGTTGGTTCCTCTTTTCTGACTGAGTTCTTGTGTTCTTCTATGCGTGCACTTATTCGTCTGTTGGTTTGTCCGATGTATGTGGTGGGGCAGGCGGTGCATGGGATTTCATATACTCCTTGATTTTCTAACTCAATTTTGTCTTTGGGGTTCCTTAGGATGGTGGATATTTTTCGGTTTGTGCAGAATGCTCTCTTGATGTTATGTTTGTGGAGGATTTTGCTTATTCTGTCTGTGGTGCCTTTTATGTATGGGAGGAGGGCTTTGCCGTTTTCTTGTTCTCTGTCATATATATATATATATATATATATATATATATATATATATATGTATGTATGTATGTATGTATGTGTGTATGTATATGTTTTCTCAGGTTTTCGCGGGTGTTTGTATGTAGGTCTTTGGTTATTCGGGTCTTCTCCCACGTAAAATTGGAAGTGTCTTGGCGACGTTTCAACGAAGTCTCATTCATCATCTTCAGGCTGGAAGCACGAAGCCGAGAACACCAGCCTGAAGATGACGAATGAGACTTCGTCGAAACGTCACCAAGACACTTCCAATTTTACGTGGGAGAAGACCCGAATAACCAAAGACCTACATATATGTATATGTATATGTATATGTATATATATGTATATGTATATGTGTATATATATATGTATGTATGTATATATATATATGTGTGTGTGTGTGTGTGTGTGTGTGTGTGTATGTATATATATATATATATATATATATATATATATATATATATATATATATATATATTATATTTAGAAGGAATATCAGAATGTTAAGACATTAGCTTTGGATGCTAAGAGAAATGCCGACAGCTACATTGTGATCTGTAGTTGGCAATTCAAAACTCCATCTTGTTGCAACAAACCATATAGAATGTTCTTAAAGGATTAATTATCCATTTTTGTTAATTTTCATACTGGGGGTGAGCTCTTGTAATCGGAGCTGGGGAAACCATTACAAACATTGTTGGTGGTGCTCTGGTAGGGATAGGACATTTGTTCGTGGAGACATTCCCTAGCTAAGTAGAGGAGGCATGCCCAGTTATCCATCTCAAGAGAGATAAAACTGGATTTAGTGAAATAAAAGATTACAGAACTGCTGTAGAACCTGGGCATATGGATTGACTGGAAACCAGATATTGAGCTTTATAGTTAACATAGAAAATGTCATAGCAGTTTGACAGAAAATAATTGTCTGTTATCCACCACTAAATAATGCAGTTGGGTGATAGAATTATGTCAGTGTTCACAAATCCTAAGATTCTAGACTGATTTTTTTTTTAGTTGAAGCACTCTGCCTTTATACAGAATAATATGTTATTGTCAAATTAAACCATGTTTCCCTTGCTAGACTTGATTAATCCCCCCCCCAGCCTATTCCCTTTGGTTTGCCCATCTCTGCCTTAGCCCTATTTACTCAATATAACTCACCTGTGTTGGTATAAAAAAGAAATATGTGTAGTTAACTGAAGTAGAATGCTTTTGCATGCTTTGTTTAGGACTTAGTTTGTTTAGGAGCCAAATGTATACTTGTCACCTCTCCCAAGGTAATAACCTCAACTTAAAAATCAGATCACAAAGGACTGGATAACTTTAAAGATGTTTAAACTTGATAGATACAATAGGTTTTTTAAAATCCTAACATTGATTCTACCACCTCCTTCTCTTCCTCCTTCTCCTCTGTCATTTATGCAGAATGATCCTTCCCTCCAAAAACATCGTGTAATTTTTGCTTTTTATTTTCCTTATTATGTAAAGCCTGAGCAGAGAATGAAAGCCAGCTTCTAATCACTGTAAAAAAAAAAAAGAATGTCTCTTTGTTTTGTTTTCTTTTTACTTGTGAAACACTGCACATCAGTGAAAGAAAAGATGACACATGTACAAAAATCTTCTGTTTTAAGATTAGCTTTCGCATATACAAGCTTCTTGTATTGCTCTCATTCTCTTAGTCTCAACTTGTCTAAAGCTGGAACAGTTTTTTTCCCTTTGTTTATACAGCACTAGCCTAAGCTTTCCAAGTAACTAACATTACAATTTAATTTTCCCAATATTGTAAAATGATGTGTTGGGTGAAATTATATTCATATACCCATCCCATCCGGTCAGGCCAGGAGACTGTGTTTTAGAGCTTGTCAGTTAAAGAATTTATAATGGTGGGGTCCAGAAGAGAGCCTTTTCTACTAATTCCCCCGCTCTTTGAAAAACTCTCTCCCCAGTGATGAAGCACTCCCCCCCCCCAATATCCTGGCCTTTCAGAAATGTCTGAAGACCTAACTCTGCTTGAGGCTCACAGAAGGAGCATGAAACTGTAGCACTGGTTAGTTCCATGAAGGCCTGCCTTTTTACCTTGAATTTTAATTATTTTATTCTGGTTTTAATTGCCTCTTTATATTTGTATACACCTTTTATGTTTTATTGCATCACACTCATGTCGGAAGCACTATGGTGCTTCTGGCTCGAAAGGGTTAGCCGGTGACATCACTGTTCCCCAGGGATGCCCAGTTGGGGACTCCTTTCATGTCCCTGGCAGGAGCTAAAGTGAAGGACGGGAGCTCACCCCACATGGCAGTCCTCGGGTCTCGAACATGGGCTTCCTACCCAGTGCCCTAACTATATGAGACATAGTGCTACTTCTATGTTTTACTAGTACACCTCCCAAAGTTGCTCTGGGAGATGGGTGATTCATAAATTTGATAAATTTTCAGTGTAACTTTTTTTTTTTTAAAGAACAATAATGGCAATTACCTCCATTTATTTTTGTATTGGATAGATAAGCATGAGTTCCATTAAGTGGGGGTCTTACATATGATTAAGCATTATAATGGGGCATTATAATACAGGAATTTGGTTATAATATGGATAAGTGTCAAATAGGGAGACACCCATGAAATTCTACCCTACAGTAGTGGCCAAAATTGTGGAAACTTTTTGGGAAAAGTGTATTTTCTAAAACTACTGTAAATATTCTATCACAGATATTTGCATATCTACTATAAAAATCTGGCAGTGGGGTAATGAGCATATTTATTTGAATGACTTCTCAAAGTACAATATATCTGTCAGGTTTCGATGTCGTCTTAATTAAAATAAATTGCATTTCCAAACAAGTAATCTTTGAAGAAATCTTTCATTTTATTAAGCACGATGACCTGTCCCCGATTGTGGCATAACCAACACTGACTTCCTGACCCCAAACCTTCCCTTTCCGTTCCCCAATTCTCGGCATCTCATTGGCCCTCTTCCAAATTACTCTCCCCATATCTAGTACTTCAGCTCCCAGGAATGTCCCCCTCCCATCTCATCTCCTAGGGGACATTATCTTCAGGGAAAATAAGTAGGTGAGAAGTCAAGCATCCTCTTGCCAGCTGCCCCCTCTTCTCCTCCTTATGTCAGCACTAGAGTAAATGCAGGTTGAAGTGCTGACAATATCATGTAAAGGAGTCCCGCCTTAAGGATTCCAGCTGAAAGTTGAATGACACTTCAACAGAGGTTCACGGTCAATATTCCAAGGTTTCTAAAAACCAGTCATTTGCACAGAGACATTGCAATGCATTATTTCCACTTGAACCCTATACATGTAACAGATGAATGTTTGCATAGGAATGATATTACTCGTATGAGTGACATGTGATCTCAACTTTATTCTGTCTTCCTATGCAGAGCATAACAAACTTGTTCGATGGACAATTCATCAAGTTGAAAAATATATTACACCATTACACTTTTTGGATGAAACCAAATAATTCTGCACTGTTCTGTGCAAAATAACTAGAGTCACACAGCTACAAAATTGGAATCTCAGAGATGCTACTCACATTAGAGGTCTGAAGAAATGGCAATTATTGGCCGTACAGGCATACGTACATAGTTGTTGAATGTCTACCAGCAATGTACTGTATAATAAACTGCTCTGAACTGTATGAGAATTTTTGCCAATTTTATTCCAAAGGACACACTGTTTCTGGTAAATGGGTAGGAGCTCAGAAAATAGGTGCCATAACCCCAAGAATGCAGCTACATTTTACCCGCATAAGGAAGGCCAGAAAATACTTGTCTTCCAAACAGCACTTCATTTTAGATTTCAAATCCCTGTTTTCTTCTTATAAACAAATGTAGAGTAGACCTCAAAGAGTAGACATAAATCAATGTTATTTATTTGCTTTTCATATCTACAAATCCTTTAAAAGACATAAGCTTCTATGAGCCATTCATCAGACATTATGGCTACCGTAGATTAACATGACTGTCATCCTACAACTTCAGATTTAATTAGAGCACCATTAAAAACAGCATGCGCTGGACCTGTGCATTTTTTATATGCTGTATTACACATATTTTTGTCCCTTCAAGTCAGCTTTGACTCCTGGTGACTGTCTGGACAAGTCTTTACAGTTAACTTGGGAAAATTTTGGGAACTAGTTTGTCCCTGCCTTCTTTCTAGAGCTGAGATAGAGCCAATGGCTCAAAGTGCCTTAATACAATTATAAACTTAGCTTGCTTTATTAAACAGTAAAGCACACATTCCAGTAGAGAGAAATTATCTGAGGATGGGCTCCGGCAACAGTCTGAACAGAGGTGGTATTCAGCTGGTTCTGACTAGTTCTGGAGAAGCGGTAGCGGAAATTTTGAGTAGTTCGGAGAACCGGTAAATACCACCTCTGACTGGCCCCACCCCCATCTATTTCCTCCTGAGTCCCAGCTGATTACTGATTTTGCAGTAATCTTCCCCTGGAGTGGGGAGGGAATAGAGATTTTACAGTATTCTTCCCCTGCCACGCCCACCAAGCCATGAAACGCCCACCAAGCCATGCGCACAGAACCGGTAGTAAAAAAATTTGAAGCCCACCACTGAGTCCAGAAGCTCGGAAAATTAAAACTCTGGTCACAGTGATTGACCCAGTCATAATGGATCTTTCCTCCTCCTCCTCCTCCCCCTCCTCCTCCTCCTCCTCCTCCTCCTCCTCCTCCTCCTCCTCCTCCTCTTCTTCTTATTTTTTTTATTTTTATTTTTTTATTTTTTTTAATTTGATTTATATGCCGCCCTTCTCCGGAGACAATGTGCTCAGCAATAGCCTTCATCTTTTTTTGTATATTTATACAAAGTCAGCTTATTGCCCCCACAACTGGGTCCTCCTCCTCCTCCTCCTCCTCCTCCTCCTCCTCCTCCTCCTCCTCCTCCTCCTCCTCCTCCTCCTCCTCCTCCTCCTCCTCCTCCTCCTCCTCCTCTTCTTCTTCTTCTTCTTCTTCTTCTTCTTCTTCTTCTTCTTCTTCTTCTTCTTCTTCTTCACTACTATTTTTATTATATATACTGTAAACTGCTTGAGGTTCAGTTTATTATACTAAGATGATGTATACATTTCATAAATAATAAATATTGTTTGAGGTTTATTTCCCATAAGCATAAAAGAATTATGGGTAACTTATTCATCAAAATCAGAAGAGATGTGCAGGATCTCATTGTTAAATTGCTCTTTTTCATGTCCCATGTTTATAGAACTTATAAAAGTATACAGGGCAAGAAGAGGAGTATTCAGAACCATAATTCTATTAAGAAAAGAAAATCTTTGTGCACTCATAGGGCAGAGATGCTGAAAAATGCACTTAGTAATCAGTCACCCTTTTGACTCATTTGTAATCTCATTTCCACCCACATCTATGATTCTTTCTGTTTCTCAGACTGTCAATTATGCTTCCTCCTATAAAAGTGCATAGCAATTACACACCACTTTACAGCTCAGGATTGCCAAAACTTTCATTACGCTCATCTGAAGGAAAAAATAAGGGAGGTTTTGTTACTTTATTTCCCCCTTTCATGAAATCTAAGAACTGATTTAGATGATAATTTGCAGGCAACTTGATGTATGTTCACAAATGTGGGTTAAAGAAAACCATACTCAGTTTTATCTTGTATCTGCATGTCCTAACATACATTTCTGGGAAAACCATCCTAGTTCTCTCAAGGGTTTGGACTGGATTCTTATCTGACTCAGCTAATAGTTACAGATTTTTTGTATTATCAGTTCGACCCTCTAGAGGACACTGGTTGAAATCTCCTTAATAATTCTTTCAAGGAGTAGATGAGAGCACAAGCCTATTTACAAATTACAAATTAGAATTTAAACCAGCCTGTTAAGCAGTTTGTTGATGATCAAAACAATCAAATAAGATTAAAAAGTCTAGCTGTATATCAGAAGGGTGTAATGTGTTTTGTGTGTCTAGTAGTTGCTCTATTCTTACAAGTTCAAAGTCAGAGCATTTCCTGGAATGGTTAGGAAATTACAGAATATTCTATTCATAGTGAGATACATTTAAAAGTTTCTGCAGAAAAGGAAGCCTGTTCAGGGTTCACATGCAGGGCTTTCTTCTCAGCAGTCTCATTTCCCAAACAATGTCTTAAATGATTTTACAGGATCAGAGAAATTTATCATAATCTCCTTCAGGAAATAGAATAGAATAGAATTCTTTATTGGCCAGATGTAATTGGACACACAAGAGATTGGTCTCCGGTGCATAAGCTCTCAGTGTACATAGAAGCAACAAGTGATAAATCATGATCATAATCATAAAATACCTTCATCATAAATCATAAGATACAACACTCAGTGATAGTCATAGGATACTAAATAAGCAATCAACATAAATTATACTAGGATACTAAATAAAACAATCAATATAAATTATAAGATACAAGCAACAAAATTATAATCATAAGAAGATAAGAAAATAGGTAATAGGAAAGATGGGAAGGATAATAGTAACACAGCCCTACTAGGTAGTTTAACAATGTTGTGGGGACTAGTTGTTTAGCAGAGTGATGTCATGGAGCAAAAAACTATTCTTGTAGCTAGTTGTTTTGGCATATTATAGAACCTAGAAACTTGAAGATCTCTACTGTTGATACTGTGTTGTCTAGTATTGTAAGAGGTGGTAGAATAGGAGGGATTCTCCTAAAATCTACTATCATTTCTATGGTTTTGAGTGTGTTCAACTCCAGATTGTTCTGGCCACACCACAAGGCTAGTTCTTCAACTTCCCATCTGTATGCAGATTTATCAATATCTCGAATGAGACCAATCACTGTTGTATCATCTGCAAACTTCAGTACTTTAACAGAGGGATTCTTTGAGATGCAGTCATTGGTGTACAGAGAGAAAAGAAGTGGAGAGAGCACACAGCCCTGGGGGGCTTCTGTGCTAATTGTACAGGTATCTGATGTGATTTTGCCTAGCTTCACCTGCTGCTTCCTATCTGTTAGAAAGCTTATGATCCACTTACAAGTGTGGTCAGGCACGGATAGTAGAATCAGTGTAGTGAGAAGAATATCTGGGATGATGGTATTGAATGCCGAGCTGAAGTCTACAAAAAAGGACCCTTGCATAGGTCCTTGGAGATTCAAGATGTTGTAGGATGTAGTGCAGAACCATATTAAGACCATCACCTGCCAATCTATTTGCTCGGCAAATTGCAAGGGATCTAAAAGCGGATCCGTGATGGTTTTCAAGTGGGCCAGCACTAACTTTTCAAAGATTTTCATAATGACAGATGTCAGAGCAACCAGTCTGTAGTCATTCAGCTCCTTCTTCAGGTTTCTTCAGCACTGAGACCATAATAGAACATTAGAAGCAAGAAGGAACATAATACATCTCTAATAATTTATTAAAAGATGCAGGTGAAGATGGAGACCAGTTGATCAGCACAAGCTTTCCAGCAAGAAGGAGTGTACCTTGTCTAAGCCTGGTGCTTTTCCAGGTTTTTATATGTGAAATAGTGTCTCAAATCTTTTTCTGTAATCATCAGAGCTGGAGGCCCAAAGAGATGGTCAGTTGTGGGAGGCTTGGCTGTTGTTGGTGTATCTGAGATGGAGATGGTGGTGATAGTTGACAGTGGTTTCCTCTCAAACCTACAGTAAAACATATTCAGGTAATCTGCCAGTTGTTGATTCCCTTCAGTGTGGAAAGGAGATTTGCTGTAACCAGTGGTATTTTTAAGAGTTTTCCACACATTTGCTGATTTATTTGTTGAGAGCTGATTCCTCAGCTTTTCAGAGTAGCTTCTTTTTGCTGTTCTGATCTCCCTTGTTAATACATTTTTAACCTGATTGTACAGCATTCTATCTTCTTTCCTGTAGGCTTCCTTTTTGGCACGACGTAGCTGCTTGAGCTTAGCTGTGAACCAAGGCTTGCTGTTACTCGCAGGCTTGTATTCGCAGGCTTCTGGTCGACACACATAGGACTTCACAAAAACTAATATATAATGTTACAGTATCTGTAAGTTCATCTAGGTCTTTGAAAATGTTCCAATCTGTGCAATCAAGGCAAGCTTTAACTTTGTCTCCTCCGTTCAAGACTTCACTGATTTAATTGTTGGTTTTATGGTTTTAAGCCTTTGTCTATAAACAGGTGAATCATGCAATGATCAGAGGGTTCCACAGCTTCTCGTAGTAAAGGCCAATAAGCATCTTTTAATGTTACGTGACAGTAGTCTAAAGTATTCTTTCCTCTAGTAAGACAGAATGTCTTTGAAAGATTTTGCTATCATGTATGGAATGTTAGGTTGGCATTTCCGGTTCAGAAAATAACCACTATATTAGAAAATAACCAGCATTCCATAAAAGGGGTGGGATTTTCTTTCTCTATCAAAAATGAAGAGACTTCATATATACAGTATGTATATAATGAAAATCAGTAAGAAGAACGCAACACTTTTTTCCCCCCTGAGCAATTATGAAAACTAAATTATTTTGAACAGTGTGATGCACTTCTGGTCAGGGAACAATATTCTATTGATATTTTCTCAGTGTGCTGTGAGGCAACTGTATAAGAAACATGAACAGAGCTCTGTTTATTATCAATCATGAGAGTATTAGCTTTTTGAAAGCTAAATATTAAGGAAAATCAAAGCTCATTCTAAGACTATATCCAAATGGCATTTGGAATTTAAAAGCAGGCAAATTAATGGGAACGACCAGCGAAATAGCAACAATTTAAGAAAATAACACAATATAAAACATAAAGGTGTAAGAACAACATTTCCTGAATCTGGTCCAGAATTCTGGCAAACTAGATGTCCCGAAACAGTAAGTTGCAAGTGTGACAGAACCATCTTAATTTTGCACAGTATGCATATTGCTTCAGATACTGGAGATAATACAGAGTTATCATGAGTAATAGCCACTGATGGCTTTATTCTCCAAAGAATTTATCCAGTCCCCCTTTCAAAATAGTCCTATGCATGAAATATGCAACCCTGAACTATACTTGCCATTTATTTCCCATTCCTCATCTACAGTTTAGAAACTCCTGGCTACCCTTTTTTGCTTTGAACATCTTAATTAAGTTTTTACTAGAGAAACAGAATACTTTGGCACCTAAAAAAATAAAACCTATTGAGGAGTGCAATTATTATGAATGCTTTCCTTTTGGGATTCCTAGGATAGAAGCACAACACTAGAGCTTGACAAGTGAAACCATCAATATTTTTTTTTTGCTTTTTTGTTACAAAAAAAGAAAGCTATTCTGTTTGATTCCCCACATCCTTAGTAAATGCATACTGTGCTTAACTGCTCCTTATTAGTCATGTTGCTCACTAGTCTCATTCTCATAGCTAACACAGCCCACTGATCATGGACCTGTGCTGTAAACACCCATGAGATGTCGGTTTGTTTATCCTTATAGTCCAAAAGATATGTGACAAAAAAAAAGGGGGGGGGAGGATAGTGAGGAAGCAAATGTCAGAGTTACTCCTTACTACGCTTTGCAAAAGTCATGGAAAAGAGGAAGCAGAAAGTGTTGAATTCTCAGGTCAGGAAGGTCTTTGCAGAATTTCATGCTATGTGGCAGTTCAACCTGTTCCTTGACCAAGTGGCCTTGCTCACAGTCTCTCATGGTCACTTTCTGAATGGCTACTGCAATGTACTTGACATGGAACTGCCCTTGAAAAGTATACAGAAGCTTCAGCTAGTACAGAAAGTGGCCGCATGGCAGTTATGTGTACTCTTGGATCAGTGCACATTACATTTCTGCTCTGCAAACTGCATTGGTTAGCACTATGCTTTTGGATCCAATTCAAGATGCTGATAATGACCTATAATATCCTTCATGACATGATACCCGATTATTTCAGGGACTGCCTCTCCCTAATTATATTTACCCTTCCTGTTAGGTCTGGCAGGAGGGGCAATGCTTTAGGTCCTGTCTGTTAGGAAATGCTATTTGGTGGACCCAGAAAGAGCTATTTCTATCATGGCATCTGCCCTTTGAACTGCCACCACCCTGGAGATCAGATTGGCCCTGACTCTAATGGCCTTTCATGCCTTAATTGGTTTTGCCTTCACATATAAGGATCTGGGTGTATGGTAAAGCCTGCATAATGGGTATACTGATGGTTGATGGTAGTTCTTATTGCATTTCAGCCACTGTTTGTATTTTTGTATGGTACTTTATGTTATTTTTACACCTTTCTTATAAATTACAAATAGCAGAAGAAACAATTCTGAATAGACACAGAATATTTTTTCATTAGATTACTGTGAATTTTGGAATTTTGAACTAAATATTTAATCTGACTGCTTGGAGCCATTTGAGGTGACTTACAGAATATACATAATAATATGTATATATTGCACAATCAGAATAAAATTAATTAAAATGATAACTAACCATGAAAGACTAAAATTGTAAAATTATAGGCAGTGGTGTTGCTGTATATCATTAATGCCCAGAAGCCCTCTAAAAGATACATGTTTTCATCTGCTTCTTGAAGTCTATGAGGATAGGGGTTACATTACCAAATATCTTGAGTCTATTCCAAGTTGAACACCTGGATTTTTATATTTGTTCTGAAAAGTCAGTATTAATCAGCAGCAGTGAAAAGAGGAAGTTTGTTAAAATAACTGCAACGCAGTGTTTAATCATTTACTTTCTTATGATTTAAAAGTGTTCCATTTGAAGATAGAATATGGCTGTGTTCATATGACTTTAGGCAACTGAAAAGCCAGAGTTATGTGAATATGCAATGCTTGATTGGTTTCAAGGTCAGGTTTTCTAATTTTCTCTGTGTATATATATGCCTTACCATGCTGTCGGAATTTATTTATTTATTTATTTATTTATTTATTTATTTATTTATTTATTCATTCATTCATTCATTCATTCATTCATTCATTCATTCATTCATTCATTCATTTATTTTATATTGCCGCATATTCGCCCATGGTGACTCAAGGCAGCTTACAGAATATAAACCCACATTTAAAACAATAACTAATAAAAAGAATCAAATAAATTAATATAGTATAATATAATGAAATAATTGCTAGTTAATCTTTGTTCTGAACTCCTTTACTCTGTAGGCCTGTTGTGTGTGCATCTGGATAAATATGCGGGTTCCAAGTGAAGAAATCACTGTTTTTAATTTTCCCTAATAAACAAAAGAAAAACAAAACATTTGCTGACAAGTTGTATATGTAGCACCATTTAAAAAACAATTATACTTTACCTACAATGGATACAGTCCATTTTCCTTTCAGAATTCTGCAATCCCATTCCCCACATTTCATTTTGAAAAGAAAAGATACTGTAGCTTGGAATCTAGTCACGCTCTTCCGCAAACATGGGCAATTTATGTTGATGAAACGAGAAGGGCAATTGACTGTTCCCCTGTAGTTCATGTGTAGCCTCAAAAACATTTCAGAAAAATCACTAAGATTCTCAAACAGGTTTGAAGAATGTTGAAGAGGTAGGGAGAGGAGGGCAGAAGGAATTCTGCTAATCCGGTAAGGTTTTTCCCATTAACTCTAATTCTAGGGTTGAATTGGAGATTCTTTATATTTTAAATAATTAGTACTTTTCTAAAAAATACATTGTCCTCCACCCCTTGTATTAAACATCTATATTTTCCAAAGAGCATCCAGTAGGTTTCTGAAGGAAGAACAACAAATTCAGCAAATCCCCATAGGAAGTAAAGCATTTTTGAGAACAGGCATTTTCCTCTGCCCTTACATATTTGTCACTCTTCTTTCCCACATCAATCTCATAAAACATTCCTTGTCTCACACTTTGAAATATTGATATTATCCTACAACAGAGATAAAAACACAGCTGAGCAATATAGGTTGGTGATAGAATTATTTGCAATACACAGAAATCTCTGCTGATGTGTAGAGTTGGCACAGTATTAAACACATTACTTTTGCTGACAGGCGTTTTCATTTCCTCTTGCCTCGCAAGTGAGGGGAATTGGAAAGAAATCTAGTTTTCAATTCGAGGCCCATTCAATAAAAAATGTAAACCCAAAATAATGGCAGAATTGGCAGCAGCAAGTTAAATCAAAAGGGACCACATAGGAAATTTATTTTCAAAAGCTATATAAATAAGGAGAGGAAAAAGGCATATGATCAGTCTTTCAGATTGATGCAATCTTCAAAGAAATCTCTCTCAACATCCCCCCCTGCCCCCATATACCCATCCAAAATGTCTGGTTTTCACTCAAGAGAGAAAGAAGCAGGTCAAATGACATATTAGAAAATGTTTTGCATCTTAAGGAATTTTCTCATTTTGGAAATCAACAGCTGCGTAGAACATAACAGAAGCTGAGAAAATTTCCATTCACCTGCTCCAAACATCCGAAGCATAATTATTCCCAGTTTTTGAAACTGAAACCTAGGAAGACTTTTACTCCCATCTACACAAAATGTTTCTGATGTTGCACATTTACAGAAAACTATGGGCGACAGCTTTATCCAATAAATTGCAATGGAGCTGGCTTCTCAATTGTTGATTTTTTTTAAAACGGCAGACTTCATTAGCATGTTTTCGCTCATTCAGCAATCTGGATACTCATCTCTCTCTCTCTCTCTCTTTTTTTTTTCCTGAATGCAGACTTTTTTTTTTTTTTTTTTGGTTTGATTTATATGCCACCCTTCTCCGGAGACTCAGGGCGGCTTACAATGCGTTAAGCAATAGCCTTCATACTTCTGTATATTTATACAAAGTCAGCTTATTTCCCACACAGTCTGGGTCCTCATTTTACCTACCTTAGAAAGGATGGGAGGCTGAGTCAACCTTGAGCCTGGTGAGATTTGAACTTGCAGTAATTGCAGGCAGCTGATGTTAATAACAGTGCTTTAGTCTGCTGCGCTACCAGGGCTCTTGAGGTTTTTCTTCTGTCTAAAGGTGATACGTACTCTGAAATTCCTTCATGATCAGCATAGTGCATCAGGAGGGATCCCAGTGTATTTCCCTCCTATTATTTTTTCCCTTAACTCTAGTCATAAAACAAAAAAGTAAGTTGTTATTCTTTTTTACAAGAAGATGTCTAACTTTCAGATTATAGGACTTCAGTGAGAATGTTTAGCAAAGTAAGCTTCTAAAAGGTTGTTTTCATAATTTTGCATATAATTGAATATATAAAGAACTAGAAAGTAGTTGAGCATGCAAAGATGTGTTAGCAATGAAATTTATGCTATGAAAGCCTTATTTAAACTATATTTCTATGCAGAGATATATTTGCACAGTTGCCTCTTAAAATTTAATTAAAACATCATGACAAATCTATTTGGGGAAAATTGCCACTGTATTTCCCAAAAATAACTTAGGGTGGAGTGTGGAAGCAGTGACAATACAGATGCTGAACCAGATCTTCCAGCCTCTATCGTTATTATCCATGTTGGCTTATTTGGATTTATAGCCCATCAAGATTTGGAGAGCCAAGACATAGCAGAATTGAGCTGATAGTTTAGATGGTGTTAAGGAAATTGTTACTGTCCTTCCTGAACACTTATTTTGCAATTATAGTTACTTTATAGCATATTATTAGCATTAGAAACTTAGCATGAATTTAAAAAGAAAAAGGGTTTTGTAGTACTGAATACTCTTTTACATAAATATATTACATCATGGTCCAATTTCATGAAATTCACTATCTGTTTACTGTGAGATCAGAGCAATACATAATGTGGGAGCATTACATAGTGTTAGAGTTGCCTAGACATTGTAAATGAGAAATGACAATGATACTTCATATTTCTTATGACATCTATTCAAATCATTCCTTTCCATTCTGCTACTGATCAATTCAATTTTGCTTAGATCCCCATTCTTCCAACTTCAAATTCATTCTGCCCCTTTTCTGTACCTGCCTCCATTTTAATTTGTTTTTATATAGCCAAAATATGAATTTTCTTGCACATTTTTCTATTTATTCTGTGTAAACTTCTTCCCAAGATTGACATTTTATCTAATACTTCAATTTCCCAAATGATTTTCTCTGATACAAAGGATTTCATTACATTTTTATATACTTTCGGAATTACAGAGCTATAGACACTAGTATGTAACTGTATAATTGGATAAGTTACATTGAAATGCAGATAGCACAAATTTCATCTTTTGTGGGCAAGCCAGAAAATAGGAAACATAGTACAATAGAAAGGAAAACTAGTAAGGGAGATCCAACAGTCAAGCAAGCTTGAAGGAGAATCAGGTCAGAACAAACAAAAAAGAGAAACAGAAAGCAAATTTTACATACAGCCAACAAGATCTAAGTCAAAAACCAACAGATTTTCTGCCTGCAGCATCTTTATACTTTTTGTTTAAAGTACTACAAGAATCTATGAAAATAGTCAAAGGTAGCACAAGAGAGTTCAGACAGGAGAGGGCGGAGGCCCTCTTCTTGACATGGGTGATCAAGAATATGGACAATATAAATAACATGAAAAAGTAATGGTGTAAATCCACATTTATTTATTTATTTATTTATTTATTTATTTATTTATTTATTTTTGTCAAGCATGTATTAGATAACAGATATAAGTATAAACATGATTATGAATACATGAAATGGATACGAATAAAAAAGGACATTAGGACAGGGACGGTAGGCACATTGGTGCGCTTATGCACGCCCCTTACAGACCTCTTAGGATTGGGGAGTGGTCAACAATAGACAGTCTAAGGTTAAAGTTTTGGGGGTTTGGGAAGTAGGGAAGACAGTGTATTTAGCATATAATTTAATATAGATACAAGCTGCTTTGCCAATGTTCCTCCAAAGCACCAAGGAGATGTCAGTGAATCTTCACAATTGGGTATATTTATTTATTTATTAAACTTCTATGCTGTCCATCTCAGTTTATAACTGATAAAGCAACAAGATAAAACATTAAAAAGTTAAAACAAAAAATATTAACACTAAAAGTGACTTAAAAATTAATGAAATTGGCAAGGAAATGATCAAGATGGAGGTAGGGATCAAGATAGGGAGGAGGTGGGGGGTCTTGTATTTGTATTTGTATTTGTATTTATTGAATTTGTATACCGCCCTACTCCCGAAGGACTCAGGGCGGTGAACAGCCATAAAAATAAAACATGGAAATACAAAATTTAAAATAGAGATAAAACAAATTAAATAAATTTGGCTGAACCATATTTAAAACCCCAATAATTTAAAACCAAATTTAAAATTCCCATTTAAAAGCGGAGAAGTTTAGGTCAGGCCGGCTTGCTGGAATAGGAACGTCTTAAGCGTGCGACGGAAGGTACGCAGATCCGGAATCCTCCGTATCTCGGGGGGGAGCTCGTTCCAGATAGTAGGTGCCCCCACAGAGAAGGCTCTCCCCCTGGGGGCTGCCAGTCGACATTGTTTGGCCGACGGCACCCGGAGGAGCCCCTCTCTATGGGAGCGTACTGGTCGGTGGGAGGCTATTGGTGGTAGCAGGCGGTCCCGTAGATAACCAGGTCCTAAGCCATGGAGCGCTCTAAAGGTGATAACCAAAACCTTGAAGCGCACTCGGAAGACCACCGGGAGCCAGTGCAGCTCGCGCAGGAGGGGCGTTACATGGGAGCGCCACGTCGCTCCCATCACCACCCGCGCAGCTGCACTCTGCGCCAGTTGGAGCCTCCGAGTGCTCCTCAAGGGGAGCCCCATGTAGAGAGCGTTACAGTAGTCCAGACGGGAGGTGACGAGGGCATGAGTGACCATGCGTAACGAGTCCCGATCCAGAAAGGGACGCAACTGGCGGATCAGGCGAACCTGATGAAAAATCCTCCCGGTCACGGCCGTCAAGTGCTCTTCTAAAGACAGCCGTGAATCCAGGAGGACACCCAAGTTGCGAGCCCTCTCCGTGGGGGCCAATGCTTCGCCCCCAATAGTCAGCGATGGCACCAGCTGACTATATCGGGACGTCGGAAACCACAGCCACTCGGTCTTGGATGGGTTGAGTCTGAGCCTGTTTCTCCCCATCCAGATCCGTACGGCCTCCAGGCACCGGGACATCACTTCAAGGGCATCGTTGGGGTGGTCTGGGGTGGAGATGTACAGCTGGGTGTCGTCAGCGTACTGATGGTACTCCACCCCGAAACCACGGATGATCTCGCCCAGCGGCTTCACATAAATGTTGAACAAAAGGGGCGAGAGGACCGATCCTTGTGGCACCCCACATATAAGGGGCCTCGGGGTCGACCTCTGCCCCCCTGTCAACACAGACTGCGACCGGTCGGAAAGGAGGAGAACCACCGTAGTACGGTGCCTCCCACCCCCAACCCTTCCAACCAGTGCAGCATGATACCATGGTCGATGGTATCAAAAGCCGCTGAGAGATCTAATAGGACCAGGACAGAGGAACAACCTCTGTCCCGAGCCCTCCAGAGATCATCCACCAATGCGACCAATGCCGTTTCCGTGCTGTACCCAGGCCTGAAGCCCGACTGGAACGGATCTAGATACGTCTTATCTTAGGTGGGACCTTAAGCACTTCCAGTATGACACATATACCCATTGGGGCTCCAGGCCAATCTGCAGAGCCAGATTTTCAGGGCCCTTTGGAATGCCAAAAGGGTGGGTGCTGATCTCACCTCAACATGCAGGATATTCCAGACAGTGGGAGCCACAGCAGAAAAGGCCATAAAAGATGTTTGGTATTGGAAGATGTTTGGTATTAAACGAATAACATCTAGCTCCGTTTTATAAAACCATATGAATAATATAAACACATGAGTAAGTATAGACATCACCAGTATGAAATACCTTGTAAGCTTCCTTAGGTTGGAATAATGATGCCAAGTACTGAGAAAATGGCTGAGAATAGTTTGGTGATTTCATCTATGTTATTGTTTCTATCAGATATAATTGTTGAAAAGAATAGATCTGTTTCTAATATGTAATTAATTTTACATACCAAGGACTAGAATGTGACCAAACCATTTTTTAAAGTCCACATGCTAAAAGTAAGCTTATCCTCTGAAAGTAATGCATTTTTACTTATCCCTTGGCAAACTTTCATGCACTTAGCAAAACTTTAAAATAGCAGTCATTTAGGAGTTTATGTTGTAAAATAAGATGAGATTTAATGGAAGACAGGAGTTATCAGGAAATGCCATGTTAACAACAAAAATGAAATAGATACTAATGAAATAACTGTCTGATCAAAATTTGCAAGTTACCAGTACATTGTAATTTTCAACATTCTCCAAAGCTTAGGAAATAAAGTCTGTCCATATTTTCACAAAGACCCTCCCCCACCCCACCCCTCGCCCAGTAATTTCTGTCCTGGCCTGGGTCTTTAGAGTTTTATGGTTTGTTCACTAGCTAGGAGGGATTTGGAATAGAATTACAAAGATATATTATAGGTTTACATATAGAAAGGATATGAATATATTTAGCTTAGATAAGTGGGGAAGAGGTAGGTGTCAGTAGGAGACTGTGACTTCCAGAAAAGAGGTGGGGAAAAAGAGCAATCTGTTTTAGAAATAGGAACATTTGGGAATAATTGAAGTTAACAAGGCTTTTTGTTGACATTTAGATGCTCTAAACAGAAGCTAAAATGGGATTTGGCACCTTCCCACTCCACTGTATAGGTTCTGAAGAGTGAAAGAAAATAAAACTAGAGGGTTGTATGATGAATTTCTCCCCTTCCCACTACAAACACACCCTACTCCTACACACTAATACTGTGCCCATTCATGTCAACTGAGCAATCAAACAACTTGAAAGGAATCATGAAAGAAAATAAAAACAAAACTGTGCTTATCAAAGGCAGATAATGTAATGATTATTAACGTTTCTGACCATTTTAAAGAGACAGCTATTTTGTGGAAATAAATGTGCATTCTGTCCAAATTAAAATTGCAAAAAGGCTAAAAAGATGAGCATAAACTATGACAACATATTATTTCCTGAATATTTATAGCAGACTATCAGCAAGGTGTACCTGACTTAGTCATACTTTTTCCATGGAACTTCATATCAACTACTCTACCTGATTATCTCTAGATATCTTTGACCTGGGCTCCAATAATCCTTTACTCCTCTAATCCATCACTCATTGTCCAGATTGTTTGAACTGTGCACCATTTATCTAATTTATCTAAAAAGCAACACAGTAGGGAAGACTTCATTATGTATTCTCCAGGGTAGCGATTCTGTTGTGGAATACAGTATTTTGAGCACAGGAACCTACCCTATAGATGATTGATCTGATCTGATTTGTGCCTTTGAGTCCATGTTGACTCCTGGCAACTGCCCAGAAAAGTGATTGCAATTTTCTGGAGAGATTTCAGAAGTGGTCTCTTTCCCAGGGCTGAGAGAAAGAGAGAGAGAGAGAGAGAGAGAGAGAGAGAGAGAGAGAGAGAGAGAGAGAGAGAGACTATTCCAAGGTCAGTCAACTGGCTTTGTGTTTAAGGCAGGGCTAGAATTCACACTCTCCTGATTTCCAGCTTTAATCACCATGCCAAACTGGCTCTTGATTTGTTTTATGATTTGTTTTCTCAATATGATTTATGACTCACCTTTATTTGTACAAAATGGTGTACATTATTCTCCTATTCCATCATAAAAATAATTCTGTGGGAAGAGTAGGGCCAAGAGATTCATCCCGCCAAGTTTGGTGTTTAAGGGAGTTGCCTTATTTTTAAAAAACATCTTTATTTTACTCTTAGGAACATTTTTTAATGTCGATGAAGTATCAGTTTTTCCTTGTTATAAAGCTTCCAGAGGTGGGTTCTAACCCACTTTACTACCGGTTCTCTTTGTGCGCACGCTTCGTGCGGAATTGCCTCTTCAGTCATGCGCTTTGCGCAAGCGCATTGCGAATCTGCCCAGCTGAGGTGCGGCAATCCACTCTGCCCCACCTCTCAGCTGGGCGAAAAAAGAAGAAACATAAGGTCGGAATAACGCGGGGGCAGGCGGGAGGGCCCAGCTCCCGGAGAAAGAGAACCGGTTTGATGATGTAATAGCGTCATCGCTACCGGCTCGGCCGAACTGGGCCGAACCGGGAACAATCCACCACTGAATGCTTCCATGTATCTACAGAGGAACTTAAGAACAGTTCTGTTGCTTTGATTATTGTAGCATCAAAGCAATGATGCTATAATAAGGGGAAAAAAATAAAGTTTCTGTATTGAAGTCAAAAAAGATAATGTGTGAAGGCATCCATGTGTAAAAACATCTGGGTAAAAAAACCCTGGAAAACAATGGAAAAAGATGGGAACTAGTGAGGAAGAACTAATTCCTAAAAGGAAGGGGCACACCAGTACAGACAGGAGCCAGCCAGTGAGGCTTACCTTTTTTCTCATGGATGATCAAGACAAGAAAGAAGGAAACAACTAGTCAGATGTTATGGTGGCCATAAGTGAAACTGAGTATCAACAACCCAGATTTGTTGCCAAACTACTGCAATCTACCCTGGAATTTCTGAATTTAGCTTAAGAAACAGCTGGAAACAGCATGACAGATAAGGCAATTTTGCATCCCAATCAAAGTAGCCCAATATTGTGAGTGTGATTGTCATCTCAGTATCTCAGCTAACCTGGTGTTTTTAACAGGAAATGCCACAAACTGAACCTGGGTCACTTGTATGCAAACAATATAATCTGGTATGAATTATTTTTTCTCCTGACCCAATTCACAGATTCTAATGAGCTTCTCAGTAAGCTATAAGCTAAGGAGCTAACATCTTTCCTGTGAAGTTATCAAATATCCTTTCATTAATCAGTTTTTGGCAAATCTCAGTTTACCTACAAATACAATTTATCTACCACTTGAAACCTGTTGAACTCCAAGTGGGCAGAGTTGAGGGATATAAATGGGCATAATAATATATTGCTGTATTACTGAACAGGAGTGTTGTAAAGATTACCAAGATAACATATGTGAAACACTTTGAACACTTTAAAGTGCGATATAAATGCTAATTATTATTACTGTTACAGCCCATTCTGGATTTTATAGCAGATGCACAAATAACCCCCAATGTATCTATAGCTTTTCCTACTTAATGGATAAGCATTCTGCTTTGTCTGAACATCTTGCAATTAAAGAGTCCCACTAATTTAACTGACTCAATGTAACTTAATTTGCACATCCTGCTAACTAGAATTCATTGGAAACAATAGAATATTCCTTCTTTCCTTTCAATCTAAAAGAGTGGAAGAGTGAAGTGGTACAACCACTTCAAAATGTGATAATTACATATGTGGTTATTTTAAACTTTCATAATGTATATAGTACAGGCCCTTAGTTGATGACTACTTTATTTATCATCATATTAAGTGGAATATCTAACAAAACTGTAGTAACTTTTCAACACACACAAGAAAAAACTAAAAAGCAACACTACAACTTTTCAAATTATGTAGTTTTAAGGTAGGCATAGCAAATTTGATCAATGCATATATGCAAACCATTTCCATGCTTGTACCATTTACATAATTAGGAAGCACTTAACAGGAAAAAAAACTGTGCTAGATAGGAATTGATCAAGAATCAGGTATGGATACAATGGATATTAGAAAAGAGATATTGCTGCTCAGTTGTTTCTGACTTTTCGTGACTTGGTAGAGATCAGTTCTCCAGGATTTTATGCACCTTTGCATTTTGTAATGTCATTCTTGTGATATCATTAATAGCATCAGGTTCAGGGTTCATCTTGCTGTCAGGGTTCCAAGTAACACCCCCAACGAAAGAAGACTTCAAGGCTAGAAGTTCCTCAAAGTTCAATTTTATTAGAGATGTCATATTGGCACATAAGGGAAAACCCAAATCTGAAAGCTTCCTGGTTTTCCACACCCAAAAGAAAGTCAAAGTCCTTTCCCCTGCAACCACATGTCCATCACATGGTCCAATCAATCCACCGTCACAACTGGAGATGCCTCCTAGTCACACCACTCGAGGTGCAGGCTGAACGTCCTTGACTCCCAGAAAAAAGAATATTGTTATGGCTAGATATCTCTACAAGTCCATGCAATCCCCCCTCCCAGCTTCCCACAGCACTAAACCCTGAAGAGCCAAAGAAAAAGATGGCCTCCAGGGCTGACACTTGTCTTCTGCCAACCTTTTTTTTAAATACCTTAGATCAGGGGTGTCAGATTCAAGGCCTGTGGGCCAAATTAGGCTTGCAGGGTGCTTAGATCTGGCCCACAGGGCCACCCTGGAAACAGCAAAGGACCAGTCTGCAGTGTATCTGCCAGCAAAAACAGAGCTCCTGCAGCCCTCCCAAGCTCTGTTTTTGCTGGCAGAGGGTTGCAGGAGGCCGTCCCAGCCAAAAACAGAGCTTGGAAGCCCGTTTTCGCTGGCAGAGCACTCAAGCCACCACAGGCGCCCTGAAATGAGTGACATCAGGCTGGCCATGCCCCCCCCCCCGGCCATGCCTCCCAAGGTCAAACACAACCCTGATGCAGTCCTCAATGAAATCGAGTTTGACACCCCTGCCTTAGATTTACCACGCATGAAAGTTTTCTCCAAAAAAAATTGCTTCCATTCCATGTGATGTGCCCCAAATATGTAAGACTTATCATTTTTTATTAGTGCTTTCAGTGAGCTGTCTGTTCTTACTTTAACTAGACTGGAATTTTTTGGTCTGCTTACTATCTGTGATTATTGATTACTGATGTAGAAGTCCATAAAGAAACAAAATCCAGTGTGGTGAAAGTATTACCTGACTGAATGTTATTGAAAGAAAAGCATAGCCATGAAGATAATAGGAAGAAACCTAACTTTTGTATTACAATATATTATATCAATGATGATGCAATATTTTGAGATCACTATGTAATTTCATCAAGTTTCTGGCTTTTTTATCCCATGAAAAATACTACTACAACATTCAGTATCACATTTCTAGAGATAACAATATCAGAACTCACTAAATCAGATTTTTTTTTCTTTTAAAAAAATTCATCCTTCCATTCACCACCTTTAAATAGATAATCTTAGCCTATTTTACTTCTGTCTAGTACATCTAGTGTACTATTTAAAATTACGTCAATTTTTAGAAGAATTGTTTCTTTTTCTTTTTAAAAATTAAATAGGAACTTGTATGATTAACATAAGCATGAAGACAAGTCTGGGTTATAAATTGAAAAAAAAAAATTGAAGGACTATATTTCTTGACTTACTTCATCTGATGCCCTAAGAGAGGAGTCCTCACTGTATCCTAAAATTATGACACTATGGGGGGCGGGGGAAAAATCTCTGGCCACACTCCATTTTTGGACTCTGACCAAATAGACCTCACTTTCATTTTTAACCCCACCCAGCCTACTTTTTGATACCATCTAGCCAGATGCTGTAGGTGGCAGGAGTAGTCAAGTGACAATTTAGTTTAGAGTCTTTACATAGTCATAAGCCATTGAAGTCCAACTTCCCACCCCCACCCCTTGGTTGCCATTGAACCTTTCCTATTTTTAGCCAGGTACAAACTGTTAGTCTGAGAAGATTCCTGTGCAAAAGCTTCAGCAATACAACTGTAATTTTGAACCCTTTTCTTGTAGACCTGGTTGTTTGCATCTGACACAGAACTGGAGATCAGAAAAGTGTAAATAGTTTTTGTGGCTTGGGGGTTAGAGAAATACAACTTTATGAAAAGAACCAATACTTTTTTCATTAAAAAAGTGAAAAATCCACTGCAACTTTACTAACACCTTTAGCTATACTAATATCTAATAACCAAGAGATACAATGTACAATTCTAAGAAAATCTTGTATCAGTTCATCTTATCTGACATTCATTTGATATGTCAAATGCTATTTATGTCAGTAGAATTGATCTGGACTCATTTAAGCTCATTATCAAGCTGCTAAATGATTGTTTCAACATATAGCATACTGTATATATGATCCTATGATCTACAGTTTTTGCTACAAGATTTTAGGCAGAAGATTCGAAGGAGGCTAGGAGAAGGATGAGGAAAGTGACATCTAGATAAACTGATATGCAAGAATTTTATATATAAAAATGTTAAATGCAAATTCAGGACTTCATATAAAGCAATATAGATTGATTTCATCAAGTGATTTGCAAGAGATTATTATTTTGCAATTGATCACAAATTGAAAAAGAATTTATTCAAATTAAATACTTTCTAGGCTAGCTGTTCCTGATCTTGTTTCCTTCATTCTCTTCTTTTTACTTTTGTAAATGATCCTGGTTGACAAACAAGGAAATAAATACATGAAGAAGCAGGTTAAGGTTTTGCTCATGTTGGATATACAAGGGATATAACGAAGGGAGTATGTGAACATGTGCATGTCTAATTAAACTAAATGCAGTGTATAACTTTCCCAGATCATTTGTTCACACCATCCTCCAATGAGGAGCAATTTCTTTCTTTCCTGGTGTTGCATAGACAGAAAGTATTCCTATCCACCCATTCAGTTGCTTAGAAATATTTTCAGCTGCCTAGCATTTAAACTATGGGCTGACTGGATTGAGATTTACTGTGTATGAGAGAGGCTTGCTAGTCTTGTGGTACTTTGGAGTTCTTCCTTGCTGTAATGGGCATTCTTCTAGTCCTGACTTGAGGGAAAAGGATGATTAAAAATTCTGTTGCATTCATTCATTCATTCATTCATTCATTCATTCATTCATTCATTCATTCACTCACTATTTATATATTTATTTATTTAAACAAACATGTTTGTTTGTTTGTTTGTTTGTTTGTTTGTTTGTTTGTTTGTTTAAACTCAGGATGGGGAACATATCCAACACACCTTCCAATTTTTCCCAGAACAACAATCCTTTGAGGGTCAAAGTCATCCAGCTGGCTTTCCTGGCTAAGATAGAGCCTGAACTCAGTCTCTTGCTTTCTAGCCTTTAACTACTAGACCAAACTGTCTCTCTGTGGCCTCCGTGATATGTGTGCTGACTGCTAATGTCCTTTTAACACAGGAGAATTTCAGTGCAACAGTTGTTTGAGTCCCTGTTTCATTTATCCTTCCATATAGAATCACCAGCCCATGAGAAAAATAGTCATAATTTTCAGTCCTTAATATTTTATGGGTCAGGCTGGAAATGCTAGGTACATAATTGGGACAAAGACTTTAGCTAGTGATCATCAGTATGGAACTTCTTCATGCCAGTCATCTGTCATTCTGATTATTTCTCAACATTGGTTTAGGCTTTTCTGGAAGAGCTCTAAACCTGTGTCCTAAATATCTCAGCTGATAGATTGGTGGAGTAGAGAGAGGGAGCACAATATGTTTTCATCTCACTTTACTCCATGCCTCTCTTCTGCTTCACCAACCTGTCAGCCAGACTATTTTATATATTTATTTATCAGATTTATATAGATGTCCCTCTCATAAATTGACTCTGGGCCAAGTGGCAAGTCTTTAGGGTTTAGTATTACCCCTGTGGTCTAGTATGTTAGCCAAACCCAAATTGATTGTTAACTGATGGTTAAACAACAATTACTCATTCAGCACAAAGCAAGATTCACAAAACACTATCCAGCATCTAGAAGTAGCGTCTAAGTGAGTACTTTAACTATACTGTAGTTAATGCTAAGCAACAATTAGTATAACGGGCAAGCATGGTGAATGAATTATACAAACTGTAATTAAGAACACTTTTACTTTTTGCCATAAGTGATAAGCTTTTTGGTTTAATTGCTGTCTCATCTGGCAATTCATTTGTAAATGTATCTGACAGTTTCTTTCAGCTTAAATACTGAGAACAGAATTCTGGATTTCAAATGTGAAGACTATCTCAGCTCAATCTTTTCAGACCCAATCAAAAGAAAACCTGCAGCAATGTTAGAGAAAAATGCTAGCATTCAGTGGCAATTTTGTTCATGTTTCTTGGAAAAAGTATCTGTATAAACTTAACTAATATCTTTTTTTAAAAAAAATTGTGGTAGAAACAAATAGTCTAGAAGTGCGAGAATCACCAATATTAATGGCTTTTAGGTTAGTTTAGGGAAGTTATTAATTGGGCTTTGATATTCTGTGATTTTTTGTTTAGTCTAGACATTTGGTTGAGTAATCTTTTTAAATTCCATTTAAAAGGTTAAGGAACTTTGGCTTAATCACCAAAATAACAAATTTGTTAAGAGAAATCATTTGGGTCTAAATATATGCCATTACTTTACTTCAGCATGAGAAGTGAAAAGAATGGGTTGAGAGAAAACATAAGATGGCAAATTATCTTTTTGCAATTTCAGATTAGAATTTTGTTGATATTTTACTTTTGTGGCTGCTAAAGACCATTGGGTAGTATTTGCAATTAAATGACATTGTAAGTGTGTTAAAAGATAACAGGAACAGCATTTTAAAATACTTGTGGGAGAATTATGGAGTGTATTGTCTGAATGAATATGGATCGATGGATGGATCAATGAATGGATAAATAGATACATAATCTGCCCACTTCCTCCAATGATACAGCTGCTAAATATATGAGTTACCAATGAATTATAAAGCTGTAAATATAATCCCTGACAATTTCATCTAATTGTTAAGGCACCAGACTAGAAATCAGACTGTAAATTCTAGTCCTGACATAGGCATGAAAACCAGCTGAGGAGAAAAGCACCTTTGAACCTTCTCAGCTTCCCCCCACCCCCCAAAGATGCAAGATAATGAAATATATGATCAAGTTTATTAGCACTCCATAACAATGTTATCTAAAGCATTTCACACTTCTGAAGAGGCTCTGTGAACTACTTGATGGGCCACCTTAGGTCCATACATGTGAGGGTCCCGTATCTTGAGGTGAAAAATAGCTTGGGAGTTACTTATTTTAAGTAGTCCTTGAACATTCCTCCTTCATCTAGACTTACCTCATTATAGCAAGTAGATGGTTGGGTTGGGTGGGAGGTTGCAAAGTAAGTTCTCTGATGAGACAAAAAAGAGGACAAGATTCAGGATTGTAGTATTCTGATTCAGGATTGAAGAATTCAGATAAAGATACTGAACTTCAGTACCATGGAGAGCAATTTACAAGGAACTACCTATTGTAACAGGAGCTTCAGGGAGAAACTTGCAATTTAACAGTTTGCCTATGAGAATCCTTCTGAGAATACCATGACTTCAATATTTTATCAGGCTTTTAAAAGGATATTATCTTCCTTTGTGTTGATTGGCTTCCATAGGGACAGAAATGGGCATAAAAATCAGAAAAAACAGGAATCTGTTTGGGGGAATAGAATGTTGTAAGAGAAGCTTTAGAACTTCTGTAACATTTGTGATAAGTGGGATCCTAATAAATTTTCTATAAGGTAAAACTTACTTAGAAAGTTTCATTTTCTTTCACAATGATTTTTTTTTAAAAAAATGGATGTCTATAAATATACGTGTTAATTGACAATCTTAGTTTAATTTGGAAAGAAAGAAAATAGGCAAAGTCTAAATAAAGTAAAATTACAATTGACTTTTCCAATTCACCATTTAAGTCATTGAAAGTGAGCATTACATGTTGAGAACCTTACTTTTTAATTACTTCTTGCATGATTAAAAAAAAAAAAACAGCTGCAATACCTTTTCCCTGAATATTGGATGCATTGCACTATTTGAGAATTTGCAGGATAGGATTCTTCCTTCATATGTTTTCAGATTTACAAAAAAGAGGAATGCAGAAATTGTGAACTTTAAGTTTCATTTTTCCCAGCCAACAAAAGAAAAGAAATGAATAAAAGAGTTTTAAGGTTATTACATGGTATCATAGAATGTCAATATTAAACAAGGTTTGATAGGGAATGCAATTGTGATGGCTATAAATATGGTAAGATGTACTGTTTGTTGGTATTGTTGACATTAGAGTTGGAATACAAGATTAAAAGTTCTAAAGGCAGATTTAAATGAATATGATAATGTATTCAGGTCCTTCCTTCCTTCCTTCCTTCCTTCCTTCCTTCCTTCCTTCCTTCCTTCCTTCCTTCCTTCCTTCCTTCCCCCTCCAAAATTATATAATCCCAATACATTGGCCAAATTGGGGAAACAGAAAGATCCTAATTGAGAATGTGACTTACGGACAATTACAGATGATATTGCAAGACATATGACTAGATATTCTATAGCTCCCTCTATCTCTTCCCCTGTCATATATTTGTTTTGATTAACAACTGTTAAGAAACCAAATTAATTTGGTTGAGGCCCAAGAAATGCGGATAATTATTTCTCTCATATCATTTCCTATGTCTAAATAATTAGTGGTCTTTGGAAAAAAAATATGTTCAGCATGGAAACCAACAAACTTTGTTCCATGGAACAAACAGTATTTCCTGCAATGATGGTAAGATAATGGTATAAATGAAAAATAATATACTTTTCCTCAGCACTCCAGTTGAATAGCTTGAATAGCCTATATAAAATGTTCAATCGATTTTGTTTCAGATAAACAATTCAGACAAAACAGTGTGTGAAGTCAAAAACGTACAGAACAAAATAAAACACCACTTTAATGCAGCAACTTAGTACCAAAGTGACAAGAAGAAATTCAGCAAATGATGTTTTTCCAGTTTCTGCAAATGAAAAAAAAAAGTTAGACATCAGAGATTCAGTTCAAAATCCCTACTTCTATCTGAACCCTAGATAGCCTTATAATCCGATGCCATTGCCCCCACCCTGTCATCCATAATTAGGATAAGCCAGGGGAAAAAAGAAACACCAGAACATAAAACTCATTAAAAAAATTAACTTAAAACTATATTCCTGTGGTGGTTCAGGCCATAGGTTAATCTTGTTCAACATTCTATTGTATATGATACAAATAGAACAGAATAGAATAACAGAGTTGGAAGGGATTTTGGAGGTCTTCTAGTCCAACCCCCTGCCCAGGCAGGAAACCCTACACCACTTCAGACAAATGGTTATCCAACATCTTAAAAATTTCCAGTGTTGGAGCATTCACAACTTCTGCAGGCAAGTTGTTCCACTGATTAATTGTTCTGTCAGGAAATTTCTACTTAGTTCTAAATTGCTTCTCTCCTTGATTAATTTCCACCCATTGCTTCTTGTTCTACCCTCAGGTGTTTTGGAAAATAGTTTGACTCCGTCTTCTTTGTGGCAACCCCTGAGATATTGGAACACTGCTATCATGTTTCCCTAGTCCTTCTTTTCATTAAACTAGACATCCACAGTTCCTGCAACCGTTCTTCATATGTTTTAGCCTCCAGTCCCCTAATCATCTTTGTTGCTCTTCTCTGCACTTTCTAGAGTCTCAACATCTAGATTAGTTGAATGTCATGGTGGTTCTGGGAAATCCCAGATCTAGGTTGGAGAATAATACTCCCATTTTCCAGCAATTAAGGTCAACATATGAGGTTGGTGCTTCCAATTCAGAAATAATAAACAGCCACCATCAGTATTAGTGACTATGACAGCTTGATTCTATCCAGACTCCTTTTAAAACTCTCCAAATTGGCTATGGTGATTACAACTGGTAGAAAATGCACTAAAGCATAAATTAAAGCACAGAAACTAATGTCATTGCTAGAATTATGCCAGCTGGGGGTAATGAGGCTTATAGTCTAACTCATCTGGAGGACATCGGGTTGGAAAAAACTGCAGTGTACTCTACTCGTGTGAGAAGCTAGGTCTTTGGCTCTCCTCGCCCTGTGTCCTTCCAGCACAAAGCACTTTTCTTGCTGCTTTCAGCTCTGTCTCCTGCCTCAATAAGGCGGTAGCTCTTCCTCTGGGTTTTGGCAACAATAAAATGGTAATTTTAGAGAGTCCATTGGGGAGAAAAAATGGGTGCGTGGATCTGGCATGGATCCAAACTGCCCTTTGAGATTCTAGTTAGTAGATCATGTTGTAGTTCTGTGCACTCAGTGAAAGAGTTGATCGCTCCCTCTGCCTATGGAAGCAGAGCTCCTGTCACCGTTTTAAACTATTGTAAAAATCGGGATTTTGATTGTAATGTTTGTTGTTTGGGATGGGGTGGGAAGGATGATGCTTCCTTCTCACAAACTCTGATAGAGAGAAAGGAATAGAATTCAAGACACGTTTAACAGCTGGAAAACTCAATCCATTTCCTTCCCTATAATTCCACTCTCCCCATTTACGCCAAGGAGTAATTTTCGCCCTCAGCACCAACTCCAGACAGTGCTGATAATCTGAAGGTTAAAGTGACCAATGCATTAGAAATTCAGATGAGCTCCAAAATATCAAACGCTCCTTTCTATTGTTATTCTAAAAGAGATTTTAAAAAATCCCAAAACCTTTGTACTGTAACTTGTGTCCTGAGCCAGCCAAGGAGCAAAATCTCCACCGATCTGTAACGGTTGTAGTTGACAACAGTAATTTGTAATAATCATCGTTCGGGAAGCTAAACGTGACGAACGGCTTAAGTTACTTTCCTTGCCACTTTCCCTATATTTAAGTTTTACGATTTAAAGCGACGCCGCTAATCAGAATGGAGAGAGAGAGAGAAAGACCGTAAGTACTGTAGAAGCTGTATATGAATGGAGGGGGTGGGACTGCAGGTTCCAACTTCAGCCCCTCCTTTCTCGGGAACCAGCCAGTCCCTCTGCAGGGTGTTTGGGCTATTCTGATTCGTTCTCTGGAGTGATCCAATTTGCATCCGGCTCGCCCATTTGTGAATTTGGTTCCCGAAATCCTCGCTTCACTTCACCTGGGCTTCCTAGCTGCCTTCACTTTAATTGAGCAACCCTGAGCATCCTGCTTCCACTTTTTTAAAAAAGAAAAAGAGAAGAAGAAGAGGAGAAAAAGGGCAGGAAAAAAGAAAAGAGGACAACGGCTCGACTTTGATTTCTCTTGTGTGGATGCTGGACTTTCCTCTCTCTCTTTCTCTCTCTCCTTTTTTTTTTTTTAACCTTTGCTCCTTCAGTTTGCTCCGTTTGAGTTTCACGGGAAGATCTGGCAGGTACTTTTTTTCCCAGCTGCGAGACCTCCTCCTCCTCCTCCGCTTGCCGCCCCGCATTCGAGGATAAGGCGGTTCACTTTGTCGAGTGCCTGTCCGTTGCTGTGTGCGTGTGGGCTCCCCGGCGCGTGTCGGTGTGAAAGAGGAGATTAAAAGCATCCCCGCAGTGCCACCTTTGTCCGTGGAGAAGCAACCAAGCCAGCAACTGGAATTGGGATAAGCCGGTGGAGGCGAAATCAAAATCTTTCTAAGGTCTCTGGCTGCATTCCCCTCCCCCCCACACACCTCCAACCAATTTTCTCTCCCTCCCTCCCTCCCTTTCCTTTCTCCAGTTAAAAGTGAGGCGACGGGTAGGGGGAAATCCCTGTGGATCGTGTGAACCTGGAGAGAGAACGCGACAGATGAGAAAATTGGATCCTTCCCTTGCTTAGTATGCGTGGCTCCGCTGGTCCTTCTTAGAAGCTTGCTACGTCTGAAAGGAACCTTACCCCCCCCCCAAAAAAAAATAATACCCCTCCCCCCAAAAAAACCCCTCCCAAGCTACCCAAACCAGCTCTTGGGATCTAGCAGCGGTTGACTTCGATTGCTCGGCTGTTTAACCCATTCCTCGCCCGGTCCATTGTGGCGCGCAACTCCCACTTTGGAAGCGACTCTTCCCTTTTTTCCCCGCCACCCCGCAGCCGAGTAGGATGGGGACTTCGGCATCATGAACCTGACCCTCTTTGCCCGGCTGGAATTTGAACTGCCCGGCCCGTAGGTGCCTCTTTCTTCTTCTTTTTCTTCTTCTTCTTCTTTCCGGCTTTGGCTCAGTGCGCTTGACCATGCGGTGCACTGCTTTGAGAACAGCACCAGGACGCTGTCCCGCGTGGACCCTGTGGATGGGCTCCCTCGTCTGGGGATGTATCGTAAGCTCGGCGCGGAGTTCTTCCGGCGCGGATTTGCCGGCTTCTTCGTCCGCCTCTTCGCAGCTTCAGCAAGAGCATCATTTCCATGGCAGCAAGCACCACTCCGTGCCTATTTCGATCTACCGGTCTCCGGTTTCTTTGCGGGGAGGACACGGTGGGTGCCGCTCACGCTTCCTTTTTCGCGGACCGGCCCGGGGTGGTTTTGCTGGCGCGGGGGGGGGAAGGGTCCTTGGGGGCTCGGGGAGCGGGGAGAAGCCGAACAGGTGCCCCGGGGAGAAAGAGGGATCGAATCGGAGCCGCGGAGGAAAGGAAGAAACTTTCCCCCGTCTCTTTAAAAGCAGCCCTTAAAGCGGAGGCCCTGCTCGCACCCGGCCAGCGGGGATATTCGCAAAGCCTTGCTTTCCAGCAGTTGGGAGTGCCAGGGAGAGAGCTGCCAGCCACCAGAGGATTTGGTGTGGGGGGGGGGGTTCTCCTGGGCTGTGTACTCTGCTCCTGGCCCTGGCAGGTGGCCGGGGATAGATCTCGGCTCCTGTCCCTCCTCCGCCTGCTCGCACCTCTCAGTGGCCGCGGCTTCCTTTGGCCTAGAACTGACCGAAGGAGCGTCCGCGTCGCAGGATGCTTTCGTCCCCGGCTGTGGTTTTCTTACTCTTCGCTACGCTGGGTGAAGGCGGGAAGGGCAGACGGGGAAATGGGGGGGGGGAGAGAAAAGGCGCTGTGCTGTGGCGGTGCCAGATTTTGGGCACCGGAGTGATTGGGAGATAGTCGCCCCCACATTCAAAGCCTATTTTGCTGCCCTCCCAAGATCAGAGTTTCTCTTCCAGACTTCCTCGGGCTTTTCTTCTCTCGACACGAGGAAAAAAAAATCGTATTTAATAATCCAGCGGAGTTAATGCCTCCCGGTAGGTTATGGAGAGGGCAAAAAACAAGCAAACAACCCCCCCCCCCAAAAAAAAACCCTCATTTACGAAAGAACCGCGTGTGGCTGGGTGGGGAGAGATGGGTGAGGGGGTTAGCATTCCCATAATCACAACGCCTGGTTTGCTTCATCAGGGTGCATTACATAAACTCCCATTGGCTAAGTTTGTACCACATGTTAAAAACCATAAGTCATGGTTTACAAACCACAATGGATATGCTCCATGCAACCTGCTAAACTATAAATAAATCAAATTTTGCCTTAAAGTGTTTTTTGAAGCCAAGCTAAGCAGGGAGAAGCCAATGCAAATCTGAATTTGAATGTAGGAATGCAAGGAATGGTCTGAAAGGGAAGACATCAAGAAAGCTGGTTATAGTTTTTAACTTTGCTGACGGGGATTTATTCTGCCCTGCCCTGCCCAGGACTGGCATGACAAACCATTCCATAGAATGAAGAGTTTGTTTAGAGGGAGAGAGGCACCGACTGACTAAAGCCTACCTAAAAGACATAGAAGGGCCAGGTATATGGATTGGAAACTGTAGAAGTGATCCAAAAAATCCATTGGAAATAATTAGGGAGATGAGAAAACCTATTTACGTGACTAGGCTCACTGAGATCAATAAAAGTACAAATAGGGAACAAATAAATTGAGGATATTGAGGAAGAATGAAATGGGTCACAGCATTTGGAAATCTTTCTAGTTTTCTTTTATTAGCATTTTAAAACTTAATTCTGATTTTTACTATTGATTAACACATAGTTGGTCTGAGGCAGAGAAATGACTTAAATTACTCTTACAGTATTGATTTTTAAATGTTATTTTAAATATACCCTTTAATAATAACTTAATATATTCATTCTTAATCTTGGCACTAGAAATAAGGCTAATAGAAATAGAAGGATGATGTGGAATTGGAGTACCAGTTCTTTGGAGAAGAATGCCAGCCATGCATGATAGGCAGAGATTTTGAGATTGAACGTTAGTCCCAGGATGTAAAATGCCTGCAACAATACTCCTAAGGACTGGAATGATACACTTGGAAGTCCAGCCTCTGGATATTTAGTCTCTTGAAAGGGATGCCACCAAAATCTCAGGGTTTTTAATCCAGGGAAATCATTCCATTTATAGTCATTCTACACTCTACATGTTATATTAAATAATATAAAATCATCAATCAAATCAATTTTGTTGTAAATGGTTTTTTCACTTTTAAATTGTTATAAAGTTCTACATTTTATATTTCTAGACTGAAATGCAGCTAAAATACCTTTTTATATAGGTAGATATCAATCAATAGTTTTGTGTGTTAAACTTCCAATGTGTTCCCTTAATTAAATTTGAACCTGAATATTCAGCATCAAACATTTGCATAGTGCATCCTTACCCAACCTGTTGTCCTCTAGATATGTTGGACCAGAGTTTCCAACCTTTGGGCCAGCATCATTTAGTAGTGTTGGCTGGGAATAAGGGAAATTCTTGTTTAACACATATAGGGGATAGCATGTAAAGAAGGCACTCTGATTTAATATACTTAAGTTATAGTGTTCATAAAGTCCCTATAAGTCATACTTTTTTATACAGCCTTGGAAGACAAGTGCTTTACAAGCTACCTTATTTCTCATTTCCATATGGGGCACTTGCAAATGAATCTTCTGCATATTTTACCTGCTTTATTTAGGAGTTGGTTGAGGTCCAGGGAACTTGCTGTCATTTAAATAAGATTTTTGTATTATTCTAAGTTTAATATTGGAAATATATTTGAATTTGTTTCTTCCACTCCCACTTGCAAGGATTTTTTTTTATTAATCCACATAAATGATGACTATTATCCATCCTTTCTCTGTTTTATTTGATGTATTATATTGAAGGTCAATAAAACTTTAGTGGAAGCAATTACTACAGATTCCTAGGTGTATCATGGTAGCTTCTTCTTGGGAAATAGAATTAAAACTGTAGGAATAGTGTCTGTATCTGTACTAAGGAGAGAGAAAATAGCTGATCTGAAAATAAAGGATAAAATGAGAGGAAAATATATCAAGGGAGAAGTAGGACAGCCTCCTCCTCCTCCTCCTCCTCCTCCTCCTCCTCCTCCTCCTCCTCCTCCTCCTCCTCCTCCTCCTCCTCCCTTTCCCCCCTACATCCGAAATCCAATGGGTTGTGAAGCTGGAAAGGAAAATCAACTGGTACTAGAAGCTACATAAGTAGCTTAGTTTCATTGCTATTTCCTGAACAGAAGAGGCAAAGGAAGGGAAGGGAAGGAAGGAAAAGCACTGTCTCAAACCTGGAACATTAGCAACAACTCCTGTTAGAGGCAAATTCTATTCTTCCTTCATAAAGGTTATACTCCTTTCCTAATTGCTGCTAATGTTTAGCGACCTCTAGAAGTATTCTCCCTTCAATCCAATGGAGAGGTATTCACAGGTTGAAAACAAATAGAGGAGATAGAATGCATTGCAGGAAAGCTAAGAAGAAATGAATGATAAGGTGACTCTCCAACTAAGCCAGTTTAGGATTGTTTAGGATGGTTCTTTTTTTTTTTTAACCATTTATCACATATGTGAACAAAAGATATTCCTTCAAGTAACCACAGCAACTCCTAAAATTCAGAACAGCTATGGGAGTTGTAGCCCTATCATACCTACAAAGTACTAAGTTGAAGAATATTGAACTACAGGATAGGAGGAGTCAAAGTCTTTATTTATCAATAAAGGTCATGGTGGAGTTAGTTAAACACAGCTTCTGTCAGCATGTAGAGATGCATGTTTCTTCATCTGGTTGTTTGTTAGAAAGCTATAATCAATATAATCAAATCATAACCACAACTTCACCCTCATTCTCAGCCCATATTTTTAGCCTTCAAAAAAAATGTTGATTCAGTCCATTTTTATAGATATGTTGGTATACAATATACAAGATGCACATCCCAACCCAGGATGTTGGACATCCTAGTACTACATGTTTAGGAATCACAAATAGTATAACTTTTCCACTAAAATAAAAAAAAAGTTTGGGATAATTGGGATTTCAATGGTTGTAGGGAAGGCAAATTATTATGTCCTTACTGTGATAAAACACACTCTGTTCCAAAATCTGATTTTGTAAGGTCTGCTTTGTATCTCTCTGTTTAACCTTCCTACATCACTTTTCCATTTTTCTCCTTTAATCTTGCAAACTCTTTCCTTTCTGATGTTAAATTCCTTGTATTTAAATGGAATTGGATAGTAATTAACTTTCTCTGGTTTAGGCTCATTACCTGGAAGTATTCCAAAATGAGTTTAATGGAGGAGTGAATCAGGACTTCCTCTGAACCCATGGGAGGCTGGAGAAGAACAGTTGAGCAAAACTTTTGCCAGAAACAGAGACATCTGAGACTAGGAATTGTTACATTCAGATCTCATCATCTTAGTCTTACCAATCGAGACATCTAAGCTTGCACAGAGTAGATATACTGAATGATTGAGTCTAATCTCTGGCAGGAGCAGCACTGTTCAAGCTGATTAATTCAGGTTACTAAATACAGTTTGTGAAAATCCAGAAAACTACTGGATGGTAGGAGAGTTAGTTTCTGCTACATTTTTGCGACCATCTAGACTAGAGGGTCTCTAGAATTTTGTACCCTGGATATAGCAGTCCAGTATTAATCAAGTACATTTCAGGAAGAAAGAAAGAAAAAAAAAACATTGAACCTGGCAGATTTAAGTAAATTTGCTGTTCACTTCTTCTTGCTGGCAACCTGACAGCATTTGCTGTGTAGGGAAGGAAAACAAAATGTGAGTTCTGACAATTCTTTTCCCTTCCTGTTGCCACTTCTTAAAAAAGCAATTGCCTTCAGTTCTTCTTGGACACTTGATTGTGATTTTTGGGAAGAAAAGTAGGACCTCCATCAGTGAATTCAAATCCTTTGACTAGTTTGAGATTTTGCTCATCTCTACAGTACATGTAGATAACTTGGATTGCAGCTCTCTTTGGAAACATCAGAAAAAAGGGGGACTACAAAGACATCTGGTGTCTTATCAAAACACATGCTTAATTTATACCAGTGTTTCCTTCTATGTTGTACGATAGAGATGCTCAAAACTTGGATGAGTGACAGCTTTGCTGACTCACATTTCAAGAAAGTAGAGTGAAGAGCAGGCTGTCTGTGTTTATACACAGTATAATTTCTTCTTTACAGAAAGAAACATTAAAAAAAAAAAATAAGCCAGTCATGCCATCTTCACAAGGCTAATAGCAAAACTATGAAGTCGTTGTAGAGCAGAGAAACCCATTAAAATAATATTATTTAAAGGTTAAGAGCACCTACTGCCTTGAGTGGCTACATCTATTAGGGTTAAGGTTAGGCAGATGATCTGATTTTATTCCAAAAAAAAAAAAAAGGCCTTGGCATGCACAGGACTGCAAATGTAGCATCTGTTTGCTGCTCTTTAAAGCACCTCTCTACCACCTGTTTTAGCCACAGCTATTTTAATGAGCTGCAATATTTGCAGTCCCACAGGCCTCAAAATATCATTTTGAAATTATATCTGAAGTACTGCAAAGTTCTAATATGACTTCACAGAATATATTTGCTAACTCTTAAACTTTCCTACTCTGTCCCTTTGTGGTATTTAACCATGGGCTAAGAGAATAACCATACTCCCGATTTATAGCATCAGTCAGATATATCCCTAACATGGCCAAATGTTCATGTTGTCATTGTGATGATATTATAAAGCGTGGACATAGGTAATCTTAAGAATAAAAACTGAAATACCTGGCTAATTATAATGACAAAAATCAAACAACAAATACAGTACATTTCCTTCTAGTATTGTTGCTAAACCCTATCTCAGCCTGAAATGATCTAAGTCTGGGAAATTCTGTTAATCTTCCATCTTTATTATAGAAAGTGAGTTTCCCTATGAGTGGTACTTTTCATATAGTCTTGAAAGCAAATATAGACTGAACAAGTCAGAGTCGGGGTGATCTTCAGTTCTTGTTCTCATAAGGTCAGTTGGTCTAGGGTATGCTTTCCTCATTTTGAAACAATTATTCATGAAACTTGTATGTTGCCGATTCTCAATGTCACAACAATGAAACACACACACACACACACACACACCTGTTCATATATATTGCCTTTGAGTCAGAATTTATTCCTGGCAACTCCCTGGACAAGTGGTTTTCTTGGAAGTGGTTTGACATTGTCTTCTTCCCAGGGCTAAGAGAACATGACTGGCTCAAGGTCACTCAGTAGGCTTTGTTGCCTAGAATGGGACCAAAACCTATGCTTTCCTGGTTTCTAGCCTGGTGCCTTAACCATTACACCGAACTGGTCCCCATATTTCATATATTGTTAGGGGATATGCAGTATGTGCAAATATTTGGGTTTGTTTGCTACACAGATGTAACTCAGCTAACTTTACAAACACAAATTTCACGTTGGGCTTATTCTTTTATTAGTCCAGGAGAAAGATCATAAAATAGTAAGGTAGATGACAAACAAAGGAAAGAAAGAGGTGGCAGAAAGGGGGGAAAATACAATTGCTATTGAAACTATGGAGTCTGTATTCATAACGCTGTTAAAATACAATGTGGGAGGCAGTTGCTAAAAACAGTCATTACTGTCAGGTTGCTCCAGAGACTGTGTGATTTAGCATGTACAGCTGATGTTCATGAGCTGTACTGAATGGGATAAATTGGTAAAGTAGGACAATACTGTCACTGATAAGTATAAATGGTACACCTGCCAAAGCACTTTCATATTGTTATAGGATGCAGCACAGGAAGTGGTTTCTTAGCCTGATTTTTTTTTTTTTAAATCAATAGTTCTGAGGTGACAATCACCACTTTAATTTGTGGCCAGGCAATTTAGAGGAAGTGGCCCAGGGTGCACCAGAACTGGTTGGGGAAATAATCTCCAAATAGTAAATGTGTGTTAGAATTGTAGATAAAAATGTGTAGTAGAATACTTGCATTTCAAGAAGCATGAATTTAGAGGGCAAATTATCATTAGAGTATATGAGGTAGACTTGAAATATTAAAACACAGTGGTAAAGTACAACAAAGGTGAATTTTCTAGTACTTTTCACTATTTAATCTCCTGATTAGTGGATTAAATAGAATATGTGAACAGAGTGTCCTGTCCAATGCTTTTGTCAAAATAATTTTTAAAAAGCCCTATGTTGTAAGCTCTGACCCTTCTGTAAATGTGTGTATGTGTACACAAAAAGGATAGAATTCACACTGCAAAAGCATGAAGTTAGTTTGACCTCATTTGATACTCTCCTCCCATAGCTGATGTCTTTGTATGTGAGAACCAGCACTTCTGGCACAAATAGAATTTAAGATGGTGCATACATTTTTGGCTTTGCCATCCATACTGTAGCACAATATCTCAGTGGGCATGAACTTTGTCCATGTTACTCAAACCCTATAAAGATATAAACAAACTAACCTTTACAGGGGAGAAACCATCCATCCGATCACGTGTTTTGATTTTCTTCACTTTATATCTTCTAAAGCTGTTTCCTACATTGTATGCATGTTAAGACAAGAACATTTCATTAAAATCTCAGAAACTTCCTTTTTAACATATGTTAGGAATAAGCAAATGAAAAACAATATTTTCATCATCAAGAGTTTCAGAAGTGGATATTTTACAGATTTCTCTATTGTAATTTAAACTTGCTTGTTAGTTTTGATGTGTATGTATGCAGTGTCTATATGTATGTGGAGATTTTGATGTATATGTGTATGTAGGTATATGAGAACTTACGTTCAAAAGATGGCATGATAAATCCTGCCCCCTGAAAAACAGACTTATACACATCCATCATTGCACATTTCTACTTTTTAATGTTAGTTTTTATACTTCATAATTGTCAGAAAGATTTGTATTGTATGTGCACTTGAGTGATATCCCTGGTTTAATAACATGGATCTCAAAAACTTACACTGCTTTTACTTAACAGAAAAAAGCAAGACAAACAAATCCTTTCCTTTTTTACTCTCCTTTGTTTTGTTGAAACAAACAAACAAACAAACAAAAAAAATTGTGGTTGTACTGACACAATATTTTTTTTTTCCCTTCCGTATTTTATTTTTGTACCTGGCCTGACAAATTCTGAGTAAAATGTTGCATTTGACGTTTCTGATGTAGGAGCTGGCCTTGTACTGGGCTTGCCAGAAGTGTCAGTGTTAATCCAAAAATCACCTTGCTTCCCTGCAGTTTTAACAGCAACCTGTGCCTGTTGAAACAGGGCTGGAGAATTTTACCAACCAGCGTGTTCTGTGTAGAGAGATTTCCTGAATTATGTTTACATTTCTGCAAGGGAGCGAAGCTTAAGACTAAAGCCCAAAAAGTGACAGGGAAAGAAGAAAAAAAAAAAAGCTTTAATTATGCTTGGTCTATAAGGCGCAGCTAGCATTAGAGGGAACAGAGAAATCAGCATTTGTTATTCTATGTGCATGTTTATGTGCATAACGTGTGAGAATGTGTGCATAATATGTGGTAGATCCATTAAGCATAGAGATATAGCAGTCTTTTCCGCATCTCAAATAGTTTCTAGCCCTGCTTAGCTCCCTGCTAAGTCTGTTTCTCATTTAAAGCTGGTCCCAATGGCTAGCCAGCCCTTCTCTGTGTATCTTCATTGCTAGGGCTAAGCTGTTGAATAATGCATACCTTTGGTTAGCGGATAAACATAAGCCTTTGCTTATGATGAATTAATTAAGTAGGTTTCTTCTTTGCTCCTTTTCAGAGAACAAGGTGCCTGCAGAACACTTGTTTGATACAGCAGGTGGTTAATCAAAGCCCATAACAATGGTTAATGTGTGCGTTGAAACAATATGGATAGTTGGGGAGGAAGAAGCATTATTGTTGAGGCACCTTCAAAGCTAACCTGAAAATGAAAAAGTAAACACATGGTTGCTGCATCTTGTGGTTGGGTAAACCATAAGCAACAGTTTTACATAGTTCTATTATTTCTACCATATCTGAAATGCAAAAATCCAGAGAACCATTAGGTGGGAGCAAAGACTATGTAGCTTTTGTTGATCTCTGGGGTTTTTGCAAACCAGATTCATGTATTTATTTATACAATTTATAGGGCCTCTGCCTCATAGTAATGACTCTGGATGATGATTTGAGGCTCTACTTTAGGGAGAAAATGTTTTACAATAAATCCATGAACACATGGGCATAATAGTATATCTCTGTACTTGTGAGTGTACGTGAGTATTGAATAGAGCAGTGCAGGATTCAAAAATGAGTTTGAGAAGTGCTTTAAATCTCAGAATGAGTTCCATCTTCCTGCTATTCATTAAAGTAGCTTGGTTTTTTAGAAACCTTTTTCAGAAGCCCCCAAAAAAGTGGGACTTTTTTTTTAATAAACAGCAAATTAAAAAAAAAAAAACATACAAAGATGGAATAACATTGCTTTCATCATCAAGGTGGATCTAGCAACAACAGTACTTGGGTGCAATGCAATCTATAAGCAAATACTATCAATTAGACTTTATAGACAATCCTTTCATATGACAATTATTCAAGTTTATATTCCAACATTGAAGTACTGAAATTGATGAGTTTTACAGTTTGGCTCCATTTGAAATCAAGGCAATTCTTGCGGTTGAATACTGGAAGGCCAAAACTGAAAACATCAAGGTGGAAAATTAGATTGGACTATATGGCATAGAAAACTGAAATGAAATAAAATGGTGTATCAATTACTGCCAATCCAATAATTCTTTCATTGCTAGCATAGTCTTCAAACAATCAAAGTTACACCTAAATATCTGGACATAACCAGATAAAATACACAGAAGTCAAATTACAGGTAGCCCTCATTTAGCAATGACAATTAGGATTGACAACTAAGTGAAGCAGTTGCTAAATGAAACCATGACTATGCTTACAGTGATATTTTAGCTTTTTTTTATTTTACAAACCTGAGAAGGTAATAAATGCAAGTATTGTACTCTTATAACTGTGAAAGGTTACTAAATGAGCTAAACAATAAATAAGGGCTACCTGTAACTATATTATTGGTACAAGGTGAAAGATCACAAATTATTATTTTTTAAAAAATGTGAATAATTGTGGAACAGATCGTGAACTGCACATATTCAAGTTCCAAGTCAAAGTAAAAAGAAGAAAACCAATCAGTTTTTATATGTCCCATCCAGCTCCTGCCTACTTAGCAATTCGAAAGCATGCAAATACAAGTAGATAAATACAGTAGGTACCACTTTAGTGGGAAGGTAATGTATTTCATATGCCTTGGTGTTATAATCATGCCATATAACCACAGAAGTGTTTTAGGACAATGCTGGCTCCCTCGGCTAAGAAATGGAGATGAACACCAACCACTAGAATCAGACATGACTGGACAGAGGAAACCTTTACCTTTACCTTTTATATAATTGTGAGCTTATACCCTTTTTATTCCTTTTTATTCCACCAGGCGGGCCTGGCCTAATCTTTTCCCTCTTTTCTTTTTAATATGCCAATTTTAATCTGTTTTTAAATGATTGGGGTGTTTTAATTTGTCTGGGCCAAATTGTTTAATTTGATCTTATCCTGTTTTAAATTTTGTATTTATGTATTTTACTGTTTGGTTGTTCACCGCCCTGAGTCCTTCGGGAGTAGGGCGGTATACAAATCAAATAAAGAGAAAGAGAAAGATACCCACCATTTTCAAGACGAACATCAATAATAGTTCTGAAGTTCTGAACCTTAGTGTGATGACATGAATATGAAACCAGACACAGAAAAACAAGGAAAATCTTCCAAAAACTCCAGAAGGAGGAGTAGATTCAAACCTAAAACTGGTATGCTAAAGGATGCCATAGACAGATAATTGCTGATTCAAAGAAGATGGAATAAAGATGGAAGGAATATACTGAAATTATATATATAGTACAGATGTCAACATCTAAAATACCTTATCAGATATTCCCAATTTACAAGAACCTCTAGTACTAGAAATTGAAGTTAGATCACCACTCTGGTCATAAGCAAGTCAAGAAGGCTAGAAGAATTGATGAAATATCTGTAGAAATACGATAAAAAACAAAAGAACGTTAAAGGTTTTACACCAAACTCTGCCAACAAGTCTGAAGAACAAAGATTTGAAAAGTGTCCAACAGATGGGGAAAAACCAGACTGCATACCATTGCTAAAGAGATTTAACAGTGTGTGTAAACTTTCATATAATATACTTAAATTCAGATGTTGGCAAAATAATGGTTAGGGTCACCAAATGCAGATTAAAGCCATGTATGGAAAGGGATATGTCAGATGTTCAAATATGCTTTAGAACAAGCTGAGGAATAAAAAGACTATTATTGATTATAGAAAGACTTCAACTATGTCAAAGTGTGGAAGGTGGGAAGATGAGAATCACAGAACATCTCATTGTCCTCAGAAAAAATCTATACACAGGTCATGAAGTCACACAATGGAACAGACTGGCTGCAGGTTGGCAAAGAAGGTAAGGAAAAGATACATATTGAGGGAAGCTGATTGACAGAAGACAAGCATGGTTTTAAAATTGAAAAAGGAAATTGTGTTATGCTGATTCTACTGCTCTGACAGCTGAAAATGCAGTGGATCTGCAAGCTTTGGTAATGAAAATCAAAGAGTCCAGTGACAAAAATGGGATTAAAATTAAATTTAAAAAGACCAAGTGAATGACAACATGTACAGCAAGTCAGCAATCAGTTTTTGGAACTGACAGTGAAGATATTGAAGTGGTGGATAATTTCTGCCTTGTCTATGGCACTCTAGCCTATGGCCACTAGTCTATGGCACATTATTTGCTGCTAATTACCATAATTTACTATTGATAGTTAATCCTATAAGGCAGAAGTCCCAATAAAAGAGAATATTTGTAGTTCAAGGTTGAAATGAGGGATCCTTGGTGTTCTCTAAAGCTTGGTTGATTCCTTGCAGATGTTTCATTACCCAAACTTGGTAACATCAGCAGTGTTGGCTAGCATTGATGGTGTTACCTAGTTTGGCTAATGAAACCTCAGCAAGAAAACAACCAAGTTTAGAGAACACCAAGGATCCCTCATTTCAATCTTGAACTACAAATATTCTCCTTTACTGGGACTTCTGTCTTAGAGGATTAACTATCAATAGTAAATTAATTAGCAGTCAAATAACGTGCCATAGACTAGTGTATGGTAAAAACTATTGAAAATATTCAAATGTCATGACATATCTATACCTACAAAGATCAGAATTGTGCAACGATTAAACGATTAACTGTAGGTGAAAATTCAACTTTGAAGAAGCAGGACGGAAACAAAGATTGAGAAAGACCATCCTGGAGAAAATCAAAATGTGCGGTGCATAAGAATCAACATCAATTGATGGTGCATCAAATGACCATCAAACTATATAGAAACATTTATAATAACCTGGATTTATTAAATTTCATTTCATCCAGCTTGACGTCCTCCCATTTCCACAAAACCCAAGTTATACTATCAAGTACAAATACTTGAAATGTACAAATGTCAAGATATGAATGAGAGAATCTTCAGGAACAGTCATCCTGATTTTGAACAGGAGAGGCAAATCATATTGTCCTCAGAGGTGATAGAAGGCATTAATAATTAGAACTGTCACTGATCTCTGTCATTGTCCCATTAGAAACACTGACCAATTGAACATGATTCCTCAGGTCTTGTTTTCTTTATTGGCAAAATAGAGACAAGATTATAGACCTCCTTTTTACCGAGCCTTCCCATTCACTTGCAAAATTTGAGAGTCTTCCCTGAAAGGCAATTAAATGTGTCACATCGTACTTTTCCTATGGGGTAAGTGTGTGTGTTAAAGGCAGCTTTAAGCAAATGATCTGAAGAGTCTTCAAGACTTTGATCTCTGAACCCAAAGCTTGGCAGAATTTTCTTGATTTTCATTGTGAGGTGTGAGGTAGGGGTGTGTGTGTGTTAGCGATAATTGCCATGTTGTTCTGAAAAGCATTTCTGAAGGAGCACTTGCTGAGTACCAGGAGTGGCTGAATTTATAATTTACTATGGTCTCTTACCAATCTATTCATTTAAACTATTGATTCCCCCTTTGTGCTACAGTGTATTTATTTGTTTAAAATATGGCTTTTATACATTAAAACATAATAGCACATACCTGGGGGTGACTTCTCCCCAACGATGAATTTAATAGAATTTCTGGAACTATACTCAACATTTGAGTATATTGCTATGCTTTAAGTGTAAATTATGATGGGGTTTTTTTTGGTCTTTTTACTGAAAAAGTACTGGAAAGCATCTGCCTGTTCTTGTAATATGCAGATGATATATTTTATATCTGGGGTGGAGAATATGTATTAAGGCCGTTCTTTTGCATTTAAACGGAAATAGGGTGAGATTTACAATAAAAGCTGTGGTTTATGAATAACAGACTGATCAAGGACAGGGTTGAAGTAAATCAGTTTTAAGGGTATGCTTCAGCATCTGTTCCTTCCCTGTCACACCATTTTGTCTCTTTACTTCCCAGCTGTTGAGGAAAGGGCAGCTAAGTTGACAGGCTCCTCATTGCTAGAATTTGATGGGATGGGGTTTGAATAAATCAGATCATTCTGGAAGATTGGGGAAACGAAGGGAAATAGTTTGTCTATTCCTTTTTCATACTGCAAACCTGTGAGGCAGCAGATTTCTTCCTTTTTATATCTTGATTCTCAACAGGTCATGAATGGATTTTTTTGGTCCATCTCGCAGAAGAGGCTCAGCCAAAGCACTTTATGGCTGATTTTGCGAGGACCATCAAGATGGCTCTATTCTACGAGTTATACTTTAGTCCTCATGTGTCATTTAGAAAGATGATTTTTCAGAGCAGCTGTTTTTCCACTTTTACTGTAACAATGTAATAGTGTTCAGTCCACACTCAGTTGTTGGGTAGTATTATATTAAATGTAACAACTCTTCTATCTGTCCTCCCAGGAGAAAGAAGCCCTCAATCAATTTGCTTTTGCAATAGCCTTTGGCTTTGAATACCTGCACACTTTTTATTAGTTCATTCATCTGAATGTGATTCCTTTGCTTTTATGTCATCTAAGGCAGTTCATTGTTGACAAAGGAGAAGTGGGAGAAATTAATTTTCCTTGTGAGTTGTATTTGCCACTTCTGGGAAAAAGAGAGGGATGAAAGAGGTAGAGAAGAGTATTATTAATTTTCTATCTCACTTTTATTTATTTATTGTAAGACATGCTTGGGTGAGAATTGGAGAAGATAATTTATTTAATAAAAATTATTTTACCCATTTATTTATTTTTTTGCAAATTCCTATTTGGCAGCTGTTTTCATTTGTAAGTAAGGAAATGCCATTTATTTTAGGTGCTGGATTAGGAAAAGAAACCAAACCCCATATTCCTTGACTAATATTGGTGGTGCTCAGGTTATGTTTTTATTTCTTTTAAAACTCACTCTAAAATTTTGAATAGCTGCCAAACCGGGCAGTCATTAACGGACAACTCCATGTATGTACCGGTTTATTAAAATGTAACCAAATGTAAAATGTAAGTTTATATATCTAAGGAGTACAGGACTGATATCAAGACTAAGAAAAAAAGATTCCAATAGCACAATGCCCAGTACAATTTCACCTCCAATTGAAAGTACAATAGCCTTGCCAAATGAATAAAATTAACAGTACGGTCATGATAAAGTCAGTGCTCTCAGCCTCTTTTGATTGACGGAAACTAGATGAGCATCACTTTTTGTGTTAAACTTAAAATCTCAGTATTCAAAATGAGGTGAGTGTTTAGAAGCTGTGTGGAAGCTGCTGCCAGGCCTGGTCTCAATTAGCCAAATATTATAAGAAGCAATCAAAGAACTTAATTTGCAGCAAAGGCTGTAGTTCTCTTCAACATTTGCCCCAATGCACAAGGACTTGAAAGCGGATAGTCTATGCAGCTGAGCAGGAAACCCTGCCCCCTAACAGGAGCATGGGTCTCCATAGAGCTCTCTCGCAGAGCCTCTGGGTAAAAATGTGAAAGTCAGAAAGAGGAGGTCAGAAAGTACATGAGAAGGGGGAGCTGATATTCATGTCTAATCCTCTACTCTGTTTGAAGCCTCCCGTTCAAAGAAATGCTCAAAGAGGGTTTATGTAAATGATACTATCGTGCTGGAAGAAGCCCGTCTTTAACTGATTTCCTGGTCTTGGATGTGACGAAAAAAATTAAAAGCACTGCTATTGTATAAGATGTGCTCGGAGATATTTTAGGGATGTGGCTACTTTGCACAAATAAGATTTTGTTGCTTCAATTATACAGTGACAATCATGCATATGTGACTTCTAACTTAAGAATGCTTTGCTTCTGACTACAGAACTAAAAATACACTAATACCCTATGTCATGGATTGCTACTCTTGGAAAAGCAATTTTCCTTTTTTCCCCCTTTCCCTTAGCCAGTGCTCAATGCATTCAAAATGTGTTTCTGTGGGTCTCTTAACCTCCGTAGCTGATTTGGTGGTATGCTGGAGTACAGGGGAAAGGAAAAATCTGATTTACCAGTGATAATCTGTTTTGTTGGATTCCATTAAATACAAGTCACTCCTCAGAAAGGTTATGCGGTTCCACATTTATGAATGTTTACATGAAAATTCTCATTGTATCCCTAGCGGAACAAAAGGCAAAAATAAACAATTAGTGAAGGGATTTTCTCTTGCCATAGCAAAATTATCCATATCTGTTTCAAACAAACTCAAAATGGAGAAGCATTTTAAAAAAAAGTGAGTACTTTTTGTTAACCCTAAAACCCTTCATTCACCATGTAGGCCTACTATCATTTTATTTTTGTAACCACTGAATAAGTCCTTATCTTGTTCTTTCAGCCCTATATGTCAGAGTGAAAGAAAGAAGACAGACTGGAAGAAAAGGACAAGAATGAAATTAAGCTGAAGTGCTGATCTGCTAGGAGTTCAGTTCTCATTCTGCCATTAAAAAAAATAGTAAAAAAAAAGAATCAAAAGGGCAATTAAGGATGCAAAGAGTCGTCAACTACTACCTTCCATTCTGCTAATAGAAAAGTATACTATTTAAAACAGGAGTATCAAACTCGCCTCGTCACGGTGGCATCACATGATGTATCAGGACTTCCCCCCCCCCTTTGCTAAACCAGGTGTGGGCATGACCAGCATATGACACATCCAGCCCATGGGCCGCAAATTTGACAGTCCTGGTCTAAAGAAACAAGGCAATGTAGAAGCATGCTAGTGATACAGGTAGTCCTCAAGTTACAACTGTAATGGAGCCTGCCCATTCCATTCATAGCCCAAGGATTTGTGGGAGTGAATCTCGCTCTTGAACGCGATACTCCCTCCTTTTGCCCACACATTCGTTAACAAATGTAAGGCTCATTAAGTGCACATGAGGTATTTCAGGGTGGGGAAGGCATGTGGGGGCTAGTGATAGAACAGAAGCTACCTGCCTAAAACCCCTGAAATGCCTCATGCTCCCCACAATTGCTTCCCCCCCCCACCCAACCTGCCGCGCTGGGTCAATTACTGTGCAAAGATCCAGCAAGCAGTCTCCTCTCCAGCCTCTCAGTCGCGTGTGCCTCTACCATTTTGTTTAGGCCTGCACAGGCCTTGCCTGGCATGTTGCAGGCCGAAATGGAGTGTTGGAGGATGGATAATAAATTTTGGCCTGCAAAGTGCAGGATGAATGTTGCAGAACCTCGCGGTTGTTTGTAAGGGTGAACAACTGCCGTAGTGCTGCAAGATTCATAGTTACGGGACTTGTTTGTAAACCCTAGGGAGCGCTTATCATGTAACTTCAAACATTTGCTAAGGGAATGCTTGTAACCCAGGGATTACCTGTAGTAGAAAGGACATGTTTCAGTTCAACTAAAAATACTTATTATTACATCTTGTACTGAGAGATGCATGATTTCATCCAGTTCGATTTTGCCACATTATTTTTTCTAACACTGCCTTTTTTCTTCATCCTTCTGCATATTTGCAGAAAAGTTAGGAAAGAAAGTGTATGCATTTTATGCATATTTCTCCTGATGTATTTTATCTTTTTAAATGGCATATTTTCTCTGAAGAGGCAAGAAAACAAGAGCAGTCTTTTGTCATCAAATATCAAAACAATAAAAATCCTTTTCTGTGCTCTCTGACGTTTTAAAAATATCTAATATTACAAATATGAAACCTAACAGAACTGCAGCAAATGTTTCTCATTTTCTCCATAGTCACTTTAAAAACTGTTCTGCTACTTTTCACTTTTTATTTCAGCTACTTGCTTGGAATGTGGCATCACAATTTAACAACCAAGCAATAAAGCTTACCAGCCAAGCAGCTTTTTATTTTAGTTTGCTGATTTCTAAGAGACTTTTCTGGCTGCTAATATCACTAAGATTGCTGTTGGCTGCTAATATGTCTTAAGTAAAGGCACCATGTATGAATGTGTGAATTCAGTCTCAGGGGCTTTTGGAAGAAGTGAGTGAGCAAGAAATGTTATGTCTGAACAAACCATGGTGGGAAAGAAATAACATTAGAGAGGTGTGGAGGGGGGAAAAATTCATGAGAGCGAAAGGAAAGTGACAAAATTTGTCTGAACTCTTTTTAAAATTTCTACTCCTGTGGGAGTGGGATGGGTTACATGCTACACTTGGCTGCATGCAGCATAACATTAAGGTCCATGGGTTTATCTCAACAGTAGTGATACCTGATTTCACACTGTAGGTTTGTTGAGAGTTAAGATAGATAGCAGTACTGCTTGCCCAAGGCTATGTGAGGTTTGTGAGCTTAGCAGTGTTATGTATCCCCCAGAGGAGTACCACGCTTAGATGAAGCAGCCATTTTTCTGAGAATTCTTGATTTCTTCATTTCTAGCACTATGAGATCAAACATCTTACAGCAAGACTTGCACCGCCATTTTGCTTATTGGTTTCTTTCCTGGATCTTCTGGTTTTACACATAGCAATAGCATTTAGACTTATATACCGCCGCATAGCACTTTACAGCAGTCTGTGGGCAGGTTACAGTTACAAGCACTATTTGCATATTGCCTCCAATATCTTACCCATCTTGGAAGGATGGAAGTCTGAGTCAACCTTGAGTTCTGTCAGGATCAAACTCCAGGCTGTGGGCAGAGTTTGCCTGTAATACTGCACTTTAACCACTGCACCACCAGTGGTTAAAGTGCAGTATTGCATGAGAGGACTTTCCAAATTTTGGCCAACTCTATCGTTCATGTGGCTGAAATATGAGAATTATGATGCAGAGCATAAATGCCCAAGAGTGGTTCTTTAAATAGTGCTAATTTTCATTTTCAAAGTAAAATTCCACAGGAATCAGTGGAAATTTGTCTGCATTGTTTGTAGGATAACCTATACTACAAAATGGTCAGTTTTTGGCCATTGACAGATTTTGAATTTTCCCTCCTATCATGAAATACTGTTATTGTGTCAGGTTATACTACAAATCATGCAATATGCTATATTTACTTGTGGTAAAGTAACTTTGAACTCAGGAGGCTGTACTTTAATGTGTATAATATTATATTCTGCATTATGTTCTTTCTTTATATATTGAAGAGTCTTGAGAAAGGATGAAAGAGAAGTATTTATGTATTCTGGTTAGAGGGGATGTTTCATACACATTAGAAAATATAGCATGTAGTTCTACATCCATTTATTAGGGTATTGTTGAAATCAGTGGACTAGGTAGTCTTGTGTTAGAATTCCAACATCAGGTTGAATATCTCACATAAGCAATACCTTCTACCAGAATCTGTATAGCTAGATTTTCTTGCTGTAGTATCTACCCCTCCAAAACCCCCAAATATTTATTTTATTTTTTATTTATTTATTTTAATTTAATTTGTATACCGCCCTTTTCCCAAAAGGGACTCAGGGCGGTAAACAACCAAAATTAAAATACATACAATACAAAAGTTAAGATAATTAAAAGAGATTAAATCAATCGGCCTCCCAATTTAAAACCCCAAGTCTATAAAATTTAAAAATCCCATTAAAAACCATTTAGGCTAGGCCGGCTTGCTGGAATAAATAAGTCTTCAGGGCCTTACAGAAGGTCCGGAGGTCCGGGATCAGTCGTATTCCAGGAGATAGCTCATTCCACAGGGCGGGTGCCCCCACAGAAAAGGCTCTCCCCCTGGGGGCTGCCAGCCGACATTGCTTGACCGACGGCACCCTGAGGAGGCCCTCTCTGTGAAAGCGTATTGGCCGGTGGGAGGTTATCGGTAGCAGCAGGCGGTCTTGTAAGTACCCTGCCCTAAGCCAAAAAAATAATATTTTATATGAATAAAATATTAATATAATGGTGTCAATCATATATTAAAATCAATGATGTATACTCATCACTTTTATCATTACTGACAAACAACAATAGATAAAAATATTCTGACTCATAGTGATCCCACATTATAAATACTTAAAAGTGTGCCAACTGGGTTTGAGCATGGAGCGAACAGGAAGTTCTGTCTGAGGAGGTCAACTTTCTTTGGTATTTCAGCCTACTACTCCTTTAGTTTGATGCTGGTAGGAAAATCATTCAACATACAGAGCAATAAGTAACTTATAAATATGCTTGGCTAATGTGTGCTTCAACATTACCTTAGAATTTCATATGAAGCAGCAATGAGTTTTCAGCAAGTCTGCAGTATATATTCTAGGGATGCCCATATCTGTGGTACATATTTCATAGACTCAGGGCGACTTACAATGTGTTAAGCAATAGCCTTCATACTTTTGTATATTTATACAAAGTCAGCTTATTGCCCCCACAATCTGGGTCCTCATTTCACCTACCTTTGAAAGGATGGAAGGCTGAGTCAACCTTGAGCCTGGTGAGATTTGAATTTACAGTAATTACAGACAGCTTGATGTTAATAACAGTGCTTTAGTCCACTGTACTACAGGCTCTCAATCAGTAACCTTGCTACTGGTTGTCCTTTTCTTATCTTTCTATCCACTTTTCTCAGCATTAGACCCTCTTCTAGGCAGCTGGGTCTTCTCATATGTCCAAAGTAGGATAATTTGAATCTGATCATTTGTGCCTCCAGTGAGTACTCAGGGTTGATTTGTTTGATGATCCATTTGTTTGTTTTCTTGGCTGTCCATGGTATTCTCAGGAGTCTTCTCCAATGCTAAAGTTCAAAAGCAGCAATACTATCCTGCTTCTTCAAAGTTCAGTTTTTGCTTTCATAGAGTATCACAGGGAATACCATGTCTTGCATAATTCTTGCTTAAGCCTTTGTGTTTCCCCCCCCCCCAGAAATGAGAAATGGGAAGCCTAATTAATACTGTTTGTAAGGGGGGGTGGGGGGGACGGGGGACGGGGCTAAGCGACAGAGCTGTAAAAGTTGAAAACACTTTCTCTGGAGATATCATTCTTTTCAAAATTATACAGAAGTATTGCTTCCTCAATTCACAGCACAGATTCTTGTCTTTTTTTTTTCCTCAGGCATTGCAACATCTGTTTGGGGACTGTGGGACTTCCAGATAAACCTGTAGTAATAGATTATTTGAATGGTGTCCATTCCCTAATCAGAAGCAGCCAAAATCTGGAAACTACAATATTGTGAATCCCAGGCTCTGGAAATTTGGTATCTTTAGCCAAATCAGAAAGATCTAGTACCATACCTTGAAGGTGAACAAACATACAATGTTTGCTAACATAGAAATTTCTATCAACCTAGCGGCTTTTGTTGTAAATGAAAAAGCCAGACACTTAAGCTTAATTTAATTTCTTTTAAGGTTTCTAGACATTATTCACATATCCCTACTGCTTACAGGTAAAATTCCTGGGTAAATGATCTGGACATATTTTGCCCCCAAACCTGATTGTTTATTGTCCAAGATAAGGTTGGGATGTTTTCAAAATGCAATCTCATCAGCTTGACTCAGATAGCATCTTTCTGGGCTGTCTGTCTATACTGTCTCATTCTATTAAAATGTCTCTGCAAGGTGTTCTGAGTGTTTTGTTACTTTACTGTGTTGGCAAGGGTGACCGATCAGTAGAGGCTCCAACTTTTACCTGTCACTGGCTCCATTAAGTTTAATGATTACAAATCACTGAAGATAGGGCTTCTTAAAGACAGAACCAAAAGGGAAGGCGTGATTAGATTGCTCCCATGTATTTATATGGATTGCTTTAGATAATTGAATTTGTACCATGTCAGGTTGAAACCGGACTTTTAAAAGGGTCCTTGAAATAAAACCTGGGGTTTTTTTAACCACTTAGATTTTGTTTTCATGTGTAAATGTATCATTTCATAAAAGTTAATTTTACAATCCAAATAGGTTATGGGCTCTTCTAAACTATTGGGCCTAACATGCTATTCACCCATCCTTGAATAGGCATATCACTGCACAAAGCTGGTACATTGTGGAGAATATAGGAGGGAGGAGTATTAGGTATGTTTGCTGCCAATTTATAAACTAATAAAGGTGGGATAAACAAATAAACAATGTTTGCTATTCCTATTGCCAATCCTGACCTCAGTTACATGTATTCTAGACTACTGCTAAATGATACTGTGAGGACAATTAACCAGTGGAACAGCTTGCCTTCAGATGTTATGGATATTTCATCAACTGGAGGTTTTTAAGAAGAGACTGGACAGTCACTTGAAATGGTATAGGATCTCCTGCTTGAGCAGGAGGCTGGACTAGAAGACCTCCAAAGTCCCTTCCAGCTCTATTCTGATTTTGATTCTCCTCTAGTTTTGTTACCTGCCTTCTTTTAACATTTCACCAGCCAGAATGGGGAGGAACTGTCCTCAGAACTTTTCCTGGCTTTTTCTAAGCTGATTTGTCTGATTTTCTTGCTGCATCTCTTTTTAACATCCTCTGGATTAAAACAGGGGAATAAAGAAACATCTAGAAAGACACACAGGGAGAAATAGCCCTAGAAAGGATGGAGACAGACGCTAATGAAATCATACAATTAACTAGGATCTCTAGAGTGCGATTATTGAAACTGACTTTTTTTGTTTCATATAGCAGGGACAACAGAATGGAAAAACCTAGGTAAACTGGCAAATAAGGAACAAAGTTCCTAAATTCCCAAACAAAAAAATGGCAGAGTGATAGGCATAAAAGGAACTAATGAAATAAAGGTTAAGGCTAAGTATTCACAGCTGAAGAGAAAAGGCTGTAATGGAGGCAGACTAGTGGTTGGAAGGGAGGCAACTAACTTGCACCTCCCATTACTACTGAAATCCTTGTTAGGTTACCTGACCTTTCCTCCAAGACAAAACATTATAGACTTTGCATCAGTGGTGGGTTTCAAATTTTTTTACTACCGGTTCTGTGGGTGTGGCTTGATGGGCGTGGCTTGGTGGTGTGGCAGGGGAAGGATACTGTAAAATCTCCATTCCCACCGCACTCCAGGGGAAGGTTACTGCAAAATCCCCATTTCCTCCCGATCAGCTGGGACCTGGGAGGCAGAGAATAGATGGGGGTGGGGCAGTCAGAATTTTTTACTACCGGTTCTCCGAACTACTCAAAATTTCTGCTACCGGTTCTCCAGAACTGGTCAGAACCTGCTGAAACCCACCTCTGCTTTGCATGTTTTGAAAATGTTTACTTCAGCTTAATGGAGAAAAACTACTTTAAAAATGATTCCTCCTAATGATAATGTAAAGCTGTTTCTCCCATTAGCTGGGGATCTGATGAGAGCAACTTCAGCAAAAGGAGAAGATTAGAATTTTCAGACCATGATTGTGTCATGATAAAATGTAAATTATTTCCTAATATATCTTGCCAATTTACTAAGCTTAATTGGCATATTTTTGCTTGTTTATTTGGGGGAGACCCTTAAAGATTCTCTGCAACTCCTTCTGCCCATTTTTGGTTAGCTTGTCGGTATAATTTTATCTCCTTACATTTTGGGGATTGACACAGTGGTGAAATGTAAAATTTGTTATTACCGGTTCTGTGGGCGTGGCTTGGTGGGGGGGGATATGACTGAGTGGGCATGGCCAACTTTATTTTTTAAACTTTTAAAGTAATTTTTTCTACAACCTCTTCAGCTGAAGAGCATTAAAAAATGCTTTTAAAGCCTCTGACGATCCCAGCTGACTTGCCTGATCGACAGAGGCGGTCCTTTTTTTTTAAAAGCCTCTGATGATCCCAGCTGAGCCGTGCGATCATCAGAGACTTTTTTTTTTACTTTTAAAAGCATTTTTTCGGCCAAAGAGGTTGTAGAAAGAATGCCTTTAAAAATAAAGAAAAAGCCTCTGATGACTGCGTGGCTCAGCTGGGCAATGGGGGGGCAGGGATTTTTGCTACCGGTTCTCCAAACCACCCGCCTCCATCGCTACTGGATCGGGCGATCCGGTCCGAACCGGAAGCATTTCACCCCTGGATTGACACTTGGAATAGAACAAAGAACCTGGGTTTTTTTTTGTGAAAGTTTCTACATGGTGGTCTCCTATGCGTTGGAATGTCACTTTCTCCCAATTTTTAAGAATTGGGGGAATTTTAAGATGTTAGGTATTAAAGCATTTGGATGGTGTCTGTTTGTAGAAGGCAGGCTTAAAAACTAATATTTAAACCCAAAATGTATTGCAAGTACAACTTGTTCATTCAAATAGGCTCTTGAAATTCTCTATCTTATTTGCAGAAATTGAGGACGGGAAGGAGAATTTCATCACTTTCTCCAGGGGGGAAGAAAAAAAATATATCTAACAATGGAACTCTTATAGGGAATTTTGCAGTGACATTAGCAGTAGCCATAAAATGCTGAAGAATACCAAGACAAATTTTGAAAGAGGGGAAAAATAATCGGAAGCTTTTGAGAAAATGGCTTCAAAACTGTTTGGCTTAGCTTTACTTCTAAAACTCATTCGTATGCTTTTTCAAAACTACAAATAATCTTATATTTTAAATATTCTTAAAACTGCTTGCTCTGCCTTTTTTACCCCACATTTTCTAAGAAATTGTCATCTCCCTCACCTCACCGTATGCCAACCTAAGTAGATACATAAAAAGTTATTTTTCATGTGTTTTCTTCACTACCACCCCTTTTTTAAAAAAAACTAATTAATTTAATAATTAAAATTAAAATTAATACAGTATTAACAATATAACACAGTGAGTGGAGTAGTTGGTTTGGGCAGCATTTTGCTTTCATTCATAATTCCAGAGACCAAGAAAGAAGCAGAACACAGATATGCCAAGTTAAATTGAAAGTCAACACTAAATTTCATGTACGGTTTTGTGGTTCTTAACACTACAGATGATTGCAGTACACAATTGAAGCTATGCAATCATTCCTACTTGACAGCGCTCCAAAAATTCCAGATAGATGTGAAGTTTTTGGTCCACTATTATGGCATTTCACTGCAAGTGAGCAGCTATGTTGCAAACCTGCAGAGACCACTTGGATTTCCCTTACCAAAAACCCTGAGCTGGGGAGAAAGAAAAATGGATCATTTCATACATTAAAAGGAGACAGATTTACAGCAGATTCATATGGAGCAATGAATCAGAGAACAACAAATTCATCACAGCTTCCTGATTACCAAATTATATTTCTGGATAATACATGCATTCTTAGATATCTTAAATATATCTGTTCGTTGCTTTAATATTTATGTATTATATATAATTTAAATTTGTCTGAGATAAGAATTTAAAATTAAGTTACACTGTCAGTATAATCTGGCACTTTAATCCATGTACGCCTTTGATATTTTTTCTATAGCAACTTGTATCATAACCTCACAACTCTGCTTGCTAACAGAAGCTGCACCTGTTCTAAGGATAATTTTACTTCTTTTATATTATTGGACTGGAACCTTAACGTCTTCAGAACAGTCACAACAATTTTTGCAGCTGCTATTGCTTTATGCAAGAAAATGTCTTAGATCCGGCCATGAATGGTGTGAATGAGTTTTAATGTTTTTAATGATTTTAATTCTTAAATGTTTTTATAATAATTTTAAATGCTTTGTGAGCCGCCCTGCGTCTTCGGAGAGGGGCGGCATACAAATTGAATAAATAAATAAATAAATTTTAGAACCTTATAATTTTATAATATGACTGTATATGTTTTAAAGTTACTTTATGCCTTCTTTCATATGTAACTGATCGCTGGCTGTGACAAGATTATACATTGAAAGTAGACCAAGAATCAGCTTCCAAATAGATTTTTCCTTTTTGTTTCTATGTTGGCAATTGTGAGCAATTGTCTTTGCGATCTTATTCCTGGAGCCCATATGAGATGGGCTCCAACAAAACATTGCACAGGTGTCTGCCTCTGTGGAATCCAGGTGCTTGTTAAACCAGTAGGAGTAAAATAACACAAATGCTAATATGGGAGGAAAAAAGGCAACACCTACACTCCAGAATTAGACAATCAAAGGGGGGGGAAGGAGTGGTGTTTGCTGTAACTGCACTCTTTACTAGCACTGATGATGTTACTTAGTTAGGGTAATGAAATGGCTGCAAGAAAACAAGCAAGCTGAGAGAGCTCCAAGGACCCCTCATGTCAACCCGGAGCTACAAATATTCTCCTTTATTACTATTCTTAATGTTTCAGGGTAGACATGAAATTGGTGGAGTCCAATATTGTGAAATTGGAACAAGAAAATTGAAAAAAAAACCTCTTCTTTCCATTTTTCCAAGACCTGGACAGGAAAGGCTATCTGACAGAAGGACTAAGAACAACTCAGTTAACAAAAAATGTTTTTAACTTGATTGGTGGCATATCATTATTATGCTTTGCTTGGCAGGAAGATATTTTTAATTAACTTCCTCCTTATCTACCGATTTCATTTTCTTCCAAAACATTCAGTGTTTTAAAACCTCAAATTTGTTCATTCCTCTTTCTGTAAAAAAAAAAAAACCCAAACAAACTGAATTGTGATGAATTCTCAATTATCTCCCATTAGAAGGGGAAAAAGCAAAGCCAGAAAAAAGACTGAGTACCTGTGCCTGTAAGTCTTGGGCTCCAATCTTGTCTCCTTTCTAGCTTTTTAAATTGCTTTTACATCAGAACTAAACTGTAGCTTCCTGAGTACTTTGCAGGATTCAAGTTAATCAAAGGCAAGTTTAAGGGTATCCTCAGGATGAGCTGCTTCTGTTCCAGAGTGTGCTAACTTTGGTCTAAAATTGCCTTTGGAAAAGCATTTAAAGTAGGAACTACAGAGGGATGCTGGAAAGAAATGTGCCATCCGGTTCTCCTTGACTATAAAAAAAAGCTCTACATTATGAGTTTTAGCCTAATGACTGAGAGCATGTAACTCTACTCATCAGTCTATAAATATTTCTCTGTGCTGATCACCAACAACAGTTGCTGAATTTCCCTAACTAGATTTAGATTTTCCTGCATTAATAGCACTAGGTTAGAAACATGTTTATGTCAGTGATTCCAAGGACTAAATGATACAAGCTCCAAGCCTCTCTCACACTCTCTGCAAACTTTGGTTTTCCCTGCAACTTTGTCTTGCAGGGTAGATGTTGTATAAAAATGTGTCTATAACACACAGCAATACAGAGTGTGGGGAATACTAGATTAGCAATAATAACAGTAGTCATCATCATCATCAATTATTCATATTTGAGAGCAGATGGATCTGTTTTCTTCAACTGAGGTGAATAACATAGGATTTCATAATAAGTAATAGCTGTGTAAAACCTGGCACCAATTGGTTTAACCTGCACTGCCTATTTAATCTGTGTATCTAAAGGGGACCCTTTGGAAACCTGGTGGAAAAGGGTGCATATACCTGAAAATCTTGCACAATCCATCTCCAATTTTCAAATTTATCTTTAGCTTTACCCAATATCAATCTGTTTTGTTTTGACTTTTTTTTTCCCAGATCAATTTAGATATTTGCAGGATTATGGGTATATTGGGATGCTTCCAAGTCTAGAACCCACTGAGGACTGACAGCCATTTAGCATTTACAATTTCTGGCAATAACTGAGTGTAGATTACATAATCAGCCAATCAGTGGTCTTTGTTCACTTATAATTAGTTCTTTGTCCTAACACTCAAGTCTTTGCCGAAATAAATTTCACTTTCTCCTCAGAAATGAAAGAGAACATATTACTAGTATTTCCTCACTAATGCTTTTTTTTTCTTTTTGCAATTTCCATAGAGATAAGCCTTGGTTGCTTTCAAAAATTTACCTAGCCATTTCAGCTTGTTGCTAGAATGGGAACCCAGTAAGATCACAGACTGCTTCCTCAAGCTAAAAGCAGCAGTCCCTGTGTTGTTGCTGAAGTGGCATTTCCTCAATTGTGGACACATTGTCATTGATACAGGGATATATAGAAACTGTTCATAGTCAAGGTGTTCATTATTAACTTATGGTGCTGCATGAGTATCAGGTTGTAAACACTCTGCCCCATGATATATTATAGAGGAAAGCCAAGCATGTCTTTTTAATTGTTGATTTCCCATATGATTTCCCTAAACTCCCCATATGTCACTTTCATATATAATAAAGGAATGGGGCAGGTGGATATATATTAACATTAAAGGGAACAATGTGTAAGCAAAATGTGCTGAATGTTCTATTACTACTTGAACATTTCTCTTGATTCCCTACTATATTACTGTGGCCAATCCAGAGAATTATCTGAAGGAATGGCAAAACAAGGGATAAGTTTCTCCTGTTGTCTGTACTCTTTTACCATAACATAGTACAGTGTTGGCGAATCTTTTTGGCACCAAGTGCTGAAACGCAGGGGGGAGCATCGGAAACTGGAAGAGCAGCTCCCTGGCATGCATGCACGGGAGCACTGGAAACTGGAAGAGCAGTTCCCCGGTGTGCATTTAGCCAGGAAACTAAATTTCTGGTTTCTGGTTTCTGGCATTCACATGCGTCTTCCTGGTCTTCCAGTTTCTAGTGCACATGCGTGCATGAAGACCAGTTGGCCGGCATGCATGCGCACGCCAGAAACCAGAAACTCAGCTTCCCGGAGCATGCATGCACACCAGGGAGATACACTTCTAGTTTCCAGCGCTTCCATGTGCGCGAAGACCAGCTGCCTGGAACCTGGAAGAGCAATGGGTGACAGCTGGCATGCCCAGAGAGATGACACTGTGTGCCACTTCTGGCACGCGTGCCATAGGTTCACCATCACGGACATAATATCTCATCCCATATGAACAAGTCTGGCATATGAAAAGAAAGGTGCCTAGCTAAAAAAATGAACTGTAAGTGACCACACCAGGCTGACCTTGTTCGGGGTTTGAAATTAAAGTTGGGTTTAATAAAAAAATTGTAGATGTAAGCTAAACTGGAAGCTCAAAAAGCATCTCAGAAAAAGGCAATGGCAAACCACTTCAGAAAAATTATGGATATGTATTTCCATGAAATCACCAAGGGTTGCTCTACATTCAAATGAGATGTTACCATTGGAACACTGGAACATACAGTAGCAATATTTACAGCATTTGTGTTTTGTTATAAGGCCTTTCTGTTAAAAATTTACCATTGCAGGAAAAAGAGTCATACATCTGCCAGAAGTTTATGCTTGGTCTATCCCTATTCATATATATTGAATACACTGGTATTTTACAATCCCTCTCCCATTCCTTTTCATTGGTATCCTTTTCATTGACTCAGAGAATGATCATAACCAGTGGTGGGATTCAACTAATTTAACAACCGGTTCTCTGCCCTAATGATTTCTTCCAACAACCAGTTCACCAAACTGCTCAGAAATTTAACAACCGGTTCTCCCGAAGTGGTGCGAATGGGCTGAATCCCACCACTGATCATAACCAGCAAAACTTTGTCCTTCAGCCAGCGACAAATTGTACTGCTAATTTTTTGCAACCACATTTTTTTTTTTTTTGCATTTGCTGCAGTGGTCTTAATATGACATAATGAGGATCTGGTTTTTATCACACAGTGTTAAGCGATCATTGAAATCATCCTGTGCTCCTGTTGTTTGGTTGTCTAAGTCTGGTACTTAGAAGTGATTGCAACCAACCAAACATTGTTAACACATTGTAGCACCATATGAATATCTAGGATTTTTCCATTGAATCCTGACTGTAATGTAAACAGAATAAGCAGTTTTGAAACTCTGAATATTTTAGCTATAATACACTTGGTTTCCTGAACCAAACACATGTTAAGACATAAGAAACTAGCATAAAGAAACTTAATTGGCTTATAACAAATCGGTTATCTCATGCAAGTCCTTTGTAATGCTGATTAGGAGAAGCCCATTGACTTTCTTGCTTCAACTGTCAAATATAAATGCAAGAGGCTTGAATTGCAGAAACCTTTATGCGTAATATATATTTGTACTAAATAATGCAAGGAATTCCTTATGAGTGAATAAACCTGCCAGATGGATTCAGTTTGTTGAGTTTTCAGGCTTCTTAAATTCCTTTATGGCTGCGGCAATGAAAAGATTAAAAGCCATCTATTTTCCTGCCACAATCTGAAACATTTTTTTTTCAAATGAAGTTGAGAGAGATAGAAAAAAATATTAACAAAAACAGATGTGATTTCACCTGTCACAATAGAAAGAACAGATACTTTGTCAGCTATGACCAGATGGTTCAGTTTATACAAACATCTACACAGCTCCACAAATTCTGTGGCCAGAATGGCCAGAAAAGCAGGCACTAAACTTGAGAAAAAATATCTGTTGCTGATACTACATCTTTTAATGGAGTATTCTTAATCTTAAATTGGGGTACAGTTCATGTTAGTGCACTTTTAAAACTAAATAAAGGTATAAATCACTATTAACTGAGCTGCAGATAATGGTTGTAATGAAAGAGCAAGCAATCAGGTGCCTTCCAGATTTTTTTGAACGACAACGCCTACATTCCCTTGATATTATAACAAGTGAAATGCACTTCTTCCTTTATGTTTCTCTAAAGTAAACGTTGCTTCAGGAATAGATCAGCTGGCAAGAATCACACTGAGCTAAGTCACTATGTGTATGAATGTTTTTAATAGTTTAGTTCAGGGTGTCAAACTCAAAACCCGTGGGCAGGATTGGGCCCTCGGGCTGCTTAGATCTGGCCCATGAGTCCGCTCTGCAAATAGTGAAGGACCAGCCCATGGTGCCTCTGCCAGCAAAAATGGAGCTTGGGAGTGTGACACACGGTCCTCCCAGGTTCCACTTTTGGCCACAATGGCCTTCTGCAACCCTCTGCCAGCGAAAATGGAGCTTGGGGAGTCCATTTTCACTGGCAGAGGGCTGCAAGAGGCCATTGCGGCCAAAAACGGAGTGAGTGACGTTGAGCTGGCCACACACCAGTGGTGGGTTTCCCCCTGTTCGGACTAGTTGCAAGAACCGGTAGTAAAACCGGTGGGAGGCTCTGCCCACCGCCCTGGATGCTGTCATCAGCAATCTGCGCATGCGCAGAAGCAAGGCACGTGCATGAGCAAAGCGAGCACGCATGCACGATCCCATTGCGAACCAGTAGTAAGGTAAGTAGAACCCACCCCTGCCACACACCCCTGGCCACCATCACCCCAGCCCCCCGACGTGAAACACAATCCTGATGCAGGCCTTAATGGAATCGAGTTTGACATCCCTGGTTTAGCTGGATGTGTGAACACAACAAATTCTGATTTATTCTATAAACCTCAACTAAGCACATGACAGCTTAGTGTTATGGATTAACTGAGTTACTGCATGCATAAAATAGGCAACCTAAATAGAACCATGAAGGAGGCCTTAGATTAGATTGCGGTGTGAAAGTAGGAGAATGGCATCAGTGAAGCCGTGATAATAAATCAGTTTGAGAGATGGTCACATTCTTCAAAATGATGTTGTGGGATACAGTGGCATGCTTTTGCAGCTTTGTTTTGACTTCTGAAAATAAATTATCAATAGCGGTACTTTCTAATTAAGAGCATCTCCAAACAGAGAATTTATATATTCTCTCCTTCCACAGAATGGAAAAGTTTTATGAAATTGTCCTTGAGAAGCTCTGTGAAAATGTCATGCCTGACTATCGAGATCACTTAAATAAACTGAATAATTCATAATAGAATATCCAAATCATCTTCCTGCTACTGACTGTCTCATTTTAAAACATACAAATTTAAAAAGAAACAATATTGGAATAAGGGCTTTATGGCTGCTTGAAAAAATATATGATATTTTATTAACCTCTTGCTCAGCTGGGGATTTCCATCATCTTTAGGAAACCATAGTAAGATCCTACAAAATGTCAGGTTCCAGAGCATTTGTAGAGGGGGAATCAACAAGAAGTTGGAAAAGAATGCTGTTTTAATGCAGATGTTTTAAATCTTCTCATCAGGACGAAGTCTTAGCCTTAAATATGTACACTGTTCATCTTTTTTTCTCTTTAAACATCCATATCAACTAATAATAGAGTCAGGTATCATATATACTATGTACTTTGCTGCACTAACATATATACAGCAATTTCTCGTCTATGCATTAGGAGTGGAATAACTTTGGTCCCCTGTGGGTTTTTGCTTCTGTAAAGAGACACAGGATCCATAAATGGGGAAGAGCCATTACGATAGTAATGAGATTCATAAGAGTACTTGGAGAGCTTAGATAGCTAAAGGTGCATGATTCAGTCCTTCTGATATCATGCCATATTAGGGTAGTTAATTGCAAGGTTTTAACCTAGCTTTTTTTCACATCTTTTTAAGAAAGCAGAATTGGTTTTTGTTCCTGGCAGTCATCCTGAATTTACTGCTCCTCTTCTTCGTTAATTTTTCTTATGCTGGGAAGTGTTGACACAAAACAACATTTAAATATGTTAGTTTTCTGGATCTGTCTCAACTACGAAGAAAGCTTTGTTCACTTCTCAGTCTGATCATGATCCACTCAGCATGGATATTATTAATAAAGGCACTGAGTAACTAAGCCACGTCCAAATAAGCTCTCTGTAGTCCTTAAGTCATACTTACACTAAATGCATTTCTAATCATTGGTTTTGTTTCAATCTCATGATACAAAGAGATGCTTTCTGAGGGAATTCCTGATTCTGGGGTTAAACGGACACCATGAGAACCCATGTACAAAGAATGAGCATTCAAGGGAATTCTAGATATTCAATAAACCACACACAATCTACAAGTCCAATGTTCTTGTTAATGAAAGTTTTGTCCCATATTGTATACATTGTATTGTATACAATTGAAGACACTTGATGTTGCAATCCCTCTGTATAACTGAATAGTAGTTTTCCAGTTGTTGAGCTAAAACTGTGCATATGTACTTTGGGATGTGAGGGTGGAATCTGCCCTCTGGCCTCTCTAAAGTACCAAAGCTTTTAGAATGAAACCCTCCTGCCAGCAACAGAGCTGTACTGTAGAGATAAAAGTGGTCTCTCTCTCTCATCATCTCTAGAGGGGAAAATATGAAGGAGGGGAAGAGATAAACCAGCATCCATCTGCACTGATATTTACACACTTTGCCAAAATGACAACATTATTGCTTGCTCAATATTTGAGCTGCCAAACCATTTTCTACATAATTTAATACTCAATTACCATAATTTATTGTGGGTGGGTAAGAGAAAACTCCAAACATGCCAATTCCCTTTGGATCCTTGGTTTTATGACTCTGCAAGGATCTTGTGTGTACGCAAAAACAACACAGTAGTTTTCCCTGCAGACTAGGCCCTACTTCCCACAGCTTTAGGCAGCTGTAAAATTTGGGTAGGCCTGCCAATTGTGCTGTAATAAAAATGCCAAGCTAACCTCCTGAGACTTGAAAAATGACTAGGGCAGCATCTCAGTGTGGGAGGGAGCTATTTGATTTTTCTGTGGGAGAATTAAATTGGAATGCGTTATTTCTGACTCTAGGATAGGTCTAGAAAGCATGATTATCTTCATATGATATACGTTTCATAGATTTTATTCAGGGTCATCATAAGCCAGATCAAACAAAGTTTGGGGTGGTAGAAGAATATTCCCATCTCGATTATTTAAATATTACAAACATTACAGATGATAATACTATGTTATTTAATTGTTTTATCTCTTATGACTATTAATCCCTTCCCCCTTTCTATAGGCTCACAGCAAGTTCTGGTTATACTTAAATAAAGTACCCACTCTAGACAGTCAAATACCTTTTTGACTAGGTTTATGCATTGTATACATTGTGATTTGTTCAATAAATGGGGTTAAATCATGGCCCAGTTCAATGAGAAGATATTTCACTTCTCATCCAAGAAGCTTCTCCAATTCTGAAGAAGATTCAGTTCTGAAGAAACTGAAGAAACTTCTTAGATGAGAAGCAAAATGTCTTCAAGGAAAAACGAAGAAAGTCCAGTTGCTTTTTGAAAAAGCACCTTTGGGACATGGGTGGCATACTATCCCAACCTTTTTGGGAACTTCTTCATCCCAAACACAGTGTTAAGCTCTTCCTCCCAACCCACCCTCTCTTCCTTATTTTACTCCCCCCCTCCCAATCCGGTCTTTATTCATTCTGCTCTTTGACCAGACTAGCTCAATGCATTTTTTTTTTGTACTGGTCATTAAACTTTTTTATTCAATTCACATTATTCATCACACATTCACTTCTGATCAAACATATTAAAAAAATTGCAAGTCTCAAATCTGTTTTAACATTTCTTCAATCATAGCAACTACGTTTGCTGCCTCTCTGCTTTTCAGCATTCTTGTAAAGGAGGCACTTGCTCTCTCTCTCTCTCTCTCTCTCTCTCTCTCTCTCTCTTGCAGGAAAGAGGAAGATAATAACTTTACATGGTGTAGACTTCTTTGAATCATTTGATGTGGCATTTTTTATTCCCTAAGCTCTTAATTTTGTTTTTAAATGCCATCTATGTTGTTCATTAGCTAATGTCCCAATTACACAGAATGTGACACTTAATGGTTAGTTGCATCATGACTGGGATTGTGACACTTTTTCATTTTATGTTTCATTGCATTTCTAAGTTGCTGCATAGAATGATGGATTTAGAAGTGGAGAAGCACCAGCTGTTTTCTTTCTCCATCAACAGCACTTATACTGAACTAGAGCAACCTCTCGTTCAATGAATCTAGAGACGTCATAAAATTTCATCTAGTTCAACTTCCCTTATCTTTCATCACACAGTCAGCCAGATGTTCAGACTGGATTTGGCATTTTTGTCCGCCTATCAAGTTCTTCCCAAGGGCCTAAGATATACAAATGTAGATTGTTACAAAATTAATGTTCATGACATAATCACTAAAATGATTCACTGAACCATCTATAAAAATTATCATGTTCCAGTCCTAAAAAAAATTGTCAGAACACAGATTAAAAAAGAAATTGTGAATGAGCAAGTTAAAATATTGTGGGATTCCCAAATACAAACTGATCAGGCCTTGGCTCATAACAAGCCAGATTTAACAGCGGCTGAAAAGGAGATAGTGTGGACAATTAAGGTGGAAGTACCAAGAAATAGTAGAATAAAAGACAAGGAATTGGAGAAGATCACGAAGTATCAAGATGGAAAAACTGAAATGGAAAGATTATGACATAATCTTATGGTGGTTGCAATGGTTATTGGCCCACTGAGTGCTATACCCAAAAATCTTGAATGGCACCTAGAAAATCTGCAGATTGATAAAGTGTCTAGCTGTCAGTTACAAAAAGCCACTCTCTCTCGTTCTGCACATATATTCCTGCAAAACATTAAGGCATCCCACATTCTTGGAAAGAACTTAATGCTTATAGAAGCCAACACCTGCTAAAGAACTGGCAGCTGTGATTTCTCATTTTTGTGTGTATAATAATAATAATCCCTATCCTGGGTCCTTGGGAAAGACTCGATAGGTAGATAAAAATGCCAAATCCAGTCTAAACATCTGGCTGTGTAATGAACCATAATACAACTAGCCTGAAAATAATAACTTCACTTTAACTGGAAGTTAGACACAGGCAATAATAAACACATACAGCATCAGATACGACTTCTGCTGCATCACAAAGAACAAAATCAGAGCAATTTGCATTTTAAAAAGCTTCTAGGACAATATTGTGTAACAGGTATGTAAATTAGGGGATGAATATTGCATCCTAAAGCTCAATATGTTTTAAAAATGCAGTAAAATACTGTTGGATCAGAATATTACCCTACTAGTTCAGATAGTAAACGAGACTGAATGTTTATGGGATAGTATATTTCTCCTTCATTTCTGGAAAAGGAACTATTATTCAGTTTTATACTCTACAGCATCCAACATCATTTCTTTAACACATTTCTTTATCACAAAAGTGTTACAGAAGGTTAAGTTCATCATAGATGACATTATACAAAGTTTCTTCCTCAGAATGACCTTAGACAACCTGGTATAACTGCAAACTGCCAATAATTCTGGTTTATATAATTATCATCATCACCAGTTATTTTGGTCAATAATTTTAAAACAATTGCATTCAGCCATAATTAAACTATTATTGGCCCCAATGTTTTTAAAAGAAAAAAAGCCTCTGCCGATCAGGCAATTTAGCTGGGATCATCAGAGGCTGTTAAAAGCATTTTTTTTACAACCTCTTTGGCCGAAGAGGTTGTAGAAAAAATGGTTTTAAAAGGTTTTTTTAAAAAAGTTGGCCCCACCCCCCCAAGCCACACCCACAGAACCGGTAGTAACAAATTTTACATTTCACCACTGCTATAAATACAGCAAAAGATTTTAGACAAGGTCAAATCTTTGAATGTTGGTTCCCAAACCAGTTCCATATTTATATCAGATTTCCCTAAATTCAGGAGAGCTTTAGCTCTAGCCCAGTCTAGGTGAAATATTAATACCTATTCTAGTCCATATATGATATGTAATACGCTAAATAATTAAGAGTATTAATATACATTATTCTGAACTCTCAGTGTTCTGCCTCAAAGACAACCTCTCAGATTATGTTTTACAGCTCCTTCTAGCGCAAACTGTCTTGAGTCATTATTGTATTTTTCAGAGTATAAGATGCACCAGAGTATAAGACGCACCTTAGTTTTTGGGAAAAAAAATTCTGCTTAGCAGGTATTCATCTGGCTAGCATCCTTAGCCTAGTCAGCTTCAGCACATTAGTTCACTCACTGGTTTTGAGGTTGGGGCTGCTGGGGCTAAGAAACAGCTTCTAAAGCACAGCTGATCGTTGGAGGGAGCAGCAATTAGAAAAGCAGGCAAAGCACAAAAGATCGCTTCACTCGCATTGGGGCTGAAAAACAGCTTCAAAAGAACAGCTGATCCTCGGAGAGAATTCCAGTGACTAAAGCAGGTGAAAAGCGGAAGTGGTAAGAGAAGGCAGCAGCTGTTCTGGGTAGCCATTTTGGGCATGCACGCCGGGTTTTCAGCCTCCAAACTCATCAAATTTTTAGTGGCAATCGGCGGTGATGTGCTTTGGCGATCCCAGCAGCCTTGAAGGGCTCTCAAACAGAGCGTTTGGAGGCTGAAAACGCAACGTGTGGAGCCCAAAAACACAAGCTATTGTCAGTGGCAATCTCTGCAGCCAGGAAGAGGACTCACGGAGGCTGAAGGCTGGGGCCGAAGGATGGGTGGGGTTACATTCAGAGTATAAGACGTACCCAAATTTTCAGCCTCTTTTAGGAGGGAAAGACGTGTATCTTATACTCTGAAAAATACGGTATATATCATATTGAGGTGAGGTCAGAGATGGGGGGGGGGTCTTTTACCAGCCACATGAGACTGCTGTGCATCATCCCCATCCCAATCCTTGGCCACTGAGTTTCAGAACCATTTAAGAAGAAATTTATTTCTCTCTTCCCTCTTTGTCTACTACCCTCCCACTTTTCCTGATCAATGTGCATGATCAAAGAAGTGATACCTGAAGAACCATGGCTTCTGCTTCCAATAACTATCACTAACAGAAGCATCTTCATCACGAATCTTTTCTTTCCATCCTCCTCCCCTTCTGTCACATAGAAGGGTAGAATAGGGTCAGAGGAATGTTAAATCAGCATACTTTATGCAAGATGCATATTTTACTGCCGCAATATAAAGTGCCCTTAGGATAGCAAATAATAAAAATATGAAAATGTAAGTGCAGTAAAAATGTCTGTAAAATACATTCAGGAAGGCAGCAACAGGATAAAACACAGATATCATGTTTAAAAATTCATTCAGTGAAATTTTAGAAAGAATTTTGCATGCATGATATGACAACTACTAGCAGGCATTTTAGAGTCTAAAATATTCACTGTCTTGTTTGTAGCAGAGCAGAAGGGAGGATATAAAGAAAAAAGAATATGTGGCAGCGATCTCACATCCGGGCAAGTCTTTGGAGGAAGAAGTGGTCTTCATGCAGAGATTCCTCACTGTATAGGACTTCAGAAGTCCAAGTCCATCCTTTTGAATTGTGACAGAAAGTAGAGTTTTTAATAAGATCTTCAAATATTGCCCTTCAAAAATTGTCCCTAGTAACACTTGGCAGCACAGTGCTGTAGTAAAGTCTACAGGGAAAGGAATAGTTGGTCCAGTCTTTTTTTCTTTTTGGATGGTTCACAGCTGATAATGCAACCTAATTTGGTAGGTAGCCTGCCTCAGTGAAATAATTAATATTTGATTAGAAGCTTGGAGGTGAAGGCTGATTCACCTATTTTCTCATGCCTAGAAAAGTGATTTCTGCACATGCATCAAAGCAGCTTTTCTCAAGTGTATCAAAGTGGTATGAATGCTGTTTAAAGGTAGGAATCCACCTTTCATCAAAATAATAATAATAATAATAATAATAATAATAATAATAATAATAATAATAATAATAATAATAATAATAATAATAATAATTTTATTTCTATACCGCCCTTCTCCCGAAGGACTCAGGGCGATGTACAGCCAATTTAAAAACACAAGACACAACAATAATTAAAAATTAAAATAATTAAATAGATTTGGCCGATTTAAAACCCCAAAAATTAAAATACCCCAATTTAAAATTATTATATTGACAGCCCTGCCTGGCGGAACAACAGGGTCTTCAGTGCGCAGCAGAACACCTGGAGGTCGGAGATCTTACGTATTTCCGGGGGCAGTTCATTCCACAGGGTTGGGGCTCCCACAGGGGACACTTCAACTGCATCTTTGTCAAATCAAAATCTTTGCCCAATTCTATTAGATACTTGTCTGAGGGAGAGGAATCACGATTTCTCTCTCTTGCTACACAAAGTTTGAAAGCTAAACAATGCCAGTTGGCAGGCCCGCAGGGGAGGGCCTTCTCTGTGGCTGCCCCAGCTCTCTGGAACCAGTTACCTCCTGAGGTCCGGACCATCCCCACCCTATTGGCCTTCCGAAAAGCGGTGAAGACCTGGCTTTTCCGGCAGGCCTGGGGCCGTTGATCTCGCTCTTGCGATCCAGCGAGATCCGGCCATGAATGGTGTGAATAAGTTTTAATGTTTTTAATTCTTAAATGTTTTTTTATAATGATTTTAAATGCATTGTGAGCTGCCCTGAGTCTTTGGAGAGGGGCAGTATACAAATTAATTAATTAAATAAATAAATAAAATCATGTGACTTTTTGTCAGGTTTGTAGTTTTCACCTCTCTCAAATTAAAACTTACTTCTAAGTTTTGGAGGGTAATAGATTTTATTCTTGTAACCACAGTTTATACACACACAGAGTAAATGTAAAATTTAATCTTAGATATTTATTAAAAGTCACACCCCTAATGTGATTAAAAGCTATGTAAGATTAACCCTACATCTTACATACATCTTACTTACAAGAACTGACAAATATAACAATAGCAATAGCACTTAAACTTATATACCACTTCACACAGTGCTTTACAATCCTCTGTAAGCGGTTTACATAGTCAGCATATTGACCCCAACAATCTGGGTCCACATTTTACCCACCTCAAAAGGATGGAAGGCTGAGTCAATCTTGAGCCTGGTGAAATTCAAACTGCCAAATTGCAGGCAGCCGGCAGGCAGCAGAAGTAGCCTGCAGTACCGCATTCTAACCACTGCGCCACCACGGTTCATAAACACTTCCTTCTAATTTTAAAAGGCAATTAAGTAAAAATGGCCAGTTGATAATTAACATAATGGCACACAACCAACAACAAAAAAAATGTTCTATTTCAAAATCTGTTGTGATATCAATCATCTGTCCCAGTATTTTTCTCCTACTCACATCATAAATGGGGCAGTGTACAATATAGTGTTTTTTCTGTCTTTTATCTGATCAAAAGTGTTCTTCTAGGGGCACTTGATGAATTCTGACTTCAGGTTTTAAACATCCTTTGAGATCCTTGGTACTCTCTGAGTTTGCTTGTTTTCTTCCCAACGTTTCACTACCAAACTACATAGCAGTGTTACTAGGGAGTTGGAATTGTTCTCATTTTATATACTAGCAGTAAACTTTGGAACTGAAACCTAGTGAGTGCCTTTCTTATTGGTGATCCAGTATAACTGACTAGATGCCATAAATTTAGGGTACCCAAAACCCGAACATTGGACCTAGCCTATATTTTGACTAGCATCCTGCTTCAGGAATCAGTCAGAGGATTTAAATAACTCTAGAGAGGGCAAAGTATGAATTTTGCCTTTTCCATAGCAGCTTCACTTTGGATCAACATTTTCATTAAGATTTTCACTGTGACCACAAATACCTTTCCTGATTTATCATTGCCAACTCTGACTTCATCAGGCTTTATATAATATCTGAATCTTTTGCCCCAGGGTGCATCATTTTACATTAGTTTACATGAAGGTGCACTTGTCCTTTTGGTGTACATTTCTCAAGTTTGGGGAAATCCTCCAGGGGCTTTTGCAGTGGTTTTTTTGTTTTGTTTTGTTAAAACCACTCTAAATAATTTCATACGGCTTGCTCGCCCTTGACTTCACATCATTTAGGAGCCAGTTAAAAATGCTTACTATTGTGCCCGCTTAGGTGCCATCTAAGTATATGAAGTAATTGGGATTCTGATACCTTTCCTGCAGGCTTCTTGTATGATGTTCAGAAACAGTCTACTGAACTATTTATTTTTGGGATGCTTCTTCCATTTCATGTTGCTTTAGACAATGTAGATGTAGTCAGCACTATGATACCCAGCTAGATGTATTCCTTTTGAATGAAATTAGTTCCCCTGCTGATGGCACTGTTGCAGATTCAACAAAAAAATTGGGAGGGGAAGAGTGCTAAACTGTATGCAATTTCTTCTCTTAGCCACAGTTTCTTTAAATAACATGGGGAAGCAAAGCAAGAAACTGCAGCTTTGAACTTCTAAATCTTTGAAGTAACTGGTGCATGAAATGTTCGTAAAATGTTTTTAAATATGATATAGAAATATGGAGTAGTTGTCTCCCTCAACACTTTAAAAAACCTTGCAGTGAGCTAATCCAGGAAAAAAATAATTAAAAAAAAAAACCTGGGTCAGTTTGGTGCGGTGAGTTCTAGTCTCACTTTAGGCATGAAAGATAGCTGAGTAATTTTGGCCCACTCACTTTCTCCCAGTCCAACTCACCTCACAGGGTTGTTGTTAGGGAAAATAGGAAGAAAAAAACCAGTATTATGTATACATATATATATCTTAAAGGTGGGATAAATATAAACAAAAGGTGGGATAAAGATAAGCGAAATCTGAGGAAAATGCCAGGAAAAAGAAGTAAATTGTTGCATCAAGGTTGACTCAGCCTTTCCTCCTTCCAAGGTGGGTAAAATGAGGACCCAGATTGTTGGGGGCAACAGGCTGACTCTGTAAACCCCTTAGAGAAGGCTGTAAAGCACTGTGAAGCGGTATATAAGTCTTAGTGCTATTGCTATTGCTATTGCTATCAGAATTCTTGGACATTTAATTTTGATTGAATTATTGGTCCCTTGAAATCCAGAGTAATTTTCCACTTAAATAATTATCTTAAATTATCTTATCTAGGGTTAGAGTTTGGGATATTTCTGACATAAGAAAGAAAGGGACAGTAGAAAAGTTGTAGAAATTGATTGCTGGATTAATAGAAAGATTTCTATAGTTTATGGAGCTCTCCACACATACCTTTTATGCATGTTGTTCCATTTAAAAGTGTTAATATAAATTGTTAAGTTGGAACATTTCATATTATTTGTGGTGTCTTTTAGCTTACTTGCTTGCTTGCTTATAGACTATATATCATTGTTACTATGATTTTCCTAATATAGGTTCCACCAAGCAGCTAGGCTAAACATTTGTGACATCCACAATAAAGATGCTTTCCACTTCTCCTTGATTAATTCCCAAAGATGCATGTACTTCTGATATGAAGTTTCATTACCATTGCCTATGACAAGCTTTTTGAGATTTTTGTCCTTGTTTTTATTTTTGCTGCATAGCATATGACTCTTTCAGACAAACTACATTCATAGTTTCAAATTTTCTGACATACTCAGTATGACCTTTACAATCTCTTTATGAATGCAGCCATATTCCTGCTTCCTTATAAATCTTCCTTATAAATCTCTACAAATCTTACTGTCTTACTCTCTAAGACAGTGCTTCATAAACCTGGATAAATTATCTAAAATTGGGTAAAAGTGGTTTCTCTTTGGGTAACAACCCACAAACCTATTACTCAAATAGAACAGGGACATTTAAATTGACTTAAAGTGATTTACCCAACGTTGGGTAAAAAGAACTTTCTAATGAACAATTTTAGATGACAGAAAAAAATTGGACCTGCTTTAAGATATAGATTCAACATTTGAACCCACATCTAAAGGTTATATTATGTGAAAATAGTGCTTGCCCCCTTTCCCCGGATATTTCATTACAATGCTTACTGCTTGCTATTATAAGATCTTTTAGGGGCAGGTATAAATAACAGTAAGGTGAGGACATAATGCTACTAAAAATGTAAATTGCATGCCTCTTTCTACATACTGCATCAGTGATTTTCTTTGAATAATCTAAGTGAGAAAAACCAGGTATGACCAATGGTTTTATAAAAGGGATTGCCCAATTTTGGTTTTCAGGACATACAAAACAGCATTTATTCAAATCTCTTGTTTCCAGTGTCTCATGAAACAGAATGTATACAATATCTTCAAAGCCAAATAATAATGGGAGAAAATCTCATAGACCTTACAGAACAATCACATTTTCAAGATTCTTCTAAGTGTACCCTGGCAGATATTTTTAATATAAGTGTTTCATGCTGTGGGGATCAAAGCTCAGTTACAATTTGTATATTATTCCCTGTGAAAGCAAATAAGCTATACAGAAAAATAAAGTTTTGAATTTTGAACTAAACCTTCTTGGCCAGTTTAAAACTGGAATATTTGTCCTTGTGTGAACAGTAATGTGGACTTTTATAAATTGACAAAAGAAATAGAAGAAGTGGGCAGGAATTTTAGCAACAATGCCTTTTCGGACTTTTAGTATCCTACCTGAGTCAAGAAAACAAGAATCAAGATTTGGTGTTTAAAAGGGCATCCATTAAAATCACACATAAATCTCATTAAAAAACAATTACAAGTGTGGAAATGTTATATGGGAAGGAAAACATTCCCCAAGCAGAGATCCACAACTGGATAGATCAATTGGAGAAAGGGAGGAAGATTTACATCTGCATAACTGATCCATCTTCCCTTCACTTCCCCCCTCCCCATCTTATTCCAATTTAAATCCTAAATCAGTGAGGCCCAGCGTTCCCCAAGTTCTCCAGCTTTGCAGATCGGTGTGTGTGGGAGAGAGGCAGGGTGAAATCCAGCACGTTCCAACAGGTTCTGGAGAACCGGTAGCGGGCATTTTCAGCAGTTTGGAGAATCGGCAAATACCACCTCTGGCTGGCCCCAGAGTGGGGTGGGAATAGAGATTTTGCAGTATCCTTCCCCTGGAGTAGGGTGGGAATGGAGATTTTGCAGTATCCTTCCCCTGGAGTGGGGTGGGAATGGAGATTTTGCAGTATCCTTCCCCTGCCATGCCCACCAAGCCACACCATGCCTACCAAGCCACGCCCACAGAATCAGTAGTAAAAAAAAATTGGATTTCACCACTAGAGAGAGGGAATTGTTCTGTGTGAGTACATGCAGCTTCATTTGCACAAATGATGGGCACCCGCACCTGCCACTCATACAATTGGAGCTTCACACATATGCATGCTTGCCTACTGCTTGCACAAGTGCAGTTGCGCACATGTGCGCTCTCACCTTCCACTTCTGCGGCCCAGTTTCGAATGGGCCAAGGCCAAGGCCCAGTAGTAGCCTTGGTGTTGATGAGCCTTGGTCTAGCTGATCCAAGCATCTGATGAAATGAACTGCAGCATTTATTATACCTTTAATAAAATTATTATTTTACTTGTTTATTCATCATTATCATCATTATTTTAGCCATTGTCCATCCATTGCAGGATGAAAGCCTCAACTGCATGTTTCCAACCAATAAGGTCCTGAGCTTTCTTTTGTCAATTGGCCTCACAATACTTGCTGATGTTGTCGATCCATCTTGTTTTAAGTCTCTTTCGTGGACGCTTTTTATCAGGTGGGATCCATTCTATGACTGCTTTGGTCCACCTACAACAAGGACACCATGTCCAATTCTTCTTGCTATGTGACCAGCCCATTTCCATTTCAATTCTTTTACTCTGTTGATGATATTGTATATTTTCGTTTATTCTCTAATCCATGTGCAGGTCTTTCTATCTTGTCTTGTAATGCCGAGTATGTATCTTTTCATGGCTCTTTGCGCCACTCATAGCTTTTGCAAATTTATACAGCCTACCATTTCAACAAAGATGATTACACAGCATAGAATATATTTTATTAGTCAGAATACTGTACATGCTGCCAGACTTCTTTTGAGTCTGAGCCAGCTTCCTTTCTTCCAGCAAACGGTAAGTCTTAGGTTCCTTACCAAATATTCTGTCCCTGATATTTTCATAATAAAGATAAAAAGGAAGGGAAGGAGGCTTGCAATAAATTGATTAGCAGCTCGTTATTATTTGATTAGATTTAGGCACCACCTAACTCCAAAACAACTCTGGATAGTTTGCAGTTTAAAGCAAATCAATAAATAAGAAAAACAACCCACAAAAAACTATATAAGATAAGCACTTTTCCCAGCAACACACCATACACACATACACACATTGTATCCACCTAACCCTAAGTCAGTGGTGAATTCTAAAAATTTTTACTACCTGTTCTGTAGGCGTGGCTTTGTGGGCGTGGTGTGGTTTGGTGGGTATGGCTTGGGTGTGGCAGAGGAAGGATACTGCAAAATCTCCATTCCCATCCCACTCCTGGGGGAAGGATATTGCAAAATCTCCATTCCCACCCCACTCTGGGGCCATCCAGAGTGCCAGTTCTCTGAACTACTCAAAATTTCCACTACCGGTTCTCCGAACTGCTCACAATTTCCACTACCAGTTCTCCAGAACCTGTCAGTACCTGCTGGATTTCATCCCTGCCCTGGGAGAACAGCCAGCCATTCAAGTCCTACCAGAATGCCATCAAAGTAGATGGCATTCGGTTGCACCCCACTTTAAACCAGGGGTAAAATCCAGCAGGTTCTGACAGGTTCTGGAGAACCGGTAGCAGAAGTTTTGAGTAGTTTGGAGAACCGGCAAATACCCCCTCTGGCTGGCCCCAGAGTGGGGTGGGAATGGAGATTTTGCAATATCCTTCCCCTGGAGTGGGATGGGAATGGAGATTTTGCAGTATCCTTCCCCTGCCACACCCACCAAGCACGCTCACAGAACCAGTGGTAAAAAAATTTGGATTTCACCTTGGCTTTAAACCCTCCATACATTTAGCCACTCGGTGAATCTGATGAACTTCCTCCCTCCCTCTCTCTCCACACTTGGTTATCAGAGACAGACTGGAGGTGCTGAAGTTTGGGTCATTATGTATCCTAAAGAGAAACATGCAGTGACAATAATTTGCACTTCTATAGCACCTTTTTTTCCTGAGAAATTCAAATTTAAGATTAAGCAGCACAAGTCAACACTTTTGGGAAGGGTACTGTTACAAGCAGAAGTGACTTATGTAAAATGAGATATGAGTTCAGTTACAGAAATGGAGAGATGGCATAGGGGAAGAGGCACTTACATGGTCTTCTGCATTAGCAATGAAGCAACAGTTCCAATGTGATTTGTCTACACATTTTTTTCAGATTAACAAACTATTTTAAGAAACCCAAAGAGAATGAAGTCTTTTGACCATTCGTTTATTATATGGTTCCTCAGAGCAATTCAGTTTTTTTTCTTTTCTTTTCTCCCCTATATATCATTTGTTATTGTGGAAGGAAAGCTCTATTCTGAACTGAAATACCTGCTTCTGTATGAATGCTTCAATGGTCAATTGTTGTTTTTTTTAAAAATCAAATTTTGCAAACTTATTCAAGTGATTTTTGCCCTTTGGGGTGAGGTTTTCTGGAATAATTTTCTCTTTTCATTCCAAGACTACATGATACAAATTATTGGGACTGGAAAGAAACCTAAGCACAGCCCAAAGTTGCTTTCGGTGAGATGGGCTATACAAATTTGATAAATAAATCATCAATAAAAAGTAATTGCTAGATGAATTGCTTGAAATTTGCAGGAGGAATGACAGTATGTTGCTACTCATTGTGCCATTAAATCCAGTTCTGGACTAGGAAGAAACCTAAATTGTTGGCCTGGTTCTTCAATGACTGTGTTAAGGCTTCTGTTGTGGTCCGCCAGCAGCCTGCGGAGCTGGCAGCGGAGTTGGACAATGAGGAGGCTGGGGAGGAACATGGGCCAGTCCTAGAGTCTGGGAAAGGCTCAGACGAAGGCTGTGTCAGAGGCAGAGATGGGGCCAGGGCCATCTGGGAGTTATGCGCAGACTCCAGAGTCGGATATCAGAGAGGCAGAGGAACAGGAGGAGCCTGTTCCTAGTACACGCATGTGCAGAGCTGCCAGAAGGAAAGAACAGTTAAAACTAAAGGGATGGCTCTGGAGTAAAGCCTGGAGATGATTGGCCCCTTTCATAAAGCTTAAAAGAGGAGCAAAGGCATGTGGGCTTTTTGCCGGAAAGCAATGTTGTTAATTCTGTTCCCAGTCGACATCTCTGTTTGATTTTGGACTCCCTGGGGCTTTGCCAAGTAGGTCTTTAGCAGAGTGTCAAGGGAGATAAAGGTTGGTGATTATCCCGAAGGACTTTTTGCAACTAATTGGGACTCAGCTGTGAATGAATGTAATTCACAGGTTTTTGGGACTACTTGTGTGTTTTAATGACTCGGGAAGCCTAGGTCACAACAGCTTCATACTAAATTCAGGGATTAGACTGTCTCTCTGCTCCAAACCTTCCAAGCAGGTTTAAATATGGATTTATTGCCGAGAATTAGGAAACCATACACACATCAATTGTATTGATTAGTTATTAATTATACTTTAAGATAAAACTCCTTAATAAACCTTAATGTCTGAATTAGATCTGGGGGAAGTTTTAGTTCATTGCATAGATCTTTTAAGTCTGCCTTTTGAATTCAATAGCCATAAAACCAATTAAATCTCTCTCTCCCTTGGTTAGGAAAAGGCTTTCTCTGACATGAAAATACAAGATTCAAGCCTGAGCAGTATCAGTCTTTCTAAAGCTGCAGAAATTTCACCTGCATTGGTTTCTGCTGTTTGTTCTGCATTTGGAGATTATTATTTTTTTTAAAGTGTGATTTCCAAGTCTTTGTTGATATGGAGATTGTAACATACCAGGTTGTGGATATTTGGGGGAGGAAAGTGGAGGAGAACATCTAATGTCTTTTGAAGTCATTGCTGATTACTTATTCTCTGTAGATTATTTCTAGGTTACTAAGCTTCCTTAAAAACTGCCTTAAAACTTCCTTAAAAACATCAGACTTCAGAGAAAACTTTCTCATGATAAGAAGCAGGGTTTCAGATTTGATAGGCATTCTTAACTTCTTTTTATTCATGCAAATATGCAAATGTAACATAAATTTACTCAATTTTAAGGATTGTTATTTGGAGGATACCTTTTCCCAGCAACAATAGGAAGAAATAAGATCTAATAGGGGAACCACCCCACACCACCCCATTATGATTAGAGACTGCCATATCCAGGTGCCCCAAAATAATCCCTTCTCAGTTGTCATCTCCTTTTATGGCACAGAATCTCCCCTGACTTTAGAATAGTTTGATCTTTCCTGGCTTTAGAAAGTGAATGAATCCCTGTTTGTATTATAAAGACATAAAGGCTCATTCACTGCATTCTCCTGAGGGTCAACTGATTGTATTCATCTGAGAATGCCTTTTAGATAATGTATGATTTTGTTTTCAAAGTTGACATTTATTATTTTTAATCCAAATTACATTTCAGAGAGTATACACTATTCAAAATTGCCCAACTGCAATTGCCTATAAACCCTGCAGGTAATGTAAATATGGACAGCCTCCTCCTGGATGCAAGTCATCTTATGAAACTTAATAGTATTGTAGTAAATAAGATAAAGATAAAGGTTTCCCTTGCATATATGTGCTAGTCGTTCCCAACTCTAGGGGACAGTGCTCATCTCTGTTTCAAAGCCGAAGAGCCAGCGCTGTCCAAAGACGTCTCCGTGGTCATGTGGCTGGCATGACTAAAGGCTCATGGAATGCTGTTACCTTCCCACCAAAGGTGGTCCCTATTTTTCTACTTGCATTTTTAAGTGCTTTCAAACTGCTAGGTTGGCAGAAGCTGGGACAAGTAATGGGAGCTCACCCCATTATGTGGCACTAGGGATTCAAACTGCTGAACTGCTGACCTTTCAATCGACAAGCTCAGTGTCTTAGCCACTGAGCCACCGCGTCCCAATTTTGCCGTAAATAGCAAATTGAGGCTGCCGTGTTTTATATAGGTGGATGATTCCTTCAATTTATTTCCTCTGTCTTTTTTCCAATTCCGGTATTTTCCTTTCCTAACTAGAATCGTAATGTTAATATCTCAAATCCCATTTTCCCAACTTAAAAAATCTTTGTGAGATTTTCTTTGCATATTTGTATATTTATATGGACAATTATATTAAAGCATGAATTTAGGGATTGTCCCAAATTATTTTTCACCCTAAATTCTCTTATATGCATTTGTACTCATACTGTGCATTTCTAAGTAATGATTTGATTAAATAATTGCATTACAGAATTCAGAAAATAATGGTTTGAGGGATAACTGCATTTCAGTTTCTATTCTTGTTTAGAAATTAGAAAAATATATTAGAACACAAGAAGGATGTATTGAAAAATCAATCCCAAAATGTTCTTTTGCATGAGAGTGAATCTATATGTGCTAAAGGACTCTGTCTCTAGATTACAGGTCGGATATTTTACATCACAAATATGTCATTTGTGAATTTAAAAACTTTTATATAAACTATCTAAAACATCATCTATACTTGTTAAAATTTTGGATTTCAAAACAAGTCAGTGCTACTGACTAAGACTGCATTTCTCAGATTATTGTTTTGTTTGTGGACTAATTTGACTCTTTTTTCCTTTTTGCTTATGAGATTTTTACTATTCAGCAATTTTTCTATGCATCAGGAGAAATGCTTTTTGGATACAAAATGGGATGACAATAACCCTAGCAATAGCACTTGGACTTATATACCACTTCATAGTGCTTTTATAGCCCTCTCTAAGCAGTTTACAGAGTCAACATATTGCCTCCAACAATCTGGGTCCTGGAATGGAATGCTGAGTCAACCTTGAGCCACTCAGGATCGAACTCCTGAAGTGAGCAGTGAGTTAGCCTGCAATACTGCATTCTAACCACTGCACCACCACGGCTCCTAATGCAACTCTTGCATCTAATGCAATGATTGGTTGCTAGATGAAATCTCAAACAAATTTAAACAATAAGACCATGTATTTACTTATTAGAGTAAATGTGCACGCATGGCATGGAAAAGGAAACATTAGAAACAAAGTTAACATATTAGTGCTGCATTGTTTTAAATTTGTCCTTTTTGTTTATCAGAGTTCTTGGTGCAACCATGTCAGTCTCATTGAGTATCTCCTTTTTTCCCTCTCTTTGGTATTGATTGTGTTTGGCTCATACTTGACTGATTTTTCAAAATTATCCAACATTCCCGAACTGTTTTCTGTTTATTTATTTATTTATTTATTTTATTTATTTGATTTGTATACTGCCCTACTCCCGAAGGACTCAGGGCGGTGAACAGCCAAGCAATAAGATACATAAATACAAAAATTTAAAAAACCAGTTAAAATCGAATTAAATCATTTTTTGGCCCAGACAAATTAAAACACCCCGATAATTTAAGAACAGATTTAAAATTTATATATTAAAAGAGGGAGGAGATTAGGCCAAGCCTGCTTGATGGAATAAAAGAGTCTTCACAGCGCGGCGGAAGGTGCGCAGATCCGGGATCCTCCGTATCTCTGGGGGGAGCTCATTCCAGACGGTAGGTGCCCCCACAGAGAAGGCTCTCCCCCTAGGGGTCGCCAGCCGGCATTGTTTGGCTGACGGCACCCGGAGGAGTCCCTCTCTATGAGAGCGTTCTGGCCGGTGGGAGGCTATTGGTGGTAGTAGGCGGTCCCGTAAATAACCAGGTCCTAAGCCATGGAGCGCTTTAAAGGTGGTAACCAAAACCTTGAAGCGCACCCGGAAGACCACCGGGAGCCAGTGCAGCTCGCGCAGGAGAGGTGTCACATGGGAGCGCCATGACGCTCCCATTACCACCCGCGCGGCCGCACTCTGCGCCAGTTGGAGCCTCCGGGTGCTCCTCAAGGGGAGCCCCATGTAGAGAGCATTACAATAGTCCAGGCGGGAGGTGACGAGGGCATGAGTGACTGTGCGTAACGAGTCCCGATCCAGAAAGGGACGCAACTGGCGAATCAGGCGAACCTGATAGAAAATCCTCCCGGTCACGGCCGTCAAGTGCTCTTCTAAAGACAGCCGTGAATCCAGGAGGACGCCCAAGTTGCGAGCCCTCTCCGTGGGGGCCAGTGATTCGCCCCCAATAGTCAGAGATGGCATCAACTGACTATATCGGGACGTCGGAAACCACAGCCACTCGGTCTTGGATGGGTTGAGCCTGAGCCTGTTCCTCCCCATCCAGATCCGTACGGCCTCCAGGCACCGGGACATCACTTCAAGGGCATCGTTGGGGTGATCCGGGGTGGAGATGTACAGCTGGGTATCGTCAGCGTACTGATGGTACTCCACCCCGAAACCACGGATGATCTCGCCCAGCGGCTTCACATAAATGTTGAACAGGAGAGGCGAGAGGACCGACCCTTGCGGCACCCCACATATGAGGGGCCTCGGGGTCGACCTCTGTCCCCCTGTCAACACAGACTGCAACCGGTCAGAGAGAAAGGAGGAGAACCACCGCAACACAGTGCCTCCCACTCCTAACTCTTCCAACCGGTGCAGCATGATACCATGGTCGATGGTATCAAAAGCCGCTGAGAGATCTAACAGGACCAGGACAGAGGAGCACCCCCTGTCCCGAGCCCTCCAGAGATCATCAACCAACGCGACCAATGCTGTTTCCGTGCTGTACCCGGGCCTGAAGCCCGACTGGAACGGATCCAGATACGTTGTTTCATCCAGGTGCTGGGGGAACTGTTTCGCGACCACACTCTCAACAACCTTCGCCACAAAACGAAGGTTGGAGACCGGACGATAATTTACCAACATTGCCGGGTCCAGGGATGGCTTCTTGAGGAGAGGCCTCACCACCGCCTCTTTCAAGGCGGCAGGAAAGACACCCTCACCCAACGAAGCATTTATAATCCCCTGGAACCAGCCTCGTGTCACCTCCCGAGAAGCCAGCACTAACCAGGAGGGACACGGGTCCAATAAACAAGTGGTCGCGTTCAGTCTACCCAGAATCCTGTCCACATCCTCAGGGGTCACAGGATCAAACTCATCCCAGATAACATTCTCAAGACCTGCCCCTGTCCCTCCTCCTGAGACTACCCAGTCGGAGTCCAGATCTTCCCGAATCTGAGTGATTTTGTCATACAGATATTGAACAAAATCCTCGGCTCTACCCTCCAAGGGGTCCTCCCGCGCTTCCTGATGGAGCAGGGAGTGGGTCACCCTGAACAGGGCGGCCGGGCGATTATCTGATGACGCAATAAGAGCAGCAAAATAGCTACATTTCGCTGCTTTTATCGCCACTAGGTAAGTCCTAATATGAGATCTTACCAGTGTCCGGTCCGATTCAGAACGGCTGGCCCTCCAACTACTCTCTAGGCGTCTTTTCCGGCGCTTCAACTCCCTCAGCTCCTCGGTAAACCAAGGAGCTAAATGAGATCGGCGCCGGGTCAGAGGCCGCAAAGGCACGACCTGGTGCAGAGCTCCAGCGGCCGCCCTATCCCAGGCGGCCACTAGGTCTCCAGTCGGGGCGTGTGCCAGAGCCTCAGGGAATGGCCCAAGCTCCATCTGGAACCTGTCAGGCTCCATCAGGCGCCTGGGGCGGAACCATCTTACCGGCTCCGCCTCCCTGCGGCGGGGTGTAGCGGTTCGAAGGTCGAGACGAAGGAGAGAGTGATCCGACCATGACAAGGGCTCGGTGACTATATCCCCTATCTCGAGATCACTCAACCACTGTCCAGAGACAAAAACCAAATCCAGCATGTTTCCCCCCGTGTGAGTAGGGCCATGAATTAACTGAGTCAGGTCCATAGCTGTCATGGAAGCCATGAACTCCCGAGCCACCTCAGACGCCTCGCCCGCGGACGGTAGGTTGAAATCCCCCATGACCATAAGCCTGGGGGTATCAACCGCCACCGTGGCGATGACGTTGAGTAGCTCGGGCAGGGCTGCTGCCACGTGGCAGGGAGCCAGGTACGTGATCAGCAAACCCATCTGAACCCCGTGGCCCCATTTCACGAGGAGGGATTCACAGCCGGTCGTCTGAGGGACAGTGGCCTCCCTCGGTTTCAGACCTTCCTTAATGATAACCGCTACCCCCCCGCCCCTCCCCTGTGACCTTGGCTGATGGAAGGCAAGGAAACCTGGAGGGCACATTTCAATGAGGGGAACCCCCCCCTCATGGCCCAACCAGGTCTCCGTAACACCTGCCAGGTCCGCACCCCCCTCCTGAATAAGATCCCAAATGAGGGGGGCTTTATTTACTACGGACCTGGCATTGCACAGCATCAGCCGAAGGCCCGGGCCCTGAGGGTCTGTGCAACCTGGAAAACGGGTGGAGCTTTGGGGGCCGGAGCACGCCATCGCTTGTAAACAGCGAGTGCGAGCTCCCCTAACACGATATGGCCCCCTGCTCCCGCCATATCTACCCCTCCCACCCACAGTATTGATATTCAAAACACTATCTGGATGAGCTCTAACCCCCCCCTCGATCCCGGGCCCACCCCCCCCACCGTGCTTCGCAGCCAGACCCGACCCCGACCCTCCCCCTTGTGGGTTTTCCCCCAAACCCACAACCTGAGTTCTAATTTGACCCTCCCCCTCCCTGAGGCCCCTTAAAAATTTAACTAAAAAATTTGATAAAAAAGCCCTCAACCCCCTAGTTTTCACATGCCACCTCTCTGGGTCCCAAAGCCCGTCATTGAGGTGGGCCCTCGATAACGATGAGGGCCACATCTGCGAGAGGGGGGAGTCTCGCAGCGCAAGCAAATCCGCAGTCGTGTACATCTCCCAGTGCAACGATGGAGGAAGGGAGCTTAATCAGGAGTCTCAAGATGTATCATGGGGCCATATTGTTCAATGATGTACCATTGGTATCTCTACTGTCCTCCCACGACAGTAGGAGGGTGCTGACAATTTCAGCCAATGGGAACAGCATCCAGTCCGCCCTCTCACGGCGGGACCCCCAAAGGGTCATAGATCGAAAAGTACTTCTCCCAGTGGCGAAAGTCCTGATGTAATAAAGAACCCCTCAGCAGTTGCATCAATTAACTGACCCATGGTCAGAGGGAGATAGTTTGTCAGTCAGTCAATCCGTGAGTCATGCCAGGGGCAAAGACAGAAATCCTTGGTAAGGTCTTATGCTCCAGATCGTATCCTAGTCAGTCCAGATGAAAGAGAAAAAAGAAGGGAAGGGGAAGAAAGATGCAATCCTTCCTATTTTATCTCTTAGTTTCTTGAAATGGGTCCTCCTGAAATCTAGAACACTAATTTGGGAACCATCTCTTCTCTCTGCCTGCAATATGGTGAATGTTAAGATTACATTTGCAAGGTCCTTTTCTCTAGATACCATATTTACAATCAAAGATTTATTCCTGAATATTTTGGAAGAATTATGCATTTCTGTGAGGGAGAAAAAGATGTTATTATTTAGTAATATAATTCAGTTAGAATGGGGAAGAAGTTGCTGCCATTTTTTCAATAGGAAAACACAATTATGTAAAATTATCTTGAGTGATAATTATCTTTCACCTACAATATTTTAATTGCAAGTAACTGTCAGATTGCTGTAAAGTCATATATCTAGTGATTTGCAACCTCATTGGATTCAGTCACAACCCAAGGAAAGACATTTAAGAACTCCTGTCATGAAGTTTTTTCAGATCTGGAAGTATGGATAGTTAAAGAGTCTACAAATGGAGATGTGTAACAAAATAAACAAGAACAACTTTCTCCTTTTTGCTACAGTGAAGCTCAAAAACATTTCCAAAGGGAATTCTGAAGAAATCCTTAAGCCCCCAAAATGTGATACAAAATAGAAACCTATTTCACAGTCAAGGAAACTTTCAGGAATCAAGTGCACGTATGCACTTAACATATTTTATATACTTCTGTATGTTTAAGGACTCAAGAATAAAACAATATTGTTTATGATAGTTTTGTCTAGTTTAGTTTTATTAAATTTGTATACCGCCCTACTCCCGAAGGACTCAGGGCGGTGAACAGGCACAAGATAAAATACAGAAATATAAAAGTTAAAACAATTTAAAACCAAATTAAATAATATTGGCCCACGACAATTAAAATCCCAATAAATTTAAAACCAATTAAAATTTCAATTTAAAATTTTAAAAAGGGGAGAAAAATTAGGCCAGGCCGGCTTGCTGGAATAAGAGGGTCTTAGGAGCACGGCGGAAGGTGCGCAGATCTGGGATCCTCCGTATCTCCAGGGGGAGCTCGTTCCAGATAGTGGGTGCCCCCACAGAGAAGGCCCTCCCCCTGGGGGCCGCCAGTCGACACTGCTTGGCTGACGGCACCCGGAGGAGACCCTCTCTATGAGAGCGTATCGGCCGGTTGGACGCTATTTGTGGTAGTAGGCGGTCCCGTAAATAACCAGGTCCTAAGCCATGGAGTTCTTTAAAGGTGGTAACCAAAACCTTGAAGCACACACGGAAGACCACCGGGAGCCAGTGCAGCTCGCGCAGGAGAGGTGTTACATGGGAGCGCCATGTTGCTCCCATAACCACCCGCGCGGCCGCACTCTGCGCCAGTTGGAGCCTCCGCGGGCTCCTCAAGGGGAGCCCCATGTAGAGAGCATTACAATAGTCCAGGTGGGAGGTGACGAGGGCATGAGTGACTGTGCGTAGGGAGTCCCGATCCAGGAAGGGACGCAACTGGCGGATCAGGCAAACCTGATGAAAAATCCTCCCGGTCACGGCCGTCAGGTGCTCTTCTAAAGATAGCCGTGAATCCAGGAGGACACCCAAGTAGATTATATTTTCTAAAATAATTGAACATGTAAACTTTCCAAAAACAGTAGCTCATCACATACTAGATCTGAATTTCAAAAATCATCAAACAGCATGAACCCAATATGGGAGGGAGCATACTGCTTCCCTTTCGCCTTTCAGCTCCAATCCAGGGCAGTCGCTATCACGACAAACTATTTTGTATCAAATTTATATTTGCTGATAATTTATAATTTATGATTCCCTTTATTTCTTTATCAGCAAATATAAATTTTATTATATATATATATATATATATATATATATATATATATATATATATATATAACAAAATTATTTTCTTAGTGCTGCCTTAACACTCTAAGCCTACTATATTATATAATACTTAGACCAATGTCTATGTCTATGCGTAAGATGTTTATCTAATTTCTAAGTAGTGTTATGAACAATTCTCTCTCCTTTGATGCCTGAGTTTATAACAGTGTTTGTAGTCACCATTTAGCCACCATCAGTTAGTTGGCTTAGTTGACTTCTGTTGCTGTCAGTTGCTATCCTGAACTGTTGCGGAAACACTGGCTTGGCAGTTTCTCAGTCTGGGCTGGGAAAAAGAAAGTACTTCCTCAGTAGCTGACTGTAGGCTCTCAGCATCTCTGCTGAGTCCCAAAGTGAAACTTCTTGAATGTGAAATGTCTTCAAAGGAAAACCATAAAGTTCAGTTGCCTCTTGAAAAAGCACCTTTGGGACAATCATGACGTGGATGACTGAGACTCTCCATAGACATCTCTGCTGAGGCTATGAGGTACTGGGTTCTGCTTTCCATTCACCTTATATGCTGAAGCCCAAACCTGTTCCTTCTTCATCATTAGTTGCCTGGTGAGCTCATGGCTGCAAATTCTTCTCTGCTCTCCCATAAGACACAAATCTTCCTTCAAAATCTGTGCTCTGAGGCACTGAGTATTTTCCCTTTATACTGGGAACCAGGTGTGGTCCAGAGTTTCTTAGATGCTTCAAAGCCCCAATGGGGTGGAGGGACAAAGGAAGGAAGAGTTTATAGTAGCTATTGTCCAGCTGTCCTTGCACAGATGACTGAATTAGAAAATGGAAACAACAAATTTATATCTCAGTATATTTGCTTATCTTCTATCAACCAGGTTTCTGCTATATTTCTATTCCAGTGATGTTAGTCGTTTTTTTATGCTCCTGAAATCATCCCTATAATCCATTTCTACTCTCAGTTTCATGACTGGTAACAATAATAAACAAGTTTTCACGTGCTTTATGTTGTTTATGTTTTAACCTTTAAATCAACAAAAGCTTTATCCAATTTTGCATGAACAGCCTGGCCATAGTTTCCTTCTTGAGTTACTATACACCCATTTGTGAAATCAGATCCACAAGAAGGAAATATCAGCACATTTCTGGGTGAATAATAAATGAAAAACCTTACAATGTTCAGGAGTCTATTTAATATAGAATCAACTTAATCAGATTTCTAAGCTGGGGCTTGTTCAACTTTATAATGAAGTGATTATTCAGAGTGATTTGCTTTGGATTTAATTCAGCTATTATATGGAATTTTTTAGAGGCCATAGCCTTTCCCACTTTCTGAACAGCACTTGAGCCATCTTCATGTTAAATCTGAAAAGGCCCTAGACAGACAGAGAGGCATTCATGCTTATGTCAGGAATAGTGTATGCTAATGTCATTCTCATCAGAGTAACAAAACAGAAAAATAGAACCCAGCAATGAAAGCACATGCCTCTTGGCTTGTTCCAGTGCAAAGTAGACTTCAGATGGGAAAGTTGGAAGTACACATGTGGACATGAAACTTACTGAAGAGTGATGGGGTTCTGATGAAAAAAGTAAAGAACTATCTCTATGCTGCCCTCCCAAAATGTCCCTTCCAGACTTCCAAGGTCCCTTCCAACCCAGAGGTGGCATTCAGCAGGTTCTGACCAGTTCTGAAGAACCAGTAATGGAAATTTTGAGTAGTTCAAACAACCGGTAAATACCACCTCTGACTGGTCCCGCCCCATCTATTCTCTGCCTCCCGAGTCCCAGTTGATCGGGAGGGAATGGGGATTTTGCAGTAACCTTCTCCTGGAGTGGGGAGGGAATGGAGATTTTACAGTATTCTTCCCCTGCCACGCCCACCAAGCCACACCACACCCACCAAACCACACCAACAGAACTGGTAATAAAATTTTTTGAATTACCACCACTGCTTCCAACTCTGTTACTCTGTAGATGAAGAACAGGAATATTTTTATATATCTCTTATCTCTATCATCTCTATCTATCTCCATCTCTATCTTCTCTATCTATCCCCATCTCTATCTTCTCTATCTATATCTAGTTGTGTGTGCTCCATCTCTGGAGATTTTTAAGAAGAGATTGGACAGACATTTGTCTGAAATAGTATAGGGTCTTTTGCTTGAGCAGGGATTAACTAGAAGACCTTTAAGGTCCCTTCCTACTCTGTTACTCAGTTATTCAGTTATCTTAAGGTGAAAATAACCAAACTACAAGATTTGAATAAGGACTGCTTGCACCACTAAGCAAAAGCGGTTTGTGCCTGAAATTATTTCAGGTGGTGTTCTTGATTATCAATCCAGCATTTGGGATGTCATATTGGCTAACAGTTCATATTCAGTGCCAATTAATGATGCCTTAATTGTCTAATTGATGAGTATTTTACATAGAGAAGCTCAATGTGACTAATTTTGGTTTTACGTTAATTGTAAAAAGCAGATCAATTGACTCAATAGTTATAGATTTCTATAATTTAGTGTGGCAAATCATCAGCGAACATTATCAACATTAGCAAGGATTGGCAAAAAGGAGAGAAATAAATTGCTTTATAGATCACCTCAGGTATACCATATGAAAAATTTGGCTTAAAAGATAAGGCTTTTAGCATTAAAACAACATACTAAGTGCATTGCCAGTTTCTCACATGAAAGTAATATTTTCTCTGCACTGCTATATGTGCAAAGAATATTGCTGAGACTGACAGTATAGATTTTTCTAAGGATACCCAAATGTCCATCATTTACATAGCACTGATAAAAGGCTTATTTTGAAAGATTCTCATTTAGTGCAACTGTTATTGCTGTTCTGAAGTTGTTGATAGAGATTAAAAACGATTTCAGAACAGACCTTCCTGGAAACAAATTTAGATGTTTTGCTGTCTGCATATCAATAGAATATTGATATAACAGAAAAGTGGGATAATGGTAGACTAACTAAAGTTTTCCAGAGCTTTGAAAACCTGGAAATCCTGAATGCTTTCTTTAGGTATTTAAAACCAGCTTGTGTGCCTGGTATTCTATTGGTGCTGGGAGCAGATTCACTTCCTTTGTGCCATTGGGAGTCCAAGGTGCACAATAAAAGTTCATTCAGTTAAGCATATTTTAGAATTTTCCCATCAATGCAGGGAACTTTAGTAGAGAATATAGAGCCAGATAGTCCTTAATGTTGACAGTTTAAAATATCTGATGAAGGTTAAAGAAATCAGAGCATGTGCTAGACAAAATTAATTGCCACTTTTCTTTTTCCTTCCACAACTTTCTGTTTTTAGCTTCAGACGACAGTATGGCAGATTCACACATAAGCATAGAAAATGCATTGTGAATGTTGATCATATCGTAAGACACAGCTCTGAGTTTTAGTACATTTTAACATATAGTAGTATAATCTAGAGTGTTTGATTAAACATGAGATCCTTTACTTTGTGCATGGCAATGAAACGATACATTAAAATAATTTGTTTACTAATTACAGATTAAAAATAAATGAACAGTACCCTCTAACATCACTGCAGACTATTAATTCACTGTTAATAATTGGACTCATCTACTATGGATGCAGTGTTCAGAGTCCCCCCCCCCACATCCATCTGGGCTCATCAAGCAAAATGCAAAGTATTTGTCTCCATGAGTATACAAATGTACGTGTACACCCACATATATAGTGTTGAGCATAGCATGCCAAAACCAAGAACAACAATGAAACACAATAATGTTCCCCAATCGGGTTGTAGAGGGTGTTTTGGAACAAATGGCCAATAAGAATGATACACAGAAAAAGCTTTTAAGTTCCTAATAGTGCACTATGGCTGCTAGCAGCATTCTCTGTAGTATTTTCATCTCTGCTGTATTAACAGAGGCACGGTCTCAGCAGCTGGTGTCAGCTTTAATTTACTATGGTCAGAGATGAGCTGTGCCCATCACAGTAACAAAAAACTGTTCACAAGTTTTTACAAAAAAAAATACAATCGTGCTATTGTACATTTTTAAAATCTATATAAATCAGTAGATATAATTCAGTATAAAATTCAGGGAATATATCTCTGACCATAGGATGGAGTGGGAGAAGTTAAATCTTAATAAAAATATAAAATATAAATTTGCACCATCCCTTCTTAAATTGATGTACATTTGAGGGTGGACATTGAGTATCCAGGGTTTATACTTGCATCTTTGTTTTAAAACAAAATCATTTTCTGGTTATTGTGACATTTTTTAAATAATCACTTAGGTTTCTCTCCATTGCTTGCAGTAGTCTTCACCCAGTTTTCAGAAGAGCTAAGCATGATCAGGATGGATTACTACTTGAAAGAGAAGCCATTGAATTCTTAGGGCTGTAGCCTAATTTGGGAAGCTCAAAAACAGCCAGAAGAAGACAGTGGTAAACCATTTCTATATTATTGTCAAGATGGCAGCATTGATACAGCTACCAGGAACTGAGCTTCTTTTCTTCTCTGTTTCTTTTCATTTCTGTCCCATCAGAACTCGATTATAGCCCTTGAAGCCTTTTGCGCAACTAGATCAGAGATGTCAAACATGCATCGTCACATTGTCATCACGTGACTATCTCAACTTTTTCCCCTTTCGCTAAAACGGGGGGCACATCCAGTGCATGACACATCTGGCCCACCGGCCGTGAGTTTGACACCCCTGAACTAGACCATAAACTTTCTCTACCTTCTGTAAGCTAACATAAATGATTATTTGGATGTCTTGTTTGGTTGGACTAGTCCAAAACTATCTTTATAGGTTTGTAAAGTGGAACATATGCAGAGGAGCAATTTTCACTGGAAAACATATTGAAATATTTGTGCCTTACAGCTGATTCTGAAGATAGTCATTAAGGAGCTATCTGAGCTAAGGAACACCTTCTAAAACAAGGCCACAAATATGCCATAATTTCAGTATCAGGTCTATAGTTTTGAGGGCTTTTTAGGTTCTTTTAAAAACATGCTCCCTTTTAAAGCTTTTAATTTGCTTAATGAACCAAACCTTTATGTAGTTGTGGTTGTTTCATTACATTCTTCCATGTTTTGCAATGTATGCATTTTTAAAGCCATTTTGCAAACTGCTCTGGGAATGGTGATTGGCCTCACCATAGCAGGATGTACACTTCCAGAAATTAAGTAAATAAAGAAGCCCATGTTACTCAGAAGCTTTTTCCCCCCTTTGTTGTGAATATGCTAAATTCTCCAAAGCCTAACTTAACAACAACAACAACAACAACAACAACAACAACAACAACAACAAAATCAGCTGCGGCAACATAGAATAGGTACTTTTGCTGTATTTCTATTATCTCTTACTCAAGCTCTTCTGGATTCCTCTTTCAGTAACATGGAAAATAGCTTTGAAGTGTGAGGTTTGGAGAGAGTTGTAATGGTTTATTTTTAGCCCCACTTCTCTTGCAACTTAAAATGTATAGCGAAGAAGCAACAGATTGTCTGTCAGGCCTGAAAGATTATTGCAGGCTTTCTTGCTCGTTTTGCTTTCCCCTGCAGTAAGGCTGAGAGGTTTCTGGTCCCACTGGGAGCTTTGTGAAAGTCAGACAGAGTCTCTCAGGGAGGATTTCATGGAGGGGAAAAGTTTAAATCTTAATGAAGCATATATAAATAGTACGACACACTGCTCTGTGAGCAGCCCTGGTCTGACCACTGTTTTGCAAATAACAGCCCTTCTTTTAGAAAAGGTGGCAAGAAGACGTGCCTAGGACCAGGAGTCTGGGGTCTTTGCCATCCTTAGCAGCTTCCAGGAGAGTTGTCTGAAAAACTGCTATCCACGTAATTCGATGGAATACTTTTGACGAAAGGAATCATTCTCTTTCCAGCTGTGATAACCATTTCTTCCCTGATGCCGGAACAGCGTCTCCACCGCCTCTTTGGGCAGAAATCTCTGCAATGGAATAGCAGATTAGGCTAGCCATGGGTGGGTTTCGCACAGGCATTTCAAATGTGTTTTGATATTTGCTCTCATTTTCTGGAGGCAATGGCTTCCCACTGAGCAGCACCAAACCTAACCACTCCTAAATATTTGTTATTCTGCATAGCGAGAGGATTTCAGTGCAATCTGTGAAAACAATACAGTAATGAATTCCCTCTTCCCTGGCATATTTTCATTACCTATCTTTTATTTTTGTTCCAGGAAATTAGATCCAAGTGGCAGAGGCAAGTTTTATATAAACCTGCCTTAGCTTCCAAATGTTTTCTTAGGTGTCCCAAAGCAAATGTGCTGTCATTATGGCTATTTACCCTGAAAGCATAGATCCAAAAGGGCAAGAGGGGACAAGCATGTATAGCAAGTGAGGGTATCTGGGCCATAGTATTAGTAACAGATTTTTATTTTGCTTTGTTCTAATATTCTACATAAAAATCAATATAAAAGTCTGGCCAAGTAAGAAAGCATTGAAAACAGAATCATTATCATTCCTTTGCAACTAATGCTGATTTTTGGTTTTCTAAGGTAGATTTTCATCTACTAGCCAGTTTGGGTGGCTAAAGAATATTTTTAATACTTTGGATATTTGCATGACTAATGGAAATTGTGGATTGAAGAGAGACACCTCCTCGTTTAAAAGGAACATTGTAACTTGGATGTTAGGAATGACAGCTGTTTTCTCAGACTGGGAATCCACATTACTTTATCTCAAACAGAATCAAAATTTTAGGACATATCATATGTCTTTTCTCAGGCAAATAAAGACAAATATGCTAGGGTTTCCACCTCCTAGGGAAGAAAAAGAATGTTAGGAAAATGGAACAAGAACAGGGCTGAAATCCAGCAGGTTCTGACAGGTTCTGGAGAACTGGTAGTGGAAATTTTGAGTAGTTTGGAGAACCGGCAAATATCACCTCTGGCTGGCCCCAGTGTGGGGTGGGAATGGAGATTTTGCAATATCCTTCCTCTAGGAGTGGTGTGGGAATGTGGATTTTGCAGGATCCTTCTCCTGGAGTGGGGAGGAAATGGAGATTTTGCAGTATCCTTCCCCTGCCACACCCTCCAAGCCATGCCCACAGAACTGGTAGTAAAAAAATTTGAATTTCACCACTGAACAAGAACCACTGTATCTGAACAGGTTAAAAAAATGGGTTTACCAGTTTCTCAATCACTCACAGACAGGGAAGTGCAGGTAAAAGAAGTTTGCTTTGGGATTCAGGTTATATTAAAATTTAATTTGTTTTTACTCTGTGCACCGAAGTTCAATATTATTTATATCTCAGTATAAACTGTGTAATTGTATATACTTCAATCCATGAGGATACTTTGTTTTAAATATCTTGAAATCACTTTTTCCCCTTAGAAATTCTGGGAGCCTTTTAAAAGCTGCACTATAGTGGGAATTGTAATCTGTCATCTTGGACTGGAGGGAGTGATTTTATTTTTAGTTGAAAGAGTATTCCAGTTGAAAATTAGACAGCTCTGTATGCTTAGCTCCTACAACACTCTCACTGTCACTGTCACTCACTCTCTCTCTCTCTCTCTCTCTCCCTCACTCTCTCTCTCACACACAAATTAATTATTCCATAATTACCTTATCATTTACCAGAAAGCCAATGGTTTTATCTTTCTCACCATCAACAGGATAAATGAAAGAGATGATACTTTGGAAAATAGGTGGTAGCATGGAAACAACCAAGCTACTCCCAGTAGCATAGGAAGGTTTGGGGATGAAGATCTAGTGCATTTTTGGAGTAGAAATTTGAGACCTCCAGCCAAGTACCCTATGGGCTTAGCCCTGCCTCTTAAAATGGAGTGAATGGCCAAAGCATCTTTTCTCTGTAAAATGTGAAATAACAGTAAGCCTATTTCATGTGTTCTCTGTTTCATGAGATCCTACAGGAAAAGGAAAGGTGTTCTACATCAGGGGTGTCAAACTCGGGTCGTCACGGCAGCGTCACGTGACATATCGGGACTTTTTCCAACTTTGCTAAACCAGGCAGGGGCGGGGCCAGCACATGACGCATCCAGACTGTGAGTTTTGACATCCCTGTTCTACATCAACCTTCCACAATATGGCAGCCTCCAGATGTGTTGGGAAGACAAAACCCAGAATTCCCTTGGAAGTTATAATCCAAACACAGTTGGATCTTGGTAGATTGGAGATCTAACACACAGGAAAGAGTGTGTTTTCTTTATGCCTTTCTCTTTCTATTCTCATCAGGTTTGTATCAGAACCATAACTGTCTGCACTGGGTATTTTTCTTTGTTCTTGGAACCTTTCTGTCAATTTGTAAAATTAAGGTTCTAAAGAGTGAGATGAGGCCTGTGAAGAGAGCCTACTGGAGATGGTTACCATCTACTTGACAACAAGGATGACATTATTATTATTATGGTTGTTACTATTTTATTTCTTTGATAATTATAAGAAAGAGAAGAAGCACTTCCGATTTGGCGTTGCGGTGAGACAGTCGGGGAAATAGTGGGCTCTGACGAGCCCCGCAAAAACCCCGACTGCCGAACCGCCGCTGATGGGTCTTCAGACCAGAACCATCCTGCAGGGATGGGGGAAAAAGAGAGGCACCTCAGACGACCAAGAGGAACAGGCAAGTTCCTCGGAGGTCAGAGGGAACTCTGAGTCGGCGGCGGGAGGCGGCTGCCATGGCGGCTGCCACGAAGCCGGGACAACCGGATTAATAATTGTGCTGGAGGAGAGTGGAAAAGAATGGAGCTCTTTGAAGCCGGGTGAGTGACAACCATCCCAGGCATTTAACAACACTTTTAACTATAAGACCCCTAGCCAAAAACAGCGGTGGAATAACAAAGGGGCAATGATGACTTTGAAACAAAACCTTAAAGAAACAAAGACCCGACTGGAAATTGATTTAGGAATAGACCTAACTGAAGAAAATTAAATATTTAGATTTGGTTAAAAGACTGGCTAAAGTTTTAAATCTGAACTGGACTTTTTTTAAAAAAGAAGAAGATTTGATATTCTTAAAACTGAAAATAAAGAGGAAAAGTTTTGATAGAAAGTTATTGATGAGACCCAACTGAGAAAATTAAATATTGTGACTTGGTTCAAAAAGAGAAAACAGATTTAATATTCTTAAAACTCAGAAAAAGAAGAGAATCAAATAGGACTATTATATAAGTAATACAAAATGGATATTTGCATGACTAATGGAAATTGTGGATTGAAGAGAGACACCTCCTCGTTTAAAAGGAACATTGTAACTTGCTTCTTGTTTTGGAACATTGTGAATACTACAGATAATAGCCAAGCGTGAGAACTTGGTGGAGGAGGTGTTCTTTCTTTGTCTGCAGATGGCTTGACTTTGGCGAAAGGAAGGAGAATATAACGGAACTTTTAAATTTGGCATTAATTGGCTCAGGAATGAAAGAAGACAATAGGCGTAGGAATGAAAGAAGAAACAACTGATATATGTTGCTTGAAATAAGTAAGAAAAAGAATTAAAATTATCTATGGAGACTGTAAATCGTGGACATTGATATTCAAAAGAAATATATGCTAACAGACAAGGAAATGAGGAAATAAGATATACACGGCTGGAAAAAAAAGAAGATAAACATGATGTGATTATAAATGGAAAGCAATGTATAGATGTAGTAATAATAAAAAGGAGGCATTTATAGATGTATAAGCAGTGACTATGAATATGTGAGGAATATGCTATAGAGACACAAATTGAAATAAGGAGAGAAGGTAGAATATAAGTCAAATTGATTATGTTAAAAGAAATTTATTGATTCATATATGGATGTGTTTAATGTAAGAACTAAGTCTCATTGTTAAACTGTTATGATAAAGATGATAATGATAATATGAAAAATAAGATGATTATACTGGGTGTAACAGAAATATTACAGATTTTAATGGTGAGATTAACAGCTAAAAGAAGATGACTAAAATGAAGATAATATGCTGGGACAAACAGTTAAAATAAAAATGATCATGTTGGAATTAATAATAATAATGAAATGACTATGTTGGGAGTAATAGCAAAATAATGATGACTACGTTGAGATATGTGCTAAAATTAACATGATAAATATTAATAGTTAAAATATTGACCAAATATTCTTTGTAATTGTAGGGAAAAGAAAATTGAAATAATATTGGGTTAAGACTTTAAGTTTTAAGTAATGGGTTTTAGGATAGTGGCATTGTTGAATAGATAGAATTTAGGGGAATAATGATGTAAAATATTAAGTTGTGTTTTTTGAAAATTAAGATTGAGGTGAAACAATAGAAAGCTAATTGTTTTGAGTAAATCATTACAAATCATGCATTCTTTTTTGTTTATTTTTATTATTATAAGATGGTAATTAGTGGAGATTTGGATAAAGCTTTTGTTAGAAAGGAGTTAATAATTGTATCTATTTTTGTCCGGATCAATGGCATTTTCTGAAAAGATGTATTTTATGTTTATGGTTTTTTTTTTTTAAAAAAACTTTTTAAAACTTTCAAAAAAAAAAAAAAAGAAAGAGAAGAAGATGAAAGATTTACCACTTGCAATAGGGACAGATCACCATGGAGAAATGATGTGTTGGTCGCACATCTATGTGGCTGTCAAGTTTAAACACTGACTTGATGGTCCATAATCAACCAACCAATTGGTAGCCCAAGGAATTGTAGTCATTATTCCAATTTGGATCCCTTGAAAATTGAATACGGAATGAAACAAATACTACTGCTGCCTGTTTGAAATAAATGGCTGCTTCACCAAGGCTAGTTCTATGTGGTATGAACTTTCACCGGTGATCAAAATGAGCCAAAAGTGCTCTCCACTGTACTATGGCACTTAAAAAATACAAACTTCTAAACTTCATTTAGTATGTGAAAGCTATTTTCAATTTTGGTTCTGCAGGGGACAATCACAGGAGGCAGGGAAAAAATGGCATTCCTGGAGAAAAAGAGATCCATTATTTTATTGTGGGTTGATTATTATTTATCTTCTTATGCACGGAGCATCGCTCCTGCTGTGCTGTAATCTTAAAACTATTGTGGTTCCTTTTTTTTTCCACTTGCATTTGACAAAAGACCTTTGAAATTTCTGCAGTTTTTGCAATTGAGTGTTTTGAATGGCATCGTAAACATATGTTGAGGAAAGCAGCTGGCCATCCCTGTAAACAGCTTTTGTTAGACTCGGGACCCCTGTATCTTTGCAAAACAGAGAGTGCAGAGAAAGAATATTAATGCATGTGAATTATTAGTTAGGTCATTGGGCTGAAATGCTAAATACTGTAATTAAGTAATATTAAGTACTTATCACTCTAGTCCCAGTTAGCTGTGCTTAAAAAGCACCACTTGTTTTTTCATGTCTTGCATGATGATATGTGAAGTTTTGGTGGGTGAGATTAATGATAGTAGAACTTCTATGACTATTTCTTGATGTGCACCCAACAGCTAATGCTGTAGAAAACAAAAGGGGGGGGCGGAGGGAGGGGGGAGATTGAGCTTCAGGTCACATTCTTGGTGTCTCTAGATATAGTTAGCCAAATCCTTTCGCAGAGTGAGAATATGGAAATAAAAGGAACTCATGATGTGACCTGTTTTACATGTTTTGTTCCTCTGAGAGAATCTAGCATGTCTAAAAGAAGCTACAAAGAAAACAAAAAACAATAAAGAGAGAATAATTCCTTTGAGTAGTCCAGTAACTAATAGTTTGGGGCAAGGCAGGAATGGTTTATGAGAATTTCCCAGAGTGGGAAAGAAAATGCTGAAAAATAGATAGTTCATTCACTTTCTCTAGACAATAGCAATCCCCCCTTTCTCTCTCCCTCCCTCCCTCTCCCTCCCTCCCTCTCCCTCCCTTCTTCTCTCTCCCTCTTCCCCCTCTCCCTTTAAGTTTTCAAGCACACTGCAGAACAATGCAAACCTGCAATTATACCTAACATCTTGACTTTTGCAGTCCACATAATCCAGGTTTAGCAACACTGCAATTTTTGAACATTAATTTAGGAATCAGGAATGTGATCTAGAGGTATTGTACCAGCCAATAGCACATTGCTGATTTTCATTGTCTCTGGCAAAATGAAGAAGGGCAAAGCTAGCTCGGGGCGGGGGGGGAGGGAATGGAAAGAAGAGAGGGAAATTATGACTGATAGATCCCTCAAACTACCACACAATAGATTGGTCCTAGAGAGAAAACAACCTATGCTTTATGGTTTTAAGTTGTTAGCATGTTTTTATTTAAAATTGTCATTCGGTTTGGATGGGAAGAACATTTCTGTAGTTCTCAAAAAGGAAAAAAAAAAGCCACCTTCTTAAATACTTCTACTAATCTAGTTTGAGGGACTACAACTGTGGTAGCACAGTGGTTAGAATGCAATGCAGGCTAATTCTGCTGCCGACTGCCAGCAGTTTGATTCTCACCGGCTCACGGTTGACTCAGCCTTCCATCCTTTTGAGGTCAGTAAAATGAGGACCCAGATTGTTGGGGGCGATATGCTGACTCTGTAAACTGCTTAGAGAGGGCTGAAAAGCACTATGAAGTGGTATATCAGTTTAAGTCCTATTCCAGCCCTATTATCAAACTCCCAGCCCGCAGGCCGGATACATCACACACTGACCACACCCAACCCCGGTTTAGCAAAGTGGAAAAAAGTGCCCGACATCATGTGACACTGCCATGATGATGTGTGTTTGACACCTCTGTGCTATTGCTATTGCTACAATCAATCAAGAATGGTTACGATATTCAACTTGATTAAGGAAGTTGCTCAAGTTTCAAAGTATTTTAGACTTCGGGCTGTACTATTTGTGGCCTGCAGAACTAATATTTATTGCATAATGTTGGGGTAAGCATTTGTATCCATTTCCATTTTCTGTCCTATATCCAGACCTTCATCTTACTTGCCCAGCCACTTGTCTCCTAGCAGAGGTATGTGGTGGCCTCATTAATTGGACTGGTTACCTTTTTTCTGCCTTGAGCCATCATTACAGGAATGAGCTATTGAAAAAGACTCTTCAGGACTAAAACTGTATTTCTATACATAATTTTATTTAAAAGCCGCACCTGTATTTAAAGAATAACTCTCCTCTAACAGTATTAGATTTCATAGGAGAATTGGTGACAGAAAATTGTACATTATGGTTATAGTTTTATCCAGAATTGAAAAACTCAATTATCAAACTGATATTTATAAGGTATTATTCCCATAACTTTCCTTTTTATTGGAATGTTTTACTTTAGAATAAAGGTAAAAGGTAAAGGAGTCCCTGCAGATTTTATTCTGCTAATCATTGCCGACTTGGGGGGGCAGTGGTTGTCTCCCTTTCAAGACCATTGAGCCAGTGCTGTCTGAACGCATTTCCATGGTCATGTGGCCAGCATGAGGGCACGGAGTGCTGTTACCTTCACACCAAAGTGGTACCTATTTATCTACTTGCATTTTCATGCTTTCAAACTGCTAGATTGGCAGGAGTTGGGGTGAAGTTCCTTTCTAAAGGAAAAGGGTGGTGCTTGGGTCTCGAACCCGGCCTCCCAGTTTTCCAGCTAACAAGCCCAGCATCTTAACCACTGAGTCACCGCACCACACTTTTCCTTTAGAATATGGAAATTAAATCTCTTAGCGTTGTTTTTCTGTGAGTAGAAATTCTCTGTGAGTAGAGAATTCCAAAGCCCAATGAGTAGTTGCATTATATTGTTAGTAGGAAATATGACCATCAGAAGAGCTGTCCTGAATTAGACCGAAAACTATTCTAGACCATCATGCTGTTTCTGTAGTGACGAATGAAATGCCACAAAAATACATTGGTGTATAGCAGTATGTATTTCATGTTCCTGTGTGCTTGCTTTCATAATGGGAAAAATATGTATAGTATTCATTCAGAAATAATTGCTAATATTTTGATAGCATCCAGTTTATAGTTTTCAATACTCTGAAACCATGCCATTGAAATGGCAAAGTAACTACATTTTGGTTGTGCAATTTCAGGTATTGGACAAGTTCAGGGTGGAAATGATACTAGTTTGCTTCCTATTAATCTTCTCTTTCTCATCACACAGTTTTGCTAAGAATGGGTCCAACATAATTTTTTTCTTATGATGTCATATATCACTATTCTCCTCCAGCCTTCCAGAAGTTGGGAAGCTGACTTGTGGTTCCCAGTCTCTCTTAATTTAACGTATCTCTGACTAATCTAATTTACAGGTAGTCCTTGAATTACAACAATTCATTTAGTTGTAACAAAGTTACACTTTGTTGAAAAGTTGAAAAAAGTCACACTTATGACCATTTTTCACACTTATTGTCACATGATTTACATTCGGATGCTTGACAACTGGTTCATATTTATGATGGTTACAGTATCCTGGGGTTATGTGATCAGCTTTTGCGAACTTTTGATAAGCAAAGTCAACGGGGAAGTCAGATTCACTTAACAGTCATGTTACTTTTTTTTTAACAACTGCAGTGGTTCACTTAACCAACGTGGAAAACAAAGTCGTAAAAAGGAGCAAAACTCACTTAACAAATTTGTCACTTAGCAACATAAATTGTGGACTCAATTGTGGTCGTAAGTCAAGGACTACCTGTATTTGCTTACCTACCCAATTCCACAGAGTGGACATGCTCCAGGTCTCTGCTTCAAAAAAAAAAAAAAAAAAAACAGTGCCACAGAAAACATGTCTTTTTGTTGCACTGTCTTATTGATCAGCCTCTCCACTGAGATCTGGAATGCCCTGATTCGAATTAGCCTTCTGCAAATCTGGGTAGATATACTGTTAGGAAAGCTCAGAATGTATGTTTTGTTGGATTAAAATAGAATTAGGGGCTTCAAAATTTTTATAATGTAATTTGATTTTTTTTTTAATTGTGAACACAGAGTCCCAAGATTGAGATGAGTAGCTATATAAACTCTATACTTACATACAATGGTTCCTTATGCTTATTGATTATTATATTATATCTATTTGTCTATGAGTGATTATAGCATTTCAATTTCAATTCCAAATTGGAAACTACCATATTTTTTGGCGTATAAGACGCACCAGAGTATAAGACGCACCTTAGTTTTGGGGGAGGAAAATAAGAAAAAAGCTCATTGGCAGGTGGATCGCCTCCTGGAATACCCCCAATCAGCTGTTCCCAGAGGTGAATTTTAGCAACAGGTTCCTTGGTTGTGAGCTCTGTGCCTTGCTTTTTTTTTTTTTTTGCTTTTTTTTTTTTTTGCTTTTTTTCCTGCCTCCAAAACAGCTTCAGCAAAAAAGCCTCTGAAGCTCTGTTTGGGGGTTTCTTTTCTGAAGCTTCCTTTCTGATGCTTTTTTCAGCCTTTGAAACCTCTGTTTGAGAAGCTGGGCGGGGCTACATTCGGAGTATAAAATGCACCCAGATTTTCATCCTCTTTTTTGGGGGGGAAAGGTGTATTTTATATTCTGAAAAATATGGTATACTCTTTGTATTGTCAAGTATGGTTGCTGTCTGAATTTGAATAAATAAAGGCTTTGCAGGATCCCTTCCTCATTTTTCCTAGGGGAAGGACTGTCCTTAACATGTTTATTAATCTTTTTAATAGAATCTTCTCAATTAAAATTGGCTGGAATTTAATAGGGGTTAATTTACTGCTGCAAATTGTCGTATTGTTTCCTTTTGCGCTCTCCTCTCCTTCCTTTTTCTTTTCTTTTCTTTTCTTTTCTTTTCTTTTCTTTTCTTTTCTTTTCTTTCTTTCTTTCTTTCTTTCTTTCTTTCTTTCTTTCTTTCTTTCTTTCTTTCTTTTTTTGAGGCAATGCAACTACTTGATATTATCAAGAAATTTTTCAAGAAAGATTTCTTCCCAACAATCAGCCCATTGTTCTCTTGGTAACTTGAAAGAAAGTTCCAAGTAAATAAAACTTTCTCATTAGTGATGTCCTTTCTGTTCTACTGTGGGAATTGTTGGCTCCAGCTTAGTTAAGTCAGTGTCAATAGTTGCTGCTATTACAGCCTTTCCTGATTGACTGTGTCTCAAGGGCATAAAAGGAGGCATTCACTAACAGCTGCAGTTTACAGACAAGAGAGGAGTTAAGCTGAAAGAATTTGTAGTGCCTTGAGTTTGTAATCCTGAGGATATGAAGGTATGGATGTCTGCGGAGTGTCATCTAATATATGAAGGGATGTCACAGGGCAGAAGGTGTGGATTTATTCTGCATAACTCCTGAGAGGACGATTGAGGGCAAAAGAAGAAGGGGACAACAGCGAATGAGGTGGCTGGATGAAGTCACTGAAGCAGTCGGCATGAGCTTAAATGGACTCCGGGGGACGATAAAGGACAGAAAGGCCTGGAGGAACGTTGTCCATGGGGTCACAATGAGTCGGACTAACAACAACTAACCCCTGAGAGTAAGACAAGAACTAATGGGTGGAATCTTAACGGAGTAATTTGAAACTTGGAATAAAGAGGATTTTCTAACAGAACTATTAAGCTTAATATAGTCTTATTCCAGAAATATGGGTGCTTCATCATTGGAGGTTTACAAGAAAGGATTGGGCTAATATTTGTCTGGAGTATTAGGTTTCCTATACTGGGCAGGGGATTGGACTAGATGTTCTCCAAGTTCCTTTCCAACCCTACAAAGTTATGATACATGAGTGTTTAGATTCCAATAGTAAACATAGTCTCTCTGCAATAGATCCCTCAAAGTGTAATGACTTTGCCCATGAAACAAACAGAATAGCTTGATCCCATCTTTTATAATATTTTTATGATTGATTCCCCAACTCCTATTTGCTTCAGGGAAGTAATATCAATTTAAATCTGTTCATAATTTGAAATAGCTTTTGACCTTGGATAAGAAATTGATCTTAGTAAGGGTTTATCTCTGTTGATAATGGTGTCTATGATTATAGGAAATGTTGATAAAACATTCTAGTATTGCTCATCTTGCTATCTCTCAGATAAATAACATATGCTGGAGATGTTTTACCCTAGTAGATTTTCAGCAAGTACTATAGCCAGAGTGTCTCTGAGAATGTACACAAATATCTTTTTTTTATTATTCATTGCATTTTGGCAAATTCACTTTTTTTAAAGTGGAAGATTTCCAGAATATTTAAAATTTTTGGTCTAGCTTTCACTTTCTTATTACTGGAAGATACCATTTTAGAGTTGGAGGAGGCCTTACATAACAACTTTGTATTTTCACCTGTGGTTAATACATTACCATATTTTCCAAATATAGGAAGTCCAAAGTTGTGGACTTTGAAGAAGCAGGAAATATAGAATCATCGGTGATGCTCTGAACTTTTGTTCTGGACAGTACCATGGATAGGTAAAAAACAAACAAACACGTAGATCATGAACAAAGTTTATTGAATAGATTTTCCAAGAGTTCTCATTTGAGAGACAATGTATAAGCTCTAATTATAATTCTTTGGATACATTATCTGAAGGCCTAGCTTTGTGGAAAAACTATAATGCTGGGAAAAAGAAGAACATGGCACCCAACAGAAAGGTGAATAGACTAAATTAGAGTGGAAATGTTGTATTGTTGAAAGATCTGTGTGACCAGGTTAGGAGCATATCATCCTGTAGGAAATATGGTAACTAGCCATTATCACCAACTTTATAACGCATAATCATTCTCATTTATTTCATAAAAAACAATCTCATGAAGTTCTATTCCTACTATAAGAAAGTAATATATTCACGACATGGCTTCATTAATTACTCTTGAGATGGAACAACGTACCATTTCTACAAGATTATATTTACATAGGAATCCATTGTGGAAACACATTTAAGAATTATTCCCTTCTTAGAATGGACAAAGAAGGAAAAATGAGAATTGTTTTTGTGAAGGATAGGATTATGCCATCTTGGTGGGATCTCTTTTTCATTTTTTCATATATTCAGCAATATTCAGGAGCTCTCTTGGCCTGATGAATGTAAGTGTAGGATGCTCATTGGGGAAGACTAGCTAGGAAGGTGTGTGTTTTATGAAGAAAGAAAAGAAGAGAAACAGGTATTTTCTTCTGCCCCCATTTGCCTATAAGGTGCTCATTTACAAGTTGGGCAAATATGGTGTCCTTTTGGGTTCACAATGCAATGGGATTTTTTTTCTCTCCTCCTGGTCATCTTGAGTAATAAAATACTTTATTGGTGAGAATTTTTCAGTTAATTCCACTTAATATAGGATCTCTGTGTGGTTTTTTTTTTAATGAGAAGGTTTTTTTTTAACAATGAATAATAAAGAATAGATACAGATCCAGTACTGCAAAAATATCACAAAGTTAATGTGGGCGCAAAAAAGACACCAAGGACAGTTGGATTTTACATACCAGCCTATTAATGAGCACCCATTTGACTTAACTTTACATTTTTTAGTGTATTTCTAATATAAAAGAAAATATTACTATATTAGGAAACAAGAGAATTCTGTAGATTTTAAAACCAATAGTATTTTATGTGCAACTTTTATTATATGTTTTATTTGTGCTGGTGGGGTTTTGCCAATGCAAGGGATTTTATTTGTCTTGTTATTTATTGGTGATTAAAATAACTGGGGGTTGTAATTTATATGTTTTACTAAAGCTTATATTTGGGCATATTATAGAAGACCCAATATTCCTCTATTTTTTCCTCTCTTTGTCACAGTCTCTCTTAATTTTCTACTTAATGGTTTTGCATCTACCTTATTTTTTAATTGCTTTTTACTTTAGGGACAAGGTTCTCTTTCCACTTTACATTAATCAATACTTACAGAAGACTCTATAATTCATATAGTCCAAAGGTACCTTAATATAATCAATCCCACCAACATGTACAATGTTTCAGATCAGAAGTTACCCCCAGATTAATTTTAGGAGGCTCATTTAAAAGCTATATTTCTGCCTTATATTTTAATCAATTATATATTATTCAAAATATATGTTTTAGTTGGGATATATAAGAGAAAATAAATGTTTTTTTTAAATTAAAAAAAATCACACTTGGATGTGAAATCTCCCATAGCTTATCTATTTGTGACTATACTGCCATGTCTATATGGTTTATCTGGTGCTAATATATAAATTGTGTGCCAGTGCTATTTTCAAACTAAAAAATAAATTTAAAAAAAATCTTTTTTCTTTTATTCCTTATCCAGGCCTACAAGTTTGGTACTTATTGATAGTCTCCTATCCAAGTACTAGTCAGGTTCAACCATACTTAGATTGTTGAGACTAGTCAAGGTTCTGTCAAAAAGACAAACATATTGTGGTCTTTTGGTAAATTATTAATTGAAAACCCTGGCATTAAGGGTTACACTTTGTAACAGACTAACTCATCTGCACACTGTAGTGTGTGCCAACTTCACATAGTAAAAGAATGAAGTCAGCTGAAGAACTGACAAGCCCAATTGTTAGAAGCAGTTACAGGATAAAAATCTAGATGAATGAATAAATGAATGAATGAATGAGAAAGAAAGAAAGAGACAAGAAAGAAAACGAAAAGAGAGAAAGAAAAGAAACAGAAATAAAAGAAAGAGAAACCAGGAAGGAAGGAAGGAAGGAAGGAAGGGTGGGAGGGAGGGAGGAAGGGAGGGAGGAAAGAGAAAATCAAACTAGAGCTACACTTTCTAATAAAATATATTGTTTCATGCAGATAGTGGAGAAAAAGCAACTATCCTTTGTTTGAGAGGAGTTTAATATTTTACAGAGTGATTATGATATTCTGATTAGCTAGTTAAGTATAGTCTGGATGACATGCCAATTAAATGGATACAAAGATTGTACTCATCAAGAATGTGGTGTTAATCAGTGGCTCTTCATCACATTGGAGAGAGAGATCAATTTGGATGCCACAAACTCAGTCCTGGACTCTCTACTTTTTAAAACGTTTATTAATGACTTGGAAGAAGTTATGGAAGGAATGCCTAATAAGATTAGCCACACAAAACTGGCTGAAACAGAAGACAAAAGTAAATTTTAAAACAATTTCCATGGAAGAAAAGAAATGGGCTAAAAGTAAGGGAGTGAAATTAATAAACACAATTGCAAAGTTGTTCTACTTACCTTCAGATCAGATGCACACATATTTGATGGGGTTTATTTGATTTGGTAATGTCATTTATGAACGAGATCTTAGAATGATAGTTGCAAAGTGAATGTGAATCAGTTTTGTGATATGGCTGCAAAAAAAGGGAAAAGTAATTTGATGCCCCATTAATAGATATATGGATAAGTCATACAAAATAATGGTTCCACTTTATTCTGTCTTGGTCCGACCGCATCTTCAGTATTGTGTCCAGTTGTGGACATCCACCTTTTAAGAAGGATTCATAGCAACTAGAATTGAGTCAGAAAAGGAGAACAAGGATGAAATGGAAATAATTCAAATATCCTTTCTTTAGGTTTGGGAAGGGCAATATGATAGAAACTTTTAAATATCTGAAAGGATGTCTGTCACAAAAACGCTCAAAATCTTTCTGGATATAAAATCGTGGATTTAAATTATAGTAAAAAACTAACAGTAAAAGCAGTTTGACAGTGAATGAATCAATTACCTAGCAAGATGGTGGTGGGGTCTCCCTCATGAGATAGTACAAGCAGACACTAGAAAGCCATCTGTCAGGAATGGTTTAATTTGCATTCCTGCACTGATCAAGGGGTCAGACTTAATAGCCTTAAAAAAAACCTTCCAACACATGACTGTAGATCCAGATGACACTGTGCAGACAGTAGCTTGTTTTTTCACAACTTTTACTTTTGAAAAGCATGAATCAAATTACTTGCAATTGTGTATGGCACCCTTATCCTATACCTAGCAGTAACTACTTCTCCCCTTCCTTCCTTCCTCCTTGTTTTAAATATCAGGTTCAGTTTTTATGGGAAATAAAACCTGGATCTTCAATGCTGAAAATTCAGCACTATACCTGTCTCACTTGGCAGGAAATAAGGGTAGGTAAAAAGGGAATGAATGAAATGTAAAGAAAATTGTTTTGTGTTTTCATGCAGAAAATTACACTAAAATAGTGTTGGATGTAATGGGGGAAGAGCATTTTGCAATTGTAGAAATTAGGCTGATTTCACCATGCTTTTATCTGCACCTTCAGTTCTATCATTGACACTCCTGCAAAGAATCACTGGAGGAAATGCAAGCGAACGCTGTGAGCAATCCAGCTAATGGAAAATGTACAGAGGAAAATGTTCTGGTTTTGAAGTGTGCTGACATCTCAGATTCCTTCTTTTTCTCTCATAATCCAAAATTTGTTCATCCAACATAAACAGGAACCTGGGAAAAGGTTTTGCCATTTGCTTAACCTTTTCCCGCTGAAGCACAAAAGTTGTGATTTCAGCATAGATTTGTAAAGTTCCTGCTGAGTTGCCTTTGTTTATGTGCTGGGCTCCTTTTGCATATACTTCATCAATTGCTTTGACCTCCCTTCCCCTCTTTCAATTTAATGTCTGTTTAGATTTGTATGTGGCTGGGCTACTCCAGCAGGGAGGCTAAGGGTTATTTGCACTCATTCTTTTGCAGCTCTTCCAGGACTGTCTGCAGCATAGGATAAAAAAAAATGAGATGGAAGTTCCAATGGTATGATCTATGTTCTCCCCCTTTTTTTCTAATGTATGACACATAAAAAGCAAGTGGAATTTCAATGACGCTATCCTGTCTGCCATCTTCGCTTTTTAAACCATTTCTACTCCCACTCCTGACTTTAACTATCCTTGTCTGCACTCCTTTTTGATTCTTCCCCTATAATCAGAGACTTTGGAAGTGGATGGCAATAATTTATTTGATTAAATAGGTAGTCAAATATTGCACTGCAATTAGTTTGTGCATGTGACTGATAACAGACCTACCCACGTAATGGTTCAGAAGGAGGAGAAGGGAAAGAGACAGAGTTTGTTTGTTTTGTGACCAGCTTGCATTTGACCTGTCACAAAGAGAATTCAGGATACAGCAGATTACCTGTTGACAGGGAAACAGGTTGAATAACATTCATCTGTCTTTGTTATCCAGTTGAGTTAAATGTTTACACAAGTATTCTGCAGGAAAAGATTCTTAGTTTAACAAAGCAAGGGTGCCCATAAGAAAGCAGGGGTAGTGGGCTGTAGCCCATTGAGAACTGGGCCATGCAAGTGGCAGGCGAGCGCATGGACACAGCTCCATTTGCTTAAGCAGTGAGCACTCATGTATGCATGTGAAGCTCATCGCTCGCACAAATGGAGCTTCAAACGAGTGCCAGAATGTCTGCTGCTCATGCAAATGGAGCACTTGCCACTCACATGGAAACTTCCCACCACCACCACCCCTGCCAGTCCACAAAGTCCAGAAAGGTTGGGTACCATTGTAACAAAAGATCAGATTTATATTTTTTTCCCACTATTCTTTGAGGAAACGTCACTGTAAAGTTTAATCCAAATATATTTTATTCTGATAATATTCAATAATTTTTTTCTTTCTCTTGTCTTTCTTAATATATATGTACACACATGCAAAAATAATAATTATAATGATGACAATGATAACATAATGATAATATGTATGCATTTGCACTTGTGCACTGTAAAGAATATGGGCCAATCCTCAAGCTGCTAATGCAGTTGTTCTTGTTGCATCTGCAGTAGTGCTGATGGTGGAGAGAAGATCCCTTAGAAGGAAAAGGCACAAGAGCTGTGCTATTACCAGTGCCAACTTTAAATTCAGAAGAAAGTGTTCTTCTCTGGGAAAATTCAGTGAAAGGTGTCCCTCTATATTTCTGTGAACAAAAAATAATATAGAGCATTTTGAAAAGCATTTGAAATAGCCTTTTATTTTACTTGTTATAAAAATTAAGAAAGAGCCATCACAAAAAAAAAAGCATTATTAGGGGGATTGAGAAGTTCATTAATATCAATTAGAAGAAGCAATGCCATTTGTTTAAACATAATTAGGGCATCATAGTAAGCCCAATCATATCATACAATTAAGCATGACACTTATGATTGGTTATTGATACGGAATCTGTAGAAAAAATGTAATGGAGTAGCTAGAGCCAATAGAAGAGCATGGGTCAATAACCCAGCTAATGAGATATTACATTTTTTTTGAAATTCAGAATTTATATGCTATGCCAGAGGGATTTAATGCATTCATAAATATACTGATCTAGACTTAGTGTGGTTAAGCAATTTCCCTAGTGAATGTTTTCAGATGATGCAGCAAATTACAATCAACCCCATTTTGACATATCTATTCCTTTCTATTACTTACCCTGCTAATTTTGATTCTTCGTTAGACAGAATTTCCTAATTTCTTAGATTTTGTTTTCTGTATCTGAATTATTATTATTTTAAGTAGGATGTCTATTGAGGGGGAAGAGGGGAACAGGCTAATCTGTTCTGAAGGTTTCACATCTCTTAAAAATAACCTTCTTACTCATGTCCAAGAAGTAGGTATGGATAAAGCAAAGTTAGAATAGAATAGAACTGGAAGGGACCTTGGAGGTCTTCTAATTCAGGCCCCTGCTCAAGCAGGAGAACCTATACCATCACAGACAAGTGACTGTCCAGTCTCTTCTTAAAAACCTCCAGTGATGGAGTGCCCATGATTTCTGGGGGCAAGCTATTCCACTGGTTAATGGTCCTCACTGTTAGGAAATTTCTCCTTAATTCTAGGTTGCTTCTCTCTTAGTTTCCAACTATTATTTCTTGTCCTGCCCTCTGGTGCTTTGGAGAATCATTTGATGCCCCCTCTTCTTTATGGCAGCCCCTCAAATACGGGAATACTGCTATCATGGTCACCCCTAATTCTTCTTTTCTTTAGACTAGTCAGACCCAAAACCTGCAGCTATTCTTCATATGGTTTGGTCTCCAAGCCCTTGATCATCTTAGTTGCTCTTCTCTGAACTTTTTCCAAAGTATCAACATCTTTTTTGTAGTCTGGTGACCAAAATTGGTTGCGGTATTCTAGGTGTGGTCTTACTAGGGTTTTGTAAAGCAACACCAATACTTGATGTGATCTTGATTCAAAGCCTCTGTTTATGCAACCCAGGATTGTATTAGATTTTTTGGCCGCAAAGCAAAATAGAATAACAGAGGAATAGATAAGCTGCTGCAGGACCCAATCTCTCTTGTGGTTCTTTCTCTCTCTCTCTTATTTCCCTCAGAAGTATTGCCTGCTTAACCCTCTTAACAATTAGCCTGAGCTAAGCTGTGCTTCTTTCAAATAATTTACTTCTTTCATATAATTTACTTGGACTTCAGTAAAGCATTTGATAAAGTAGACCATAACCTACTACTAGATAAAGTAGAAAAATGGGTTAGACAGCATCACCACCAGATGGATTCGTAACTGGCTGACCAACTGCACTCAACGTGTAGTCCTCAATGGAACTGCATCTACATGGAGGGAGTGCCCAGTGCTCTTCAACATCTTCAACAATGACTTGGATGAGGGGATAGATGGGGAACTCATCAAATTTGCAGATGACACCAAACTGGCAGGAATAGCCAACACTCCAGAAGATAGGCTCAAGATACAGAAGGTTCTTGACAGACTTGAATATTGGGTGCTAACTAACAAAATGAAATTCAACAATGAAAAAAGCAAGGTTCTACATTTAGGGAAGAAAAACAAAATGCACAGGTACCGTATATGTGGTACCTTGCTCAATAGTAGTAACTGTGAGAGAGATCTTGGAGTCCTAGTGGACAACCATTTAGATATGAGCCAGCAGTGTGCAGCAGTTGCCAAAAAAGCCAACACAGTTCTGGGCTGCATAAATAGAGGGATAGAATCAAGATCATGTGAAGTGTTAATACCACTTTATAATGCCTTGGTAAGGCCACACTTGGAATATTGCATTTAGTTTTGGTCACCACAATGTAAAAAAGATGTTGAGACTCTAGAAAGAGTGCAGAGAAGAGCAACAAAGATGATTAGGGGACTGGAGGTTAAAACACATGAGGGAGTTAGATAACCTATTGAGAAACCTATTTTGTTGATTGTTTTGTTTGAGTTTATCCTTGGCAATAACTGTAGATATTCAGGGATTTTTGTTGATTTTTTTTGGTCTAGTTTTTAGTCTATTACTGATGCTCAGAGTCACATTTATAAGATCCAATCTAAATTGATAAACAAGCAAATTAATAAATTTAATGGCTTGGAAAATTGTGTAAATTAGTTGCTTGTAATCATGTGAAATGTTAAATGGTCATTTATTTATACTTAGGGAAAGTTGGAGTCCAAACTTTTCTCTGCATACGTTCCATGCTGGCCCCAAAAAACATATTTGGGACTGAGTCCTCACCTTTGACTGCTTTTCCTATCACTCTCCAGCTATTTCTTATACTCAAATGAAGAATCACCTATAAAGAACAAATGAAGAATTTTTGCTATATTCCCCTGGAGATCTAGAATGATTCCATTTGTTGCCATTGCTATTGCATGCTCTTTACTCCTCCTCTCTGTAGCTTCCCACTGAAACATTTTCATGGAGCAGACTGACTACAGAATAAATGGTATGTGTAAACATGTAACTTAGAATGTTTCAAAGCATATCTTGTTGGATTTTTAAAATGATATAGCATTTCTTATAATTGGCAGCTGATCTGTCCCCTTGATGGTGTACTACCTTTAGTTTTACAGATATGTGATTGATGATGCCACCCAACAAATAGATGGTTCCATACAGTTTATTCTTTTATTCAAGAGGTTAAACATTCCTGGGTCTTTGAACTGCAGTCCTATAATGTGTGTGTGTTTATTCGTGCATGTATACTTTTGAATTAGTTTTGGACTCCTGGCAACTACGTGGACTAACCCCTACAGTTTTCTTTGCATGATTTCAGAAGTGATTTGCCATTGTCTCTCTCATATTGAGAGAGAGTGGCTGAGCCAAGGTCACCAAGCTGGTTTTGTGCCTAACAAGGGACTAAACTCACAGTCTCACAGTTTCTAGCTTGATGCCTTAATCACTACACCAAACTAGTTTTTATACTTTCTTACTAAGGAGTAAATATCTGTGCTACTAGTATATTTGGATGGTGTTGTGGTGAGGGACAAGAATTCAAACAGATTCAGTTGTGAGGGGGGAAAAATAAAAAAAATAGCTTTTAAAAAATAGCTTCATTTTAAAAGTTTTGTTCTTGGGATTGGTTTTTGTTTTTGGGAATGGCCTATAACCTCAAGAAAAAATACATAATTATAGAACGTGTGGCAAAATGATAAAAATAAATGGACTATTTGTTTAAAAAATGAAAACACAGCAGTAAAAAGATGCTGAGGAGCTATTTAGTGCCGCACATTACCTCTTCATCACTTGATTATTTTAGTTTCATTTCTATTTACATACCCAGTTGATTCTTTTGCATCTGGATTGTGCACAATTCTTTCAATAATGCACGGTTCAGTGGCTGTAATTACAGGATTGTTAAAGTTCACATTTTACTATTCATCTTGTTATCTCCAGTAATAGAAGGTTGGAATAAATGCACATAATTACACGGTTGGTCCTAAATTATTTTTTATATTGCTCTCACCAGGACACACTTGAAAAGGAAAATGAATTCTTGATAAGTTTTTCCCTAGCCTGGTTTTAGTAGCAATGTTCTTATGGCAATTCAAGACAGCATTCTTCTTTTCTTGTTTCTCAGATATAAAGAAAATGAAGCATCTTCAGTTTATGGTATATATATTTATTTTTTTAATGTGCACATTTTTCTTCTATAGTCCCAGTCGACTTACCTTTTCAACATGTATTTAAAAAATGAATTCCGAGAATGTTTTTTCCACCTGATTCTACTCATCAGCACAGAAAGTTTACTTTGTGCACTTCCCAATGTATGACATTCGCATCAAACCAAATATTTATTTAGTCTAGCATTTTGTTCCCAGATTCTGATGGGAAATTCATAGTACTCACACTACTTGCTAGATTATATTGTGTATACTAAACATCTCTAATCAACTATAGGCTTATTCTTTACAAAATAGTCTTCTTTCAAAGGTATCCAACGTGGCAGCTACCACTCCATCTTATAATATTGAACTCCATATTTTAACTAGTGGTTATGTGAAGAAATACATTATTTTGCCCTTGGCTCGTCCCATTTATTGGATGATTCTCAAGTTCCAGCAGAATAAACAAAAATTATCTCCATTCTATATTTTTTTATATTTATATTATTCAATACCATGTATTTATATTATATATTTTTCTGTATCATGTATTGTTTTTAAACCTTTTAAATGTTTGAATTATTCTCCTAGTTTTTCATATATGGGAAAACTCCTTCCCTATTTTTGATCAAATATTTTTGAGATGCAATAAGAAAAAAATTTACCTTGCATTCAAAATTTGATTTGTATAAAAAGAGTATTATACAGTAACATCATTTACTATTAATTTGGAACATGAACTTTGATCATTGTCACAACAGTTGGAGATTGGATCAAGGATTTCATTTGTATTTTTCATCATAACTCCAAAATCTTGTATTTCATCAGCCATCACCACCCTGAATATCATAAATATATAGTGAAGTTAGAATTTTTTTTTGTTTCCAGTGGATAACATTATATAGTACAATTACAGTGAATTGTGTTCAGTATTTCCAGTTTAGAAAAATTTTGTATTTATGTTTTTCCATTTTCCATTTCCATTTCCCTCAGTTTTTCAGGCTTCCTTTCTTATAATCGCAACCCATAAATGTTTTTGTCAGTCTACACAATGAAAACAGTGCTAGCCCTACTATTCCTTCTTTCTCCTCAAATGTCCTCAAAAGTAGAGGCAAATGTCCTCTTCTGCAAGAAGAGCAGAATTATACTTTATTGATATAGATCACAGTATATTCATAGAATCTTGCAAGATTGTGTTTTTCCTCCCCTCGAATCAGGAAGGAGACAGAATTAGACTTGACCTGATATATTTTCCAAGACCAAGGAATGTACCCATCCTTTTTGATTTTGTAAGTGTTCTGAATATTTTCTGCAAAACAATCCCCATTGCTTTCTATATTTGATTAGGATTTTTCCCCCAGATCATTACTTAAACATAAACAAATTGAGACACTGGCTTTAATAATCAGAGATTATTAAACAACAACAATAAAAATAACCCAGTCAAGGATTATGAATGCATTTGTTATCTTTAGAGGGGAAGTGAGAATGCCATCATCAGTGTTCCATAAATCCATCCAAAAATCTGCACAGTGCTATTTCATCTAAATTGAAATTCTGTAGCTCAGGTATTCCTCTGAGCATTTACTAAATCTAAGTGAAAGAGATGAACATATAGCATCAGAAGTTGGAGAGGAAGAATTGGATTGTATACATAAGGTATGTAAGTGTAACGACAGAGCTGCTATTCATAGATGCCTGTGTTCCAGATTGTAGCTATAATAGGAAGATAGAAGGAATGTAAGTAACACACTCCAGCTCTGGCTGTTTTCAATACCAAAGAAATATGTGCTTCCTGAAATTGTTCCCAGGGGAAAGGAACCACCTGAAAATTTTGAGTAATCTGATCTAGAGGCAATCATGTTTGCCCATAAATAAAATTCTTCCAGTAAACCACTGCCAGCTATGCCCCATTTAGTTGTTTCTTGTTTGATAATGCACACAGCTAGGTATATAATTGTGTTTGAACGCTACTTATTGGTTTGAATGAAAGTATCACTGTATAAGTGAAGGAAAATAGGATAATCTCTGCATGCGTGAGAACAAAAGTGCCCTCCCATGTTAAGTTGTTCCAAGGTGTAGAGGATGGGTCTTTTCAGTGGTCCCCCCTTCTCATCTCTGGAAGGCTTTTCTCAGTAATGGATATCTGGCTGCAATTGTATTGCCTATTTAGAGATACACAGAGATGTTGGGGTAGAAACAAAAATGATGTGTTGACTTCTAATATGGAGAAACTTTATATTAGAGCCATGGTGTTGCAGTGGTTAAAATGCAGTATTACAGGTGAATTCTGCCAGCTGCCAGCAGTTTGGTCCTGACTGGCTCGAGATTGACTCAGCCTTCCATCCTTCTGAGATTAGTAAAATGAGAACCCAGATTGTTGGGAGCAGTATGTTGACCCTGTAAAGTGCTTAGAGAGGGCTGTAAAGCACTACAAAATGATATATATAAGTCTTAAATGATATTACTGTTGCTATTTGGTGATTTTCATTTTAGTATTATTATCCATTTTATTATGGATTTTAATTCTTTCAGTACTAAAGATGGTTTATTCAGTGGTAAGAAGTCCTAGGATATAGTAAAAAAAAAAAATCCCCCACTGATAAGCAAGCTAGGAGGGAGGGAACAGTAGGAATCAAGCCTCCATCATCCAGCATGACGACAGCAAAAACAACACAGCTGATTACAAGTGGGAGACGGCTGAAAGGGCCTGTTACACGCTCAAGGGCTAAATTGATTAATGGCATATAAAGGCAGAGATCTCTGTAATGGTAGTTTAATATACTGACGATGTCAGCAGATGCTGACGAAAGCTTAGTAAAATAAAAATTTAATTCTTTTAAAATTTTAAAATCTTAAGTTCCGGAGTTCGCAGTATGTCTGCTTCTTTTTTTACTAATATACCTGGAACTCGTATTTTTAGAATAGTTTGATATATATATATATATATATATATATATATATATATATATATATATATATATATGTTTTCTCAGGTTTTCGCGGGTATCTGTATGTAGGTCTTTGGTTATTCGGGTCTTCTCCCACGTAAAATTGGAAGTGTCTTGGCAACGTTTCGACAAAGTCTCGGCTTCGTGAGAACACCAGCCTGAAGATGACGAATGAGACTTCATCGAAACGTTGCCAAGACACCTCCAATTTTACGCGGGAGAAAACCCGAATAACCAAAGACCTACATACAAACACCCATGAAAACCTCAGAAAACAAACAAATATATATATATATATATATATATATATATATATATATATATATATATATATATATATATATATGTGTGTGTGTGTGTGTGTGTGTGTGTGTGTGTGTGTGTGTGTGTGTATGTATATATAATTTTATTTTTATTTATTTTATTTTGTCGAGTACATATTAAATAATATATATAAGTATAAGCATGAATTGAATACATAAAATGAATACAATTAAAGGGAACATTAGTACAGGGACAGTAGGCACACTGGTGCTCTTATGCATGCCCCATATATATATATATAAAAATAAAGAGAGAGGCAGAGACAGACAGAGACAGAGACAGAGACAGAGACAGAGAGAGACAAAGACAGAGAGAGACAGAGACAAAGAATGAGAATGAGAATGAGAATGAGAGGGTGGTATTCTTAACTCTAGCTTCAGCTGAAATAACTATGCTTAATTCTGATGAAGTGAACCATGACCCTCCCCTTAAAAACAAACATCTTGTTCCAACAGTGAAGTTGCTGATGGAACAACATAAAACAACAATGAACACACTTACCTCTTTTGTATCCAGATATTTTGTTCCTTCCTGACCTCTTTTAATCTTATCTGCCTAATTATTGTTCTATATATGAATCAACTTCTATTGCCCCCCTTGCCTGCACAATGCTAGCTCATTCCAGTTGTCTAAGCCCTTCACTTGACCTCCTCTTCTCACAAGAGCCTTGCTTTCTGATTAATGAGGCCTGGCTGGCTGGCTGTGCTTCTCTGATGATGCTGAATGGCAGAGAACAGTGGGGTGGTGAGGAATAGAAATAAATAAGAGAAACTAGCAAACACTAACTCTATGCGTAAAAGTGTCTACCAGGAGTCAATTAGCTATTAAAGTTGCTAGTCATAACCTTGTTTGAACTCTTTTAGTAGCACACAACCAGAGGAAAATGCAATTCTCTAAACCATTCCAGATGAGGAATAACTGCTTGTGATCTTTGGCAGGAGATTTGGGGTGAGATTTGCATTGCTTGCATTGATCTTCTGATAGTGGCCTGTTAGGCGTTGTAAGTAGAAGAAGACCTGATGATGACCTAGTTCTTAGCAGTTTTAACTTTTATTTAAGATTTTTTAAAATTGTCATGAGAAGGCATGCCAACATGGGCTTCTAAAAATAAAACGTCTGTTGGATGTAAACAAGCAATTGTAATAATGGAATGTTTGCCTATCTCTGGATGATTCCTTACTGGATTATAGATTGAAATCTCTTTTAGTCATTTTAGCAATTATATAACAAAGCACATGGCCAATAAGGTGTAATGTGTTGATCTTTTTATAATATAATATTCTAATATTTTAGTGCCTGATATTACATAGTTTCTGAATGCTAAGATTTGTTAGCCATTAAAAAGGTGTAAATCTTGTTTTCTACTAAGGTTGCTTCATTAATTTAGTGTCATGTTATTTATCTATCCAAAATTTTTACTATATATGATTAATTATGGAATCACTCAGACAGTTTGGTAGATGTTGTCAAATTAAAACTAATTGAGTAAATCCAACTTAAATTAGCTTGATTTATAGAACATGTTATTTCTGTTGGTCAACAGGAATTAAATGAAATAAGCAAGATAAAGCTCAGTTTAAAAATAAAATGTTTCAAAAAAAGCCTTTTGTTTTGTAAGTAATTTTCCTACTCCAGATTGAGAACTGCAGTTTATTCAGTCTGAAAAAGCATTATTTCAAAATCCTCTTCTGGCCTATTCAGCTCTCCTGATTGGTTGTTCTTTATGTGGCATAGAACCTTTTCATGATGACATTCAGAATGTATACTGTTTATTGCATTATTATGCATATGCACTGTTTATTGCAATAAAATTGCCAATTTTCCATAACCATCCAAGGTACTTCATATCTGTGGGTCAGTCTTAGAAACCTGTTCATCTCTGTCACACTGTTACTTGTAGAAGCTTTTTTTAAATACTGTGCAATTTATTCTAATTGGGATGGTGAGCTCATTTTATTTGGAAGTGTTCTTAGTGACCTTCACTGATCTCTTTTGTTAGTTGTGAAGTCGTGTCTGACCCATCATGACCGCATGGACAATGTTCCTCCAGGCCTTCCTGTCCTCTACCATCCTGTGGAGTCCATTTAAGCTCACACCTACTGCTTCAGTGACTCCATCCAGCCACCTCATTCTCTGTCGTCCCATTCTTCTTTTGCCCTCAATCTTTCCGACCATTTGACTCTTCTCCAGTGAATCCTTCCTTCTCATTAGGTGGCCAAAGTATTTGAGTTTGACTGATCTTTATAAAAACTAAAAAAAAAAAAAATTAAAAAAAAGACCTACTAAGAACTGAGATGGGAGACTACTAGAATATTTCAGCGCTATAGGTTAAACTTGGAGATCAAGAAGATATTGTAGAATGAAAAATACTTTGAAATTGTTGTTATGAACATGTCCCTAAAATCACAAGTTCAACATGAAGGAGTCTCTATAGATGAAACACTCCCTTGTTATCTACGCTAGAATAAGATTGGTTTAAACCACCCTATCCTGGTGAGAAATTTTTCTGTTCTGTCAGTAGAAACATAATTGCATCCACTTAATTTTGAGCAATTTTTTCCTTATATATTTTCCTTTACAAAAGAAGGTGAATTTTTGAACATAAAGAGGGAGAAAATGTTTGTGAAACATGAAACTGAAGCTCTGGTGATGCTACTTACTTAGCGAGACTCTAATTTTAATCAGCTACAATCTTTTAAGACAAGAAAAGAGTAGAAAAGCAAGTTCTACAATTTAAGGTGTTAACCGATAAAAATGGAGGCTGATGGTTGCAGCCAGTGCAGAAGTAATTAACTTGTTTTTCATTTGCATTCAGATAGTGCATTTCCATTCTTTCAAGCAGTGAGTGAATTACTCATTACAAGTCAGTTTTTACAGGATGTTTCCTCCTGGGAGGTCAGGATTCTAATGTATTTGTCTACATTAGTGTGACAGTTACCTCCATGGTAATAGTTCAGGAGCACATCGTTGTAACTGCTTGCATACAGGATGCCTTTTGCTAAAATCAAAAGGCTACTTCGTCTTGCAGCATCTGAATGAATCTAACAACGACGTGGGCTACTAAGCAATGGATTTTAACTTAACAGTTCAGCAATGGCATTTTGTAAAAATGTCACCAGTGTCAGTTTTGCCATTAATAATTTTCTCTTCTTTAAACTGGGTAAATTTAGTACTCAGAAAAGTGACAAACTAGTGACAGCCATTAGAGTAAATTGCATTGAGAGGAGGCAGTACACAAATGCTACAGACACGCTGCTCTAGCAACATCTTATTTTTGAACTTGTAGCATTTTTTTCCAGATCTGAACCTATCACTTGGTTTTGCCAATATTTTATAGAATCATTTTTTATATGAACCATGGTCGTGCAGTGGTTAGAATGCAGTACTGCAGCCTACTTCTGCTACCTGCCGACTGCCTGCAATTTGGCAATTCAAGTCTCACCAGGCTCAAGATTGACTCAGCCTTCCATCCTTTTGAGGTGGGTAAAATGGGGACCCAGATTGTTGGGGAAAATATGCTGACTCTGTAAACTGCTTAGAGAGGGCTATAAAGCACTGTGAAGCGGTATATAAGTCTAAGTGCTATTGCTATATGAAAAGATGTATTTACCACTTTAGTCTCTGGAAGAGATTAAAGAATTTTCAGTATGTGTAAATACATATTATTCATTTAGTCTCTTCAAAACTGTGAGATGTGTTTTAAGTTAAGACATAGGGATTCTGATCCACTTTAATCATTAGTGATGAGTAATTCCACTGTAAGCAGGAAATGGAAGTTAATCCATGGCCATCAGTATGATTTACCGTTAGTGTGTTGGGCTTGGACAGGGAGAGCAAATCATTGGTATTCCTCCTCTTTATTCTCTTTGCATAAAAAGTTTCCTTTTATATGTCTAAGATTTTTTGTTTGTTTGTTTGTTTACAAGCTATGCAGGAGGCTGCTTCCCTATTTTTGTAGCAGTAACAGCTTTGAAATCTAAATGGGAATGCATCTTTTTTTTTTTTTAAGGTGGGGATCTGGGAGCAACTTTTCAAACAGTTAAGGCTGCAAAGTTCTCTCTCTGTCTTACACAGCAGCAAAGGCAGCAAGAGAATTATTTTTATCTGAGCAATTGGTGAGAGTGGAAAGAGGAGATGAAGATAAGTAAAAGAGATGTGTTGTATATGCATTAACAGACTAATGAAGCTTACTGTTTATCAGCTGATAAGACCAGGTTGTCACTCAGCGTAAATCCAGAGAAAATATATTATAGATTTGTTACTTGCTTAGTATTCATTTCTATCCCTTGATTTTTATCAAGACTTTTCACTATGTTAGTTTTCAAATTTTATACTGGACTTTCATCATGATCCCTCAGTAAAATGTGCTTCCTTTCAAACTGCAAATTATTGCTTCTGGGGATTTTAAAAATCATGACCTTCTACAGGGGAAAAAAATCTGTAAAGCAGAACATGTCTTCTGCTTTGAGAAGATTTCTTCTATCTTCTCAAGAGTGCAAAATATTGAAAAGGTAGATTTAATGTCACCAACTCATTTTTGGTAAGTTTTGTCTTTATCTGCTTCTATTGCAACTAGGCATAAAATGTAGAATAAAATTGTAGTCAACAAGATGCAATGACTATTTATTTTAGCAATTTAAAAGCCCCCTGATTCCTGATGATTTTAGATGGCTCTACATTAAAGCCATCTTAAAAAAGGGAGAAAAATACAAAAAAAAAAAAAAGATTAATAAGTGGCCTGAAGACAAAGACATAAAGAAAAACCACCCAACAGGACCTCCATCCTCAACCTACTCCAAGATCTGGGAGGACAGCTAGGTTTTCATAGTTTCCTGAAAGTGATCTGTGTGAGAGACATCTGGATCTCAGGGTGAAGAGGTTATCATTCTAGTGTAGCTAATTAGGATTGGAAAGTCTCTGGCTCAAATGTAATTTATTGGAAGACCCTGAGTAGTTTCTAATTCTCAGTTTAACATACTTAACAGAATAGTTGTGAGAATCCAATGGAAACCTATAAATTTGCCTTGGTTTTCTTGTGGAACATTAAAATGCAAACAAGAATAAATTTGTATCAGTCATCAGTCAAGGAATTGCCATAGACCAAGGACAATGTGCTTGGTATAGTTAAGACTGCATTAGCTATTGTTCCCTTTTTATTTCTTAAGTAGTTAATGTTTGTAAATGTAAAATGTCCCAGAAGTTCTCAGTATTACTGGCTCTAAAACTCTCTCTTAAACTTATATTTGACAAGCAAAAGTCAAATATGCACATTAAACAGTAGAGGTAAAACCACTTTAAATGCATCATTAATTCTTACAATAAGATTGCATATGAAACCCTGAAGCATTCACAGTGAGCTAAGCATTATCTTGTTTCGTTTGGGAATCATTTGATATTTTTTCTTTAAGAGAGGAACAGCCACAAGAGAGCTTATTTATTAAACTTCTTTGTAAAAGAAGTAAAATTTTAAAATGAGTACAGTATTTCAGAATTATATTAAAAGAAATGCTCTACATTTCTTTCAAAATTGTTTAGAACATTTAAAAATCCAGGAATATCAGAAATTGCTTTTTAATACTATAGTTTCAATCTTCAGTCTAAAGTCAAATTTTGGAAACTAGAGGTTTGTGAGTTCTTTTTCCAACACCTAATCTTATACTTGAAAGCCAGGATTTAAAAGCAAGTTATGTTTACAGTTCTGACATTTGTCTATCAAATTATTTTTTTTAAATTGACAGGGGCATCATTTTCAAAGACATAATTTTCCAAGAATTTTGCAATAAGTTGACAAACTGCTATAGCAAGCACAATAAAACTGATCTGGATGACAAGAGGTATTTGCAAAATTATGGGTTTTATGCAGGCTGCTTTTATTCAAAGCTTTTGTTAGTCATCATGAATAAGTGATATTAGATCATTGGTTGGCTTTTCTTTAGCATATAGAAGGCCCAGGTTTCATAACATGGTGTCAGTTAAACAATCAGACAAGAGGCCTAAAATGTTTTGCACAATCCATGAGGATTTTTAAAAGAATGTATTTTCTCAATACAGCAATTGAAAGCTGCAAAATATATTTTTGGATCGAGTATGTTAATACATAATCTATGTATGCTATCAGATTATTATATTGCATTTATCAATACTAGGCATATGTGGATAATACCTAGTTCTCAAATTTTTTTGGCAGGTTAGACTATTGACAGTTGCCTGTGTCCATTTAGAAAAAAAACCCTATTTGATGTTATTTTAATTTAGCTCAATATCCTGATTAGTGTTATTTGGGAGTGGGTGGGAGATGTACTTTTAATTATCCAGTAATGCATAAACAGTTTTGAGGCTAAGTATGTCTACATGTTTCCACTATAAGAGAAGGTTTCATCAGTTCCTATACAGAAGAATCATATGAATTAATTATGGTCAGCAATCTAGTTCCCTGAAAGACACAGCTTAGTTTTATTCATAAATTAAATGCCTTGGATCAGTGGTGAAATGCATTTACCTTCGCTGCCGGTTCAGAAATGTGAGCACATGTGCCTCTTCTGCGCATGCACAGAGCATCAAAAACAAGATTTAATGACATACCGGCCGGTAGGCAGAGCCTCCTGTTGCCGGTCCTACCGGTTCGCGTAAGCTGGGTAGATCCAGCCAGATTTCTCTGCTGCTTTGGATACGAAGCTAGTATAAAAAAGGAGTCAGTTTTCCACAAAATTTCAGCCACATACTGTAAATGTCTCATTGCAATTTCAGATTTTTCCACAGTAGGGCATCACAATTCTTCAAACTTATTTAATTAAAGAGAGCCCTTTAAAACACTACAACTGTTGCATTCAGTGTAGAAGCTGGACCCACTTTCTTTCTTGCCCTGATGTACTGGGTGGTGGCAGGAGTCAATGAATTCATGGGAAACTCTGAAGTTGTCTATTCTATTACATATTTTTCTCATCAGATAGATGGTAGTAGATAAATTATTAGGCTTCACCCCATGAGTCCCTACAACTTGCTGGTCTTTGGAAAATGGAAAAGAATCTTTCCTTATTAAGTTTGCCCATACCTTGTCATGCCACCCAAAGCTTATATGCATTACGATCCCTTTTCCTTTCTCTGTTATTTCTCTCTTTTTTAATTTCTCCTCATTAACACAGCTCGATTTTTCTCCCTTTCTGCACTCCAAATAAATCAACGGTCTCCAGCAGGCTGTGAGTCTGATGGTAAAAGATGAAAAAGGGCAATTGGATTCTGCTTCAAATGCACGTGTGCCTTAATTGGTTCTACTATAACAGCATTCACTTCCATAAATATTTCAAAAGTATTCGGATTTCTTGGGAGCAGCAACTGAACATCAGTTTAACTAACCTTTCCCTGTGACCTGCATTGAATATATCCTGTTTGTAAAGGCTTCTTCTTGCAGTGATATTTACACCCTACATCAAAATTATTTTATTTTAATGTGACATCTAACTAGACTTTTTATGTCTGTGTTTTAAAAATCTTAGAAACCTTTGGTTTCTTCTACAGTTCTACAGATCAGTAGGACTTTTTAAAGATGTAATTGCCATTAGGAAATCAACCATTTTTTAAGTGGACAAAATGGGCATTGGATCTGGAACAGTTGTTACAGGAGATCTCTGGAAGTCCTCATTAAATTTAGATGACCTCTTTCTTAATGTGTAGCATGGTATAGAGCAGTGGTCGCCAATCTTGGCAACTTTAAGCCTGGTGGACTTCAACTTCCAGAATTCCCCAGCCATCAAAGCTGGCTGGGGAATTCTGGGAGTTGAAGTCCTCCAGGCTTAAAGTTACCAAGGTTGGACACCCCTGGTATAGAGAGAACTATATCCATTTCCCTTCTTTTCTAGAAGAGAAAAGAGAAGTGCAAATGTTTAGGTCCTCTCTTGAATTAAGTAAGAATTATGAGTCCAAATGATTTAATTCTGTTAGAATTTCTTGTTAAAGTCCTGAAATAGAATAGTAAATTATATTTCAAAGTTCTGGTCAAGCTATAATCTAAAATTTCTTCTTTGCAAAATGATATGCCCAACTGAAAGGGCAGCATACTCTCTTCTGCTGCAGAAGTCATCTGTTCTGTCTCCTAATGTGACTAGCCCTCAAGCCTTCTGCATCACTAGATACTTTAGATAAATGTTATGTTTAATCCTTAGATTTCTGCAGGAGAGAAAGATAGTTAGAGTGCAGTACTGCAGGCTACTTCTGCTGATCAACAGCTGCCAGCAGCTTGGCAGACCAAAACTCACCAGGCTCAAGGTTGACTCAGCCTTCCATCCTTCCGAGGTCAGTAAAATGAGGATCCAGATTGTTTGGGGCAAAATGCTGACTCTGTAAACTGCATAGAGAGGGCTGTAAAAGCACATGAAGCAGTATATAAGTCTAAGTGCTATTGCTATAAGAGATTTTTATCTGGTTTTGCTCCTCTGCTGGGATCTCTTAATTGTTGTTAGTTCTTTGTTTTCTTAATCCCAGTGGATACCTGTTGTCATTATAATCAACCTATTTGACACACACATGTTCTCTTGTTGTAATGATCAGTGACCATGAAGATAAAGAGTGTAGTAGTTAAAAGAGCCTAAGAACAATTCTCTTAGAATATCTGTTTTAGTCTTTGCAGAAAAACACACATATACACAAAGACATGAAGCCTTCTTAAAATACTAAGAATTTTATCATGACAGGATTTTTTTTTCAAAAACTTGATGGAGTAGTGAAAGTTCACATAAACATGGACACAGTGAGATAACATGGAAAAAATCTTCTACAAATGAATCATATGCCATCCATATTGGCTAGGACTGAGAACAGTTAAAGTGTAGGTATATAGCCAGATACAAACACACTCACTTCAGAAATGACAAACAGATCCTTCTTATCAAGGTTAATCTTGTATGTGAAAGTTAATGTGTCTTTCTGCTCTGGCAACACCTTCTCAAGGGCTGGCTGGATGCCTGTAATGATGAGTCTAGATCAGAGATATGGGCAGAAGGATTCAGGTTCCTTGTGCTATGCTTTTTTAAAGCTTTCAGGAAGATACAACCTAGATGCGAAAATCTTAGGAAACACTTGGAAATATGTTTTCAATCATTGGAGCATTGGAGCATTCAATCATTGGTCTTTATAAATCAGGATCCCCTGCTACCTGTCCACAACCCCTTGGGAACCAGGCTACGTAAGCAGAGGGCAGAGAATACAAAGCTCCATTTGTGCATGCACAGAATTAGGTTGCATATGCAGAATCATCTCCCTGCACTGCCGCCACCACCCACTGCCACCCTGCCAGTCCTCAGAACCGGAAAAGTTGGGGACCACTGCTATAAAACATAACTTTTTGTAATCTGGTAAAACAAGATAACCTTCAATTTCAGAGTGTCTTTTTTTTTGGTTCTAAATTTTTGTTTTATTTTATAAGATACAAAAATTCCAATTTCAATTGAACAGAATCCAGTTATTTATTAAGAGCTTCATGTCGGCACGAATCAAGTGAAGCCAACTCTGACCTCACTTAATTCGTGACTTGGCTCTGACTCTGTTTTCCCCTCCCCCCAAAGTGTGTCATCAGTCACATTTCCCAACAAAGCAATTTCGCAGGTTGTAGAAGTCACTCCCTCTGGCCACTGTGGGTCCCCCTGGAGATGACTTTGACATTGCCATCTGGAATGTGCTTTGTCTTGATTGAAATGCAAGTTCCTCGATGCAACTGCTAAGCTCAGTTCCCCATCCCCCTGCCTATGGCAACTCAAGGGCATGTCAGGAATGCTTCGCGAGTTGACAATACATAGTAAAAGACAATGTTGAAATAGCATGAATTAAGTCTGAAAGAAAAAAGGGAGATAGTAGGTAGAGTAAACGAAGTATGGGAATAAATAAACTAGAATTATGAAATGAACATCATGAGACCTCGAGACCTTGAACATATGTGAAGACAAGATAGGAGGTAAAAGAAAGGAAATGGAAATGAAAAAGAGAGGGCTGGAGAAAATTGTGCTCTTTACTGGGGGTGGCTTGTTTAGGTGTTAAAAAAGGGTAAGAGAACATTATTTGGGGGGTGGAGTTTCCTTTTTAGAAAAAAAAATTATTTGTATTATTTTTTTCACACACAGGTACATACAAGTGCACATACATACACATCTACAAGCACAGAAAGTTCTGGGTGTGTAAGAAATTAAGACTTTTTTTTTTTAAGGTAGCAGGCCATTAAAAAAAAATCAAGAACTGAAATCTGTGTGATCCCTGAGTCTGTGCAGCTTCCTCAGGAGTCTGTCTCATATTTTAGTAAGCGGGAGGATGGCAAGTGGTTGCCATGGCAACAGAAGGCCTGAAAGATTGACTTGAAGTAACAACAAGCCACCAAAGCAATCTAAGTCAGATTTATGGCACATTATAGTAGGACAACACCAGGAGAAAACTACAGTAAACATGGAAATTGTATGAATTCTGAAACTTGACTTACTAATTAGAATGACATACTCTGTGGTGGAGTGCACAATAAAGACTGAGTTTTAATGGAGCAATTTTATCAATACTTTCTTATGATTTTCTTTTAAAAAATCTTAGAAGTAAGAGTTAAATGGCAGAGGAACTATGTTATCTTCATTTACTTCTTTAGCAAGTGCCACATGTGATGGCTTGCAAAACACTGTGAACGGTTTACAGGTTGAATCCACTTATCTCACTAAATCATTGCTTATTTAACCATAATTTTTGATTGGGTGCATGCAAGGCACAGAGTATCAAAAGTTGGTTACAGTATATATCATTCATACTAATTCTTTAAGTAATTCTTTATTGTCAACCAGAATGGCTTCTATAAATATGGTGGACAAGGGAGCAAGCTTGGTTGGGATACCATCATAGGGACTAGGGATGGTTGGGCTTTAGTCCTTTATCTTGTATTATGATGCTAATGCAAGTTGGTCCTTTGTATGCCCCTCTCCTAAAAGTCCACTCCATTTCTTTTAAATTGTAAATTTGTAAATATATAAATGAAGGGAAACATGTTTTGGCCATTCCATTGACCATAATCTGCAAATGTTCCCTCTGCTGTTCAGTTCAGGATGCATTTCAGTGCTATCAGGAATTTTAAGGGTTTTTTTTAATATGGCTTTTCTTACCTGCTCCATAAATATCACCTAATGGTCTTTGAACTGCCAATACTTAGTGTTTGTGGAAATAATTAAGTAACGTGGCCAGTAAGAGAACATGTTGTGCAGACTTTGCTAACCACATGTATTTGTTTCCTTTTTTGCTAGGATTGGCAATCAGCAATTGAATTTGTTCAGATTTCTTAATAGCTTGTTTTCTGTAGCACAATACCCATGAGTTCTAGGAAGACTGACCTCTCATTAATCTGAGAAATTAAGCTTTTCCCATGAAATAATTCGAGCTTACTTCTCTTCTTTGTAAACTGCAATGACATAATTTAGTTTTCACTCTCATTCATTAAAATGGATGTGCCACTGGATTTTTCTAGGAGAGTTCCCTAATATATTTAGTTGAACATGTTGTGAAGTCCTAGCACAATAAATATTCCTCAACGTTTACTTGCTATTCTATACATGCTGTTAGGAAAAGTTGTTTACTTTCCAAAGGTGAACCTCATTCTGGTTTCAATTCTATATTTTAGCTATATTCAAATTAAAAGTGTAGAAATTAAAACAATAGTGACCCTGGTAAGTCAGGATGTCATTTAAAAAATCATTTTTTTTTCTTTAGGACATATATGCATGGATATCTTTTTAAATTCTAAATCAATTATATTTTTTCACGATTGGAACTTCAATTGGAGGACAGCCAATGCTTTGCTCTGGGTTGGAGGCAGAAGCATCCGGATTATCAGAGTAGGCTTGTAGCCAGTTTCTGCTCTATCCTGGAGCCTCTGGCCTAAACCAAGTGTTTATGCAGAGGTACTGTGTTGGTGGCAGCTTTTTTCTGGATTGAATTAAAGGAACACAACCTCAGAAGTTCCACTGTGAGTGTAGGCCCACCACATTTTGTTAATGTCTCTTTAAACCCACCATGCCTTCTATGCATATTAGCAATAAAAATAGAGTAATTGAAATTTTGGTAGTTGAAAATAGGTTAAATTAATTTGTCCGCTAAAATCTCCCTCAGGTATCCACTTCGCTCATTTTAATAGTAAGGCTGGTCTTGCCAACACAGCTTCGGTATTCAAGTCAGGCAGCTCATGACTTTGCACCTGTGTATAAGGCTGTAACAAACATGCAGAGTGATTTATTTGCTCATAGTAAGAAAAATACTATAATTTAATCTATAATGTGAAAAAAATAAGGGACAAACCTGAAGAAGGGACAAACCTGAAAGAGTTTCATAAGGTTTAAAACAAATAATTATTTATGTTTATAACTTTGCTTTATAAAGAAAATTCAAGAACAAAACCAACTTTACGAAAATTCATATTCTAATAAAAATATCTAAAATCAAACAGTATATGTAAATGTAACTTACATATGACAATTCCATTTCCATATTGTTCACATGAATCTGAAGACTGCATTAAGTGGTACCATTTGTACGGTAAAAGTAAAATGACCAAAATAAAAGACAAAGCTGACTTTTTGACAAATAAATCTGAAGGAGAGCATTTTGAAATAAAGAATTGTCTTTTTATATATATATATATATATATATATATATATATATATATATATATATATATATATATATATATATATATATATATATGTCACTGTAATTACATGGCAATTATACTATGTTAATTAATTTTCTAATATAGGCTTGAGCCATCTGTCTAAATAGGTAACGTCTTCTTTGAATCAAGCTTATCTTCTATCAACTTCATTTTGTGTTTTGGTCTATACCTATGAAACTGCTTTACTGCTGTCTTGTTTTGGGATATCTTTTGATTTCCTCATCTGCACTATAATCCTGAAATTTCCCGGCAATCTCCCATCCAAATACTAACACAGCCTGACACCTGCTTAGTTTCTACTGTTTAGCCAGTACAGCTGGCCATCTGTATGAATTATATGTATAATCACAGCATCCAAATCCATCATTTTGTTTATGTTCATTGTCTCTATAGGTCAGGCTGAGGTATGTATATTACGCAACTTGCAGAGATCAGAACTTCAGATGGCAATTTTATACCACTTAACATCATGCCCATTTGCTAAGGAACAAATAATTAATTAATTATCTGTGCCTTGAATGGACTTTATTTAAGGAAAAAGTTTGTCTGGTGGATTTGGATTCCCATTGATAGAAACGTTTGTTGATTTGGCAGTGAGAAATGCTGCACCATCAATCTTCAAGGTGTATGCAGTCCTTTCCAGTAACACCTGGATTCTTGCCAATGATTTTCTGTAGAGAGGAAGCATACATTTTCCAAAGTGGTTCCTTCCTTCCTTCCACTTCACTCCATCTATGCTAGAGTTGTGGTAGCAAAATAGTTTCAATCAGCCTCTGGCAGGAAAGGATAGACAAAAACAAATAAATTACAGAAAAGGCGATGCAAAAACAAATACAAGAAAATCAAAACAATTGTAATGTGTGTTTTTTTTTAATGCAGTGGTAAATACTATTTATACAGGTTAATCCTAATTTAGTCCCTGATGTTATATGGACTAAGGCAATTCACTTAACCTTTGTATGTATAATGCCATGGCTTTCCCTCAGGGATATTGTGAAGATTAGTTAATTAATGTTTGTACTGAGTGCTAAATGTGAATTTAATTTGTAGCTATTAAGGATCCCATTGGTACTGGTCACAACAGCAAAGAATAGAATCTAGCCCTGTGAATATCAAACTTTATATAAATGCTTTACTGGGTTTCTCCCCCCACCCCCGAATAACATTTAGTTTATTCAAGAAAAGTTAAAATACAAATCACCAAATATTGGGAAATATTGGGAAAAAATCCAAAAAAGAAGTAAAAACACAACAAACAAGAAATTTAAAAAGTGTCTTAAAAAAGATTAACAGACATACACATAACATCCTCCCTAGGTGAATGCTGATTAGACTTAGAATAGAGTGGAAGGGACCTTGGAGGTCTTCCAGTCCAGGCCCCTGCTCAAGCAGGAGACTCTCTACATTTAATTAGATTAATATAATTAATGTAATATAATACAACGCAACAGTGTTAATCTCCCACCCCTTACAAAAGGGGCTGTTCTGGTTTTCAAAATAGGAAGAGTTGCTTGGGATATTAATAGAAAACAGTTCAGAGCAACTCAACCATCTATAGCATGAAGTCTTAATATTTAACAAGATGGAGTAAAAGAAACAGGCTCAGTTAATTGCATTCCCATCTTCATTTTCTACTGGGTAACAGGACAGGAATGCAGATCCAAAATTATTAAATGTTTATAAAGCCACTTTATAGAATACTATACAATGATATCCGCAGCTCAGAAATAAGCCTGACCAAATTTGATAAAAAATTCTTTCCAGGTAAGTATATATATATATATATATATATATATATATATATATATGAGATTGTAATTGTGAATCATTAAACCTAGACTTAAATGGCATGTGATTTCTACAAGTAAAACTTTGGTTTCTTAGTTTCTTACATCTGTGATTCTTTATCCTTCCTTCTAATTTCAATTGATATTTTGCCTCTATAGTTATGTCCTAAGGGTTTTTTATTTATTCATTCATTCCATTTAGCTTTCTAATCAAATGTAGATGATTATTATATAGCCTTTTCTTGGAAGGGCAAGCAGTTTTTGTGCTAATTTGAAATGTGGAATTGTTGTTTTTTTTTCACCCATTAAAAGAGAAACAAAATCAAAATCAAAATTCATATATATACACCAAATGAATTTTTCGGTGTATAAGACGTACTCCCCCCCCCGTGCCCAATGATCCTGTTTCCATGAGCCAGAGCAGCATTTTATAGCAACTAAATCCCACTTCCTAGCAACACAATTTCCCCTTTTCATTAATAGCCTTAATCCAGCAAACATTTGCAAGTTCAGAGGTGACTTCCCTGTGCTCACATCTGTTCCTTGAAGTTTAGGGAGGTGAATAAGTTATTCCTATATTTGTACTTATTTGCCCAAGTGCTCTATGGCAAGTTGAAACTATTCTACTAGGCCAAGCTATCTTTCAGGTCAGGTTTTCTTTCACCCATTGGTGAAAGAACTTTCTAAGAACTTAGAACTTTCTAAGTGCAATTCAAAGCCTTGGTTTTGATAAATTAAACCCTTTATCACTTTGTGCCCAAGTATGTTGATCACCACTCTCTTAGCTAGAACTCATTCCATCCAGTTTGCTTATTCACAGATTGAATGTTGAGGATTCCTCTCCTATATAAAGTTCAAAGAGGGCAATGTTTATACTTTCCATTTGTGCCTTGAACTCAAAATTGTTCTGAAATTGTCAGCATTAGAACATTTCTGGGACCTAAGACAATTTTTTGAATTTGAAATGTGTCAAATCTAAATGAAGCAGCTAACATAACTGAGAATAGAAATAGGAATTAGGATTGGGATTGGGATTGGGATTGGGATTGGGATCGAGATAGAATAGAATAGAATAGAATAGAATAGAATAGAATAGAATAGAATAGAATAGAATAGAGTAATTCTTTATTGGCCAGGTGTGATTGGACACACAAGAAATTTGTCTTTGGTGCATATGCTCTCAGTGTACATAAAAAGAGGCAATGGATAGAGCACTTGTATTTAAGATATCCAATGCATTGTTTACCATAGTCCATGGAACTGTAGATTTAACCATTTAAAAATGAATTTTCATGGGAATATCTGCCTTTACTGGACTTAGTTGCTTGAATTCTGATTATAAAATTACGGGTGGCAATTTGTTTTAATGATTGATACTGCTAATGCTCAGTTGCTGCTAGCCTCCTGGAAGGCCTAGACAAAGTCATAGTGTGTGGAAAGTGAATTCATTAAGATTAGTACAAAGATAATGATAAATATAAAAAAATAGAGTTCAGCAACTTCCAAAGTAACTTCTCTTGACAAGCTGCAGGTATTCCATAAAAAAATAGCATGCATTCCAGGATGACCGTATTTGTTCATTAGCTACCATATGGTGTGTTTCAATTAGGTCATTCTTATCTCCAGCTAAGATGGCAGGTGCTTCTTCTGCTCAGTGCTTCAACTGGAGTCCAACTGCAAAGTCTCCTTGTAGATGAAAAGATGAAGGGTATAAATAAGATGAAACCAACGGCGTGGAAGATTATTTTTATTTATGGGTGCAAAATATTTTAACCTGTCTTTTTAGGAAAGGCATCTAACAGTATAGAGATAATAAGAATGCAGTGCAGCATTTAAAAAAAAAAGATAAAATGTCATCAATCTATTGAAACAATAGCAAAAGAGAAAGAGAGAGAAAAGAAGCAGCAACAGAAGTACAGCTGTAGAATAGCAATAGTAATAGCAATAACACTTAGACTTATATACTGCTTCATAATGCTTTACAACCTTCTCTAAGTGATTTACAGAGTCAGCATATTGCCCCCCAGCAGTCTGGATCCTCATTTTACTGATCTCAGAAAGATGGAAGTCAGCCAATCTTGAGATGGTCAAAATTGAACCCCTGACAGTAAGCAATGAGTTAGCCTGCAATACTGCATTCTAACCATTGGCCCACTACGGCTCAGTGCTATATAGGTTCATGGATTACAAGAAATCCGTTTTATATTTTTACCCCTGAAAGAATACCAGGAATTTTCTTTGCTAGTAATGAGGTTAGAACTGAAAAGGTCCTACAGCTTCAACTCCCCCCTTTTTTTATTAGCAGAAAATGCAAACAGCATTTCATAAAAAAGAGGAGAGGACCTTAGTCCACAGCAGTTAGCTAGATTCAAACACTGTCCATTAAACCATATGTGTCAGCCCCAGCCCTGTGATGGTACTTGGGGCTGCCATTTGTGTGTGGATCCCTGCTGCACGCTTTTGCCAATGATGTGGGTGTTGGGGTCCAGAGCCAAATGGTGGCTGGAATTTTACCCCTTCCGCACCCTGGCTTTCACCACACCAACTGGGAGAGACAAGTGTCTGGTTCCCTGGTAGTGTCCAGCACATTGGGCCACACCACACCTTGACCTCAGCAGTCCATAGGCCACCTGTGGAACAGGCATGAATTGGCAGGGAAGGTCATGGTTTAGGTGGGGAGGGACATAGAGGCTACAGAGACCGTCAGATGCATCAACCAGCTGAAACTGGGACTGGCTCCGCAAGTACTGGGCTGCTGGGACCCACCGGCTATTAGGGTGACCTTCAGTGGAGAGTCAGGGAGGGTGACTTTGTTTATTGGCAAGGTGTTGAATCACATAGACAGGTATGGATACCTTTATACCTCCCAGTGGAACCGTGTGATGGCAGTAATGACTGCAATGGAGGATAAGGCTGCAGAGTGGGTGGCAAGCCTTTATGGAGAGCGTGCGGTGGAATTTGGGACCTGGGCCTTTTCCTGGGTGCTCTGCAAGAATGTTTTGAGGACAAGACTGTAGCACTTCAAGCTGAAGGAGACCTTTTAGGGATTAGTCAAAGGGCTCAGCCTGTTAAAGACTACATCCGGGACTTCTGCTGCTTGGCGGGTCGGGTATGGGGCCGGCCTGAATGCTTATTAGTGCACCACTTTAAAGGGGGACTTGACCGAATACTAAGACAGGCGTGCATGTGCCGAGGCTTACCACACCGGTTGCAGGGGGGCAGTATCAGGCCATACAGAATTAGACACTGAGTTTAAGGAGGACTGTTTTGCCATTCCGTTGCTGCACGCTTTCACCAACGACCCTTCCTGTGTGCCTGCTCTGCTAGGTCATCAGCCCCAAGGCATGCCTCCCACTTCAACTCCCCAGCCACATGCTAGATGACTTCAGGGGCATGCACTGAAGCAGTTTCTCACCATCCATCACTTTAAGGAAAGACGGAGCAGCGTGGAACTGGAGTGGCTTGCAATGGATTGGGGAGGGAGAGGGAGGATACAGGTTAATTGGATAATTGAGTGATTGCACTGGGGTGGAGCTGTATGTTGCTTAAAGGGTGATGGGGAGCATGGAGCATCAGCTCCAACAAAGATTCCTTTCTGTAACACTTGAAGGTGGTCAGTTAGTACCGATATCAGGATAAACAAACTTGGTTACTGCTTTTGTGTGCTGAGAGTTTTTTCCCCATACTTTATGGAATCTGATAATATGATTTGTTTGATTTTGCTTAACTTATTGTGCAAATCTATCCAACTAGTCATAGTTTATTCAATAAGCCACTATTAAAGAATGGCCTTGTGCAATATGTAGATGTATGACATACACATACATACAGTTTGTATTGTGGAACATGAAAGGGCAGGAGGGATCACCGCTATTGTTTTGTCATGATAAATGCCTAACTACTATATCTCCCTGATCACCCGGACCTTCAAGGGTTAACTAACCACATATCCCATAATCCCTGTAACCACTCCTTACCTCTTAGCCCCTCCTCCTGGGTACAAAAGGTCCGACCACATGGTCCACAGATGATTCCAGATGTATACCTGAAAGAGAAAGGTACAAGGTCAGTGACCTCCAGTGCCAACAGATCAATAATAAAGCTACAGAAAAGAATTGGAGTCTGTCTTTGAGTTATTGGGCTAGATCCAGCTTTTAACAAAATGGTAGCAGAGGTCGGTTGCCCATAACTCCAGACAATGACTGAACCCAACACCTACCCTGAAGAAGCAAACAGAGCACAGACCAGAGCTCTTACCAAGAAGATGGCTGAGAAGCTTGCAACCAAAGCCACAGCCATGGAGGAGACAGAAGCTGGAAGCGAGCAGGACTCCAGCCTGGACTCACAATCAGATGAAGAGGGGCCATCCAAGGAAATCACCGCCCCGGAAGAAGAAACAGCACAGAAAATGAATAAATTCAAACTCTCCATCCTGAAACTGATGGAGGGAAGCAGCGACAAAGAAAACCTCATCGCGGACCTTCAAAGCCTCTTCGAGCAACAAGAAGCAGCAATTGAGGCCCCAAAGACCACCGAGAAAGAAAAGCCAGCAAAAAAGGGTAAGCCACCCCAACCCGATGATCCTGAGCCGGCAGAATCCATTTCTGCGCCCCCTTCCCGGCGGCCATCTTGGGACGAGCACCAGCCAATGGGAAGCCAGGATTTGAATCCCTTGGCGCGAAAATGCCCGAACCCCGAGACAGACGAGGGGGACTCAGAAAGCGACTATGAAGAGCCCGACTCAGAAAGCGACCACGAAGAGATCACAATAACAAAAAGAAAAACGCCTACCGATCTCGAATTGCAAAAGGCAATCGAGACCATCACCGCTGCCCTAGGCTCTGCTTTCGAGCCTCCTGCGGAACTCAACAAATCAAAGAAAAATCCTGGAAAGCACAAGAAGGCCAGGACAACCAACAAAGACCAGGCAACCAAGTCACAGCCAACTAAAAACACCGCACACACCAACAACCGGCACAAAAGACCGCCCACCTTCAGGAAGAATCAACCGCAGAACTCGAACTCACCACCCGCTACACCGACAACGCGAGGCCCGAGGGAGAAGAGAAGAACCGGCTACTCACCAACGCCACGACATCCATCAGGCCAGTCCACGCGACCAGGGACCAGCGACCACGAGGGAGGATCTGCCGCCGCCGCCGCCATTACCGCCGAGCCGCTGGGCGCAGGGAATCCTCAACCTACGACCTCCGCTGCTGCCGCGCCGCCAACCCGCGAAAGTCCTCGACTTGCGACCGCGTCGCCCCCTCACCTTCTGCCCTTTTTCGCCGGGGATCCGGCCATCCAGCAGTGGTGTCCACCTTCAGGAGGAATCTTCGGGCCCACCGGGGGCGGGTCCAGCCTCCCACCGACAGGCCTAGGCCTAGGCCTGGGAGCTCCAGCAACAGGAACCTCACCCGATGGACTCCAGCGCGGAATGAGCTTCGCGCATGCCCAGTACCTGCCTGTAACAAGAGAAGCAAGTTACATAGATCCAAGCAAATACAGAATGGCCACAGACATCCCAAAGCCTTATTGTGAGTTTAATCACATTTTGGACCATGGACAGCTCCCCCCAGTAAGTAACCTTACTAATATTTCTGGGGCAAATTATACCAATTTGCCAAAATTGCAGTTAGATGGGGGTAATATTATAGAATGGAGCCAACAATTAAGAGTTGCTCTCATGAGAGAGAATGCACTGTTCCTAGCTAACAGACCTCCCCAAAAGCCCTGGTCACTGGAAATTGACTGCATTCATCACAGGGCATTTTGCATCATGTTAACCTCCATTCCATCTGCTATGTATCCATCTATTGAGGACAATCTAACTGTTTATGATATTATGCAAAAACTATGTAACCTGTTTTATAGCCAAAGCAGAGCCACTACCACTAGACTATCTAGGGAGTTCCACTCCACCAAGCATAAGGCAGGGGTCCCCATGAGTGAGCACATCTTAAAGATGAATGCTGCAAGGGCAGAACTCATGCAGAGGGGGGAAATCATCACTGAAGAGAGCATGATAAGCATAATCATAAACTCTCTTGATAGCAGCTGGGACAGCTTCATGACCCAACTAAATAGCCTCAGCTTGCAATACCTCACACTAGGCGCACTGACCAGTCAGCTCGTTGCAGAGGACACTCTGAGGAGGGAACGCCAACTAGCCAAAGGGGACCCTAGACCCACAAAGAGGGTGGATTTCCAGGATAGGGCCAGGGATACCTCAGAATGTTATTCTTGTGGATCAAGGAACCACTTAAAGAAGGATTGCCCCAGGAACCATAGGGATAGGGGACAGCACGACAGTAGAGGGGGAAGGTCACCTGAACGCAGGTTCCCAAAGGAAAGAGGGCGAGGGTGGTCACCCAACCCCAGGAAACACCACGAGCACAGAGACCACTCCAGGGACAGTAACTCTGGCTCCATGTACGGGATCAGGCACGATGACCCAAATGACAAACACAAGATAGAGAGAAACTCATGGCTTCTAGATTCAGGGGCCACAAGTCACACTACCTGTAACCCAGAGCTGCTAGACTCACTCACAGAAATAGACTCAGAAATAAAGGTGGCAAACCAAAGCAAGGTCAAAGTAGTGGGGAAAGGAAACGTACACATCACACAGGTAGGGGACTTAAAAGGAGTACTGTACGTACCAGAGATTCCCCACAATGTGCTAGCCATCACAAAGCTGACACGAGACACAAATATAGAAATAAAATTTAAAGATGGAAAGGCACACTTGATCAAGCAAGGGAAAGAGATAGGAAAGGTAACCATACACGAGGGACTTCCCTACTTCACACCCAACGCAAGGGAGGAAGAAGGCATAGATACCAGCACAAACCACAAGGTAGATAAGTATCCAGAAACAGAGGGGGTGCAGCAGGAGGCAGGATGTAGCCATGAGAAGACAAACAAGTCTGTATCTATCGGCAAGCCATTGCATGATAACTGCGCCCACCTCCTCCACAGGAGACTGGGACACATAAGCTTCCCCATTGTAAAGAAAATGACGGAATGTACCGAGGGTCTCAAAGTAAAGAACTGCGAAAACTACTTGGAGTGTTCAGTTTGTAAGCGTTCTAAGATCAAGGTTAAGGCCATCCCCAGGGGATCGAAACGAACCACGGAATACCCCTTCCAATTGGTGCATATGGACTTGGTAGGGCCAATGAAACCCTCTGTAGGACATAGGAAGCGATTCTTCCTCACGATTGTGGATGACTACACCAGATACGGGTATGTCTACTCCCTCAGACACAAAAACGAAGTGTTCCAAAGGTTTAAGGAATTCCACAGAAGAGTAGATATGCAACACAACATGAGAATAAGGCAGATAATGACTGATAGGGGCTCAGAGTTCATGGCCAAAGAATTCACAAGGTGGCTGAGGGAGCAGGGCATAGCGCATTACACCTCTTCACCTTTCTCCCCCTTTCAAAATGGAGTCTCAGAGAGAAAAAACGGGGTGTTGCAAACCATGATGAGATGCGCCCTGGAGGATGCTGGGATGGGGCAGCATTTCTGGTCAGAGGCATTACACTACGCTAATTACACCCTGAATAGACTGTGGTCAAGCTCTATCAATAAGACACCATACGAGATGCTATACAACAGAAAGCCCAACATTGCACACTTACACATATTCGGCGCCCCAGCTGATGTCCACATTCCCAGACAGCTAAGAAGAAAAGGGGAGAAATTATCAAAAAGGTTGAGGTTCGTGGGTTACGAACCGGGCACAAAGGGCTACAGATTTGTCGACAACAATAACCGTTTTGTGGTCTCCAGATCAGCCAGTTTCCACGAAAACGCAAACTGGTCGAGAGTACACTCCAATGACATCCCAACCAATAGGGTCACGTTCGAGCATGACCAAGGGGAAAGGGAGGTCAGAGAGGTCACAGGGCACAAAGCCAACCATCGCAAGGCGAGCGTCAAAGGTTGGAAAGAAGGGCACCCTTCACTGAAGATAGATGACCTGACGGACAAAGAGGCAGACAACATGCAGGAAACCGAGCCAACCCCCAGCAGGCCAATCAGAGAAACCAGAAACAAGCTACCAAAGAAGTTAGAGGACTACGTTATGACCATCCACAACACCCATTTCACGCCCAGCTCATATGAAGACATCCTCGGGCTCCCCCAGGAAGAGAAAGAAAAATGGATGTCTGCCATGGAGAAGGAGATGCAAAGCCTAAGGAACCTCCAGGTATACTCACCTGCCCAAGTTCCAGAGGACAAAAAACCAATAGGAACCAAATGGGTGTTCAGGGTTAAGACATTAGAGGACAACAAGGTCCTATACAAGGCAAGACTAGTCGCGCAGGGTTTCGCCCAAAGATACCCCGAAGACTATACAGACACCTACTCACCAACCGTCAGGGCGGAGAGCGTCAAAAGCACCCTGGTGGTGGCCACCATCCTGGGCTTGGAAGTTTTCCAATTCGACGTACAAACAGCGTACCTGCACGCCGAGTTGGACAAAGAGATATACGTCAAAGCTGGGTACAACGAGGGCGAGAACCAGACCTGGCTGCTGAACAAAAGCCTGTACGGACTCAAGCAGTCAGGCAAAAGGTGGTATGACTGCCTGGCCAAGGCCCTCAGATCCATGGGCTTCGAGGCCACCTCAGCCGACAAATGCTTCTTTACGAGGAGAGAAAACAACACATTCGAGGGTGTGCTCGTTTACGTGGACGACATCTTGTACATCAGCAAACACAAGGACAGATGTGACAAGTTCGCCACTGACCTGGGTAGCCACTTCTCCTTAAAGTCACTTGGAAAGATTGACAGATACCTAGGGGTCCAAGTGATAAAAACCAACAAGGGTTTCCGCCTCTCCCAGAGAGAAAAGATCATCGAGCTGCTGTCCAAATGCAACATGTCCGAAGCAAAACCCAGCGAGACCCCCATGCAACCTGAGTTCCTGAAGACCATGTATGAGGAATCTGAACCTTTCACAGACAACAAATTGTATAGATCAGTGATAGGGTCACTGCTGTACATATCCAACTGGACCAGGCCCGACATCGCCTTAGCCGTCAATCTGCTGTCCAGGCATGTAAGCAAACCCACGGTAACACACTGGAACACCATCAAAAGACTACTTAGATACTTAAAATTCAGTGTGGATGCCCTACTCTGCCTAGAACCAGAGACATCCGAGAAACCAAAGCTAACCTGCTATGCTGACGCTGACTGGGCTGGGGACATAGAATGCAGAAAAAGCACCTCAGGCTACGTGCTACTACTCAACAATTGCCCCATCCATTGGTACACTGGAAAGCAAAAACTGGTGGCCACATCAACTACGGAAGCAGAATTTGTTTGCCTATCAAAGGCCGCAAACAATTTAGTATGGTTCGATGACCTGCTCTGCGACATCTGGGCTGAACCCTCATATCCAATAGTTATCCACGAAGACAACAAGGCAGCGATAGAGATCTCTAGGGCCGATGCCATAGGTCAGCGTTCTAGGCACATTGACATTAAATACAAACACGTCAGGCAGTTTTCAGAGATAGGTTTCATTAGGGCAGTACACTGTGACACAGAGGAGCAAACAGCAGATATTCTCACTAAACCCCTACCACATAAACAACATGCTTACCTCATGTCAAAAATGCGCGTTTGCTTGTAATTCATGCCTGTACCTGTGTATTCTCTGTATGTATGCAAACACCGCCCCAGGTACCCAGTTAGGCATTTAGAGGGGGTTTTGTCATGATAAATGCCTAACTACTATATCTCCCTGATCACCCGGACCTTCAAGGGTTAACTAACCACATATCCCATAATCCCTGTAACCACTCCTTACCTCTTAGCCCCTCCTCCTGGGTACAAAAGGTCCGACCACATGGTCCACAGATGATTCCAGATGTATACCTGAAAGAGAAAGGTACAAGGTCAGTGACCTCCAGTGCCAACAGATCAATAATAAAGCTACAGAAAAGAATTGGAGTCTGTCTTTGAGTTATTGGGCTAGATCCAGCTTTTAACATGTTTGGGTCCAGGTTTTTAAGCAAGTTAGAAACTCCTACCAGATTTTTTTTTAACCTCTTTCTACTTTCAGCTGTGTTTTGAAAACATGGGCTGCCTGGAGAAATGTTTAAATCCAATTTAAAATTATCAGTATGATACACATATATCTACTGTCAGTTAGCAAAGCATTTCAAATAAAATCAATTGGGATTAGAGTTTTAGTAAAATAAGCATTTGTATATACAAGGAACATTTACCATTCTGGTGAATAAGCACTGTACCATGTCAATACACGTCAATTAGTCAAGTGCAATAATATATGCCAATTTGTGCCTTGTGTATTGATGAGGGTAGCATATATATATATATATATATATATATATATATATATATATATATATATATATATATATATATATATATATATATATATTGCAGAAGCAAAGATATTGGAGACACTTGACTAACTTTCCATGAACATGTAAAAGACTAGAGAAATGAAGGAAAAAAATCCCTTTCTCTATTGGACAAACATATGTTCAATGTCCATCTTACTCAACATGTAAACTAGAACAGTTATTTTTCAGCATTCATATTTTTTTTTCTACAAGGGAGTTCCCTAAATTAAAAGCACAAGCGATTTAGAAAATTCTGCATTAAAAATAACTAGGGGGAATTGCTAATGTGTGAAAATTAAGGAAAATTGTGTATTCGAAGAGCCTATAAGGAAAATAGTTTTCTTCAGGGGTCAATATTGTAATAATAGATATCAAGCCCAGAAGGGAGAAAGATAACTGAAAATGAGTTTTGTGGAATTATAATCCCTTTTTACCAGTGGTTTTATCTTGCCAGTTCAGTCAAGTTTGTAAGATTTTTGTTGTACTCTTCCTTGCCTTCTTCTTGAGGTGTGTCATGCCGGATCTGGAGTGAGCTTATGCATCTTCTCCAAGCATCCTGAAAGCTGTACTTCCTGAGCAGGTCCTTGCCAGGAGATACTTCACAGGAGGATGCCTCTGCACTGCGCAATTTGAAGTAATCACACATTTACTAGGTGTACCAGCTAAATAACTACAGTAACTGGTCTCATGTGTTTGGAATGGAGGAAAGAGAAAGACTGGGAGTAGATTGAGTCTCTTCAAAAAGTCATGTATGTACACATATTTAGGCCAAGAATGGAAGTTCTATTGTGAACGAGTGGCGGTAATAGAAAGAAGTTGGAATCAATTGTTATCTAATTTCAAACTTTTTCAGGCTACAAAGTCTTTACTTACTATTTATATAACTACCTTTCTACCTGGAAAGCCTGATCAACAGGCAAAAAAAAAAAAAATGCTAGATTATTTGAAATTAAATGAAATTAAAAGTAAGATGTTTATTTGTAATTTCCAGTGAACAAAAAACAATCACAGTTATTTGGGAGGTTAAAGTTTTAAGCATACAAATCAAGGTTCAATGATAGGAATGCAATTGTTTTTCCTTGAATAAAACTTCGGTGTTTGGAATAACTGATGCTACTTTTAAGTGGGCAATATCTTCTGTATACTTTTACAGCTGTTTTTGTTGCTGGCTATAAAGAGATGTTTCTCTCATAAATATTTGCTCTTGCAAACAATATAAGATATTTTAGGGCTTCACTGGCAACTTCGGGATATTGTTTTAAAGTTATGACAAGAATTCATAAGTCTACAAATGAAAAAATTGCAATGCGAAATCAGTCAAATTTAATTTTAAGGTTTCAAAACTTGTGCCGTCGGAAGCAGCAACAACACTAACAGCACTGGTATTTGTTTCACTTTTTGTATTGTCCATTTTTTCTGTACTGTCTGCAATTTTATCAGCTGTAACCAAATTTGTATATATACAATGATTGTTGAATATATATGTTTTTTTTCCCCATTCTGAATGCCTGGCTGAATTCATTTAGGCACCCCTCCTTCTGCAAATAGAAATTCTTACACATGTTTAATTCAATACTACATTTCTTTATTATTTCCCATATTACTCAGTGGGATTTATTGCTAAATAAATGTGCAAAGGATACCACACTGATGATTAAGTAGACCACATGGGGACATACACATACATACAGTTTGTATTGTGGAACATGAAAGGGCAGGAGGGATCACCACCACTATTGTTTGGGTCCAGGTTTTTAAGCAAGTTAGAAACTCCTACCAGATTTTTTTAAAAACCTCTTTCTACTTTCAGCTGTGTTTTGAAAACATGGGCTGCCTGGAGAAATGTTTGAGTTTGACAGCAATCAGGAAGTTTGGTTTTGTGAATGGACACATGGGAAGGCAGAAAACCTGAGTGGGGGCAAGGGAAAAGCTGCCAGCATTTCCTCGACAGACTGCTTGCATGTGTTGCTGATATATAGTCAATGAGAGATGAAAAACAATGTTGAGAAGGGAGCAATGGCTGAATGTGAAAGTTACCATGTACACCTGACACACATCTCAGTTCCCATCCCTTTTGAGATGCATTTCAGTTTTTACAAAATGATATTGTTCTGTGGAACCCAGTTTGAAAAATCTTGATGTACCCTGATTCTCTGTAGCTTGCATCTAGCTTCAGTCCAAGACAAGTGGGAAAGGTTTTGACAAAATATACCTCTACAGCAGGGGTGTCAAACTCAAGGCCCAGAGGCCATATCTGGCCCGTGGAGTATTTAGATCTGGCCCATAGGACTGCCCTGGAAACAGCAAAGGACCAGCCTGTGGTGCTTCTGCCAGCAAAAACAGGCTCCCGAGCTCCGTTTTCGGCTGCCATGACCTCCTGCAACCCTCTGCCACTGAAAACGCAGCTCGGGAGGGCCACATGGCAGCTGAAAATGGAGCTCAGGAGCCTGTTTTTGCTGGTGGAGTGCTCGGGCCACCGCAGGTACTCCTGACAGTGATGTCGAGCTGGCCAAGCCCCTGGCCATGCCCTCCCCCAGCCCCCTTGAGGTCAAACACAACCCTGATGTGGCCCTCAATGAAATTGACTTTGATACCCCTGCTCTACAGAGTATACATAATTAGGAAAAAGAGAAACTCCAAGAAAATATAACTTTTCCTTTTAATGCTCCTTTCCTCCCCAAATTTTACTTTTGCACAAACATTTAAGGTCAGGTATGAATAGTTTCTTATTCATATAACAACAGGAGTGATTTGTGTGAACATTTCCAAATAAGTTCCTATATGTTGTAATTTTGACATTAAGTAACAAGAGGGAAAGACCAGAAAAGACCCAATCATCAGGATGGTTAGACTTCAGCAATATTTTCCAGGCAGCTGTCAATAAAATGTGCAAGAGATTATTATTTTTCACAGAGACTTTATTGATTTTGGCTTCGTTCAAGCTCAGAAATCTGTTTATAGCAGCCCATAAAAAGAACAGAATACCTCTTTTACTGAAGGTTAACATGGTGTGTTTATTTAATTGAATGAAAATGACTTTATGTTGCTAAATGTCATTGTTAATACATTTTCATGAGTTTCTAGATTCTATGAGCTGGGCTTGGGAGAAGAGTAAACAAATTAACAAATTTTTTCTAAACTAAACTAAACTAAACTAAACTAAACTAAACTAAACTAAACTAAACTAAACTAAACTAAACTAAACTAAACATCATAGATGAAAATAATTGGACTTTATTATTTTTTTTTAATTATATATCATTACACATGTGTACATTTTATAATCCATCCTACTGTATTTGCATTTTCTTCCAGAAAGCTTTTTTAAAATTTAAATTGTATTCTAAGTGGCGAAAATAAACTCTTGTTTTGCCTTAAAAACATTTGATTACATGGATTTCTAACATTTAAGCAATCAATACATGCCCTTTTCCCTTGTTCCTGGGACTATGGTAATTAAGGAAAAGAAAGATAAAAAAGCAGCTTTGGGAAGGGAGAGCAAAATATTTAATCAATACAGTTTCATTTGTGGCAACCAGAAGATAGATTTGATCTAATAAAATGCAAGTCCCTTTTGAAGCCATCATATTTTTGTTAAATCCATATCCACAGAAACATGCAATATGAAAGTATATTAAATTGCTGAACATAAATGCAATAACTCTATTTGTGAGCATAGACTTGTGTTATTACTTATGAAGAAAATCATAATTAAACAAGTCACAGAGCATATTGTTTCAAGTTGTTAGTAGTAGTATTTCCTGATACAGGTATATCATGTAACATTACTTATTTATATGCTTTGTAAAGATAATGCAATATTTTTATTTAATTATGTCAATCACTCAGTATTCTAGAGGTATGACCTCTGCTGATTCTTCTAACATGGTAATATGAAATAATTGTTTTGAATCATAGATACGACATGAAACCTTTTATGAAATGGGTCCAAGCTTCTCAAGGAACCATCTCACCCTGGTAGAATTGGCCTGTCCCACTGGTGCCATTTACACTTCAGAATACAGTTTTTAGCCAAATGCTTTAACCACTACACCAAATTAGCTCTTTGTTTTTAATAACATAGGCTATATAATTCATTTGTGTTTTGGTTATCAATTAATTTATTTTGTATAGTTACTATGTTATTACTTAAGATAAAAACCTGTATTCTGAAGTGCAAATAACCCCCCCCCCCTAATCCTAACCCTAACCCTTGACACTTCTCTTTTGCATCATCATATCTCTAAATCAGGGGTGTCGAACTCAAGGCCCGAGGGCCAGATCCGGCTTGCGGGGTGCTTAGATCCGGCCCATGGGGTTGCCCTGGAAAGAGCAAAGGATCAGCCCATGGTGCCTCTGCCAGAGAAAACAGGCTCCAAATCTCTATTTTCAGCTGGGATGGCCTCCTGCAACCCTCTGCCAATGAAAACAGACTCCCAAACTTGTTTTTGCTGGCAGAGTTGCAGGAGGCTGTCCCAGCCGAAAATGGAGCTCGGGAGCACGTTTTCTCTGGCAGAGCACTCAGGCCACCATAGGCTCCCCTGACACAAATGATGTCAAGCTGGCCATGCCCACCCTGCCCACACCCACCCCAGCCACCTGAGGTCAAACACAACCCTGATGCAGCCCTCAATGAAATCAAGTTTGACACCCCTACTCTAAATGAAAAGGAAGAACAATAAAGAAATGATTCCCAGTTACTACTGGTAGTACTGCATGGAGGATGCCAAGATAAATTTCTTAAGCGTCCGGAGTCCCCAAGATTTCAGCAGAAATACCAATATCTTATGTATTGTGTCTTTTTTGACTTTTTTTAATGTAAAACATTGAAGCATTATGCATGTTTCCTAGAAGTGTCATAACTATTATGCCTTCAGGCTTTTGATCTTCTACTGTCTATACACACATTTTTCATTTTTCATTTTCATTTTATTAGATTTATATACTGCCCTACTCCCGAAGGACTCAGGGTGGTGAACAGCCAAAGAGATAAAACACAGAGACTACAAAATTTAAAAGACAATATAAAAACCCATTAAATAATTTGGCCCGAAACAGATTAAAAAAACCCCAATGTTTTAAGACAAATTTAAAAATTTACAGTTAAAAAGGGAAGTTAGGCCAGGCCAACCTGTTGAAATAAAAAGATCTTGAGGGCACGGCGGAAGGTGCGTAAATCCGGGATCCTCTGTATCTCTGGGGGAGCTCATTCTAGATAGCAGGTGCCCCCACAGAGAAGGCTCTCCCCCCAGGGGCCGCCAGTTGACACTGTTTGGCCGACAGCACCCTGAGGAGCCCCTCTCTATGACAGCGTACTGGCCAGTGAGAGGCTACTGGTGGCAGCAGGCAGTCCCGTAGGTACCCAGGTCCTAAGCCATGGAGCACTCTAAAGATGTAACCAAAACCTTGAAGCGCACCCGGAAGACCACCGGGAGCCAGTGCAGCTCGCGCAGGAGAGGTGTTACATGGGAATGCCATGTCGTTCCCATAACCACCCGCACGGCCGCACTCTGCACCAGAGCCTCCGGGTGGAGCCTCCGGGTGCTCCTCAAGGGGAGCCCCATGTAGAGAGCATTACAGTAGTCCAGGCGGGAAGTGACGAGGGCATGCGTAAAGAGTCCCAATCCAGAAAGGGATACATATAAAAAAGGTTGGGAAATGCTGAAACCATATTAGATATGGTTGTACCTTAAATTTATTTACATTAAGATCCAACTACTTTTGCCCTCCAACTCGATATAAAACTTCCTCAGTCTAGACCATGCCGATTCTTGCTCATTTATGCTGAAAGGTGGGAACTATGGGTACTATTAAGCCTGAAGGAAAAATACAAACATTCACATATAAATATTGGTTATTTCTGGCCAGAAAATAATTTGTATATATAATTTGCATTTCCCAACTTTTTGTATGTGTGTATAGACAGTAGAAATTTCCCTTGTTTACAGCTTTGAATGAAACAACCACCATTCAAAGAATTTTTTAATGTCCTGTTACGTGAAGTTATGTGAAGTTTTCAGTTAGGACTATTTCTCATACTTTTAAGTGCTATTAATCCAACAAGAGATGTGTATTAGTTTTCCTGTATTTTATTGTAGTAAATCTGGCAGACAACAAGTATAAATAAATATTTATTTTATGTTGTACGGTTATAGTTTTAGGAAATAGATACATAGATGTAATTACCCTGGAATTAATTACCAACAATTGATGGGGGTTATTTTTTCAAAAAACCTTGATGAAAATGAATAATAAAATGGACATCATTATGCTGAGCTGGGCAAGTTTGGGATTTCTTTAACATTGATACTAATTGTACTGGTTAGAGCTCAGAAATTGAAATTGAAGTTGAAATCCAATTTGGAGGATATTAAGTTTGGGAAGGTTAATCCACAATATTTTAAATACAAATACTGTATTGCTAGTTCCTAATTTCTGATATCAATGTTAGAAATAGAAGAAAATATGCAGAATTTACTGCAGTGGGAACTCAAATTCCCACTGCAGTAATGTCAATAAGGTGAGAGACAACGTGGTATACTATTCCAGGTGTTATACTATAGTACAACCAAAGAAACACAGAGCTTCACTGGATCATTGAACCAGTCATAATCTCTCAGTTCAACCTGCCTCACATGGTTATTGTTGCAGGGGTAAAAATAGCAAAAGATGTACTATGTATGCTGAGGTTTTGGAGAAAAGCTAAAATAACAGTCTAACAAATAAAATACAATTTAGTTGAAACACTCAAAATTACTTGCCATCCTGACAAATAATCCATGCCAACAATACTATACAACCTACTCAACCTAACCAAACACACCAAGACTGGAATAACAAGAATCATGGTTAGGTTTATCTAACCACATAATTTCAGTTCTATAGACAAATATATAAACATATCAAAGGAACATCCATGGAATCACTGTTTTCAGGATTAATAGCGGAAACCTTAATGCAATGCCTGGAATTGATAGCACTCCCATGCACACAATCCAAAGTATGGATCAAATACGTAGATGACACCTTTGTCATAATAAAAAAAGGACCAACTAAAGAATACACACAAAACAAGACACTGCTCTTTCTGGGTATCCTTATCAGCAGAGACAGTGATGGCAAGTCATAAACACACTCATAAAACCACCCACACCAACCAAGTGTTCCATTACCAAAGTAACAGCCCAGCATCCCACAAGAGAAGCTGTGTAACAACACTATTTAGATCAGGGGTGTCAAACTCATAGCCTGGGGGCCGGATGAGTCACGTGCTGGCCCCGCCCCCACTAAGTTTAGCAAAGGGTGGGAAAGTCAGACTAAATCATGTGATGCCACCATGACGACATGAGTTTGATACCCCTGATTTAGATGAACACAAACACACTGCAGGAATCCAGGACATCAGAAAAAGGAAACAGATTATCTATACATCTTCCAACAAAATGGATATTCATGCAACTTCATCGAAAAGTGTCTGATCATGCAACCCAATATAGCACAACAAACAGAAACTGTGAAAAGGATAACACTGCCACACATCAAAATATCTCAGAAACCACCAACAGACTATCAGAACAACATGGCATCACTGTGGCACACAAATCAATCAAAGCCTATCAAAACATCCTAAGTAAACTAAAAAACTCAGCAGGCCCAGAAGATAAAACAGCAGTAGTCTAAAACATACAGTGTAAAGACTATAGCAGCCACTATGTAGGACAAATAAATAGAAGATTAAAAGATCATATCCATGAGCACCAACTAGAGATCAGAAATTATAAAAACCCCTTAATTTCACAACACATGACTTAACCATACTTAACCATAGTTTCAAAAGGGAAACAGCATCCTAGGCCAAGCCAAATCCAAAAATTCTAGAGAATTCTTCGAAGTTTGGCACTCTAACAAATCAGGCACCAATAGACACATAGAAATAAACATCTACATACAAAGAGACCAAAACAATCTTCCTCAGCAATCAAGAGCCATATGAGCGTAGATTAACATTAGATAATAAATCAAGAAGCAAACACTATTCTTTTTTAAAAAAAAATATTTATTAAATTTTCAAAGATTAAAATTCACAGTACAAAAAGAAACATAATACACAAAAAAAGCAAGAAACAGGGACTTCCGCTGGCACCGCCGGCGCTGCTGCAACTCCATTGTGAGCTCCTAACCCCGGGATCTGTTAAACCACCAAAACAGCGTAAATCAGCCGTTTTGGCGGCTGGAACTTCCCCCTCGGGCAAAGAGGAGGAAGTGAGTGCTCAGGTGTATACGGTAGAGCCCCTCCAAAACCTCCAGGATTAATCCTGGAGGTGCAGAGGGTGAGGGCTCCCCAAACGCCTGTAAAGCAGCTCCAGACTCGGGATTCCATCTCTGACGGAACAAGGCGCCGCGACCACCCCTGCGAAACAAGTGATTTCAAGGATCAATTTTTACTCAGGCAGAACAAAACAGGAGAGCTTCTCGCAAGTATTTTTCTTTCCTTTAACTCTGATGAATAATGAGTCCTTTCAGATTCGAGTGAAAGTTTTAAAGAGATCCAAAATGGCGCTGATAGAGAACGGAAGTCTAAGAAGAAAGTGATTGTTAAAGCTTGTTTGCACTTGTTAAGGTCGTTATAGCTGTCAGTACTTTGAAGCTTTGCTGAATGAAGTGGGAATTTAAGTTTGCAGCATAAGAAAAGATGGCAAAGGCAAAGATTTTTTGAAGAGAATGGAGGTTTCTCAGCACATAATTCAGCAAGTGTACAAATACTGACAGTGGATTTTTTGGAAGCATGGCAAAAATCATTTATAATAAAGTTGCAATGTTGAAAGAGGAGGAAGAAGAAGTAATTCAAGTAAAAGCGCCTGAGGAACATGGAAAGGATGTTTCCCAAATTATGAATAAGATGATGGGCTTCAAGGAGGTTAATCCAGAGATATGGAGAGAGATCTATCCAGAGGTTTTGATGCAGATGAGAGGAAAAGTGCCGGGAGAAGCTTGGATTTTCAAGATATCAAGAAAGATTAGAAATGGAACATTACAATTTCTTTATAAAAATGGACTTTTAATCCTAATTAAAGAGGTGTGTTTCTTAAAAGGAATTTCTTTGCAAGCTGCACAGGATTGGAAGATAAAAATTACAGTTGAATACACAAAAGCTTGTAAAAATAAAAGATGGTGGAATAAAGTGGAAGAAGAAGGCTTGGAAAAAAAACAGGCGGAAATGGAAGTGGAAGAATTTTATTCCTCTTTGTTAGGCAGGATAACATGGTGAATGATTGTACTGGTATTCAAGATTTTTATTAAGGATATGATTTGTTTGGTTTTGAAAAATTTTTTTTACTTATGACTGGATGTTTCAACTGTTAAATAAATGTGAATTTTTATAATTGTATTGGTATTCAAGACATGATTAATTTTTATTAAGGATATGATCTGTATGGTTTTGAAATTTTTTTACTTATGATTAGATGGATTATGTTAAATTTAAGGTTATATACATTATGATTTGTTTGGTTTTGAAATTTTTTTTATTTATGATTGTATTAGTATTCAAGACATGATTAATTTTTATTAAGGATATGACTTCAAGTAATGAAGTAATTAATTAAGTAAGTAAGTAATTAATTCAAGTAATTAAAAAAGAAACTTTCTTTTGGATGCTAAATTTAAGGTTATAGATTTCTCAATATATTTTCAAGGGCTTTAAATTGTATATTTTGTTTTACATTAATGTTATTCTGTGGAGGAACAAGTTGGTTTTGTTTATTGTTGAATTAATTGGGATTAACTACCTTTAAGCAAGAAAAGTTATATTTTGTTTTGAACAAGGAGAGTTAAAGTACAAGTGATAGATAAATCTATAGATAGTTAGTTTGTGGGGTCTTTTATTAAGGTTTGTTAAATGTTTTTACCCTGTATTTGTTCTGGGAAGTCCGGGGAGGGGGGTGTGGGTTGGGATAGGAGCAGGGGAAATTATATATATATGTGTGTTGTGTTTGGGTGGGGGCTTGGTTGTGCTCAGCTTAGTCTGAGTTGTAGGGGGATTTGAGCTGGTGAGCTGCGTTGTTGTTGTTTGGCAGCTCACCAGCTCAAATCCCCCTACAACTCAGACTAAGCTGAGCACAACCAAGCCCCCACCCAAACACAACACACCCCCAGCCAATCAGAGCACAACCAACCCCCCATCCAATCAGAGCACAGCCAAGCCCCTAACCAATCAGAACACACCTCCACCCAATCAGAACACAGCCAAGTTCCCACCCAATCAGCTCACACCCCCACTAGCAGTTAAAAGGAAGAGACAGCTGCGATCTCACATTGCTCCTGGAAGCACGAAGCCGAGAACACTAGCCTGAAGATGACGAATGAGACTTCGTCGAAACGTCGCCAAGACACTTCCAATTTTACGTGGGAGAAGACCCGAATAACCAAAGACCTACATACAAACACCCACGAAAACCTGAGAAAATATATATATATATATATATATATATTTATTTATTTATTTATTTTGATTCATAGGTATAAATGTGCGATATTTTTGCAATCAGGGTTTTTTCCTATGTTGAAAGATGTTAAAATGGCCATGGTGGGATGAAATCTCTATTCATCGCTTTCAGGCCTGTCAGAAATTTTATGTTGTTTCTTCTATATATATATGATTGATTTTTTGTTTAAGTGTATATGATGTATGCTGACTATGAAATAAAATTTGTTTAAAAAAAAAAAGCAAGAAACACACACACAAACCCAAAAAATATAAACAACCAAAAACAAAAATATCAAAATTGCAATACTAATAACAACTTTTTTGCATCGGTATCTCTAGCCTATTTAACCTCTTTACACCAATTCTACTTCTAAATATCTCTATCTTAAACTTACATCTTTATTTAAATTATCGTGACTTCTATTTACAATTTGATCTCATAACAAAAACATCCCTTAAGTTTTATGTTTACTCTCCAACCAGGAATACCATTTATTCCATATTAAATAGTACTCGGTGTCCTCCCTCTCCTTCATTTCCATAGATAATCTGTCCATCTCTGCACATTTGTATATATTTTTTATTATGATTTGATCTGGAGGGGTGTCTGATTGTTTCCAATTTTGTGCTATCATAATTCTGCTTGCCATTTGTATGTGTAATATGATATATTGTATACTTTTCTGCATTTTCCCTTCCAGAATACCCAGAAGAAACAATTACGGCTTTCTTTCTATCTTCTGCCCTGTTATTTCATCCATCCATTTTTTAATCTTGTCCCAAAATTTCCTAATCTTAGGACAAGTCCACCACATGTGGTAGAATGTCCCTTGTTTGTGTCCACACCTCCAACAATTCGGAGACCTATTCAAGAACATACTGGCCAATCTCGCTAGTGGCAAATGCCATTGGTAGAACATTTTGTAAAGATTTTCTTTATAAGCAGTTGACATCGTTAGTTTGTAACTTCTCTCCAATAATCTATCCCATTGATCCAAATGAATATTATGTCCATAAATTTTTGCCTAACTAATCATTGTTTCTTTCATGGAGCAAACACTATTCTAATCAAGGAACTGCCAAACAAGCTAACAGCCCAATCAAGGAACCACCAAGACCACTACCACTAACATTGACAGGGCAAACCACTTGTATGTAAATTGAGAGCAAATCCCACTCCCTACTAGCATGATGATTTTACCTAGTTTGGTAATGAAACATCTGCAAAAAAAACAACCAAGCTCAGAAAGCTCCAAAGACCTCCCAGTTTAATCCTTAGCTAGAAATATTGTCTTCTATTAGCATCTTGATAAAGCTTGTACAAATACCATATTTTTACAATGACTATAACAAATTTCTGGTAATAACTAGGAAAAAAATTCAAGGGATTTTAAAAAGTAGTAGTTGTATCTTTCCGAAATAGGGAAAGTAAGATTAGGCTATGTAATAGCCACACTGCCTAACAGAGATTAAAATCTTAAATGAACTGCCTCAAAATATTTGCATGTATGTTACTAAAGACTTATTTTTAATCTGTTTAGAAAGGTTTTAAATTTGTGGCATACTTGAAAACTAATGCCATAAAAAACTCAGACCATAAAAAAGGGGGCACTTTTAATCCTAATATTTTCAGTTTGTTGTAATCTATTGGCTTTGGGCAAAAATTTTGTGACAAGAGATTAGAATGTTGACTACCTACATATGCGAGTTCATAGCAATTGAGTTTTATCTTAAGGCTAAAGTTACACATTTTCAGTTTCAGGTCAGAGAAGGCATTGCATTGCTCTGTCCTCTGGACTTAAAAACCAAGTACTGTAAATCTTAATGCATGCAAAAGATAGGATGGAAATGAATTTAAACACTCCGTTGTTTGTTGTTATTTATTTATTTTTTAGATGTGGAAGCTTTCTTACTCATAACTACATCATTTATAATGAGAGAATGTCAGAGGGTAAACAGTCAAAGAAGAACTGATAATGGATTATCTACACAGTAGCAGTATTATGAGGACACAGAGAGAAGAGACATAATATATAGTCACAATTATTATATATTGCAAATTGAGAAAGAGAATCCACAATCCATGGTTCTTGCTCTGTTCACACTTCTGTGGATGGAACCACTCAGCATGCTGAGAGTATGTCTGCATACTGAAAGACTGTGGAGATAATGTTAGGGAAGAAAATGATTAGAAGCAATTTGTTAGCGGAGCTCAGTTGCTTTTCAGGTTGTCAACAAGTAATGAAGCAGGGATGCCAATCGACAGGTGGACGTATCTATTCGGTGGGTGGTAGGAGGAAATCAGTTCCAAGTGCAATTGCCCTAATTGAGGCTGTGAAGAGATAAATGGGAGAAGTTTGTAACAGCTGGAGTTTGTTCTGAAGGAAAACTTTGACCATTAGTTATAATCTTAGGTGGTCTTTCAGTCGTCATGGTGATGCCTCAAAAAGCTATCAGCTAAAGTTGGGAGGGAGAATCACAACCAAATTCAGGGTGGGAGGGGAAGCAAAAAGACTGAAGGCATACTGAGAAATAAGAGGTGGAAACAGATTCAGCATTTTGAAAGACTGCTTTCAAAGGGCATGTACCATGATTAGAATAACTTTAGTAGAGGTTTGATCAAAACAGCTACTCTGGGCCTATATTTTCAGCAATATTTAGAATGGACATTGCTAGCTTGGTTCCATCCATATATACGTAGACATGGATTCCCATGATCATATAGTCTACATTGCCAAGGATCAAGAGGACTGACCTCTATCCAATCTGGAAGACTTCAGGTTAGGACTAAAGAAATGTTACTTCCATGAGAGGACTATTTGGAAACTTTTTAGTTTGTAGTGTGATTGGCAGGTATGTTTCCGAATTGCCTGTTCAATAAATTAGTTAATTCAATGAGCATTCTGGTATGGGACTGGCTTTTGATAGCAGAAATAAATAAAACAGTTATAGGATACATGTCATAAGTGCAAATCATATGTTCTGGACATTATTTTTAAATTGCAGGTTCTATGTCCAAGTAATATGGTTCTCATGGAAAATACGCTGCAGTGTAATACTATCAGTTTAAAAGCACCTGTTAAACAAGGAACTTTACAGTCCAAGCATCCCTCTGCTAAGCTGTTAGTGATTGCTACAAGTAGAGACAAGTATTTGCAAAGAAAATAACTGTTTTCCTCTTCGGGGAGACTTAATAGATTTCCTTCATGCTAATGTATTATCTGTGATCAGCATATTTGAAGCTAGGAAGGATTGTCATATAAACAGTCAAAGAGCTAGGTAATGCATTTCACAGAAGCTTTTCCTCAAGTTTGTCAAGGGAAGGCTGCAAATATAATGAACAATGGTTTGTTTCTAACCTTGTAGGTTAAGTAGGTTTCTAACCTTGACAACTGGCTGGGGAATTCTGGGAGTTGAAATCCACAAGTTTTAACATTGGTCTAAGTGGTGTATATTTGAATTCTTCTCCATTACAATACAAAACTGTATTGTTTTGTACAGTTTTGTACATCATTCTATGCAAAAAGAAGAACAGAAGAACAAGGAAACCTATATACTTTTTTTTTTTTTTTTGCTACTGAAGAATGTGAATGCTTACCAGAGCAAGGGCTGAGTCAATATATTGCATTTGCAACAGACTGAAAAAGTGAGAAGCAGCATGACAGGTTAGTTTTTTTCATATTAAATGAAATTTGGTTTTGCCCATTATGCAATAATTTGGCCTCTTTGACACCTGCTGGGTCAGTTCACACCTTCTGATGGAGTTCTTTGTCTGGAAATAGTATAAATACAAATATTTTGTTTCAAGGTTACTGTGAATCCGTGAATGTTTTAAGCAGAAATTTTATAGTAATTGAATATGCCAACAACTACAAAAGACATAGGGAATAATGTATGGTAATGGTATCAGTTTTGGGAATAGACACATTTGCTTTTTACTCGTTTAGCCTTTCATAGTTTGCACATGGCTTGATTCCAATTGTAAGGAAAAAATGCATGAATCTGCTGTTATTTTGCCACTTATTTTTTTTTTTGTTATCATTTTCACTATTGATTTAATGGGAGAATTGCCAAGCTAATCTTCTTAGTAAATAAAAATGGACTTAAGAGTTGCTATCTTCTGCAACATGCCTGCTCATTATGGAATTTATTTGTCTATATACTTAAAGGAGAGTGGAGTTTTTTTTATTACCCAATTCTGAAATCAACAGAAAAAGCCTACCTGAATTAAAAATTAGCCCTAAATATCACACTAACAATAGCAGACATATCTTATATTGTGTGTACCAATTGTGTTTTATTGTTGTGTGCTTGCTGCATTTGTATACTAGCTTTTTGGCAAAATAAAAAGAAGATTTATCATTGAAAGTAGAGCAAAACAAATTGAAGAATGATCTTTGTGAAAGAGATGAGAGGTTTCCCATTTTGGACTCCCAGTTCCAAACTACTTCGTCATTAATCTTCAGATTTAAATTAATTCTTTTTACATATATTTTAAAGTTTAATTTGATATAAATAAGTGCCCTCATCCTAATGCTACTTATTATGTACTTACATTGTTCTTATGAAACAGGATGCTGTTTCCCTTGAGGTAAACTTAAGTCACATCGTAGTGGTGGAACCTATACTTTATTCATAGATCTAAGGTTAAAGGGACCATCTGAAAAATATATATATATTCCTATGACCTGGGACCATTATTAACAGTCTGCACTGCCATATAAGCAATTTTCTATACTGCTCATTGCATTATGTTAGTTCTTTCAGTATTAGATTCTTTTGTATGTGGGAGGAAGCCTCAGTATCTGTTTTTGCCAGATTCCAAATGAGATTATTTCATTTCAGCCCTAGACCATTACATGTCTGAATGCTATACAGCATGTAGTCCCCTTCCCTATCCAAGTTTACGATCATATGGATCTCCACACAATTTGCATTGTGTGGCCCCAGTCATGAAGGTCTTTTCTCTAAAAATAAGTCTCACTTGGTATTCTTTGACTTGATTCGAAATTAGCATTAGAACTCATGGCCTCAATTGGTATATGTTAATATTTATGTTGATATGAATAAGCAGCAAATGGTAAGGGTCAGTGGTGGGTTACAAAAAAATTTACTACCAATTCGGTGGGCGTAGCTTGGTGGGCGTGGCATGGCTTGGTGGGCGTGGCAGGGGAAGGATACTGTAAAATCTCTATTCCCTCCCCAATCCAGGGGAAGGTTACTGCAAAATCCCCATTTCCTCCCGATCAGCTGGGACTCGGAAGGCAGAGAATCAATGGGGGCGGGACCAGTCAGAGGTAGTATTTACCGGTTCTCCGCACTACTCAAAATTTCCGCTACTGGTTCTCCAGAACTGGTCAGAACCTGCTGAATACCACCTTTGGTAAATGTGAAGGTTCATTCTCTGAACTTGTGCATTGGTTTCCACCAAACGTTTCGTTACCAGGCTAGATAACATCTTCAGCGGAGTTTAGGGGATGTCAGTGTCAGTTTTCTACATCTCCTAAACTCCGCTGAAGATGTTACGTAGCCTGGTAACGAAACGTTTGGAAACCAACTCACAAACTCGGAGAATGAAATGTCACCCTCAGCAAATGGTAAATCCAATGAATAATTAGTTTTAGAATAATTATTAGTTATTAATTAGTTAATTATTAGTTCAAAGGCAACTTTGAATAGTTGCCAATAGTTGTCAAACTATTGTCAAACTATTGTTGTCAAACAATCAGACTATTCCTTTATTCCATTGTACCTGAAGGAGTTTGGCTGGCCTTAACATATCTGAATGCTATCCAATGATCCTGTCTGTTGTTAATGCAATATTTTAACTTAGTGATTGAATCATTTCAGAAACAGTTATTATGATTGCAAGGAGGCTTCATGAAAACTGCAAACTTCAGTTTAGTGACAGCAAAGCATCCCTACCATTATGTCTTGCCTCCAGAATGACCTACTCTATAAATTACTACATTGCCACATACAGGTAGTCCTCGATTTACAACAGTTCACTTAGTGACCGTTAAAAGGTACAGTGGCATTGAAAAATACGACTTATGACCATTTTTCAAAGTTATGACCTTTGCAGCATTTCCAGGGTCATGTGATCAAAATTCAGATGCTTTGCAACTGGTTCTTATTTTTGACTGTTGTGGTGCCCCAAGGTCCTGTGATCACCTTTTGCAACCTTCAGACAAGCAAAGTCAATAGGGAAGCCAGATTCACTTAACAGCCAGGTTACTAACTTATCAACTGCAGTGATTCACTTTACAACTGGGACATGAATGGTCATAAAATGGGGCAAAATTCCCTTAACAAATTCTCACTTAACAGAAATTTGGGGCTCAATTGTGGTCATAAGTCGAGGACTACCTGTACTAAAAGCTGGAAAAAAGACCACGCTCAGAGAGCACTAAGGACCTCTCATTTCAACCCTGAACTACAAATATTTTCCTTTATTGGTATGTATCAGTGGTGGGTTACCCCCCGGTTCGCACCAGTTCTATAGAACCAGTAGTAAACTGGTGGGAGGCTCTGCCCACTGACCCCGATGTCATCAAAATGCTTCTGCGCTTGTGCAGAAGAGCTCGCATGGCTCCACTGGTAGTAAAGGTAAGTAGAACCCACCCTGGTATGTATGTATGTATGTATGTATCTATCTATCTATCTATCTATCTATCTATCTATCTATCTATCTATCTATCTATCATCTATCTATGTATTAAATTTTTATGGCACCCATCTCCCCATAAGGTGACTCTGGGCAGCTTGAATGATGAAGACACAACTTTCAAGCACACTTTAAAATAAATTTATGAAAGTATTAAGCTCGCATAAGAAATAGGTCCTGCTTGTTCAGTTACTGCTTCTACACAGTTCTTTAGTACCGTCCTTGCCAAGGTTTCTTTCCTGATTTGAAATGGGTGTTGCTTTATCTAGTAAGCTGTCTTTTAATTGGTTTTGATATATTACTGATTCCACTTCTCTACTCTTAAAACTTGCTACTCACTAAGAATATACAAGATGTATTTCATCACCTTAGCTACTTGCAAATTCTGCCAAATAAAAACATGAAATCTGCTAAACTAGTGAATCTGACTTCAGTTGAATTGATAAATTCTTGCTGCATGAGGGGAAAAATGCATGGTTACAACACTTAATAATCATAATGAGAATCCTAAGAGGAGCTTCAACAAAAGAATAGTACTCAGCTGAAACCCTGTAATGAAATAACAGAACTCTAGAGAATAGAAAAATCAAATTGATGGGAAATAATAGGCTAATTGGTCATCCTTTGTCTCTTGTTTCCAAAGTTTGGGCCTTTGTTAAGGTCAGTTTCTCTGTTTGTTAAGCAGTTGCTTAATAAATACCCAGTTCTTTTAATGAACACAGGTAAAAATATAGTGCTATGATCTTTATTTACAAAAGATTACAAGGAAGAGAACAGAAACATATAATTAATTAGGAGATAGTAGCAGGCTGCATATTCTTTGCATATTATTTCAGGTAGAAGTGGAGTTACAGTTTGCTGTTCTTAGATGATACTGGATTAATGCAATGAACAATATATTAATTAGTGTTATTTTATTGCCCTTCTTCCCTATTGTGTGTGTGTGTGTGTAAATGTATGCATATGTAGACGTACATGCAAACATATACATATACTCTATATTCTGTTATTATTGTGGGTTGGTTGTGTAATTACTGAACACTTACGTTTTACTAAATATATTATCTGGAACTCATGTATTTGAATCTCTTAATGGTGCAGCTGTATTTTTCTGTGTTAGGGAAATGATTTCCAATTGCTCACAGTTTCTATTATTACCAGATTTGGGTTATCTGATATTTGAAAACTTTGAACCAATGCAATTTTACTTAAAACTAAATTCTGTATTTAATTAGGATTGTATGATAAACATATTATAGCATTAGACACAATAATCTAAACATGCTAAATGTCTAGTCATAAGAATGACATTCACTTCTTTTAATAGCACAAAATGTTTACTCAGAGATGCTACCAACCTGTTATAACAACTCAGTTTATAGAATTATTATTTTTAATCATCTTTAGTTCTCTTCCCCATTTTCTTGCAAGAAGGAACAATGGGAGTAGATTAAAATACAGAGGGAATATTGTTTTCCTTGGAAGTTATTTTCCAATATACGAAAGGGCAAATGAATCCATATAACATTATTAGGAAATATTATGGTTGGTTGCACAGTCAGCCAGATATTTAGATTGGATTTTGCATTTTTGTCCACTTATCAAGTCCTTCCCAAGAACCTGAAATAGGCATTTATTTTTGATGGTGTTAAAGGTATCTTCTCAGGATGTAAACTGTTCCAAGTAAAGTTGTCTTTTGCAACTGACTAAGGAGGATTTTGTCAATGCTGATTGTGTTCAAATGGTGCTTCAGATGTTTGGGATTGCACCTAAAGACCAGGGATGGGTTCTATTTTTTTTTACTACCGGTTCTGTGTGCGTGGCTTATTTTGTGGGCATGGCTTGATGATCATGTAACAATTCTTTAGGATTTAGCAGAGGTACTGGTATACCAGGCTTTTAACTGCTTGCAGAGCTGTATCGATCTACTCATTTGTTTTTGGAGGCACCGGTCTACTCATTTGTTTTTGGAGGCACTGGTCTACTCATTTGTTTTTGGAGGTACTGGTCTACCACCACACTGCCTTTTAACACTGATCAGCTGTAGGGCGGCCCTTTGAAGCCCCGTGGCAAGAGTTTAAACAGTTTTTTTCCCCTTCTAGTCAATCAGCTGGGACTCAGGAGGCAGCAATAGATTGGGGGTGGGGCCAAATAAAAGGTAAGAATAACACAGGGGGAGGGCAGGGGCGGGGGGGGGGCAGAACCGGTTTGGTGGTGTCATATCGTCACCACTTCCAGCTCGGTGGAACCAGGAGGAACCCACCACTGCTAAGGTCCCTATTAGTATTGGTAGCATCTTTGCTTTCTTTTGCCACAATCTTTCTTCTTTTATTTGCAGGTCTTTGCATTTTGTGATTTTTCTCCAGCTTTTTCCTGTTCTATTCTGCTATTATGTGGGGGTAAACTACAATTAGATTCATAATCTAAGACTGATCCCAATTTAATAATTCAAATTCTAACCAACCAAGATCCTAAGAATTATTAAGGTAGCATCTAAGAATATAGGCCATCCCAAGTAGGATAATTTTGTTATTGTTAAATTTCCAGATACCAAGGAAGTCTTTTAAGTATTGCTCTGAGGATTCCAGTCACAATTGGTATAACAATGAATTTCTTTTTCCATAAGCATTCAGCTTTGATGTACAAGTACTTCATCAGTTTTTCCAATTGATTTTGCTCAACCTTCTTTTTGATAACTGTTATATCAGCCATGTTATGAACAAGTTACTTGTCTGTTTGGATCTTAAAGTTCCATAAAATCTTAACTCACTCATTCTCCAAAACCTTCTCAACTTAATGGTCCCAGTAGTGTTTTTTTTGTTTTGTTTTGTTTTGTTTTGTTCTGTTTTACAGTCAGATCCAAACTTCTGGAAAAGTTATTACTATTTTAATTTATTGGCTTCCCAAATCCAATGTACAGTGGATAAAAATTAGAAAAACAAACAAACATAAAAACACCTAAAACATTAAGTAAGACACAGTCCAGATTAAAATGATCTAATAGATTACAAAATCAACAATACAAAATAGTGGCCTTAGAAAAATATTAAGCATCAACCCCAGGCCAGTGGTCAAATCCAGGTTTCCAAGTTTTCCAGAACTCTAGGAGTTTATCTCTTGTTGCTGTTCCAAATATGCTGTTCTGAAGTCTTCTTTGATTTGTTCTTTCATATGTGAGGAACATTGTTATTTTGTAAAAAGAGATGGAACTTACTGGGTGACTTTTGGCCAATCGCTCTCCATGTTTCAGAGGTTTGTTGAAAGAATGAAATAGGAGATCCAATTTATCTTTTCCAAATATTTCCTATAGGATGTAGGACCTTTTAACATTTTCATAGATTTACAGAGTCCTGTGCATCTTCATGTCAGATTTCATCTTGCTTGGCACTGAAATGTCGTGACAGGTTAGTCATTATAATTGAATGTAATTGCCATTCTCTTGACATGCAGTGTATGCAACCAAGTAGCTCCCTGGAAAAAGTGTGTTCATCAAAGAGAGGGGATAAGAATTATTTTCAAAGGTGAAGCTTACATTCCTGCATTAAAATTTTAATTTCATTTTCTTCTATTTCTTGGCCTCTGCTAGCCCTGTGCATGTATGTGAATGCACAAAATGATAAGAGGTTGACTAAAATTTATGGTATGAAATGGAAGAATGTGACACAGGCCTGACATTTTTTATGTCAATTATAAGTTATACAATCCAGTTCTATACTACCAGTGAAAATGAACTAAAATATGAAAGGTCATGCAAGAAAAAAAAGATTAGTTTTATAAAAAGGTGAACTACATTGCTAGCAGGATCCTCTGATGCTACTATAGGCAATTAAAATTGTGCAATGCATCATGTTATAGAATAATAATAAATATAATTCAAAGAGCAAAGTCATTAAAAGTTTCTCCAGTCAATGACCTATTAGAATTGTCTGCATATGGAAAAACACCAGTTTAATTTATTATTGCAAACTACTCAAATATAATTATTAACAATATAAATAATAACATCAACAATAAATTATTAATTTGGGATAATGTTGCAATTTCTACTGACTGGCCTACATTTTGACAGCAGGCAAGAACATGTTTGCAGTGTCTGAGCATGCACGATGATATCATTATACATGACATGGGAATATGAAATAAGGCTTTACTGGGAGATCACTATAGAAAGGGGCTTGCCATATCTGATCCTGCTTTGCTGTGGACATCTCTGATGGAGAACTTCCATCAGAAGTTCTGGAAAGAATTGCCTGCATCAATATTTTTTTAAAAAATATAATTATTAAAGTTTACAGATAGAAACATACAAAACTAATATAAAGTAATAAAAAATATAAGCATTAAAAAATTGAAAGTGCAGAGAAAGAAAGAGAGAAAGAGAAAGAAAGAAAGAAAGAAAGAAAGAAAGAAAGAAGAGGAAGGAAGGAAGGAAAGAAGGAAGGAAGGAAGAATAAATTATGTAAAGAAATAAAATGACTTCTGCCTTCATTAAGACAAGTACTTATCATCTTCTCTGATATTACAACAAAATACTCTTCTTCCTTCCCATATCTCATCTCTTCTTTATAAACAAATTTTAAAAGCCTTGTTGGACCAACTTTTTATATGTTTCCTTTTGCTGTTAAGAAAGTTGAACTTTGAATAGTATTCACAGTTTATTTCTTTTCATTTTCTCTTTGTCACTTTTCAGAAACTCCTTCATAAATTTAACATGTCTTTATTGCAAATCCAAGATAAGAAAGTCATCCAAGTTTCTCTTGTGGTTTCTTTTATTTGTATATTCCTTTTAATTAATAAGACATCAGCTGGTTTCATTTGTAACCCCCCCCCCTTTTTTTTTTGTAATGAACATTTTCCCACGCTTAAAATCTTCATGTTTTTAAAATAGGATTTCAAACAACCCCCAGAAAAGATTTTTATAATTCCAAATTTTATTTCAAATCCATTGACTTCTTAATCCATTTATAATTTTCCAAAAACAATGTTCACCTCTTGACTGTTTATTCCAAAATAATTTTAAGACCTTAAACTTGAATAACACCTGTTTCACCAAGGATTGAAAGAAATTCAAATTGTGTAATAAAACTTACCTTTCTGAATGTTCTTAATATCCAAAAAGCAATTTCCCAAAATAATTAAGTATGCAAACCTATATTCTTTTTAAGATCCGAACTGTTGCTTGGGCAGAAATTGCTTTCCCTTGATTCCCAGAGCAATAAAAATCTGCCAAAGATTGTTATCTTATGGTTTCCTTTCAGGGAGCCACTGTATGGAGAATCTGTGAACTGTCCCAGGACTTCTCCTTATCCAGAGGGGAATTCTGATCCATTCTTTGGTTCCTTGTTCTACCACCGTTATTGGCTCAGCTCTTCATGGAGTCCATCATTAGTCCACCATTGCTTCCTTTGAAGTCCTCTGCATCTCTAATCTTTAACAGCATAAGCATTTGGATCTTAGATATTCACCAAGATCAGTCCTTTTCAAACAATATATATTCTTTTTTTTCTGTGTGCAAGCTGATTTCAGTAAGAATTCTGAAAATCATGGCTTAGAAGAAGCAGACTTCTATTGGCAAAATCATGAGCCATATTAATAGATACAACCAGAGGATCAGGGTTATTCATGGAGGGTGGATAAACAATGTCAAAATCAAAAGTTTGGGCAATCAAAACCCTGCCCCCTTTAACATGTGTGCGATGGATATGATGCACATTTTGACACCCCTCCCCATGGGTATTCCTGAGAGATCCAGTGGATAAAGTGTTGGATTAGGATCTGTGAGACGTAGGAACATGCAGGTTCCATCAGCCAAGGAAGCTTATTGGGTAATTTTGAGCCAGTCACTCTCAGCTCGTCTTATTTACAACATTGCTATGATTGCCCTTTGGGGAAAATTTAGAGAAGGGATGATATTTACGTTACTGTAATCTCCTCTTGGTAAAGTGGAATATAAATTTATCAAATACATGAAATAAATGTATCTGTTCAACCATCTGTCAGGGTGCCTTGAATTGGATTTCTGCATAGAATAGAAGATTGGATTCTGTAGCTTTTCAAATTTTAAAGTTCTACCCTTAAAAAAGCATTAGCTTATTTCCAGAATATTTCCACTGTGCTGTTCTGTTAATGAGCCATTCTAAGCTCTTACAGCCTTTTAGAAAATTAAGTTATCCATACCAATCGTTGGAAGGCATGATCCTTCTGAAACACATAGAGTGCATAATCATACTTTAATCTCTGCGTGTAACTGACTGATTCCCACAGATGCTGTGGTTTAGGTATTTAACTGTGCTGTGGATATTCCTTGTTTGTTTTGCAAGTAAAATAATAATGAAATAGTGGGCACTTGGTCGTGGCTGCTAGCTCTCTTTATTGCAGATGCTATTTTTTTTATTTGGTAACTGGCTCCTGAAACAGACTTAAACAGAATGTGAAAAATAAAACCTATTTCATGTAATATATCTTTCTTTGAAAGGAGCTGCCATTTATTTGCTTGTGTTTCCATTGCCAATCTTGCTATCTCTTGCTATGTAAACTCACTGGGATTCCCAGGCACAACATGAATATTCATTTTAGCAATTCTTGGGAAATATTTAATGAATTCTAAAAGATTATCACAATGTATATAGCATTCTTTCAGTAAGGCAAATGTTCTTCCCAATATCTTATATTTACTTTTAGAGGAACTGCTGGTCAGAAATCTGATGGTTTTGGTCAATACCCTTTCTGTTCCCCAGTGAAAAACTTGTTTTCCATTTTTCTGTCCACAGATCATGTTCTGCTTAATGAAGAAAAATAAATTAATGAAATCTATTTACTTGATTAGAAGATGATCCTGAATTTAAAACAATTCTTTTGAAGAATTGTGATTTTTGATTAAAAAAAAATTAATGCAATACCAATTTTATAACCTTGTCCATCCAAAGCTCTACTGAAAGATTTTTTTTCTCTTCCCATAATGATTGTGTGTAATGCTTTTGTGTGTTAATGGCATATATATCCAGAAGCCACACTTCTTCTTTCTTTTTTTTTTGTTAAAAAAGGCAGAGGCAGGATAAAAGTCATTAATTCTATTAGTAGCTTCTGATTAAAATCAACTGGTTGTAAAATAACCAGTTAATAATAACCTTCAAAGGTTATTGAACTTTATTATTAATAACCTTTTGTAAAGTTAACTCTTTACTCCCAAGCAGTAGCTAATGTTAAAGGGAAATGATTTTATGGCTATCTATAACCATTTGCGTCTCTCACCTCTCTCCATATTTTTAACAGTCTGATATTATTCTCTGCTGTTCTTCTCAATGTAAGATGATGATCCTACATCCATAAATTTTCCAGTAAATATAAGGGGGGGGGGAAGCTTGGCTTACTGTTACATAAATATGGTATTTGCCAGAAACATGAAATGAGTTTTTAGGCAAAAGAAACCTAATTTGATGGTTTGTCAGTGGATAAAACCTTTTAGAAATAATGTGTTATCTGTCCTGTGCTATTATGTAGTTGAGTCCACCAATGCTCATACTTTGCATCTGCTTTGTTATTAATTCATTTTGTTCACATCTTTAATTCAAACTGACACAGTGCCCGAAGGTTTTCATAACTTTCTTTAATGGAATCTTGCGCTTAGATCTAGTACTGTTGGATGCAGTTGAAATGTTAATATAAATGGCTAAGTTACCTCTATATGTTTTTTATGTGTGTGTTGCAGCTGGGGCCACTTATATCTTTGGGAAAAGTGGAGGCCTCATCCTGTATACTTGGCCAGCAAATGACAGACCCAGTACAAGGACAGACCGCTTAGCTGTTGGGTTCAGCACAACAGTAAAAGATGGCATCTTGGTACGGATTGACAGCGCCCCTGGCCTTACTGACTTTTTACAACTTCATATAGTAAGTACAGATCTTTTATCCTTCATTTTGCCTTCAGTTTACACAAATTCATTTAAACAGCCAAAAAACAAAATAAATCAAAAACAAAAACAAAATCCTACTTATAAGTACGTATTTCTAACAAATGTAATCTTAAACAATGATTAAGATTTTTTTTTCCTCCATAGTGTACATAAACTGTATCCTGGAGGAGTCTAAAGATAATCTAAGACTTTAAGTTTGCTTGTTTAATATTGTCTTAATATAAGCAATTATAGTTTTCATAGGACAAAATCTAAATTTATGCTTTTCTAGGTTCAGACCAGTGTTTCTCAAACTCTTTGCCCATAGCGCTCTTATGACTTTGATTTTTTTTTCCTGTGACTCCACTGTCCAGGTCCCATTACTAGATATGCATTCTCTGATGTCAACAAAACAGCATTTTCAGTTTTTTTTCTGTGTGCCCCCCTCAGTACATGCCAACCCCCCCCCCCACACTCACACACAATTACATGTTTTTTCACCTGTGGTTTCCTTGGAATATCCAGATGACCATATGGGTCCTGATTGAGAACTGTTGGTTATATTATAGAAGAAACATAAAAAGAAGCTAGAATAGTCTTAAGAAATGGCAAATTAAATAGGGTGGAAGCTAGCATTTCAGTCTCAGCAACCATATACTAGTACATATATCTCCAAACTGGTGCTCTCTAGATTTCTTAGATTTATAGTTTTCAGATTTCTGAATCAGAATATCTAATACCTGGTATTTCTGGGATTTGAAGTCCAATAAACCTGAGATAGATTGCATTGGGTATTAGTCTCCAATTTTATTGAATATGGGATAATGGATAGCTGATCATAAAACAGTGAAACGGAAAATGACTCAGAGATACACATAAAGAGGATGAATAAGGAACCAATTTATGGTTTATTGTGTAATCCAAATATTAAGGAAAAAATTACCAGCATCTCCTTGCTACCTATTTAATATGCCATCCTTATTACTCCTATGCTTGATTTCCTAAGAAAAGCTCGCATGCATGCAATTATTTTAGAATTCCCCAAATTAAAACCCAGAGTAACTAAAATTCAAGATGCTATATTACTTAGTATAAACGTTTAATGCATACATGGGTGTTCTTGAATCTGGCATGGTTCCTGAAATATATAGAAATACACAGCTCCAGCAGTGTTTTTGGAGTTCAAGTAAAAAGAGTTCATAATTTCAAAATCTCTTTTTAGATTATTTTGCCATGCTCTACTTATGTTTGTTCTTCATCAATGTTTGGAAACTACATTTTATTCTAAAGTGCTGGCCAGGTTGGATTTCATAATAAGATTACAATGGTGCTATATTACACTGTTTTTCAGTCATAATTCAATTGCATTTTTTACTTACTCAATGCTTTGGGGCATATAGAGAATCAATTCTTTGTTCAAGAACAGGATCATCATGTTATGATGATCACTGAAGGCCACTATATTCCATTATCTTAAGAAACTAAGTTGCTGAGTATTTAGGACAGGGCCTAATATTTCCTATATTAGCACTGTGATTATGAGACCATCAGTGAAATTGGATCCTTCGATATAGGGCATTGTGCAGAGTCCTATGAGGTTTTCTGAATTGTCAGTTTTTTAATACCACATCATTTAATAACTCTCTAATTTTAATTCCATTCTCAAATATCATTGAATGAATTATTGGCTTTGGTGAAGAAAGCAATTTTCAAGTTTAATGAAATAAACACAAAGGAATGCTATCCTACTGCAATCTCATTTGATTTGCTTCCTATCAGTAATACATGATTTTCTATAATCAGTTTTACAACATTGGAACTGTTATCTTGGTTTTCATGTCTTTGTCCTTATAAATGAGTTTTAGTCTACATCTACCCAGACACCTCCCTTTTTTGCAGTAACAATATAAACTTTATGGATTTGCTTCAGTTTATTCTTTATTGCTGTATTCGTATTTAAAACATCTCTGTTTATGATTGCATAAGTTTGTTTTTTTTAAAAACTCAGATTGAGAATTCCTATGACATTTGGAGCAAAATGAAATAATGAACCTCATACATGAAAACACATACAAATGCAGACATATTCTCTCGTAATCAAACATAAAAAACATACAATAATATGATAGCAATTTCCAGTTCCTATTTGGTATTCCTCTGATAATCAATTCCCTTGACATCTTAAAGGCAGTTCCAGGGATTCTCGGGACACTTATTATAACACATACTTTCTTATGTGCGTATGAATAAAGTGAATACAAAAAAATCTTATTAATTTTTTTCATGACTATAATTTATGAAAAATCCTTTTGGATTCATTTTTTAATTATGAGTCCTTTAAATACTCATAGATTTATGTGCTCAGGCATCTATTTTGTATGTATCTCTCTCTCACACAGAGACACATACAGAGGGAGGGAGTAAGGGAGGGAAAGAGGGCAAGAGAGAGAATGGATGGCATACCTCCAGAATGATTCAATTCATCAATTGTTATTAATAGTTAGGCAGGATTAAATGTATCCTTAGAGAGGGTACTGTGCTATATTGGTATTGTTCCACCTTGGGAGAGGAATGGGTACGTCTCCATTGGAGGTAGACTGATATCAGTCCATCAAGATGGGCCAAGCCAAGAAACAAATTCCATAAGATTATTGGAATACAATTTTATAATTTAAGGTAATGGAATCTTGAGAGATTTTGTCTTCTTCCTCTTATACCCAAGAGAGTCAATGCGCGACAATCTTCAATTTTTTTTTCTTCATTTCATCCTCCTTTCCAAGCTAAGCTGAATTTAATGTAACAGCTGTTGAACACTTTTTTGTTATCCCAAGCCATCTCTGTCTCCAGAAGAGATCTAACTTTGATCTAACCCAAAGTGCTTCTATATATGCATTCACTCTACTCCACTCTAATGCATCTTAACTGCACCAACAGTAACGTGTGATGTACAAGAAGCAATAATTGCTCGCAGAAAATAAAACAAGGATTCAGCAGGAAATCTGTGGCTTATGAAAGAGATTGTACTGCTGACATCTACAAACCTTTTTCCTGGTTTTTAGAGCTTTATATTTCTGCCTATCATCTAACTATTTATTGCAACCTATTCTTTGAATATTTGTAAAGGAAATAAATGAGTCCTGATTCTACCAAAGGTGTTAACAAATGAATCTGGTAAGATAAAAACCAGAAATTCCTAATTTATAGCAAATGTTTATATAAACATATAAACACTGCAAGCCTTACTGGAGAAAGATTGGAAGAAAAAGCCCAGAATTTAAATTCTGAAGCATAACCCGATAGAAGGGTTTTGATTTGTCTGCACTGCACAGAAGTAAATTATGTCCATAATAGTTCCCTGATCCACCAATTTAATCAAAAAAGGCAATAAAGTTTTTCTGACATGATCTGTTTTTAACACATCCATGTTGGCTTCTATAAACAGATTTACTCGTTTCTAGGTGCTTGCAAATCTGCTGCTTGATTTTCTTTTCTAGGATTCCCAGATATTGATGTCAGGCTGATTGGTCAGTAATTTCCTGGATCCATTTCTTCCCCCTTTTTTGAAGATTGGAACTGCATCAGTTCATTTCCAGTCTGCTGGTAGTTCCCTGGTGCTTCAGGAGGTCTAAAAGATTACGCTCAGTGGCTCTGAGATCACATCTGCCAGCTCCTTCAGAAACCTGGCATGTAATCCATTGGGTGCTAGCAATTTGAATTCATTTAGAGTGCATTGGTAGCTTATACAGTTAGGACACTGGGTTGGAGGTTAGCAAGCCTGCGTTTGAAATCCAAGTACTGCCATGGGACCAGACATGACCAACTGGGTGTCCTCAGAGCAATAGTGATGTCACCAGCTAATCCTTTCAACCTGGAAGCGCATTGGTGCTTCTGACATGAGTGCAATGTGATCTAGGGTGGATAGGTGTTCTCTTACTATTTTCTTACCTTTATTGACATATATTCCTAGTGTATCTTCTACGGTATTGCTTTTGATAGGTAGGACTATTTTTTTCTTTTGCATAAACATAGATGCAAAGAATGAATTAAGCAGCTCTGCTGTCACATTCTTGTCATCTTCTCCCTTTAGCGGACCAATTGTTTCCTTGATTTTTTCCCCTTGTTGCTTACATGTTGAACATGGGTACATGGTAATCATAGCATATGGAATTAATCCAATTGCCTTGGTTTCTTTGATATCATGAACTATAATCTAACCACATAGACTGAGTTCATGCAGCATATTAGGATAATTCTTTTGAATTCTCCAGCATTTTGCTTTCTTGAAGGATAGAGATTGATTGACTCCATATGCATAAAGGAAAGAAGAGGAAAGAAGCCTCACAAAACAATAGAAAATAAATAGGAAATCAAACGTATTAATTAGAATAGGTCAAATAGTTTTCTAATCAGTATTCCCAGTGGGAAAACATTTGTTCAGTAAAAGAAAAATATCAGCATATTGTGATGGCTAATGAGTTTCCATTCATCATTACACCATTCTTTTGTACATTATATCTAATTCTGTTTGTATCCAGTAACAATTTAACTTGTGTTAGTATTATTTTTGACATATAGCTCAGTTTGAATATTTACAAAAGCCAATGAGTCTTCCAAAACATAATTAATATGTCAAATAACTTTTGTCCAAGAGACCAAGTATAAAATAAAACTACACTGTGAAAATCATAATGTAATTATAATTATTGTAATTATAGTATTTTTGAGTAAATTGTGTTAATTGCAATTTTTAATGTAATTCAAAACTAACAATATGAAAATTACAATATATCTAAGAAAATGTGACAAATAGATGCTAAAATGGCCTTCCAGTGATGTTCAGGTACCAGATTCTTCAATTCCTTATTTCATTTCTCTTATGCTTCAGTACATTCTGACAACTTTTAATGAATAGTCATGATAAAATGGCTGTAATGGCTAATTTCGAATATGTAGGACTTGATATTTTTTGACCTTAGAAAAAGGGATCATTTTAAAAGCTCCTTCTCTGACAATGAAACATTTCTGAACAAAAAGGCAGCAAGTGGGGAACTTTCTGAGAAAAACAATTAAAATAATTCATGATAATCATTTAAAAGTTTTAATAAATAGAATAATACTTTATAGTTTAAATTATCTGTGTCTTTATTTTTTAAAGTAGTAATGTTATCCAACATTATTATAAAAGCCTAAATTTTTATATGGAGGGGTCAGATTTATTAACAACTTCCAATACATAATATTGCAGAATGTCTTTTTATTCAATGCATTCAGGTATCAAGTCATCATTCTTGCTAAATTGCCTAACTGCAAATGCTAAAATGTCCAAATCAAATCAAACAATAAAAGACATAAATGACAATGCTGCCTTCTCCTATTGTCCAATGAAAAGGATTTAACAATCAATTATATATTGAATTATATAATTCAATATATGACTAAGCCCTTACATATTTTTGAGACGAATAAATAGTTGTAAACCTAGAATTTTTGAGAAAAAATATTGAAAAATAAAAAATAGGAATCACTAACAATGCATCAAAGGTCTTCTTTTCTGTCTAGTTAAATACACAGCACTTTTCTTTATGTTTCATTAATGGATTCAAAGTCAGCCCTTTATGATAAATTTTGCTTATATAAAACCTTCCTAGCACTTTCTAGATGAGAATGTGTAACCCTTCCTAGTACATTCTAGATTTGGTTAACAAGAAATCCCATATAACCTTCATATTTAAATTTAAAATAAATTTTTAACATCTACATTCAATAATGAATTAGGTGTAGAATTGGCAGCAAAATGTATATGATCCCTATCTGATTTATAAATTATAGTAATGCAAGCTACCTTAAGAGACGCTGGTGGAACACTAGCTTCAAATGCATTGTTAAAAAATACAAGCAAAAATCATTTGTTTGCTTTATACCATTATGTAAGAGAATCTTTTAATTAAAACAAGTTGTCATTCTTTATATTAAATTTCTTTGATCTGAATATACTGTAGATAAAAAGTAAATCATTGTGTTGATTACCAAACTATTCAGCAGAGTGGAAAAATGAATGAGACTATTTCCCATCGAATTCTGTCCTTTACCCTCCAGTTGTCCTGCTATCTTTTGATAAAGCAAAGGCTAAATGTTATTGCCAGTATTGAAGTAAGATTTAGCTTCTGGTCCAGTTGGGAAGCACAGATGTTGGTCTGGATCTCCCAAAACAGCATCCTTCCAGCTTATATCCAATTCACTTTAAACAAGCTTCCTGCTTAACTTGTTTAACACTCAAACAACCAGGGGGAATTTGAAGTTGCAATTCAGTTCAATTAATCCATTCAATTAAAAAAAATACATTCATTGTGAATCGACAAGAACTATTTGCATTAAAATAAAACAGTAACCACATAGCTAACATGAACTTTATAACACGGTACAAAGTTACCAGAAGAATTTTACCAGAAGTTTTTGAAATCAATGGGAATGAATTCCTTTGTGAGACTGACTGACCCTCTGTGTACATGACTGAGATAGCAGTCTGTTTCTGCCTTTTTCTTCCAACAGCTAGAGCACACTCCTTAAAAGCAGGGGTCCCCAACCACCGGTCTATGGACCAGCACTGTGGCATGCCAGCAACCGGGCTGCGCAAACAAGTGAAGCCCCATCCGTGAGATGTAGGCAGCACGCAACATCACGCCCCCTCCGGTCCATGGAAAAACCTTTCTCCATGGAACGGTATCTGGTGCCCAAAAGGTTGGCAGCTGCTGCCTTAAAGGAACACCATATTTCAAACGTTTGGCATACTGTATATATTCAAACAATATAAATGTCTGCTCCCTTGGTAAAAAATGCTCAAAACAACACCTGACTTTGCAAAGGTTTTATGCAGCAGTTTATCTCTCTCTCTCTCTTTGGCTGCTTGATCCTTCTTGAAATCTTCATCCTGGGTTATCCAAGTCCTATTTCTTCTCCTGTTCTTGGCTATGTAAGCTATGATCCACTGTCAGCCAAATACCCTGGAGAGTTCAGTTCCATCAGGAGTAAAGCTTCACGCTATTTACAGTGGCTAAATTTGACAAATGATCCAAATTCCTCCCAAGTTGTTTCCTCCCCTTGTAGTTGCCGGGAGGCATATAAAGCAGGATAGTTTGCTGCTGGAACAAAACCCTGTTTTCTCCCTTTTACTTGTTATTTATAAATAATTTTTCCCTTAACTGGAAAGCTTTGCCTCTTATCTTCTTCAGTCTTTCCAGGCTGCACTCACGAAGCTAATTATTCCCTCTCTTCAGGCTAACTACCTATTCTTTCCTGTGTGTATGTTTCTGTACAGGTAGTCCTCATTTTACAACAGTTCGTTTAGGGACTATTCAAAGTAACTTGAGACCTCTTTTCACAGTAACAACTGTTGCAGCATCCCCATGGCCACATGATTTACATTCGGATGCTTAACAACTGGTTCATATTTATGATGGTTGCAGTGTCACGTGATCACATGATCACCTTTTGTGACCTCCTGGCAAGCAAAATCAATGGGGAAGCCAGATTCACTTAATAACCTTCTTACTAACTTAACAAACACAGTGGTTCACTTAACAAATGAAGCAAGAAAGGTCGTAAAATTGGGCAAAACCCACTTAATAAATTTCTCACTTAGCAACATAAATTTTGGGCTCAATTGTGGCCATAAATTGAGGACGTATAAGTCAAGACTTGCACCCACAGCTTCACAGTTTTTCCCAAATATTTAATTTTGTTTGTTCTCTGCTTTGGGGGACACACTTTTCATATTATCCAAAGGTTTCCAGATAAGATTTCTTTGCCGGTTCTATGCGATCTGCCAGCAGCTCCCTTATCTCCATGGTGGCACAGTGGTTAGAGTGCAGTACTGCAGACTACTTCTGCTGACTGCCAGCTGACTGCAATTTGGCAGTTCAAATCTCACCAGACTCAAGGTTGACTCAGTCTTCCATTCTTCCAAGGTGGATAAAATGAGGATCCAGATTGTTGGGGGGCAATATGCTGACTCTGTAAAACTGCTCAGAGAGGGCTGTAAAGCACCGGAAAGCAGTATATAAGACTAAGTGCTGTTGCTATCTCTTTCTTCAGTCTTTTCTGTAAGTAAAGGGAGAGGGGGCAACATGTATTTCTGAGGCTCCTCTTTCTTCTACCTTTAATTCCGTTCCAGGTACAACTTACACAGTCAGAGCCTTAGCATGAGCAAGTTAACTTCCTTGTTTCCCCTGGCAACAGCCTACCAATTTGCATCAGAATTATTCCCAAATCTATTGCAACTTTCTGGGTACATTACAGTTTTAAAACACACTATTACATTAGTGTGATGGTGAAACTTTACCATCATGAGAACCAAGAAGAAAATCATTTGTTTAGCCCTCATTTGTTCTCCTTTTAAACAAACTGTCAAATCATTCTTTTTGCGTCATTCTCCATTTTATTTTAGAGAGGGAAAGATAAATTTTAGTTGCTTTAATGACAATTTTAACTGTTCAAATTTCTTTTTTTTTTTATTGTTACCACTTTGAATCGGCAGAGTGGGATAATAAAAAAAAAGTTAGAAACAAAGACATTAAATTTTTGCAGACTTTTTAAAAGGCTGTGAAATAAAATGTACCTTCACCTGGCATTGCAATGGCATTAACAGGATAATAGGCAGGTAATTCTGGAGAACCCTTCTAGAATTGAAATGCTCTGATCAAGATAACCACAACAGTCTCTTGAGTGTTTAAATAATAGCTCTAAAGATTAGTTTTACCACAGAAAAGAGGTGGTGAAGGTACATCTGTTAAGAGTAATTTATAAACAATGACACATATGCTGGGCTCACCCATTATGTTAATTCATGGTTTGTTTTAAAGATTGTTTGTTAAATAAGCCATAATGCCAAGCTTGGTATCTAATGTAAACAGTGCCAGGATTTACATATCACATGAACTCAGACAAACCTCATTATCACATCTTAACTGTGAATTATCTTAATGATTGAAGGTAGTCCCATTTCTGGAGATATAATATAAAATAGAATTGTGCTGCATGTTAGAAGCACTGGCTCCCACCCACCCCCAGTTTATGCTCTAAATATAAATAAAGCAAATATTACCCAAAAAAACATTAGAGAGAAAAAGGTCATGAATTCAATGTAAAAGAGATATATGTCTCCCCCCTTTAAAACACATGCTGGACAGGGAATTTCAACATATATAGTTTGCCATGTAAAATAAAATCAACTTTTTACTTTACAACTTTTACAACTTCAACTTTTAAAAGTGCAAGAGAAACTTCTTTCCAATTTCTCCTACTAATGTCAGCAATTCTTGAAATGAATATCCTGCAACAAGATTAAATCTGTAGAATATGCCTTAAAAATAAACTTTTACAGCTTCCCCAGCAGGGGGAGAAGGGAACCGGCCCACACAAGCTGTGGGCTGCTGCATGCATGCACAGGGCCAGCCCACCACTCACACAAGTCAACTTGTGTGCAAGTCAAACTGCACGTGTGTGCACCGGTCCGTCGCTCATGCAAGTCGAGCTATGCTTGTACGCACCGACCCATCACTCACAAGCCCAGTTCTCAAGGGTCCACAGCCTAGTAGGGGGCATGGGATGGGGACCCTTCCCTTAGATTAATACAGCTGTGGCTGGATCTTCTATTAGGGCATCAAAATAATAATAACAAAAATTATAGATGTTTCTGTAACTCATTGCTGGTATTTAATTGGTCACCCACATTTTTGCAACCCAACCCTGGCAGTCCTATAATTGTATTATAATTTAGTGTCGTAGGTACCTTCAGACATCTTAACATGCTTTCCTCCAGTTCATGAAAAGCAAAAAAATGTACCAGCAAAATTTACTCTGTCCTGACCATCAGTCTTTATGTTGTACTGCCTCAATAACAATGTAGTGAAATGGTGCTGTCCTTTTGGTTTTAAAGCAGAACAAATTAAGTGGTTCAGGCTTCAATCTCTCTTTTTTTATCACTGTTCCCACAACTACAAGTTGGGCAGGAAACAGAAAATTTAATCATGCTCTTTCACGTTGTGATTGGGTATGGTGATTAACAGGAGCTTGGAAATCAGCAACAAGGCCATTTTACTTCACCACATGCTATTAAATAGGCATCTTAACAGTTGAAAATAAAATAAATACCCTGCAGCACTTTTCAAATTTGCCCATGTTACACAACTTTACCAATATGAAGACAATCCAAATTGCTGAGTGTTTATCTCACATTATTCTGGAGAATGAAAGACATGTCAAAATAGTTGATAAAGCAGTTGTACAGAGAAAGAGGATGGAACAAAGTGAATGAAAGCACCAGCTGATCTCCCTCCCATTTCATCCTGTACCCAGATCCTTTTTTCTGCAGACTGCTCTGAAATTCAACAACAAGATTGTCCAGATCATTGCACCTGTTGCACCGTTGTGGGGGTGGCTGTTTTTTGTGGAGATTTTGCTATTGGTCTTCATAGTCATCTTGCTCCAGTGATCAAGAGAACAAGCAATTATCTTATTCCAAGTAGTGATTCCAGAGTGCAGTGAGTCTGGCCACAAATAAGAGCAACTGTGATTTCCAAGTAGGAATGGCAACACCCATAGCAATGACAGTATCACCAGTGCTGGAGTGCAAAAGCTGAAGATGTATTTTAAAAGATCTCTTGGAGTAGTTAACATGTATTAGTAAGGGCTTCATGTAAGATCTTACTCTGGATTTAGTGGCGCCTCACAAGTGCTGAGAACATTTCTTAATAAGGAGCTCATGTAAGATGCAAATTATGCATGAACGTTTTTAGTTAAGCACTGGAATTGAGGTGTAATGTCAGTTCAGGATCCAATCTGGGTTAGTCACCAGGACCTGAGGTTTTGTTTTATGAGCTCTAGAGAGCTAGAGGCAACTTCCCTGAGGATAGACTCCAGCACAAGTTTGAAAGCTTAGAAGAAAAAAACCTCTGGTGACCAACCCAGATTGGATGCTGCAGCTTTATCCTGGGACACGTGTATTCACCTTCAATGTCAGTTCAGTACACAACCAAAATAGCCCTAGGGGAAGTGTCCAACAAATGGAGGCATGGAATATGTACGCTGTAGCCCAAAGTGGCCAATAGGACCTGGATATGTCCCAGCTTCTAACTATGCCATCACAATTGCCATTGAAACACTCATAAATTGTGCAAACAGAAAAGGTGTCATCAGGAGAAGGAACTCCCCCCCACCACCACCAGTTTTAACATCAGTTCAGCAATGTAACATATTAGATGGTTTTAACAAAGGTATGAAGATCACATGAAGATAGTTGAGACATGAAGACATTGTTTAGTGAACGTCTAGTGAAATAGCTTCAAACTGCATCCAGGGGATGTATTGATAAGCCCTATGTAATACCCTGTTTAAAATGGCATAATATTTGTGAAAATAATCCATTAGAGCTTGAAAAGTGTGTATTTGTATCCAATTTTATTAGCCAATTGTGCAAATAAATAGTTGGCTTATTTAGCAAGGCAAGTTTTTCCTGTTATGGGGATAAGATTGATAATTGGCTATGCAAAGTCTTTTCCTTTCCCATTCTTCATTACAGCTGAAACAACATCCAATTGTCTTGCTGATTCCCCACATTAACACTTCAATCCCATCTTTTTTCTTTTCTTTTTTTCTTTTGCTGCTGCTGCTGCTGGTATACCAAGTGTAGAGCACACTGTGCAGCAGTGCAAGAAATAACTCTGTGAAGCCCTATAGCTAAATATGATGGATTTCTGATCCCCAGCTGCAGTCAACCAGCATGGATGCTCTGTGCATTGATATGGCAATTCATTAACCAACTCTCCAATAGATATCATATACTAAATCCCAGTGTTTCCAATGTGCTGAATGGAGAGAACTTCTTAATGCTACTTTGATGGGTAAATAGCAATAGAAACTGTATGGTTGAATTATTACCAAGGTCAATAAAGGCTATAAATTGGAGTAGTTGTTTATGAGAAAGAAAGCCAGGTTTTGGAGTGATCCTTGAACTGCTGTCCCCTTGGGGAAATATAATCAGTTAGAAATCAAAGGTGTGAAATATTATATACTGTTGTGTGACATTCCATAATAGCAGTGTCAATTAAATAAGGATTGGCATTTTGAGGGATTTTTTTTTTCTCGGCTGCAAATTATAAGCTGTGAGGTATGCATCCAAATATACGCATTGTACAATACTTAATTCACAGCTGTGTTAGTTAAGGTAAGGTTATCTTTCACCTACACATTTATGAATAGCGCTTTAAATATTTTATCCCAGTTTCCTATTTATAAAGAATTCAAAGCACTTTTGTCAAGACCAATACTACCGATCAGTAGGAGATGCTTTTACTGTCACTACCTCTTCATGCTAAGGAAAGGCTCTTTGTTTATGTCTTGCTCTGTTAGGAAAGATAAATAATAACATAAAATCTGCAACTGATTAAACCCAAAATCTTTGCATCAGTACTCTTTTAAGAAACTACTTGATTGTTGGGGAGTCAAATTTTTGTTCTACACTCTTTTTTTCACACATTTATTTTTTATTTATTTATATGTCAATCATATATAAGATAACAGATAAAAGTATAAACAAAATTTGAATACATGAAAAAAAGTAAGTAAAAAGGAATATTAGGACAGGGACAGTAGGCACTCTGGTGCTCTTATGCATGCCCCTTGTAGACCTCTTAGGAATGGGGGAAGGTCAACAGTAGACAGTCTAAGGTTAAAGTTTTGGGGGTTTGGGGAAGAAACCACAGAGTCAGGTAGTGCATTCTAGGCATTGACCACTCTGTTGCTGAAGTCGTATTTTCTGCAATTGAGTTTGCAGCGATTTACCTTAAGTTTGTATCTATTATGTGCATATTACAAGATATAAGCAAATGTATAACAATAGGAAAATTTGTTCTGAAGAACAGAAGTTAGTCGCATTTTGAAAATTTTGAAATACCTAAAGAACAGTGAGATATATTTCTTTTGCTGAAAATATATGAGAGTGAAATTCACACATTACATATTCCATGTAGTAAATGCAATTATTGCTTGAACATCTTACTGATTGCATGCAGAAAAGCCCTGAGTTCTTTTCCTTTATCACAACAGCCAATTATCCAGCAAAAGAAGGCAAGCCATGGAGGTGCTATGTTTATATATTTGCTTAATTTTATGGAAACTATAAAGAAAGTTCTGAAGCCACTTTTAGTGACTTCACTAGGCTCCATGAAAGCAACTAGATTGTTCCCAAGAAACATTTTCAAAATCAGTGTTTCTTTACACTTTCCCTGCCCTTTTTTCTTATGCTCTCATTAAAAATTACCTGCACAGAACTTTATGTCCTGTAATCAAAGCTTCACATTTCTTAGGTTTTAGCATTACCTCCATAATAACATGCAATATTCAGATCTCCAAACTTGCTGTTAATGGATACAGCAATAGAAGTAATTCACTGACCACTTAAAGATGCCTTTTGGAGGAAATTAAAGTAGTGCAATTATTGGTTTAATTTATCTCAAGTTTGATGTCTTCATCAGATGATTGCATGAAAGGCTAACCACTATCTGATATTATGGCATATTGTGGATATACTGTATAGTAAGACAGTGGTATTAATGACTAAAGAAAAAGAAAAAAAAATAAACATCTGAACACATTTGCAGAATGTCTTTCTTCTCATAGAGTTTATTTTGCAAAAAGCTAATAAAAGGGGTTCCATTTCACTGATACAGATCTTTAATAACATTTCTGGAATAGCATTTTAACACTTTAATTAACCCTTATGATATCTCTATTTGAGGTAGAGCTTTGAGCATTGCATCCATTTGCAAGAGAGAAAAAGTGTGATATATACATATGGAGAATGATCGGATAAGTCAAAAATCATCTGTAAATAGATTTGTATTTTTGATGTATTTATTTCATGTATATCCAGTCAAACATTGAGGTAATTAAATATAGTGCCAAGCTAAGACATTCTCCTGTACTTTTTCTCAACTTGATGAAAGAAAATATGCTTTAGAACTCAGCTCAAAGGTAAAGAGAAGCTTGGAGAAATTGTAATGAAGATTGAGTATCCCTGCACTTATTTAATCATCCCTTATATAGTCACTTAGATAGTGAGATGGGCAGTGCCTAAATTTGATAAATAAAATAGAATAACAGAGTTGGAACGGATCTTGGAGATCTTCCCCCTACTCATGCAGGAAACCCTATACCATTTCAGACAAATGGTATGTCCAATCTCTTCTTAAATACTTCTAGTGTTGGAAAATTCATGACGTCTGGAGGCAAGTTGTTCCACTGGTTAATTGTTCTAACTGTCATTAAATTTCTTCTTAGTTCTAGGTTGCTTCTCTCCTTGATTAGTTTCCATCCATTGTTTCTTGTCCTGCCCTGAGGTGCTTTGGAGAATAGCTTGACTCCCTCTTCTCTGTGGCAACCCCGAGATATCGGAACACCGCTTTTCTCTTTGCATAATCCAGTATTTCTAATTTCTTTACATTTCAAAAGTGCAATTAAACTCGAAAAAAATATATTACAAAACAACTCCTTACACTGGGCTTATTTAAGTACTAATGCTGTTATTATTATTGCTAAGACAGTCTTTTGTTGAAAATCTGTTGGACTGTTATGCCTTCTCTCCAATCATTTGGAGAAACCATGGAGCTGGGAGGGACTACTGTACTTAGGCCAGGAAGACTAACTCCTCTGCTTAGCACAGAAATCAAGATTAAAGGCTGCTAGACTGGTGTGGAATGGGACAACTTGGTGTGGCCAATTTACAGCCAACTTGCCATGACCAATTCACCATGGGACAACACACTGCACAACAATTCAACAATTCAATTTAAGTATTTAAAATATTAATTCTTGTCATTCACATTTCATTTTGTCCCTCCTTTTGCATCCTTTCTTTAATGATTCTATTCCACCATTTCTTTGATATTAGTGTAACCCTTATCCCATGGTGAATTTTCCCATGGTGTGTTGGTGGTAGTAAGTTGCCCTGCAGTGAGTTGACAGCGGCAATTTGGCTGTGGCGAGTTGGTCATGCCGAGTTGTCTTACTCCCAGACTGGTCTCTCTGCTTAAATATATCCAATAGTGGGGACTTTAGATGGTCCAAATGTTTTGGTTTTCGATTAATATGAATTTTTTGCTGAGATATATCATGGAATGTCTATACTGATGACTTTTTACTATTTTCTTCTAGCAAAATGTAGTAATAGTAAGAACATGTCATTTCTAAGAATCTGCCCATCTCTTTTTTGACCTTGTAGCATTAAACATTTATTTATTTGATTAAATTTGAATGCTACTGAATTTCCAATGACTCAGTAAAACCAATTTGATTTTAATTTCTTCATGATTTCATTATATATAGTGGACTTGCAAATGATATTTTTATAATCACCCACATAAATTTACAAGAGGTAAGAAAAGTAATAGTGTTGCTCTATACTTGACATCACTGATTTTTCAATGTAGCCTTCAAATGCTGAGACAGAAGGATAACATGTATATCTTCCATTCAGACCATTCAAGCAGTATGTTAGATCTCATTTGTGTATCAAAAAGTAACACTAACCTCTTTTCAGAGGTCATTATCTATCCAACAGGAGAAAGCAATCATCAGCTGTGAGTGTGAAATTTCCAGGCTGTTCAGACTTAAGATAATATAACTGGCTGATAGGTCAGTTATAACCAATAGGCCAAAATAAAAAGTTATCATGGTCCAAAGTAGATTGCCAAGGCAATATTGAATAACCTCAAAACAGATAATGCTGTCAGTTGGGCTTTCACAGTCCAATCACCTGCACTGACTGGTAGTCAGTCAAATACATTTGACTGACTACAAATTTGTGCCACATGTTGAAGAAACAATAACTAAATCATCCTCCAAGTTTTTCCTATAGGTAAATCTCCCTGGTTTGACAATGAATATGATTTGATGAAAAAGAAATTGAAAGTAGCAACGAGACTTGCTTAGAGGCATTCTTCTACATGCTAAGATGTTGTCTCTAAGAAGAAATATAAAAAATCAAAGAAAAAGTTACCTGCTTCAATTTTAGTCAGGACTGGAGCTGTCAGAAAAAAAGTCATAATTTGGCTACATTTTGGCACTCCGTAGTTGAAATCCCTAAAGAAAAGACATACATTTCTGATAAACCAACCTCTACTAAGGGTTGAGAAAACTATTATCATCACTTGGTTGCCCTCTCAAAACCTGTTGAGAAAGAGTTCTTAAGTAGTGATTTATCACCTACTAAAGCTTCAACTCTTTGGCCATCAGAAAATGAAATCAAATATATCATAAAAGGCTTGAAGAGCAATAAAGCCCCCAGTGCTATAGTTGAACTATTTAAAAAATATCATAACTGATGCATCCATTTCTTACCATTCTTTTTTTCACACATACAAATAATACTTGTGATATCCAAGTTGGGTGGAAGATGCAATAATAGTTCCTACATACACAAAAAAAAAAAAAAGAAAGAAAGAAAGAAAGAAAGAAAAGAAAGAAATAAAAAGGATCCTAACAATTACAGGCTTGTTAGTCTAATTAATAATGTAGCTAAAATATATGCCAGGTTCTTCTTGAATATAGAAGGAAGCTGGGCACATGAAGAGTGCATTATCACAGGATAAACAAGCTGGCTTTAGACAGGGTTGATCCACTATTGACAATTGCTTTGTCTTGAACCATCTAATCACTAAATATGTTAGTAAGGGGAAACAACTCTTGGTTGCCTTTATAGACCTTAGTGCAGCATTTGATACAATAAACAGAGAAATGTTATGGAGAAAATTGACTGTTCCCAATAGAAACTCAGACTGCTTGCACTGATCAAATCCTTTTACATCAACACTTGTTTGACTGTGCAGTTTGGGGTTAATGGAGCCATGACATATGAGACTGATACAAAAGGGTAGCACAAGACTGCATATTTGCACTACTTCCATTCAGTCTCTACATTAATGACTGGTTAGAATTGATGAAGGATCCTGAAATATGGATGCCTAAATCATTCAATGAATATTGCAATGCCTTGCTACATAGTAATAACAATAGCACTTAGACTTATATACGGCTTCACAGTGCTTTCCAGCCTCTCTAAGCGGTTTACAGAGTCAGCATATTGCCCCCAACAATCTGGGTCCTCATTTTACTGACCTCAGAAAGATGGAAAGCTGAGTCATCTTGAGCCTGGTGAGATTTGAACTGCCAAATTGCAGGCAGCCGGCAGTCAGCAGAAGTAGCCTGAAATACTGCCTTCTACATGCTGACAATATGATTTTATTGTCATGTATGCAAGTTAGATTGCCTAAATTGTTAAGGAGATTTGATTCCTACTGTCATAATAATCCTCTGATTATTAATAAATCAACATAAGAAAACAACATCATTGTCAGTGTTCCAGAAAACCCCAACTGCAATTAAAAACTCTGAGACAGGCACTTTCTCCAAGTTCCCGTTTATTAGAGCAGGTATACTGGCACATCTGGGAAAACCTGAATCTGAGAGTCCCAGGTTTTCCCTCAGAAAATCAAAAATCCGAAATCCAGCCCCTGCACCCCTCAGTCCATCACATGGCCCAATCACCATCCATCCCAACTTGACCCACCACTTCAACCATTCCTCCTCCAGATACAGAGACACCATGACCTTGACTGAAAAGAAGAATGCTATTATGTCTAACTACAATCCCTCTGTTAAATCCCCCCCCTACTTTTCCAAGCACAAGAAGGTGGCAGCGTGGAAGTTTCCGGTGTTAATATGGCTTCCAAAGCTGACAATCATAGCAATAAATTGTTATTGGATGGTGAGCCAATAGAGCAAGTTAACACCTTTCTTTATCTGTGGATCATCTTCTCTGGGACTAGATTTTGGCTTCCTCAACATCAAAGGAGCTTGCTTAGAAGACAGCATATGTGGATTTACTGCTGGAAATTGATCTGAGCTATCCAGTTATTTTAGTCCCAAGTATTAAAATATGTAAGGCCAAGAAATATGAAGATTGGGGCTTAAAACACATACTATGAATAGAGCAAATGCATGTCCTTGGTATGAATAAAACAATCTCAGCTGCTGCAATTAGAATCAAATTGGGAATTTATACAATTTGTTCTTTGTCTAAAATCAGGGCATACTATTATTGGTACAAAATCAATGCTATGGAAACTGACAGACTCCCAAAACTGTGCCTGTTGGAATAGACAAAATCTCAATTATAATTGAATTGTACAATTGACAAATTACATCAAGAGCCATGATCTCTCTGTCTTGTATAATTCTCTCTGGAAAGCAAGTTTAAAAGATTATGTACAAAGTACACAGATTACTTACTTTGGATACTGAAGCTCAGAGATATAGCCACCCTTAGTAATGCTGATATATTGAAATTGATGAGCTGCTATAAACACACTTTCCAAATTGCCAAGTATTTAAACAAAAATGTCCAAGCATCTGGGTGTGATGGTGGGGTATTTATTTGACCCAAATTTAACCAGCTGAACACAATGATTGAATATGGGAGGTTTAATCAAGTTCCTTATGATTAACATGTATTTGTGGAACCCCAGAGATAGAAGACATAACTGGTATATTATTTGAATATCAATTGTATAAGAAAGAGAAAAATCAGTATTTAGGAATGCATATTTGATGGATGGCCTATTGAGATCCTTATATTAAAACAGCATATTTTATGTGTGTTCAAAATCCAAAAATTACATATAATAAAACTCTTTATTTGAGCAAAACTGTACAGTTGAGAACAGCATAGGTGGATCTAATTAGGGTAAATTATAGGGGTGACATAGAAATAGGATTTATATTTTCTGTTATTTATTTCTTCTATTTTTAACATACAATCTTATGTGTTTCATATTTTGTATTCTGATATGATTAATGGCTAATCAACAAAGTATTACTACTACAAAGAAACATCAAGCTATAGTTTTGCTAACTAAACTGGTGCAGGTGGATTTGATTTGATCTGAATGTAAGGTTTGACTGGGAGTGTGCAGGATGAAAATTGTCCATAATAATTTCCCAAAAGTCTGTTTTAAACCACTTTAAAGCACATTGTACTACTACACTTATAGGATGGTAGTATCTCTCATTGCTTCAAGCTCTTGAGGATTCTCATTTCACTGGTAGTTTTTATTTTTATTATTATTTCCAGGTCTGTAATTGAGAGCCAGTAGCACTGTACTGTTTTGCAAAAATCCGAACAGGTTAATGGGCATACTTTTAAATGTGAGAAGTCATCTGTCCCTACATAGGGAGATTTGCTTGTTCGCACAAAGAAGCAGCAGCTTAATTAATGCTCCCTATTCAAAGTGATGAAAGTCTCACCCTAAATCATCTTCTTTTGTTGAAACTTGATAATTTTTGGATCGTGCAGTGTTTTTAAAAGGAGATAAATGGAAACAAGTTTTTTTAAAACTCGAGATAAAGTTGTTCTACACAAAATCATGCAGATTTACTTAAAGTAACTTAATTTCAGAGCGTTTACAACCATTTTGGGATCTGTGCATATGTATTTGTATACTTAATTGCACACACAATCCAGATTTGAAGTTCTGCCAATGGTCATATAATTGTACTTGGGCGCTTGGCATCCCGTTGTAACATGACTGTATTTTATGACATTTTTGTCAAAACTTCAGCATCTACTTCCATTTTCGGGGCAAAATTAAGCTGGTTATTAAGACCAGCTGCCTGCAATTACTGCAGGGTTCGAATCTCGCCAAGGCTCAAGGTTGACTCAGCCTTCCATCCTTTCTAACGTAGGTAAATTGAGGACCCAGTTGTGGGGGCAATAAGCTGACTTTGTATAAATATACAAAAGGATGAAGGCTATTGCTGAGCACATTGTAAGCCGCCCTGAGTCTTCGGAGAAGGGCGGCATATAAATCAAATTAAAAAAAAAAAATTGCATGAGTGTGAACCATTGGTTTGCTTAACAACCACAACATTCCGCTTAACATCCACAGTTTTGCTTCACAACTGCTGCAAAATAGCAGGTCAATCGGACAGTTTTACAGTTGTCATAAATTGCAACCATGATGGGCTGGCTCCACTCAGGGGTGGGTTCTAAATTTTTTTACTACCGATTCTGTGGGCGTGGCTTATTTTGTGGGTGTGGCTTGGAGGTCATGTGACTAGGTGGGCATGGCTAGTTGGTCAGAGTCATTTCTGGAGGGTCCTCGCACTTACGACCAGTCCTCACATTTACGACCTCATTTGTTTGCTTTTAACACTGATCAGCTGTAGGACGGCCCTTTGAAGCCCCGCAGCAAGAGTTTAAACAGTTTTTTTCCCTCTAGTCATCAGCTGGGACTCAGGAGGCAGCAACAGATTGGGGGTGAGACCAAATAAAAGGTAAGAATAACGTGGGGGGTGGGGGGGTGGGAGGGCGGGTGGAGAACCGGTTCGGTGATGTCATATCGTCACCACTACCGGCTCGGCCCAACCAGACCGAACCGGGAGGAACCCACCAGTGGCTCCACTATGTTCATAACTCAAGGACTTCAGTACCTGTAGTATTCTGAAAATACATTTACTCAACAGTATTTGATTTATTTATGTAGCAAATTTATATAGCCACCCATTTCACAAAAAGAAACTCTGAATAGCATACAATTTAAAAAATCAATAATATTAGAAAAGAATATTAAAAACTGTAAAACAACCCACCCTGAATACTGTTCAACCTGAGGAATGCATCATCTAGCACTATATGGTCCATCATATTATCTTGCCTATTCTGTGGTTCTATCAATCAAATACAAGAATGATTTATTATTGTGTTCTCTGTCCATTGTCATTAAGGTGATCTTCTTTCTCTAGTACTTTCTTATATCATAGCTACCATAGTCAATATGCTTATCTCTTTGTTTTAGCTAAGCAACTAGGATGTCCTTCTTACTGTAGGTGACCCTGCTGGGATTAAAGCATATATTCTTGGAGTTTTTCACGCATACCATCCAGGAACACACACATATCACCATCTCCACCACAATGAAGCAGCACATTAGGGCCTGGGGGAAAATATAGGTCTAGGGTTCTTTAAGAATAATTTAAAATAACTCTAGGTATTGATTTAATGTTTTTACATATCACTTTCCATTTAGTAGTAATTTCAACCTCAGTTTTTTTACTGAGGCTATTCAAAACACTCCATTTTTCTGTAGAGAACCTTTAGGTTCATGTTGTCTGATGCATTCAAACATTTTCCAAAACAATGAATAATCAATTTCTTGCATTTATATTGTTACCTTGAAGTATTTTTATAGTGTGTGATCATATTACCTCCGAGCATTTTCATCCTTCCTGGGCGGTATAAATTTAATTCCCTCAGTCGTGCTTCCTAAGTTTTATTCTATAGCCACTTCACTCAAATCATTTTTAGCTGCTGTTATTTCTCCCCAGTTACCTATATAGCTTTCAGCCCCTCTGCGAGAATCTGAATTAAAGATGGCAAACCTTTTTTTGGAAAGCTACATTCACAGCTAGCTTCCATTATTGGATATGGAAGACAAGAATTCACAAATATATGCTATTTAATCTCCAGTTTTAGAAAAGATCTAGGTATTTGGGATGCAAAAGTGGTTTACAGGGAGTGACCACTGTAATAATAACAGTACTAACAAGGGGCTTTTGCAGATGATGTTAAAAGAGACTGGGGTCCTAGAACTGTGGGAAAAAAACCTCTTTGAAAGTAATCTAGTTCAGCCACTGCTGATGCAGTAAAAAATGAAGTCTTAATAGTGCAAGTACTGATTATCAAATTAATAGTTACTGTGAATGATGCTAATGGTAAAAAAGCTACTTAGGACTATGCCTTTTAAATATGTCTTCTTTTAAATAGGCTTCTCCCAATGCAACTTTTCATTCATGAATAGAATAGAATAGAATAGAATAGAATAGAATAGAATAGAATAGAATAGAATAGAATAGAATAGAATTCTTTATTGCCCAAGTGTGATTGGACACACAAGGAATATGGTCTCAGTGTACATAACAAGACAAGATACACTCGTCAAGAATCCCAAGGCACAACACCCAGTGACAGTCATACAGTACAATAAGCAATCAAATCATACTAGGAAACAATCAATATCAATATAAATCCATCCATCCATTCAAAAAATTATAAAATTTAGAGCATGGCCAGATTGCAAAACTTAATTTGCAAAGATACTGTACGAAAAGAGAGATCTAAATCCATGAGGCTAACCTTGTCTTGTTTGTGGGGAAAAGGTTCTGGCATATCTTAAACGTACTTTATAGTACCTGTTGATATTTGGAAGGAGAAGTAAGTGAACAACATTAATATTACAATTCAATGGGTACAGAGCAAGATTCCTATTTAATGTAAGCCTCAATTTCAAATGGGAGGTTTCATAATCCCCATCCCTATGAGCCCTCCAAGAGCACATCTGTGCTTACTTAAATTGTATCGTTCCTGTGCTCATGCTGGCTTGGTGTAAACTGGCTTAAAAAAAGACCCAATTGAATGGAAGGAAGATCAATTCCCATCGTGGTGGGCATAGGGCTTAGAATGTAGTACTGCAGGGTACTTCTGCTGACTGCTGGCTGCTACCATTTCGACAGTTTGATTCTCATCGGCTCAAGGTTGACTCAGCCTTCCATCCTTCCAAGGTCAGTAAAATGAGGACCCAGATTGTTGGAGGCAATATGCTTACTCTGTAAACCACTTGGAGAGGGCTGTAAAGACCTGTGAAGCTATATATAAGTGCCATTGCTATCATCAGAAGGTATGGCCAGCAAGTGTTTTCAGAAGACAAAAATAGATAATGTCACCCTCTATCAATCCTCCACTCATTCTCAAAGCCAAACAACTTTTTCTTTCTGCTTCAAAAAGACACGTTTGACATTCAACGTCAGCTAAAGTGTTCCTGCTTGTTTGGGTGAGATCAGTTCAGTTTGTTATAAACTGAAATTATTTCAGTGTATGGGTACTCCTCTACTTATGACCATGATTGGGGCTAGATTTTTCTTGTTAAGCAAGGTGGTTGTTACGTGAGTCACACCTAATTTTATGAATTTTTTTTTTTGCCATGATTGTTACATGAATCAGGGCAGTTGCGAAGTCATGCGGTCATTTAATGAATCTGGCTTCCCCCATTGATTTTGCTCGTTGGAAGCTAGCTGGGAAGTTTGCAAATGGAAATCACATGACCCCAGGATGTTGCAAAAGTCATAAATGCCTATTGGTTGCAAATTCCTGAATTTTGGTCATGTAACCATGGGGATGCTATGACCAGTTAAAAGTGGGAGGACCGATTGTAAATCAATTTTTTCAGTTGTAACTTCAAGCTGTTGCTAAATGAAAATTTGCAAATTAAGAACCACCTGTATCATACTGTCGAGCCTCGCAGCATGCTCGACAACGCTACCACGCGATGACAGCAGCAAGAAACATACATACGATATACATACACACTGGGTGATGGTGGCACTGGGTGCAGGCGGTCGTGTGCGGGGTGTGGGGTGGAAGTGTCGTGTGCGACGGGTATAGGGCGGTTCATGAACGTTGCTGCGGAAGAACGCTCCAGATCACACTGAAGCCCGATACGCTGATGAGGGAGGATGTGGTACTAATAACAAGGGCATGGTATTAAGGAGGAAATGGAGGTAATGAACGGGTGGGCTATTTAAACTCTCACTGTCAGGGATCCATAGCGCTGATTTCATTCGTTTTTGCGAATCACAGCATGTGTCTGGAAGCCGACGGGAATAAACCAGCATTTTGCAAAGAGCTGAACTGTGTTTGCTGAGTTTTGCTTGCGTCTTGCACGGAACTACTGAGATCATACACTCAGATAAGTTCTATGCCATCTCTTATCGGTTTTAAGGAAATAGCAGTTAAGATATTTCCTTCGTATAGAAAAAATGATGGTTTGAGACTCAGCGGTAGTTTCATTCTCTCTCTCTCTCTCTCTCTCTCTCTCTCTCTCTCTCTCTCTCTCTCTCTCTCTCTCTCTCTCTCTCTCTCACACACACACACACACACACACACAGAGAGAGAGAGAGAGAGAGAGAGAGAGAGAGAGAGAGAGAGAGACTCTTAGACACACACAAACACACCAAATTTTGATTTTTCTGAAACACGTAGCTTTCTCTCTATGCTTTTTTTTTTAAGCCCAAGCTTTACCATTTCATCATTACTGATCTGAGGAAGAAGGATGTCAGCCACAATTCCTATATAGTCTATAGCGTATTACAACCTCTAGAGTGAAACCAAGAAGACTGGAAAGAAATAACAACAACATTTTAAAAAAACAAATCTTTCCTGAATTCCAAGCCACAACCTTTTACTTACAAAGCAAGTTTATGTTGATTGTGCTAATATAACACTCAAAGTAAAGTAAACATATAAGATGTAATGATAAGCATTAGTTTATAAACAAACAACATCCAGACCAATTTGCATCTCATAAAAAGATATTTAAAGACCTGTGTTCTGACAGACGAGCACAACTCAAAACTAAGGATGTCTCCTCGAATGGTGATGAAACACTTAGGTGTTTCCTCTGTCTATGCTCCCTTAGGTTTTGCTGGACTGAAATGCTGTAATACTGGTTGAGAATGGGCACCAAATTTTGATTTTTTTTCTCCTGCAATTTATCCATTTATTCCGCTGAATGTTTTGCAGGAAAAAAACATTCAGGAAAGGATTGCAAGAAAAGACCAACAGTGAATCGTATCTTAGAAATACAAGACGTCTGCTGTTATGTTTGCTCAGTGAAGTATGTTCAATATTTTATGAACAAGTTTCCTTGAAAGATGTAGGGACTGATGAATCAGTCTGTTTCCATTCCAATCTATTTTCTCATTCAATCAGTTATAAATTCACTTGGTTGCATTTCTGTATTTATTTAAAACAGCTGCACCAAAATGTGATTTAAATGCATAATTGTAAATGCATTTCAGAAGTATGAATATTATAATTTATTATGATACTTTTTTGTGGTTCAGTGGGTCACATTTTTCCAATGTGCTTTTAGCTCTGGAGGTATGGGACAAGTAAATTCATATTTGAATTAATCAAAACTGAATGTTTCAGCCATTCTTAATTACTTTTTTGTTCCCATTTGATATGATAAATTTCAAAGCATGTAAAAAGACTTTGTGCAGAATATTTTCAACAAGAAAGCCATTTTAAACAAACAAGCAAATTAATATCCATTTATAATTATGTTAAAATAGAAAAAAGTTATGGTTATGTCATAAGGAACTTCTTTTGCATTAGAAAAGGTAGATCAGGCAGTGTTTATAGATTCCTTAAAAACCCTTTGGAAACTGACTAGAATACAAAGGGAATTGTTTGTAATCCTCACTTTCAAGTACTTCTGATCACCTTTTATTAAAAAAAGGTTACTGAATCCTGATCCTTTGCTAAATCTTTAAACTTTGAATTGTTTCTCTTATTGGCCTTGTTTTTTTTCTTCACTATACAAAGGCAGAGAGCAAAGACAAACTTGTTTTCTCTGCTTCCTTTTGTTGCCATTTTTTTTTCTCTAGAGATTGGTTTAAAAGAAAGAAGTATAGAAAGAATTTTAAATAATAAATCTCTGCATTGGGGAATTTTCTTCACCCAGGGAACCCAGAATCACTATTTTAAATGAAAAAGAGATCCTGTCCAGGAAGAAAACACTCCTATTCTAGATGTTATTCCTCAATAACATGTGTGAAGTTCAGCACCGCCATAGTAGGCTTAGCACAAGTAAAAGAGTTTACAACAAAACAAAATCTAATACACACAAAAAAACCAAATTCTGTTTCTAACATGCTATGATAATGTCAAGGCTCTACTCATTGCTGTTTCCTCTGATGAAACTTTGTTCACACTGTAGAAGCTTTTAGAGTTTAGAATTTTTCTGATGTTCAGAAATAAATTATGTGTCCATATTGAAGCCAACGTTCCAATTTATTTTGAAGGGAGCCCAGTGTAGAACATGTTAACGTAAGTTTTACATTTGGGTATAAGTAAAGTGCATGTCACCATGACATCTCTTCCCTTAAGATACGGATGGATCGAGTACAGGTAGTCCTCAACTTACGACCACAACACAGCCCAAAATTGATGTTGCTAAGTGAAACATTTGTTAAGTGAGTTTTGCCCCATTACCTTTCTTGCCACAGTTGTTAAGTGAATCACTGCAGTTGTTAAGTTAACAACATAGTTGTTAGGTGAATCTGGCTTCCCCAATGATTTAGTTTGTCAGAAGGTGGCAAAAGGTAATCACATGATCCTGGGACACTGCAACCATCGTAAATATGAGTCAGTTGCCAAGGGTCTGAATTTTGATCATGTGGCCATGGGGATGCTGCAGTGGTTGTAAGTCACTTTTTTCAGTGCCATTTTCACTTTGAACGGTTCATAAATGATTGGTTATAAGTCGAGGACTACCTGGAACACATACAGATAATACAGTCGAATGTTAGCCTAATTGCATTCTATTCTCTGGGGAAAAACAGCAGCAAAAACTACATTGACAAAATTAAACACAAAACTCAATTTGAAAAAAAAAGAAAGGCCTTCTTTTTCAGTGAGAGCATAATATCAGAAGACTAGCTGCAACTCCTCTGAAAGATTATGGATCACTCAAATGATACCCAACTTTGTTCCAAGCATACTGTGTTTATTTCAAATACATACTTAAAAAGTATGAGAAAGGCTTCAAGATATACGCAGTGGGTCAGTGGCTAAGACACTGAGCTTGCTGTTAAAAAGGTCGGTAGTTCAGCGGTTCAAATCCCTAGTGCCGCATAACAGGGTGAGCTACCGTTACTTGTCCCAGCTTCTGCCAACCTAGCAGTTTGAAAGCACGTAAACAATACAAGTAGAAAAAAAGGGTTCTGTGCACCTTTGGTGTTTAGTCATGCCGGCCACATGGCCACGGAGACGTCTTCGGACAGCACTGGCTCTTCGGCTTTGAAATGGAGATGAGCACTGCCCCCTAGAGTCAGGAATGACTAGCACATATGTGCAAGGTGAACCTTTACCTTTTTATACTGTGTTTCTCCAAAAATAAGATCCTGTCTTATATTTTTTTGAACCCTGAAATAAGCACTTGGCCTTATTGCCATGCACTCAAAAGCCCGAATGGACTTATTATCAGGGGATGTCTTATTTTGAGGGAAACAGGGTTTAAAGGAACAGCTTTCTAAAACCAGCTAAAAGGTCCCTGTTAAGATACATTTCTTCAGCTTTGGAAAACAGAAGGGTCAAAAGTTGGTCCCAAACTGTTCTCAACTTCTCTTTTTATAATATTTTGTTATTATTTTCCCTTTTGGCAGAGCAGTAGTGAACTTATTTCTCTAAACTCAGGGGGGGGGGAAAGATAAATTAAAAAGTGCAAAAAAGAAAATAAAAATGAAAACCAGGGATAAAGAAGATAAGTAGAATAAAGAAAAACCATCTGTAAAGTTACAAACAATATTTCTTCTTCCCATAATCTATCCATTCTATGTGGAAAACCATAAATCAACTTTCCAAAGTTTTATCAAAGTTTTATTTTTAAAAAAGCCAACAACCATATCTTGTTTAATCCTGATCAAGCAAACCCCTTTTATGTTCCTTTCTTTTACTTCTAACAACCTTGATCTTTAATTCATTCAAATGTCTTTCTTTTTCCCATCACAAAAACTTCTTTGAGGCTTTAATAGACCTCTTTTGTGAATTAAGTGGAAAGTCATTATCCAGGTCACTGCCTTGGTTTGTCTTTTGTAATTCCCCTTTGATTTTCAAATCCTTGACCAATTTCTTTTGTGAATCCAATAAAAAAGTCTTTATCAGGGTCTCCTCTTGGCTCATTTCTGTCTTGTAAAGCACATTATTTCCTTCATTTGTATTTCCATTTTGAATGCCTTGCCTATTTTGTAATCTATTCTTTTTAAAAAATCATTATTTCTCATTCCACTATTTCTGCAACAAGCAAAAATGGTTTCACGTCTCTTATTTCTTCATTAATACCTTTTAAACATAGTTTAGCTATAGAAGTAGACATCATTGCTGATATTGTTGATATTGTGGTTACTAATTTCTGGCCCTATTCTTCAAAGATCTCTTCTAATATTTCAATTTTGTAGTCCTTTGTGTCATTTTGTAAATCGCAATCCTAAAGGCAAATAGCTGTCTGCCCCACCCCACTCCGGATTTTAGTCTCCCTTACCGTCCAATTTAAATCATAAGGCTTCTAATCTCTATTATGACTTGTGGTAGGTAAATAATTCTGATTCTCACAAAAAGGGTTTATTTTGTACCCTTAATTCCAAATTCTAATACTAAAAGTTTCTTAGTTCAAAATCTTGATTAACTTTTTGATGTTCATTTCAAGTTTGTAAAGTTGTAAACATATAGTTAATTTTTTCAAGAATAAGGATACATTCACTAGGTAACTTTTCAGACTTGTCATCTCACAGATCCTTAATAGCTTTAATAAATTTAAATAAGCAATTTCCCAAAAGTGATTAGAAATGAAACTGGTGAACTTAGTCTCCTTTAAAAGGTGCCAACAAGGGTCATTGTTGTTGTTTTCTAATAATTTTATTAAATGTTTTCAAAAGAGCAATAAAAAATAATGCAACCTAAAAGAAAGGGAAAGGGGAAAAATGCATGAAAGCAAACACACACACACACACACACACACATATCTCAGTTAGTTAATAAATATAAAATTCTTCATCCCATAAACCACCTGTTTATAATAAGTAATGCTATCTCCAGTTAAGATATCATAATGTTAAGAAAATAAAAGAAAATCAAAGTTTAATGCAACAAAAAGAGAATATTTCTCCTTTACAAAAGACAAACACTAACACAACAGGCAGACAATGTTTGCGAGCTTGAAGATTAATCCTTTTGTCTCCCAGCACTCACACCTGATGGAGACTACTATCCTACTCTCCTCATTGTAGTAGCTGTCTAGACAATTTGTGGGCCAGCTTCTTATCTAGCTTCTTCTTATCCAGAAAAATTCCAAAAAAAACCCTGGTCTACTCATAGGTTCTTTAGTCTTTGCCACAGTTGCCATCTGTATTCTCCAAACAGATGTATTTAGCTCTCCATGACAGCTGGTGGAGCTGTCCACTCTGCAGCTCTCAGGCCCATTTTTATCTCCCTATCTCCATTTGTAAGTGGGGAAGCAAATAGTTTCACAAATCAAAAATAATATACTCAATTACATGTTTTATATCTGAATTCTTCTAGACATTTTATGTAATGTCTGCCTTTGGTCAGAACTTTAGAACAATGTTGCTTTGAGGACCTTTTTTCTTCTTCTTTTCTTGTTTTTCTTCTGCCTCCTTTCAACGTTATTAAATGATAAGGCTAGGCTGGAGGGAAAGAACTCTGTGCTGTGTTATTCTCAAGAGTTAAGAAACAATCACTGTTTCGACATACAAGATTGGTAGGTTGGCTTCCAGAATAGAAATGTATTTGGAAGAGGAACTTCATCTACTATTCCACTTGGGATTTCACAGTATATTGCAGAATAATAACAAACCATCATTTTTTTTCTCTTCCCACTTTCCATTCTCCTGCTCAAACGCAGACTATTTTCTGGCGATGTTCACTTGCCATTTCTGCATTGAAGATAATCTCGGTTCCTCATAACGACAGCATTAACTCCACAACAAGATGTTTGTGTAGCTTTTGCTTTGTTCAGGAACCGTGGTTATGCAACAGTTTCCAGCATATGTCCTGAATCAGGTTAGTTCATGCTCTTATCTGGGCTGCTTCAGCTGCCTTCAGCTGTCAGTCTTCACTCTTATTCCCCAACTTCATCTGTGTCCATTCAAAAGAGTCGTTGCAAGCTGTGTGGAGCAGTATTTAATCTTCAGCACTTTAATACAGGTGATCAACCAACCTTCAGCACAACTTTATAGTTCTTTCCAATTTTGCAGAACAATCAAAGGGCAATTGTGGCGCGTAATTATTTCTACAATAATGTGAGAAGCTTTTGATGAAGTAGAGAGTGCAGGTACTGTTAATTTAAAAGAAGTGGCAAAGGGATACTAGAGCAACTTTCTTATTCTCCTGTAACATCTGTAGGATGTTATGATTTTTGCAATTTTTAGATCATTTGTTCTACTGGATTTAGCTCCACTTTTAATGCTATTTGATTTACTTATGTGATGTTTTGTTATTGCTTTTAGAAATTTTATAATTGTAATTTTCTTGATTATTATATTATATGGTTTTAATTATGCTGTATACTGATCTGGATACTTTTAATGGAAAAACACCCAGTGCTCCTCTTAACTCTGCAGAAGTATTAGAGTTTTCAACAGTGCTGTCTTACTGTGATAGTGTTATTTATAAGCAAACCCTGAAAACATAACCAATTGCATTGGTCTCAATAGGAGCTTTTTTTAGTGTTGAATTTTCTTGTAATTAACATATCTTTCAGAGTGTTTAAAGAATGATTGCTTTCAGATTTTTTTTTCTTAAGGCTAAAACTAAAATTGGTGTTTCAAATAAATAAATAAATAAATAAATAAATAAATAAATAAATAAATAAATAAATAAATAAATAAATAAATAAATAAATAAATAAATACAACCCCCCTCCCCCCCCCCGAGAATCAATTTTGCTTTCCTTAATAGTTACCGGTAAACTTTGTAAAAGTTTACTCAGTTTTAGAACTTTGATTTAGTTACATTTTCACTGACAATATTTATTTTTCTTCTTTGTGAGAGAACATGTTGACACTTATAGAAATGTGCTATGTGAAACATGCTTTTTCTCACTTGCCAGTTCAAAATATCTTTTAAGAAATGATTTGAACTTTTTTTGTGAAGAAATGATTGCTTCGTAAGGAGTAAATACAAGTTTGCCATAGGTTACTAGGAAGCAGAAAAATGGTTGGCAGATTTTGAAGTTATCTACATGTTCACCTGTTGTTCTCAGTGAGAAGACAGCCTTTAAACAAAGTCAGTATGACCAGATCTTAGCTGCTAAGTGTCATTCAGTTCCTTTTAATGTTATTTACTTTGAATGGCAATGTGCTTTTGGTTAAGTAGTCTGATTATACTTGATTTTGATAAAAATTTCTCATGACTATGGTAATGGACTTCAGACTCATGCAGTCAGAAACCTTACAAAAGTTGAAATTGGTAATGTCTTTTCCACCTATTTTAAAGGTGTATTTTCCATATTAATCATTTGTCCTTCCTGTTAAGGTTGTCGACATAATTCATTGGGACCCATTTTGCATGGAAAACCGATTTCAGGAAAGGAGAATTTAAAAAGTATGGATTTATCCCAAATGTACAACTTGTTTGAAAATAATGCATTCGTTTCCTTTATTTTTCTGTTCTTAAAAGCTCCTTAAATGCTAGAATGTATTTGAATTGCTGAATTCCTATCTTTGGGCACTTCTGTACAGTAGTATTTCAGTTCTCTAATCTTCCCAAAGAATTGACTACGGGATCATCTCATTCCTGTTAGTCTTAGAATATTGCAAAGAATATTACAGGAAAGAGCTGACCCAATCTGTGCTCCTTCCAACTGTCTATTAAGATATATTGCCAAAAATATCACTATTCAATCAGTGGTTTGCCTCCTGGAAAGAAAAAGTAACAAAAACCCATCCGTAAAACGTCCCCATTGGACATGGAAATAGGAAGAAATGAATTGCTACTTCATTACTTTCCTTGGGTGTTTGGAGACTGACAGAAATTCTGAGCTACTGATATGAGCAAAAAGTTACAGTTCTTTCTGTGTATAAAATCCCACTGAAAGGGTTAAGCCAATAATTCCAACTATAGAGACAGTCTAAAGTATAGATTCTCTATATGTGTATGCCTGTGTTTATTAGGTAGGATTGGGGGAAATGCTGATTTAAGCCCAGAAGCTGGAGTTAGGGAAGGTGGATAGACATTTTATGTTACTTATACAAGGAAAGAAAATTAAACCCGGCACTTTTCTATAGGGATCGTAGCAACTTGAATGATTACCATATGTTTCACTGATAAAGTTGAGTGTAAGATCTACTACTTAGCTCAAAATCCAACTGGTGGGAGATGGGATGAGCAAATGGCAAAACCATCCATCTTCCAGCCAGGGCGGTCTCCAGTGTCACAGATTGCAGAATGAGTGCTATTGCAGAAGAGCTGAAAGAAAATTGATTTGCTGCCCAAAGAGGATGATGCTGTGTGAACAAATCAACACAATGTGGGGACAAATGCTGCCAGTGGAGAAACCTTTTAAACAAGGTAATTGGCAATGCCAATGGGATTTCCCATACAGGAAACAAGGGTCCAAACATCTTTGAAACAGAGATGCATCTATTGGCCCTGATTAGACAAAGAAATATATATAATATTGAGACCCGAGAGAGAGAGAAAGAGAGAGTCTGATCAACTGGGATCAGGCAATAGCTATCTATATTCTTGTTCTTCAAGAAGTGATTTATTGGGAAAATTGAAATAATTACATTAAAAAGGCATAAAGAAATGATGTAATTCATTTTTTCCCAGAAAATAATGAATGTACAGGATAAATGTGATAGAATGAAAGAAAAGAATATAGGGAAGATTAACATTAGTACTTAAATATGAAGTAATATGCTGACTCTGTAAACCACTTAGAGCGGGGTGTAAAGCACTGTAAAGTGGTATGTAAGTCTAAATGCTATTGCTATTACAAGCAGCCGGCAAAATACCGTATTTTTTGGAGTATAAGACGCACTGGAATATAAGACGCACCTTAGTTTTTGGGGAGGAAAATAAGAAAAAAGCTGATTGGCAGGTGGATCGGCCTCCCGGAATACCCCCAATCAGCTGTTCCCAGAGGTGAATTTTAGCAACAGGTTCCTTGGTTGTGAGCTCTGTGCCTTGCTTTTTTTTCTTTTATTTTTTCTGCCTCTGAAACTTCTGAAACTCTGTTTCAGAAAAAACTTTTTTTCCTGCCTCTGAAAGCCTCCGAAACAGAGCTTCAGAAAAAAAGCCTCTGAAGTTCTGTTTGGGGGCTTCTTTTCTAAAGCTTCATTCCTGATGCTTTTTTCAGCCTCTGAAACTTCTGTTTGAGAAGCTGGGCAAGGCTACATTCGGAGTATAAGATGCACCCAGATTTTCACCCTCTTTTTTTGGGGGGGGGGGAGGTAACTAGGCAAATAATCACAAACTACATCGCCAAATATAACTGAGCTATTACTTAAATTGTGGTGCTGTGTTGCTATTATGATAGGTATAGTTGTAGATATACATGGTGAGGTCTGTGTCTATGTCTGTGTACAAATTCTTGTTGCCTGTAAATTATCATTTGCCTAGAAACAAAAGTTTTACTTCTGTGAGCTTTCCAAAGACAAGTATGGCTCTTTGTAGGGCTCGTCTCAAATTAGACTTTGAAATATATTTCCATGGAATTTGCTTGTTTTTCTTAAAAAGTATATAACAATATAAGCAGAAATCTGCTAGATCATATGAAACATGTATCTGATCCGGCAGCGCTGTTCTTTGTTTCTAAATAAGATGCTGATGGGAAACCAGTAAGCATTAGAAAGTAAGTAAACAAAAGATGAGAAATCAGTTTATTGATTTCTCATCTTTTGCTTACTTATTTTCTAATGTTTACTGGTACTAGAATGAGGATGAGGATCATCTTCATCCTCATCCTCATCCTCATTCTAGTACTTAAAAGTAAAGGTTCCCCTCACATATATGTGTTAATTGTTCCTGACTTAGGGGGCAATGCTCATTTCTGTTTCAAAGCCAGAGAGCCAGCACTGTCCGAAAACATCTCTGTGGTCATGTGGCCGGCATAACTAAATGCCAAAGGTGTACGGAACGCTGTTACCTTCCTACCACAGGTGGTCCCTATTTTTCTACTTGCATTTTTTACATGCTTTCGAATTGCTAGGTTGGCAGAAGCTGGAACAACTAACGGGAGCTCACCCCGTTACGCGGCACTAGGGATTCGAACCGCTGAACTGCCGACTTTTCAATCAACAAGCTCAGTGTCTTAGCCACTGAGCCACCACGTCTCTATTCTAGTACTTAGCATATACTAATTCTAATGGTAGAGCTTGTATTCAGCTATATTTTATAGAAGCATTAATAATCCTGAAACCAATAGATAATAGATAGACAGACAGACAGACAGACAGACTGACTGACTGACTGACTGACTGACTGACTGACTATGTGGAATCAAGTTGGTTTAACTCTTAGTGACCATAGATAAAACTTTTCTTTTATAAAAGTCAGTTGAAATTAAACAGTGAGTCTGAATGAATTACTCTGCATTGATTCAGATTTGGTCAGGCTATTTCCAGTATTCAATCTCAGGCCTCATTTTGAATTAGGTGATATCTTTATATGCCTAGCGCTTTTTTAAAAGTAGGTAGTCACACAATAATAAAACAAAATGAGTAGGCTGCCTAAAAACGAATCGTTGGTATACTCCTAAAAGTAGAAAGAAGGAGGAAATGACTTGCCATGAATCTCTTGGGGAAATTGAATTCCTAGGGGATGTGAAGGGCATTTCATCACTAAGTATAGAAGTCCCAAGTTCTACATTTAAACTCTGTGATTTGAAAGCAGGACTCCCTTTAAAACTGGATGGATCAGGCAGATATCCATTAACATCTGTAGTGAAGAAGCTACAGACAGTCCTGACACCATCCATCAAGCTCGATGATACTGTTCTTCAGTTGATGGGACACTGAAATGTACGCACTGTACCTGTTGTTGCATAACTACAAGTTGTAGCCCTATCCCTTAATTTACTCAATGTAATATATTAAGATATATTAATGTGATTATAATTTATCTAAATTAGTGACCATAATAGCATCCTTTAGACACAAATCTCATAGTTTAACTATGTGATCATGGACCTATGAATTGTAGCCTTGTTCTTGTACTAATTATCTTTATTGGATGCCTTCCCGTTATTATGAGGCAGGAAGAAAGCTGTTCTTCACTTGCTCTAACACCATCTATAATTAAATATGTTATGGAAAATGGCATTTAAGATGATTAATAGTGTCAATCCTTAAAACAACGTTGATTTCGCTTCCTTGACTAGACCACTGATTCCCTAGACATGAGAGAAAATATCATTAATTTTCAGAGCCAGACAAAGGTCATAATACTTTTGTACTGGAACTAATGCCAGTAGAAATAATGATATAACTGAAGCCTAAATAGGTTAACAAAACACAGTTTCTGTTCTTCCATAATATAATTTAACACAGTGACATGGTTCACATGCCTTGCTAAGAAATGGCTCGGATTCCCACAATATATTGAACAATAAACTGTTCCCAAACCCCTTTTAGTCTATTCTAACAGGTTGAGATAATGCAACCCTTTGTCAGCTACATTCTTGGAGAAGGGAGAAGACCAGCCGATAAAGTCAGCCATGTATTCATCTCAGAACAGTATTGCTGCAATCTGGAGCTTTTTCAACCCATCCAATTCTGACTGAAATTTATTTTTAAGGAAAGGACATTTATGTATCTATTCAGAAATAGGTTCCATTGAATTCCATGGAAATTACACACAAACAAGGGAATGAAATTCTAAACAATGAAATCGCTTTTCTTCAAAGGCAGAACATTTTCATGTTAATTTATATTATTAAAAAAGATTTGTATTAGAGATTTGTGTAATCTGAAAAAATAAAGAACAGATTTTTTTTCCTTTCCACACAGCATTGGAACATTTAACAGTAACAGAGTTGGAAGGGACCTTGGAGGTCATCTAATCCAACCCCCTCCTCACGCAGGAGATCTGTATTAGGGATTCGAACTGCTGAACTGCCAACCTTTTTGATCGACAAACTCAGTGTCTTAGCCACTAAACCACCTAGTCAGGCTATTCATGCACATTAAAATAAATGTATTGTTATTTGTATAGTTCAGCATATTTTTGTCTGTTTTCATTTTTAGATTGTTTTGTGAATACACAAATTGCACTGAATTTATTTTGAGACTAAAATTTCAAAACTTATTTCATCATATTGACTAAGAACACCCCAAAATAAAGGAGACTAGAAATATACTGACACAACCACATGAAATTCATTCATTGGACTTTAAAATATACAATATTGGCCTTCTTAAACTTTTGACTGTAATCTATGCTTCTTGTGAATTACTTACGCAAATATGACTTGTACTGCAAGAATATAATGCATATCCATTTCTAATTTTATGCATGTATTTATTAAAAAAATATATTACATTATTATATTTTACATCATTAAGAAGTAATGCTCAGATGCAAGCACATCATAAGTGTGGCTTTTTTAGATGGCCTGAAATGATGAAGTAATAGGTTTATGATGTGCTCCTGAGATTTATCTTCTTGACTGACAGAATAACATGTTAATTTCCAGCATTTATCCAGCACTAATCTTCAGACATCTTCATAGATATTATGTTTCAGTAGTATAAAATCCAGTTTTTGCCTCTTTCATCTTATTTTGCAATAGTAAATTAGAGAATCGTGGAGTCTGTATATTGTACGGTTAGCTTTGACTCTTCACCAGTAGCTCTATTCAGTAATATTTCCTGGTCAGTAATTGAGGTCTATTTATTAAGTTGAATTAGAGTTTGGAATTCTGGGTTAATATATCTGCCCTGTCATTTTTCAGGGTTCTCAATGACCTGTGCTAATGCTCGGATTATAAAATGCCTCATCTGCTATTAGGCTTTTGGGGGTGGGAGTGGGGTGGGGGGGTGGAGGCATCTAATACACTAACTCTGGTACTGTTTGTCAGTAATGCATATTATAACAATAGGACTGGATATGGGCATCATATTAAGCCATAATTTGGTTTGGTTTGGTTTAGTTTAGTGCATGGAGTCATTGTGGTGGGTGAGCATGATTTAAGATCTAGCACTGTACATATACCAACCATGGTGGCTTATTCAGTTGTAGTACAAGTTGTGAACAAGTTTATGTTCATATTGCAATAGAATGGAGAACATGGAATTCCATTCCATTTGTGACAGTCATAATTTAAAAAGAATAACAAATATGGTCAAGCTTCTGCTTCTAATGATGACCAGCTGAATGCTGCTTGATGATCACAAATAAGGCATCAGGGCAATAGCATTGCTCATTGCCTTATATTAAAAAAAATATTACTTCATATATTACTTAAGGAAGGTCCTCCTGAATTACAATACACTTTCTCCAACTTAGTCCTGAACAATTGCAGCATTCTGCTGGCAATAAGTCCCTTGCCATCAACCACTGAGCAGGATGCTGGGAGTTAAACGTCTGGGCAAGCTTGCAAACATGGCATTCACATCTCCTTTATTGTTTTTTTCCTAAATCATCCTTGGATCATGGAGGCTGTCTTTAGCTGTCATGATTAATAGCCCTTGATAGATAATATAAAGCCAAAAGCCTGTGATTTAAGAAGGAGGAGGAAAAGTAAAACATTCAGGCATGAGTTCTTGAGTACAAAGTTCAAAGGCAGCTAAAGAGCATATAGCTCAAGAAAAGAAGATAATTCTGGTTTGTCTATAAAAAGATACTCCTGCATTCCATCTCTCTCTTCCTCCCTCTCTTCCCCCCCCCAATTCTCCTTCCCCACTTCTTTTTCATGCAACAGAAATTTACCCTTATTATTAGAAATTAGGACATTGGATATAGAAATTAGTTTGTGAGTACATTTAGGATATATTATCTGTCTAAAGTTATACATGTTTTATATTCCATTCATTTTAATGGGATTCAAACAACTATAGTTGGGTGGAATATTATTGAAAGGAATACATGCACATGTTGGATGTAAGAAAATTCATTCTGATAAGGAATGCAGCCTCTACATAGTTTGAGAATAAGTATTGACCCATTTATCATTTTATGAGTAATCAATGCTCTGCTAACACTTATGATAAAAAAAGCTAATTTAGATTCTATTCAGGAAATGAAGGCTATTCGCTCTTTAGCATCGCTCTTCAAATATTGAAGATATGATCACCACTTGCCACTCCTCCAAAGATGATTAAAAATAAAATACAGTACTATTTTTTCACTTCTTCACTAACAGTCGTCTCAGGCTGCCTATTAACTGAATAACCTGAATGGTGATCCTGTTTTAAGATTTCATTTCTGAATCTCATTACTCTCTGACTTGGCACCAAGACTAATCCTCTGTTCTAAAATGATGGAGCAAATGAAACAGGAGTGTGCAAGAGCTACATACCTAATATATTGGCAAATTGGACTCAGGTAGTGAAAGCATGGAAGGATAAGCTTTGAATAATGCTCTCTGCAGTAACTGTTCTGATTTTGGCAAACCTTTGTCAGTGTAGGTCAGAGGTGATGCTAGCTGAAATTGTCCTACTGAGAGAATAGTTGAGTAGTTCTGGAAATTCCACAGGGCCATATCCCATTATTCCCCCAGCATGGACTCTTCTGAACATTGTGTTGTCCCAGCAAGGGCATAATTGCATTAGCATGCCTTCTGCCACATTTCTTTACATTTTAGTTTATATTGTCACTTGTGGTTCATTGCTGTCAGTGCACAATACATCTAACATATGTGCTTTCCCTTCTGGGACTGTAGGTTTTTTTGTTTCCCTGTATCTTTTTTAAAAGTAGCAATATGTTGATTACTTTAGCGTATACAAATGTATGAGTCCATACCAGAATGATCCATGAGAGCCGCAATACCAGCATGAGGAATCTTTCCTGTGCATTCTTACACTTAGTGATACACAAAACAGCAAAGACAACAGCAAAGAGAGAGCCAGGAATGTATAAATGCATAAATAAGGGCATGAAAATTCTTTCTGTAAACTTCACTGAAATGAATAGGGGCCACTCATTCATTACCATATAAAGTATAACTACAAAATATAACTTTTTTGTGTAATTATAATAGACACTGGCTATTTGCCTTAGTAGGCTCTAGCATAATGCTAGCTTATTATATCCAAATTGTTTAAAAAAAGAAGGCAAAGGGGAAAAATATCCCCAATTTAGTTTATTAAATTAAATGAGTAGCACAGTTAGAAACAAATCTGAATTCTTATTTACAGGGACAGCTTGGTAATAACAGTCTCCAACCTTTCTGGTTTTGCAGACGAGCTGGAGGGGGAGAGGGGATGGTTCCGCATGAGTAATGGGTGAGCGCATGACGCCACTCACACAAATGGAGCTGTATGTTCTCACCCTCCTGCTGCATATGCAGGTGGAGCCCACTGCGACTGTGGCCTGCTTCTGAATGGACCACAGCCCAATAGTGGACTGCAGCCTAGGGGTTGGGGACACCTACTATAAAATGTGGAATGCTCTCCCCAAACCCCCTTGTTCTAATCTGTAAAGAAGCATCTGAAAGAAGTCATCCATTGCTTTGAGCTGTGTGATCATAATATTATATCTTGAGCTACTCTCACAGAATCAAAGTCTTCTCCCAGTCTCTAGAGACTTGTTCTGCCCCAGCTCCAGATCCCAAGGAGTGTGACACACACAAAGCTCCAAAAACTCCGTTTAATACAAACAGACCCCTTTCAAAATGAAGGCGTTCAGTGCAAATGTCCTTATCAACCTGCTATGAATTACAGAGAATAAACAAAGTCCGACAAGGGTTGGCAACCAACCCAGAAACATGATGTAACAAGAAACTCACTCTCAAAATGCTCTGCGTAGTAATTAAACATTGTTTCCAGCAGCGTGTGCTATCTGTGAGTGAACTTAAATAGGCTAAGGGAGTGGCCAATTAGCCCCAAGCCTTACTCTCGAGGAGACCTCCTCCTGAGTCGCCACTCCTGCCTTTTGGCAGCCCTGCGTGCTCGAGCATTGAGAAGAGGCTCCTCCACTTCACTCTCTTTACTTGAAGGAGCCTCTGGAGGTTCTGAAGGCCCTGGCTGAGTCTCTGCCTCTGGCACCACATCCTCTTCAGCCTCCTCGCTGTCCGAATCGAGCGCCGGCTGCACAGGCTGCTGGCACGACACCACACCATCCTTCTCGTCATCGGGATCAGCCACAATCCATGCAGGCCGCTGGCGGGCCACAACAAGACTTGGGGGTCTGGATGAGAGAAAAAAAACCTGTGTAAAGTTAAACCCAAGTAAAATAAGAGTTTAGATTAGATTGACAGAGTTGGAAGGGACCTTGTAGGTCATCTAATCCAACCCCTGCCCAAGCAGAAGACCTTACACCATTTCTGACAAATGGCAGTCCAGTTTCTTCTTGAAATCCTTCAGTAATGAAGCTCCCACAACTTCCAAAGGCAAGTTGTTCTACTGGTTGATTGTTCACACGGTCAGAAAATTTCTCCTTATTTCTAGGTAGTTGAATTTTGTTCATTGAACTTATCCTAAGGGATAGTATTATTTATGAATTGGGTGGCTATTGTTGGATGAGCAGGTGATCAGTACACTGTTGTGCAGCCTCACTGTGAGGCTGGAGTGGAATCTGGAGTGTCAGGTCTCACAAAGGTAACTCATACTCTCATTACCATCCAGCTGGATTATGCAGTGTGTTTTACAAATAGCTGCCATACAGAAACTATAGTTGGTACAAACTACAGGGACCATGAGCACAATTACACCTGTGGTGCAGACCTGACAGTGCTTGGCACTTGGTTTCTAGGCTCATTTTGAACTGCAGTTTCTAGCCTATTAAGCCTTAGATAGCTTGGCACTAAAATAGTTTTAGGATTACCTCCTTCAACTAGAATTGAACAACAAGGAAAAATGGCTTGTGACTTCATGGCTTCATTAGCATGAAATGAGAGAGACTGATGTCTGCAGAAAATGCTTCTCTATCGTGGCCTCTGAATTGTGAAATAGACTTCCCCTAGAAGTTTGATTTGCTATACACTGTTTGCTTCCAGAAGTAGCAATCTACTTGGAATGCTTTTGTAGCTAGTTAAAATAACACCATAAGAATTTTCAAATGTTACTTTTGCTATTAGGTTTATGCTGATTATTGATTTTAATTGTTTGCACAAAATTGCATATATATGACTGCATGGATTTTATGTAAACAATCAAAATGTAATCAATTAAAATCATAAAACATATTTTTATTCATTTACAAGAATTACATTATTTCAGTGGGTATAAAATGAATAAATGAAATTTAATTTAAAAGCAGCTTAATGTATAAACGTTACATTAAAGCTTTACTATACATCAAAGATATAGGGATCAATATTTCCATTGCATTAATACAGATCAAAGCCAATTCATAGGGTGAGAGCAACTTTAATATTACTATTTGTCTAGAAAGGTATTGTGGATTTGAAATTGTTCAGAACACAATTCAGTGGTAAAAAGAGCTGCATTGTGGACAATGTTAATTCAGTTGGACAAAATAGTGAAATTACGTTTTTTTTTTAAAAATTAACATACTGATATTGCCCAGTTTTAAACAGTTCAAATTCCTCTTGTAATAATTCAAATTATTTAAAATTTTAATTGTCAGTTACGAGTATTGATACATCTAACAGCCCATAAAACATAAATAAAATATAATTTTCATATGAGATTGTCGTTCATCAACCCATATGTAAATTTGGAGTAAGGTAAAAATTATATTTTTGTCTCAACATCTTCCAAATTTGCCTTTAACGCTGAAAGTAAAGAAGAAAAATGACTAAAAAAAGGAAACAATATCCTGTCATAAAATTAGTGGGTTACATAATAACATTCTAATTGTGCCCATGATAGTTGTTGGATTCCATAAATAAATAGCATATATCCTAATATATGGTATCAAAGCTAAAAGGCACTTTAGTCCCCCTCTGAACATTGATCGATTATCTAGCATCAAGTCAATGTTGACTTTTAGTAACCATATAAATAAAACTTCTCCAATATGATCTGTCCCCAATCTGGCCATTCAGGTTTTCAATAGTGTGATCATTATCCCTATCATTGATTCCATCCATTTTAATAGACTGACTTGTTCTGTGATCCATTTGTTTGTTTTCTTAGTCTTTGATGATATTCTTAGGAAAATGCTTCAACAACGGTGAACACAAATTAATTATAATTTAGATAAAATCAACAGGTTTGTTATTCCTATAAAATTGTATTAGTTTATTACTACTAATACTACTACTAAGAAAATTATACACACACACACACAATATTTAAGCTGGATGCCATATAATACTCAATAGGTAACCAGCAGGATTCAGAACAGATTTTCCTATTTTCAGAGATTTAATAATGTTTTTGTTATTTCTTCAAGAAATAAAAATGGAACAAGATGAAAAAAATTTATTAGTAGAATTATGATTATTTTGTTTTTGAATAACCTGGCAGTATAAAAATAAGAAAGACAGATTTACTAAAGTCATTATATACATTGCCCTGAGCATCCTTAAGAATAGATATTGCTTCAATGCTCCTGTTTTAGTTGCATGTATAGGTTCTCCCTTGTAGAAAAGGGAATTCTTGATATCATTTCTTTATGTGATTAGGTGAATATTTTTGTATCAAGTATATGAAAGGAATTGAGTTCCAATTCAGCAGACATTAAAAAAAAATGTATATCATTCTGATACAGGCTGTCTGAAGAGTTCCTTAACTTTCTTTTTAAATAAATCCAGGGCTATTTATCTTTGCAAGAACAACCAAGCTATAACAAGTTTTGAACAATTAATGCAGCAATGAATAATAAACAAATATTGTCGTATTAATAACAGCTGCTAGTCTGGGTTCAGATAATGCAATAACAGAAATTATGAATGTGGCTTATTGGAAAATGTGCCCACTTGCACCAATCTCTTTAGAAAAAGAAGTGTTCTTTAAAAAACACACCTTTCAGGCTACCTCTGGGTCTTATTAGCTCATGTGGAAGACCTTGCAAATCATACAGTAAGGTTAAAAGAAACCTTGAATGATGCCTGTTTGGTAAAAGAAGATACAATGATCCCAAGGCACCTGAGCAGGTTCACCACTAAACCGTATTTATGGCTTATTATATCATACAAATACAGCATAAAGTCCATTGTAAAGCAGTTAATGCCACCTAGGTAGCTTTGACACACATAATCCTGACATTGGTGCCTTGGGAATTTGAATTTCATTTCATTCCTTCTAGTGGGTCTCAAACTTAGGGAGGCTATTTTAGATTATAGCAATTCAGCAATCTCAATTCTTTTTTTATTTCTTTAATCGGGTTGGGAAATCTCAACTGTCCTATTCCATCTTCTTCCATTGGGTAAGAAAGTTGGGTTCTTCAGGTAGTTTATTTATTTTTTATTTATTTATATGGAAAATGTCTGTCCTACTGCCCACACAGGGTAGTTCGCAAATGAAGAATATATTATGGAATGAAGTATTAAACATCAGCATGGAAGAAATTAAAGTCTTATTTTAAAAATCATTATAATTTTAGTGCAAGATAATGGAAGAAAAATAATCTGAATTTCTCTGCCTGAGGTGCCAGGTTAGCTTGGTATGCATTTACATACCATATATTTGACTTAAGTAGTTGTAAAGTATGTCTGTTGCTCTTCCACACATGGAAAAATGCCCCTGCTTTTCATTTCAGCCCTGTCATCCTTGCTAAGGACACATCCCCCCTTTCAAATACCATTTACAATATAGTAAAAGCAGTGTGATAAACTTTAATCTTATTTCAACTAGGGAGAGTGTTGGAGCAAAAGTCCTGAGTTCCAATTTGAAACGTCATGAATACACACACTTGAAGAGGAAAGTAGTTTTATTCAACAGCTTAACGTGGAGTATATAGCAATCGAAGGTAGACTACAGAGTTGGAATGCTAAGAGTGGTAGTACTTATAAAAATAATGGATTTTGATCACAAGGCATGTTCGATATGTAAATTCAGGTGTTGCTTGCCCTGTGAGTTGTCTTGATCTCAGATGTATAGATCTTTTCCTAGATATGGAATTTTATGAAGGGTCTGCCATTGGGGTGCAATATTATGATGAAAGATTTTCCCTTATCTTGAGGGGATTTCTTTTTATAGTTGTTTGCTGGTGCTGGTTAACTTCTCAGAGAAACGTGCTTAATCAATTGGTACCCAAGTGTCAATGCAGGTGGGAAAAGTTTAAGCGGTTTCTTTGTATCTTATTTGAGGTTGCCAATAGATCAGATGTGGTTGGAGTTGATGTGTGACCTGGCTTAAAAACAAAAAAAGAGGGATCATAGGGGGTTTTATTCTTCCAACAAGAGAAACATAAAGGTTACCATGGAATCAAACAACCTTAACTGCACCTACGATCTGGAACGAGCTCCCCCCGGAGATACGGAGGATTCCGGATCTGCGTACCTTCCGTCGCGCGCTTAAGACGTTTTTATTCCATCAAGCTGGCCTGACCTAAACTTTTCCTCTTTTAAATGGAATTTTAAATTTGGTTTTAATTTATTGGGGTTTTAAAATGTCTCAGCCAAATTTATTTAATTAGTTTTATCTCTATTTTAAATTTTGTATCTATATGTTTTATTTTTATGGCTGTTCACCGCCCTGAGTCCTTCGGGAGTAGGGCGGTATACAAATTTAATAAAATGAAAAAATGAAAATGAAAATGAAAATGAAACATGTGAAATAATTCTGAACTCCGCCCCACTTTTACTACTAGGTTTTAAACTATCTTGATTTTAACTGAGAAATATCTGAGGCTATCCCCTTACTTTCTCCATTCAACTAACAATAGCTGCCCTTATCTTGCTTTGTTCTGTTTCTACAGGAAATGCTGGATGAGAAGGGCTTTTTTCATCACCAACAACTGCACTCTATCTGTCTAATCAGATTAAATGATATCAAAATGTTTGCACAAGAGATGTATAAACAGCAGCAAGACAGGAACCATTTCTGACCCTTTGCAATCTATGCATGCATGAGATAGATGTTGACTTAAGCAATAGAAAAAAAGAGGAAATGCATTGCTCCTCTTCTGAAACACAAGCACACTAAAGGTTAAAAGTCTTTAAAAATAGCTCATACTAATTGATACAGATAAATAAAAGCATAAGCATCAATAGCATGGTACTCCATACACAGCTATCAGGAGCCATGGTGACGCAGTGGTTAGAGTGCAGTACTGCAGGCTACTTCTGCTGGCTGCCTGCAATTTGGAAGTTCAAATCTCACCTGAAGTTCAGGCTTCAGATTGACTCAGACTTCCATCCTTCCAAGGTGGGTAAAATAAGGACCCAGATTGTTGGGGGAAATATGCTGACTCTGTAAACCGCTTAGAGAGGGCTGTAAAGCACTGTAAAGCGGTATGTAAGTCTAAGTGCTATTGCTATCAGTAATACTAAAGGGAAATGCTGCAACCCTCAGATTATAAAAACTGGAGATCATAATAAAATCAGGACCTCTGATTTCCTTTGTACCCAGTTTTTGCCAAATCATGTCATCTGATTAGGTTGTAAAATAGTAGCTAACAAGGCTGTTATGAAAGGTAAGTAGGAGGCAGGTAAAATCCCTGCCCTTCTACCGCAATGAGGGTTGAGACTGCCCACAGAGCAGTTTATTAGCATGCAAGCAGCGACCGCCACCTCTTTTAATTATAGTTGGAGGTTGTGAAATCCACCCTCTGTTTTTTAGGTGTTGAAGGCTTTGCAGCAATCTGTGTGATTCAGGCCTGCAGAGTCAGGCAACAGACACAAGAGAGGGATGAGCAGCATTTGCCCGTTCAGTCTGAGTCACAAAAAGATATGTAGATAAGTTGAGTATATTTTCACCAGAAAATTGCTAGGGAAAAAAAGGGGGTCCATCTTATAATTATCCATCTCACAGAACAGAGTTGAAAAGAAGAAAGCTTTAATAATTAGTACAGCTCTCAGCCTTCCCTTGCAAAACCTTAATGTGTTGAAAATTACTTCTGAAAGAGGGATGCAAGGAGAACATCAGCAGGGAGAGTTTTTAAATGATAGAGGAAAACTATGCTTGCTGGATGTGGTGAACAATTCTTACCATTCCGTCCTCCAAAGTCAGCAGATCTCTTTGTAAGCAACCATTGGTGGGAGAAGTGGGAATGACACAAGTGATGCACAGATTTGTACCTGCCATTGGAAAATTGATAGATAGAGAACCAAGTCGTGTTACCATTTAATCAAGATGCAGTAGAAACAGTCACCTGTTTTTCCTTTAAAAAGCAATTATTTTCAAATAAAACTTTTCATTTGTAATAGAATTTGTCAAACTGCATGTAACAGGACATAATGGTGTTTTATGACATAGAAATGCAATAACCTCTGAACTTGAAGACCTGCCCACCAAGGAGAATGCCTTCTGCTTCTCCATAGCAGTGTTTTTCAACTTCAGCCACTTTAAACATAAGTGGACCTCAGTTCCCAGAATTCCTCAATCTGCATGCTGGCAGGGGATTTGTGGGATTTTAAGTCTACAAATCTTAAAGTGGCTGAAGTTGAGAAATAGTGCTCTATAAATCCCTCTGTTGTCTACTGAAGGAGTTAGTATAATCTGTTTGGCATAAAAGAAATATTCAAGTGGCATTTACTTTTTCTATGACATAATGGTTCCACTACTTTAATATATTTAGAACATGAAGGCAGAGAACATTGTTCTCAGAAACAAGGAGAAATGTAGCAGCCAGGATCTACTTTGGGGATTTTGAACTTCTCTTTCTATTTTTGTTTTGTGTTGTTTTTGGCACTTCATAAGCTTCATTCATCATACTATGAATCCTGACCAAACTGTCTAGCTGTACATAATAAATTTTGAACAATCCACTGCTAGTATCAATACAGAAACAAATCAAAATGGCGAGTTATTTTAAATAAACAATCCAACCAGCAAAAAGCAAGCTAAAGGTGAGTTGATAATGGAAGAGAAGATAGATAGATAGATAGATAGATAGATAGATAGATAGATAGATAGATAGATGGATGGATGGATGGATGGATGGATGGATGGATGGATGGATGGAGGGAGGGAGGGAGGGAGGGAGGGAGGGAGGGAGGGAGAGAGAGAGAGAGAGAGAGAAATAAAAAAAGACTGAAATTGACAGAAGACTGGAGGCTTAGTGTAGATCAGCCAGAATCTCAGGTTTCATTTAGAATTGAAACACACCAGGAGAATCGGAGTTTGAATCCTAGCCATATACTGGCATACCCACAGTGCTACATAAAGTGCTGTTCAGTGACTTAATCAAGGGCTGTGAGATTGCAATTCTTCATTTATTTATGGGTCAGAATTCCAGTTAGCTCCCTAGAATCTCATAGACCACAGTGGAAAGATAGACACTAGCTTGCTGGGCATAGGATCACATCTCATCTAAATTCATCATCAAATCTGAATTAAATTTTGGAACCCAAACAAGTATTTTGTATTAACTAGGCCATCCAGAATAAATTTGCTCATGTATCCATCATCGTCATCAGCTATGACAGAGAGCTTCCGCAGAATACCATTTGTTGTAGAAATTCACAAGCATCAGTTTTATCGCATAGTCCATACTATATATTGGTTGTCACCTTTCAATTATCTTCACTGACCCTACTTGGGAGGCATGGTTATAAACTATATCCCAGTTGCATTTCCTATGTGGGATTGGAGATGATTGTTGCAGTGCCCAACTCATTTTCATTTGGCAGCCATGGTCTCTACGCTATCCCAATGTTATAATGTTTTTCTTTTCTTTTTCTTTTTCTTTTTTTTAAAAAAACTATTTCTGACTGCTTATAATTCAAAGTTTTAAAAACCTGCTCTTTTCTCTTCTAGAAAACACTTTAGATAAGTATTTATTGTGCTATATAATTGCTATAGAAAATTAGTTTTACTTAATAATAATAATTATTATTATTATTATTTATTGAATTTGTATACCGCCCTACTCCCGAAGGACTCAGGGCGGTGAACAGCCAAATAAAATACATATAATACAAATGTAAAAAAACATTAAAATACAATTAAATAATTGGCCCGGAAAACAAAATTTAAAACACCCCAAATTCATAAGACAATTTAAAATTTTAAAATTTAAAAATTTTTTAAAAATTTTTAAGAAGTTTAAAAGAGAGGTTAGGCCAGGCCAGCCTGCTGGAAAAGAAATGTTTTGATGGCACGGCGGAAAGCGCGCAGGTCTGGGATCCTCCGTATCTCCGAGGGGAGCTCATTCCAGATGGCGGGTGCCCCCACAGAGAAGGCTCTCCCCCTGGGGGCCGCCAGTCAACATTGTTTGGCCAACGGCACCCTGAGGAGCCCCTCTCTATGGGAGCGTACTGGTCAGTGAGAGGCTACTGGTGGCAGAAGGCGGTCTCGTAGATACCCCGGTCCTAAGCCATGGAGCGCTCTAAAGGTGGTAACCAAAACCTTGAAGCACACCCGGAAGACCACCGGGAGCCAGTGCAGCTCGTGCAGGAGGGGGGTCACATGGGAGCACCCCGTCGCTTCCATAACCACCCGTGCGGCCGCATTCTGGACCAGCTGGAGCCTCCGGGTGCTCCTCAAGGGGAGCCCCATGTAGAGAGCATTGCAGTAGTCCAGGCGGGAAGTGACGAGGGCATGAGTGACCATATTTAACGAGTCCCAACCCAGAAAGGGACGCAACTGGCGAATCAGGTGAACCTGATAAAACGCCCTCCCGGCCACAGCCGTCAAGTGCTCTTCTAAAGACAGCTGTGAGTCCAGGAGGACCCCCAAGTTGCGAGCCCTCTCCGTGGGGGCCAATGACTCGCCCCCAATAGTCAGTGATGGCACTGACTATATCGGAAACCACAGCCACTCGGTCTTGGATGGGTTGAGCCTGAGTCTGTTCCTCCCAATCCAGATCCGTACAGCCTCCAGGCACCGGGACATCACTTCAAGGGCATCATTGAGGTGGTCTGGGGTGGAGATGTACATCTCCATGTAATAATGAAAGCAGTGCCTTTTATAGGACCTGATAACTGCATTCTGCTCTGTATTAAAGTATATAAAAATGTAAAAGTCCCAAGTAATCCCCCAAATTTTATTTTATGTTTCTAAATGATGCTTTCAAAGTTGCAAAACAGACCAAACAGAAGCAAAGCAAAGAACATGAAATATTGAAATAGCTTTACTTAAAGTTCAGTGGTTTAATGATTGTTTTATGCACTTCTGCAAATGAAAGGTACTATTTGCAATTACTTTATATAAACCTAGATGATATTGTTTTAAACTCAAACCTGTAGGGCTTTCTTATAAACAACATGAAATGCATTTTTGACAATTTGAGATTCTGTCCCCTTTTCCTTTTCCTTTTTCATCGATTCCTCTGGGTTCCTGGGTTATTAAAATTAAACATTAAAATGAAACTCTGATTTTTGTATGCTTTCTTCTCTGTTAATTAGTTTGGCATGATAAAAACTATTTTTAAATGACACATTTCTATGGTTTAGATACTTAGACGATCTAATTTAATTAGCATTTTATTAGCAAAGGTGTAGAAGAAAATGCAGTGCAATTATGCTTTCGGTGGAACCAATTTGAGAATTCTGGGTGGTGGCCAAAAGTTGTGTGTGTATGTATGTATGTATGTATGTATATGTATATGTATATGTATATGTATATGTATATGTATATGTATATGTATGTATGTATGTATATAAAAAGTTCTGACATATATATATATATATATATATATATATATATATATATATATATATATATGTCAGAACTTTTTATATAAAAAGTGTATACTAAAAGAATTGAGTGCATGATTTTATATCAGATTAAATACAGGGCAGCTGAATTTGTATTGCTGTCATTTTTGAGAGTAGTTTTAAAAAGATTGACAGACTATGTAGAAATGGAATAGTAATTGTTATTAAGTGAATGAGAAACTGGAAAGGATCAGGAACATCAAACTGAGCCTGCCCTAGAGTGAGATCTATTGTATGCAGTCCATTTGCTGGTTATTTTTAGTTTGCTTCAAGCTCTTGTGCATCTGGAGCAAGATAATTGTTTATGGAAAATAAGCAATATTTATTAGCATTTAATAACACCTGGTGTACTTTAATTAATCTTCAAAACAGTTCTGCTACTGATCTATTCCCTATTGTTAGAAACTTGATCAGATCTGAGCTGGGGAATGAGGCAAACTTGCCCAAGGCTATTACATGAATAATATTCAGGAAAGACATGATAATCTCAAATCATGCTTTCTCTCACTGACTCATCTTTGCAGTCTCAGACCATTTGGGGGATTTTAAAATGCAATTTACTCTTTGCCCCAGATTCATGATTCCAATTTGGTTCCTATGTATCAGCTCTGGATCAATTTTTAAAAATCTCTTCTCATATTCCTTAAAAATGGGATGAAAGTACAGGTAGTCCTTGACTTACAACTACACTTGGGATCAGAATCTCAATCACTGAGCAAAGTTGTCATTAAGCAAGACACTGTGATGAATATTGTCTGGATTTCCAGGATGTGAGGAATGCATTTGAGAGAAGCAAAAGACACCACAGTTTTATATTGTGTGGAGTTGAGTTGACTTCTCTCTAATAGTCCCTAGAGCAGGGGTGAAATCCAGCAGGTTCTGACAGGTTCTGGAGAACCGGTAGCGGAAATTTTGAGCAGTTCGGAGACTAAGCAAATACCACCTCTGACAGGCCCCAGAGTGGGAATGGAGATTTTGCAGTATCCTTCCCCTGCCACACCCACCAAGCCTCGCCCACAGAACTGGTAGTAAAAAAATTTGGATTTCACCACTGCCCTAGAGTATATGTTTTATGGATCAGGTAGTCTGCTTTAGTTTGGTAAGATTTCTATAGTAAAGGAAACTGCTTGGAAGAATTCCAATATATCTTTATTGGTGCCCACATGATGACTTTGCACATGATCAACATCTGCAATCCCAGCTTTCCTGGTTGTTAATCGGATGGAGCAAAAGAGGCTGTCTCTCAAAGGGAACACCTGTGGTGGTGCACGAATGGAGCTTGTATCTTTAGGATCCAAATTTTGTTTTTCCAGCCCGCTGCCTGATAACAGATAACAGAATAACAGAGTTGGAAGGAACCTTGTAGGTCATCTAATCCAACCCCCTGCTGAAGCAGGAGATCCTACATCATTTCTGACAGATGACACTCCAGTCTCTTCTTGAAAGCTTCCAGTGGTTAAGCTTCCACAACTTCTGAAGGCAAGCTGTTCCATTGGTTGATTGTTCTCACTGTCAGAAAATTTCTCCTTATTTTTAGGTTAAATCTCTCCTTGATCAGTTTCCAGCCCTTATTCCTTGACTGGCCTTCAGGTGCTTTGGAAAATAGATTGACCCTCTCCTTTCTGTGACAGCCCCTCAAATATTGGAACATTGCTAACATGTCTCCCCTGGTCCTTCACTAGACTAGCCATGCCCAGTTCTCCTCCCCTCCTATTTCTGAGTTCCTGCTGTCGAAACAGTATTAAGGAGAAAAGAACCACAAAATAGCTGCTGGAATATACTGTTTAGATCAGGGGTGTCAAACTTTTGTCATCACGTGATGTATTTTGATTTTTTTCCCCCTTCACTAAAATGGGAGTAGCCAGCATGTGACGCATCTGGCCAGTGGGCTGCAAATTATACACCCCTAGTTTAGATGAAGAAATCTTAGGATAATAAGAAGTGAAATGTGAATGAAAGAAATTAAAAAAAATAACCAAATAGGCTGAACGTAATATTCATTAATAGTAAAAAATATTCATTTTGTGTTAGCCTTCGGTTGGCTAATCTTACAAAGCCCAGAACTAAGGAAAATTTCCTAACAGCGAGAACAATTAACCAGTGGAACAGCTTGCCTTCAGAAGTTGTGGGTGCTCTTATCAGTGGAAGCTTTCAAGAAGAAACTGGACAGCGACTTATTTGGAATGCTACAGGATCTCCTGTCTGAGTAGAGGCTTGGACTTTGAAGAGGTCCAAGGTCCCTTCCAACTCTGTTATTCTGAACTTTATAGGACAAAAGGTAGGCCCATAAGTCTGCCAGTTGCTGCTTTATATGATGTCACTAATGGATAGGCCTGAGTAAATCAGCCCTGATTTAATTTGAATCGTAAAGTTATTTTTTTGATTGAAGTTTTCAATTTGATATTTAAGGCCAAACTGATTCTGTTTCAAGCTGCTTTCTATCCATATCCATAGCTTATAGGTTATAAGGGGTAAGTACCAAGAGTCATTTAACTGTTCCATTTTTTCTGGCACAATGGAATGATAATAGTAGGAACAGACTTTTTTGGAGGATATTAGCCCTGTCAAGTTTCAGAGGAATACCTTCAAGTGTTTCACTGCAATCTATTTGTTTACATATTCATCCTTTTTAAAGGCAAGGTAACAATGATAAGGAAAGAACCATGTACAGTGGCAGCATACAAATCAGTGTGCCAGAAAATGTGTCTCACTTCACTTTAAAAATAGTGACATTCAAAAACTGGTTTAAAAATAACTCTTATTTTTCTACTTGCCAGGCATAGTATATGCATATAGGGAAATGCATATAGTTACACATCTGTAGGTAAAGTGCTGCTGCTTCTAGATTTTCTGAGGTGTTAGAAGGGTTGGCATACATGAGTGTTTTTTAAAGTGTAGTGCTAGAACCTCTGGGGATCTCTAGTGTCCACAAAATCAAAATGAATTGCCAGACCATGTTAAAAAAGTAACACAATATTAAAATCCCATTGAACGATTGTGGGAAGTGGTAGCAGCAGTATATGTGTCAATTTTAATTTTTAATATGGTAAATATTGATAAACATAACTCATACAAGCAAAAGCTATTTGGGAAGAGGTCTTGAGAGAAAGAAGTCTAAGAAACACTGGCATAGATTATTAGGAAAGACGTATCATCACTGACTGCAGTAGGATGCCAGGCTGGGCAGGGCAAATTGGCAAACTCAGAAGAATGAGCTTTAATTTTCCCTTATACAGTGATGCAATCTGGCTGCTTCTGATCACTAAGCTTGTTGGCAAACTTGTCCCCTCTTGATAAGAATCCCCTCACTGCTGGAAGGGCCTGGTTGTGTCAGATTTGTGGCTTGCTGACAGTATTCTGTGTTAGCTAGTTAATCAACAGAAGTAGCTAGTTAATTAGCTGAGTGGCAGAAGCAGGCTGGCAGAGGGAATCACAATGCCACAGGAAGTCACAAAGAAATAAGTTGGCCTACAACAAGTGGTATTTATAGCCTTGCAGCCCCCATTATTAAAAATAATAAATGTTCAGGGTTCAGCACCTTATTAGCCTAGCACCTATTTACTTACCATCAGGAGACTTAGAGTTAAACTATGGAGAGTCCTGGTAACCGAGTTGAATTCTCAGTTGTGTTGATAGGACCAGCATAGAAATGTACCATTCCATTAGTGCAAAAGAGAGCACTGTTAAATCCTAAGGCTGACCAGATTAAAAAATTGGGAACGATGATAATGAATGAAGCCCGAAGGAATATTAGCCTTGCCATCCCAAGACAACTCTACTAGGCAGAGAGTTCAATAAAGAATTAAGCTGATTGGACAGTCAAGACAATATCAAAGAGCCTATCGCATCACTCAGCCTCCATAGCATTCTTCTTAAGTAGAATTAAAGTTTCAGTATTGTTTGTGCTCTTAACAATTCCTGAAGCAGTCAAAAAGCCATTAAAGCTGTGAAACACTTAAAAAGATTATGAAGTATATACTTTGAAGCCATAGATCTGCTGCTATGAGGCAGGTCCTTGCTTTGATTTATGTATCTGCTTCACTGAGATGATTCCAAAAAGCTTTGTTGAACCAAAGCATTCATTTAAAGCTTTGTGCAACCCTATCTAAGAATCCCTATTAAAGAGCTCTCAGAAAGCATCTGGATGCAAAATTTGATTAAAGCCCAAGTTCATTATTATTTGAGTCTTGACATCTATTGTAGAATTTAGGCCTATAATGTAAGTTTTACACACAATGCTGCTTTAATGATGTCTCAGTTGTCTCTAACGGTTATTTTGGTATCTTGACAAGTCAAATTATTGGGCTAAGCCCAACCACAAAGTTTGTCTCCTGTACTACTTTTATCATGTAGTACTGTGAGGCAACAATTTTGAAAGGCCACAGGGATCAGCCATATTTCATACTCGCTGGATCACACAAACTGTTTCCAAAATAAACATTTAGATTTATTTTTGTTTACAGAAAGGTTTTATCAAGATCTCACAGTATGTGGCCTTCCTACCCTCAGGCAAGAACTGTGTGTGAGAGAGATATAACAAGTTCTCATTTCTTCCCCAAAGTATAAGCCATTCAATCAGTATCAACTCTCTCTTTCCTATTGATACACTGACAAAGGTAAATGTCTATGGAGATTCTCATGTCCCAAAGGTGCTTTTTCAAAAGGCACTGGTCTTTATTTTTTCTTGAGAGATATTTTGCTTCTCATCCAAGAAGCTGAAGCAATAAACTGAAGAAGCTTCTTGAATGAAAAGTGAACTATTTTTAGAGAAAAAACAAAGTCCAGTTGAAAAAGCACCCTTGGAACACTGGCAAAAGGAGTCAACCACACATTATTTTATCATGTTCGTTGGATTTAATGTTTGTTGTACAGTTTTATATTTGTTTTGGTTTTCACACGGTATTGTAGTAACCTTGAGAAATATATTGAATCCCAATATATGTGAGTTTTAATCAATCCCAATGGTTTGCTTCTACTGTATATCCAAGCACTCTGATGCTGTTCATTTATCCTTCTGTAATTGTACAGAGGACATATATTTATGTGAGTATAAGATCCACTAAATATAGTGGCATTTACTTCAGAGTAAGGTTTAAGATAACATAGCTGTAAGAAAGAGGATTTGGAAAAAAACATTCATAGCTGATATAATTTCAAATTATTTGGTTGTGCTTCATTTGGATTTGTTTATTGAAAAAAGCTTCTTCTTTCTTCAAACTTAATTGGCCAAAACCTTTTCACTTTTGAATCTGGTAAAAGGGTATGTTTGTGCCCCAAGAACTAAGTTGAGGACTATATTAAGAGGACAAAAAGCTGCAGCTGACAGGCAAGAAAACTGGAATAAGCAAGTCAGAGAAAAAAAGCATAGAATACTGAAATTATTTTAAAATGTATTTTAAAAGTTGTATTGAAACAAATATTTCAGGCAAGGGAATTCCAAAATCCACATTGCACAGCTGAAATTCCCTCCTCTGTGCTTTTGGCAGAGATAAGACATATAAAGTATTAAAATGATTTGTTTTTTTCTTTCTTTTTTAATTGGATATTGAATCCAGGATTTTGTATCTTTTGTGCCAGCCACTTTACCTTTGAGGATCAGTGACTTTTGAAATAGGCTATTTGTGTAGTATAAACAGTGCATAGCATCTGAAAACAAATGTAGGGTGAAAGCCCTTGTATAAAATGTTGGCTTGGAATCTTTGAGAAAATATCTTTGCAGAAAGTCCTCTGGTTTTTTCATGGCTAAAAAACTAGCCAATAGAAGGAATTGATGAGGACAAGTGGCACAGAAGTTACAGCACAGTGTTAGCACTTCATTGCTTTCCCAAGAGAAGCGTTATGCTAATAGCTGCCAGAAAGAGTATTGCCTGGTTCTGCGATAGGACATTCACTCTTGCAGCTGAGTTGATTTAGCAAGCAAACTCCAGGCTATTCAAAAGGCAGGAGATGCATCCTAAGCAATAAAAAAAAAAAATACTGAAAGCAAAGGAAGTAAAACCAGTGCATCTAAAATATCAAGGACTGGTGTGGAAGATGTGTGAATGAAAAAGAAATATCAAGAATGAGGAAGATACTTAGGGGAGCAGTGTGCAGGCCACAAAGTGAAATGCCTGCCTGGTCTTACACAATCATTAATGGGCATAACCACTAGTATTATACCGAAATGCCCAACTCTTGCTTTGACTCTACTCTTAATCCATTTTCCTTTAGGGACAACAGTTCAATAGGTAACAATCTGACCTATGAAGATTTTTTAAAAAATCTCTTTATGTGGTTAACTGGTTTTAAAAAAAGCTTCACTACTTCTTCAGCTGAAAGTTAAAACAAAAGAGATTCAGAAGAGCTTACTTGAAAGCGAACATCTGAATTAATAGGAAATAATGACAAGAAGGCAAAGTGCATGGTTAGTAAATGTGTACTTGACTGTGGGGAAGTAAAGATGATACACAGTTTTCTTTCCCTAGAGTAAATGTTTATTAAATTTCTGGGGTTGCCTACTCACCACCAAATTCCTTGATTCCAGTAATGCTAGAGAATTCCTGGAACTCTGGCATTTAGACAAATCAGCCATCAATATATAGACATAAATCATACTTACACACTATTCATAAGAGAAAATAAAAAACCTAGGAAGGAAACAAAAAGACTAGAACATATTTCCTATAGCAGCCAACACTCAGCCTAAATGAGCAGGGGTTTGGACTAGATGACCTCCAAGGTCCCTTCCAACTCTGTTACTGTTAAAGTGTTAAAGTGTCACAGACAAGCAGATTCAACACCAGACAGACAGTCAAGCAGAACTCTAACAAGGAACCAATAATGAGGAAATCATAACCCTACCAAAATGGCAGGTCAAGGTATTGCATATAAACAGGCATAAAAGCCCACTCACTCCGATCAATGGTTAATACCAGGGGTGAAATGCTCCGGGTTCAGACCGGATTGCCTGACCCGGTAGCGATGGAGGAGGATGGTTCGGAGAACCGGTAGCAAAAATCCCTGCCCCCCTCCCATGCCTAGCTGAGCCGCACAATCATCAGAGGCTTTTTTTTAACTTTTAAAAGCATTTTTTCTACAACCTCTTTGGCCGAAAAAATGCTTTTAAAATTAAAAAAAAAAAAGTCTCTGCTGATCAAGCAACTCAGCTGGGATCGTCAGAGCCTTTTGAAAGCATTTTTTTACAACCTCTTCACCAAAGAGGTTGTAGAAAAAATTATTTTAAAAGTAAAAAAAAAAAAAAAAATTGGCCATGCCCACCCAGTCACATTACCACCCCCACCACAGTCATGCTCACAGAACCGGTAGTAACAAATTTTAGATTTCACCACTGATTAATACCTACAGTAGTCCTTGACTTACAACAGTTCATTTAGTGACCATTCAAAGTTACAATGGCACTGAAAAAAGTGACTTATGACCATTTTTCACACTTATGACCATTGCAGCATCCTCGTGGATGATCAAATTTCAGACACTTGGCAACTGATTCACATTTATGATGGTTGTAGTGTTCCAGGGTCATATGATCACCATTTGACAAGCAAAGTCAATGGGAAAGCCAGATTCACTTAACAACCATGTCACTAACGTAACAACTGCAGTGATTCACTTAACAACTGTGACAAGAAAGGTCATAAAATGGAGCAAAATTCGCTTAATACATGTCTCACTTAGCAACAAAAATTGTGGGCCCAATTGTGGTGGTAAGTTGAGGACAACCTGCAGTTGGTTAATAAAATGTCTGAAAACAATCAATCAAACTCAGCATCAAATACTCTACAGGTCAACCCTGAGCTACACATAGTCTCTTCCATTGGAGATGGCAATGCTAGACAATTAAAAAGCAGCTTAATCTCAGAGAAATATTAGACAAGATAATGAAAGCAAATTAAATTTCTGTAATAACAAAAAAAAATCAGAATAAATAAATGGTTTCCCCAGTAGTAACATGAATGTGGATATTGTAAAAAAGAAGACTGATGCTTTCAAATTGTAGACTTGGAAACAGTCTCTAAGAATTGAAGGAACAATCAATCATCATTCCAAGAAGAAAAAAGAGTGACTAGTCCGTTGCACAGATGATTAGCAAGTTGGACATGTGGTGCAAACAGATGATGTCCTAAGAGAAAACAAAAATTGAGGGGAAGAAGAAAGGAAAGGCAGTGATAAAATGACTGGGCAAAACTAGGGATATCAGTTTAATGTCACCTGAGAGTTGACACCAGGGAAAAGCCAAGACTGAGGGCAATTTTCCTCCTCTCCATGAATTAGGCCCATCTTGATTGTTCCTAACTAACTTGAGACAGAGAAGGAAGGAAAGGTATCAATCAGAGGTGGGTTTCAGCAGGTTCTGACGAGTTATGGAGAACCGGTGGTGAAAATTTTGAGTAGTTTGGAGAACTGGTAGTAAAAATTCTGACTGGCCCCGCCCCCATCTATTCTCTGCCTCCCAAGTCTCAGTTGATCGGGAGGGAATGGAGATTTTATAGTATCCTTCCCCTGCCATGCCCACCAAGCCATGCCACGCCCACCAAGCCACAACCACAGAACCGGTAGTAAAAAATTTTGAAACCCACCACTGGTATCTATATGTGATTTACCAGAAATGCAAGCTACCGTCAGAGAGAATTGCCTTGTTCTCAAAGTTGTCCAATTTTTCACAGGAAATTTCACATTGGTTGTAACTTGCATGGATGCATAAAGGCAGAACCATCCACTGCTGCCTCTTCAGCCTAACCTGAAGCAGAGAGCAAGCTGTTCCCAAAACCATCCCGGTTGTTGTTCCTTGCCTTATGCAGCTGCTTTCCTGCCAGCCACTAATTAACTGCTTTGTTAAAGCATTTTCAGTTACCTGGAGGATGAAAGGCACAATGTGAAACCCATTCTGCTGTTGCCTCACTCTGTGCAGGACTCTTTGACAATGTGTAAAGAGGTAATTGTGCATTATGTAGCTGTTCAGTGGTTTCAGCTAAATCAACAGCAGGCAACAAGCGCCGGCTTTTCAGGCAGCTGCAAGAGGTGTGTGCACGAGTGTGTGGACTGCACAGAGATGATTAGAGGGAGAAAAACAGATCAATTTTTTCTTCTTTATTTTGTACAGTGAGAGGAGTAATTTCTAAGGGATGCTGAGTGTAGATAACCATCCTAGAAATCAAGCCACCGCTATTTGTGCTTAGCTACCTCCCTGGAGCAGAATACACATTTTTGATAACATGGGTGTCTCTGCCAGCCAAATCCTAGCTCTTCAGCTCTTTTTGGCAGCTGTTTCTTTTATACCAGGCTGCATGGAGCTGTTGTCTTCCGTGGAGCAATTAAGTCATTAAGAGAGCCGCTCAGAAGTGAAGCTCATGCCTCATTTCCATCCCAGCCATGTGCAAAACCCCAGCCAGCCATTTATGCTTGAAGAATAAAGTTTTAGGGCTAAGCCGTATAGCCTGGGGAAATGGTGGTTAAGTGTTTCCTTCGGAAAGACCTTCTTAAGGAAGATGAACCATGGCAATTTTACATTGCTCAGAGGCTTGGCAGGTAGTCTGACAGCATTCCGTAGATACAGTTATCAGACCAATCCTGGGAATAGCAGGAGAGGGGTTTTTTTTGTTTGTTTGTTTTCCTTTTTTCCGGGATATCTTAGACATATTCTATACCTCAAATTAGGGACACGGTGGCTCAGTGGCTAAGATGCTGAGCTTGTCAATCGAAAGGTCGGCAGTTCAGTGGTTCGAATCCCTAGTGCTGTGTAATGGAGTGAGCTCCCATTACCTGTCCCAGTTTCTGACAACCTAGAAGTTCGAAAGCACATAAAAAAATGCAAGTAGAAAAATAGGGACCATCTTTGGTGGTAAGGTAATACGTGCTCCTTTGGCATTTAGTCATGCTGGCCACATGACCACGGAGACATTTTCGGACAGCACTGGCTCTTTGGCTTTGAAACGGAGATGAGCACCGCTCCCTAGAGTTGGGAACGACTAGCACATATCTGTGAAAGGAACCTTTACCTTTACCTTTATACAGGGGTGGGTTCTACTTACCTTTACTACTGGTTCGCAGCAGATTGCCATTGATGACATTCGGGGCATTGGGCGGAGCCTCCCGCCGGTTTTACTACCGGTTCTTGTGAACTGGTCAGAACCGGGGGCAACCTGTTGTGACCCAGGCCCAAGTAAGTAGTAGGAAAATCAGTCAGCGAAAAAACAAACAAACTTTATTCGAACAGCTGAGAATTACTTCATTCCCAGCATCGTTCAACTAAATTAGAGTAAACTTATAGAAGTTTGAAAAATAAATAAATAATAAATGAATAAATTAAAGCAAATTCCTCCCAACACAGATTCCTCAGTCCTATCGCAAATCTTGGTCCAATTAGGCAAACTGGCAAAGGCCTTTCTTGGCAAACGTTCAGAAGTCACAGATACAAAAATAAATACAAGACGTAGACAAAAAAGAAGACGGGCTACCAACATTGTTTTCCGGCAAAGCCCAAATGCCATTGCTGGTCTGTTTTAAGCCTTATGGGAGGGGCCAATCATCTCTTGGCCCTACTCCCGAGTTGTCCTCTTTGCTTGAGCTGCTCTTGCCTTCTGGCAGCTCTTCTCATGCGTGCATTAGGAGCAAGCTCCTCCTGTTCCTCTGCCTCACTCCTATCAGTCTCTGGAGGCTCTGGAGTCCGCACCTCATTCCCCGATGACCCTGGCCCCATCTCTGCCGCTGATGCAGAGCCTTCATCCGGGCCTTCCCCAACCTCCAGGACTGGCCCATGTTCTTCCTCAGCCTCATCACTATCCGACTCCACTGCCAGCTCTGCAGGCTGCTGGCGGACCACAACACAACCCACTACTGCCTTTATACCCCAAATTCTTCCCTTTTTCTTCCCTTTTTAAAGTCAGGTGCATAGACCATGGGCAATTAGAATGTGACTCTTCTTGTGTCATATTTAACCTGATTGTTGAATTAGTTCATTTTGTGGGCTTTGTCAGAAGAATAATTTGGGATTCCACCTTGAGGCGGGGTTGTGCCAGAATAAATAAAAAATGAAATCTAGACAGCTGTGAAGAAAGAAGAAATATTTATTCCTAAAAGCAAACAGTTTGCCTTTAGGGAGCTGCAGAGAAATGGGGTACAGCAACAGACTTTTATAGGAGAGCTTGTCCTGGTGTGGGAGTGTCTGCATTCTAGGGTGACACTTGAGATGTGTGCGCGTAGGAAAGTAGGTCTATGATATTTATTCTTGGGAACATGCAGTTCTGCTGGGAGACCTAATTTAATTAACTTTATTTGTGTTTGCATACTTTATCCTTTGATATGTGGATTAGGGCTGGGTAACTTATTTGGGAGTTTGAGGAACTTTGGGTAATATATTTTCCCCATTTGCTATTTTTACTTGATTAATTTAGTTTCAGCTTGAGTGTCAATTATCTAGTGGAGAGTCTGATTCTCAGACCATTGTGGATTCTGTTAATGTTTTAAGGGAAATCATATAAAGAATAAAATATATTTTTGATATAAAACTTCTCACAGCTTCCACAATACATTAAACTATGAACTAGCCAAATGGGCTGTATTCTAAACCACCAAAGACAAACAAACAAAACTCTCAAGTTTAAAACTAATTAAGTGTCTCGTTATACAGCTACATTTGATAGAGCTTTACTTGGCCCAGTTAAGCATGCTCTATTAAGATATTCTGTGAATTGAACTCCACAGTCCAACACTGAGCTACAAATATTCTCTTCTATCATTATCCTGTGAACTGTATAACTTTCTTAATGAAATGAAACTCCAGAGGAGAGGAGAGGTTGAGGAGAAAATCATTTTCATTCATATTTTAATAAAGTTTTCAGGTCATCTTATAAGAAAGGAACTGGGGCAGGTGTAGGTATTATTTCATCCTAAATACAGATGAATAAAAGTTCTTGAACATTCGAGACCAAAGTATGAGTTGAGACACACAGTTCCTACATATATTGATAGGACTGTGATAATCATAACTGATACAATTAATGGGATATTTGGAACTTTTTCATTAGATAAATAGTTTGTGCGCGTAAGCACAAAAGATCAGGTCCGCATGTGAAGGTTCAATTAAGCTGATTTATTGCTAAAAGCCTATGCACAGGAATCTTCTCAACTAATGGATAGCACATCATTAGAGTTAGATAAGGGTCAATAGCACTCAAGGGAAACTGGCCTTAGTTTGTGTGTGGCTATTTGGCCACCCACACTATCTAGGCTCTTTTCATTCCACCCTATGTTCTGTCATTCTTTCTCCTTCAGTGTGTTACCTTTTCCTTCATCTCAGTTTTCATATAGTAGTTTACCTATTGCTGCTGGCACACTTGGTTTAGCAGTGGAAGGTCAGAACAATAGGATATTATTATAGAATGTGTGATTGATGATGCTTTTATGTTATTTTATTGTTATGTGGTAATGATTAATGATGTTTTCTTTTCAGATAATATACTTTTACTCATAGCCTAGCCTATAAATGTACAGTATATAAATAAATGAACTTAAACATTAAATATACAATATAGAAATGGAAAATAAAAGTCAATTGATCCTTGATCATGTTACCGTGAATGTCAGACTTTCAGCAGTGAAAGTCTGAGTCTATGACATCAAGCAGAAGTTGTCAGTATTCATTGAAAAAAAATGATGAAAAGATGAGTAATTTTTTTACATTCACAATCTGCCATCCTAAATGCTTATTCTGAAGTTCCTGTCCTTGAACATAGAGCATATTATTTCTGAATAAAATATTATTTATCCTATAAGTAATTGTAAAATCTGTTCAGTTTTAAAAGAATGGTCACAATTTTACTACTTTTAAAAATTGCATTGGTATAATTAGTTAATTAGTTCTAATTTAATAGCTTATTATATCCCGAGTCACAAGATTTCTCGTCTTGTCTGCAGTTCTTGGGACTTGGGTTTCTTTAGAAATGTTGGCATATTATCAGCATTGTAACTGCAGTGAATTTTCCTCCTTCCCTCCCATACACACATACACACGCACACACTTTTATGATTCTAATTCTGCTATTTGACTTTCCCTAATCTATTGACACTGGGAGTAAAGGAAGAATTTTACTTCTCCATTCTGCTGGGATTTAACTTTGGAAAGAGAATGGAGAAAAGAAATAAGAGGAACATGGAACCTAACGAACTGTTTGTTTTTCCTTCTTGTACAAAGTTGGTATTTTTTGTTTTGAGCAATAGTTAAATATTCGAGTTACTGAGCAAAATAATTAATCCTTGCTTAAGATTAACAGAATTTGTTTTCCAGTGGGTAGGGATTTACTGATATTTGAATTGCCACTGGAACTATGCTTCTAATGCCTATTAATTCTGAAAATTTCTTCTCAGAGATGGATCTGCTTAACTCCATTTTTTTTTTGTTTTTGTCAACTTGTAGACATAAGTTGCTACAGGATAGACTAGTCAACAAATATATCTGACACACAGAGATAAATAAATCTTTTAATTTGGTATGACAACTGGAAGGGGTCAATTTGTGATATTTTGAAATGGGTTTTTTTCCCCCAATAAGTCTTGACTCTTGGAGACTTGGTGACAAGGTCTTTGAAATTTAATTAGTAAGGTTTCAGGTATGATTTGCCATTGCCTTCTTCTTCGTCTTAGGGCTGAGATAGTGACTGGCTAGTTTTGTGTTTAAATGGGATTAGCTCCCATAGTCTGCCCATTTAAACGCTACATCAAACTGGACCATTATTATTTAGCATAATCAGTTACAATGTGAGATAAATTTCCACAAAATAAGCAGCCAGCACAGAGTATTTATTATGGCATTAAATAAAGATTGGGGAGATAATGGAATTCTACCTCACAGGATTTTCATTATGGAGGAAAACTGAGAGGGGAAATCTCAGTTTAAATTGTCTTGAGGTCTTGGAGGAAAAGGAGATGATGCCACACTTGCAATACTGGCTAGTGTTTATTTGTTGAAGTTTCCAATTTTCTGACTGAGATTAGCAGGACACATTTTGGGAAAAAAAAAACCTAAAATGCTAGATAAAAGCTTAAATGCTTAAAATGAGCCCAGATCTGTTCCAGCTTGGGCATTCAGGAAACAAAGACCCTTGACTTCATTTATAGTGAAAGACATACTTTTACTGAAGCCAAATGGTCACAGCAGAGCAAAGCCAGATCTGAGGATTTCCCACATAAACCTGGTCATTTCCCCTTCTCCCAGACCCTTCCCCTTTGGTTATCTTGGTGGTATCCAATAAAGTTCAATTTATGTGTTTTGGTAACAGTTTCCCATTTTGGCACATCTTTCCTGTCCCAGGCTGGTGTCCTTGGCTCTCTCAACTGTTGTTTCTAGTTGGCACCCCTGGTTCCTGTCATCCTCCCTCTCTATATCCTCCCATTCCCCCTCCTCACAGTTTATGGCAGGCTGACATCACATGTTCTTTCTTCTCATTGGATGCTCCCTGTAGCTGTATTTCAGAAACTTTTGGAAAATGTCTTCTTTCTCTGGCATAGGTTTCATTGGGTGTTAATAGGGACAAATAACAAAATGTGTGTAGCAACACTGATGCAAATACAAAATGGTGGAGTTTTCTATCACTGTGGTTAGGAAATATGCAGCATTTCCTGAAGAAAATAAGAGAAATCAACAACTCATTTTCTCTACCACATTTAGCAGAAAATTTTGGAAGGCTATTGATGTCCAGCTGTGGAGCATATGAATCTCACATCTTTAGAACATTCTAGAGCTTGAATTAAGATACTAGGATGATAATATATACTATATATTGAGTTACGTAGGAAAAACCCTGACTAGAAAAGTATTATACATATAAACCTACGAATAAAAGAACAAAATAAATATTTGGCCTTTACAGGGAGGAGTCATAAAATAAGGGTGTGGCTGTCTGAAGAAGCCTCATAAGGCAGAAATAGTACTATCCCAGTCTCCCTTAAGTCTCACAGCAGACAACACAAAATGTCTGATAAAGCCTGAAAGTGGTGATTTGAGATATCACCCAACTATGGCAATACAAACATCTTGAGTTACGTAGGAAAAACCCTGACAAAATATGCTATAGCCTATATATACTATAAGGAGCAGATAATCCCCCTGTGTTATGTTCCCTCTGCTAAAACTAAAACAGAGTGTAATCATGCACTCTGCATTTAAATATGCAACATGTAACATGTAATATGTTTAATAATATTTCATTAAAACAGTTGCACAAAATTATGGCCAGAGCCACTTGCTGCCACTTGCGTGCATCACCCCGGCCTCCGTTTCACCTTCAGATGCCTTCCGGCAGGCATCTAAACGCAAAACAGAGGCCAAGGCAATTTGTGTAAGTGGCAGCAAGTGGCCGCAGAAGAAGCGGCTGCAGAAGAAGGTGAGACGGGGGTCGGGGGGGTGAGGCCTGGTAAGTAGGGCAGCTTCACCCCCCCATCCTCATTCTAGCTTATTTTTTAACCTATGCACCTCGCCCCACCCCCTGCACCCTGGGTGGGGTCTTAATTAGGGCTAATGTTGTAGGAGAGGCTTAATTTGATTGCATGTGCTCAAAAACATGATAGGGCTTCTTTTCAAGGTGGGTTGTCTTTTTGGAGAAACACGGTAAGTCTATCTACTCTCTATTTAAAGTTAGCATTGCATGATTATCTGAACGACAAAAAAACAAATCCTTGTAGCAGACTTCTACATGTGCGACTTGAAGTCAACTATTCCTTTAATAAACGTGTGAACCAGTTACAATATTAACATATTGTTTACTTAATTTGCATACTCTCCTGAGAATTTCAGATTGAATCCATATTAGCATAAGTCCCTCAGCCTGTGTCCCCAGTGTTTTGCCTAAACAGTATTGATTCCCAAAGGATTATAGGTGAAATGTGAGAGAAGTTTAAATGGCAAATGATTGGGGGTTTTGATCAACTGAGAGCAATTAGCCACTCATGGATACATCATCCAATATGATGTTGGGAGCTAATATCCCCTCCAAACAATATCAGCACAGGAACACTTATGGCTTCTATTCACATGGTAATACTAAGGAAATGTTATACAGTAATGGGATGGTAAGACAAATACAGTTATTTGGCAATAATCTGGAGTTAGTGACTATAGGGTCTGCAACTCAAATTCTGAGTAAATAAAATATACACATGGAAATTTGTGATAGTGGCAAATATCTGTGGCTCGGGAATAGGATGAGGGTGGAGGTTCGTTCTCCAAGCTTGTGGGTTGATTTCTAATATTTCATTGACAGGCTAGGTAAAATCTTCAGTGGAATTTAGAGAATGTCGGTGTTCTTCTGCTTGTAAGGGATTCTTATGGTCAGTAGGTCTTGTGATGGGAGGGTCACATCAGGTGAGGGTCATTGGGAGTTTAAATGATGGTGGGGTTGTGTGGGTTGATTGAGGGTCAGTGCCTCACCACAAGACTTATTGACCACATGAAGCCCTTATAAGCAGAAGAACACCAACACTAACACTCCTTAAATTCCACTGAAGATGTTACCTAGCCTGGTAACTAAACATTCTGAAACCAACCCAAAAGCTCGAAGAATGACCCTTTCATATGGAACTCTGTTAACATAGGAATGTTCTAAGTACTGTAGCTAGAATGCTAATGAGCCCAAGCCATTGGATTAGCAGTCTGAAGTCCACCAGTTAAGAGTGCACTGTCAAAATTCAGTAGCAAAATGATAATACGTAGCATGATGGGTTTTTTCTTCTTTGTCTTTTGGAACAATTTAAATTTAAACATGAATTTGTTAAGCACCTGGGAAACTTAATGAATCTCTTTTCTATAATTTTTCTCCCACCAAAATATCCTATAAACAAAATGTGCCCAAAATTGGATTTTATCATGGCTCTGTGGCACTCAGAAATCAAATAATAGAAGCCTCGGTGGTGCAGTGGACTAAAATGCTGTTAAGTGCTAGCACTTAGCTGCCAGCTGCCAGCTGCCCGCAATTAGTGCAAGTTCGAATCTCACCAGGCTCAAGGTTGACTCAGCCTTCCATCCTTTTGAGGTAGGTAAATTGAGGACCCGGATTGTGGGGGCAATAAGCCAACTTTGTATAGAACAACACTGCTTAGGGGGGGCCGAAAGCCCTAATAAGCAGGTATATACAAAAAGTATGCAGGCTATTGCTATAATGCATTGTAAGCCGCCCTGAATCTACGGAGAAGGGCGGCATATAAATTGGACTAATAAATAAATAATAAATAAAAATAATAAGAAATGTAGTAAAAGCACCTCCACTGGAGAAAAAGGTCCCCCAGTTCTAATTGTCAGTGTTGCTTAGCAGTGACTTTCTAAGATTCCAGGCAGGAACTTTTGTAACTTTATCTGAGATGCTTGGAGAACCTGGAACTCTCTGCATGCCAACAATTGCTCAATTGCTGATCTGCAATCCCACTCTTGCATGAAGTCCAAATCTAATTTATAAGTTGGTTTCTTCCCCTCTTTGCTACGGAATCTTAGGTAAATTCCTTTTTTTTTAAAAAAAAAAAATGAGCTTCTCCGGTTTAGAAAAAGAAGGAACATTGAAAGTTTTTTTGTTTTTTTTTTGCTTTAATTTATAATTTAAGTTAATTCTTCTCCTTGGGGATTTGGGAAGCATGAATGAATATAAGAAAAATGGGGGAGGGTGAAAGGAGGCCTGATGAAAGTAAAACAAAGCAAAGAAGTTGTGTAAACAAATTAATTAATTGGAAGTGAAGTACATGTTTGTAATTTTGCCCTTGTTGAATGGAAATTGAAGTTCATTATGCTCACTGACTGCTCTAAAAGCTTTTCTCCACAGCTTCACCTAGGAAAAGAGAGAGGGAAGGAGAAAGGGAGGGAGGGAAGGAAGCCCATTTGAAAGACTCACATTGACAGAAACAGCAACAGCTTCAATTAAAATAGGAATTCATTACTTGACTGCTCAGGAGAGAATTGTTACTTGGATGTTCACTGGAGAGGAAGAGATGTGGTATATTCTCTTGCTTCTTTTGTCCTAAATTTTGGGAGTGATAAAATAGCTTCTTGGGAAGAAAATCTGGGATAATAAAGATCAGCTATCCCATACAGAGTTACTATGTGAGTTTCCTAGAGTTGGTTGCAGCCAGGCAACATCCAAAATTGAATAAAATAAAACAAGTAAGCATGATCCCTAAATGTTGTTATTGACAAGTCTGCATGTTTAAGAAATTGTCTGAACTTGATTGCTTAAGAAACAATATTAATTCTGATTAATATTAATGTTCCTGTTAAAGCTATATAAATTACACATTTATAGAAGTAGAAATTCTTCATTGGAAGCTCCAACGTATTTTGATGCCTGAAGGCAAGTTTAAATAAGTCCTACAACCTGAGGCAGTCCATCAACTGTTGATACAATATGCTGTTTATCCTTGATTTAAAGCATCAACCATCATATGAGTAGCCAGTTCAAAGTATTCCTCTCCAGTGAAAGAATTTTGAGGTTATCTTTGGGTGAAGGCAGCTCACTCATAATACTTGAACAAAGACTGTTCATACTGTATCTTCTCCCTTCCTTCTTGCCCTTTTAAAATAAAGGTCCATAGTTTGGGGTTTTTTAAAAGTTGAGTTGTACTGTACTGGAAAGCACCATACTCAACAGTGGTGGTCACAAATGAAGGGAACATTCAGCACAGTAGTGCTACACGAAATATAAAACAATATATGAAAAAATGCAAGCTATTTATAAAAAGATATCTGTGAGTCAATATGTGTCTGTCAATACTTAAACACGGATAATGCAAGTGGTTCAGAAGAACATAAAGTACTAGATTAATCATAATTATTTAGACACAAGAATGCAAACAAACAAAAAGTTTGACTTATTTCAGTATAAACTTGACCAATTTGCATTACCGAATCCACCCGTTGAAATGTAGCCCAGTGCCAAAGCCTAAACTGTAATCTTTTAATGCAGTTTGGGAAGGGGGGAAAGCCTGTTCAAAAACACGTGTACAAGTGCAAATAGAGTTGCATTAGACTGGAGAAAATGCTTGGAAAGAAAGGGGTATACACAGAATACTTTTAAGATGCACATATATAAATCTAACAAAAATGCTAGATAGGAATTTTGGGCCATCTAGTTGTAGAATAAGCAAAAATGCTAGATAGGAATTTTGGGCCATCTAGTTGGAGAGCAAGCTCCATTACTGCAAGTGTACCACATGGGTCCCCTTCATGGATTACTGCCTTGTCATGGCAAAGGGGCTTGTGTAGCTCAATGAAGCTATGAGCTATGCCATGTAGAGCCATCCAAGATGGACAGGTCATAGTAGAGAGCTATGACACATGACTGTGTCTTTCCCAGCACTTCATAGATAGCAATGACTAATGACTAATTTGCCATAACTGAATGATAACAAGGCTCTGAAAAACAGTACTTAACCCATATATATGTGGATCTTTATGTATGTATCTACAGCATAATATGTATACATTTAATTTTGCATTCAAATGCATAATCAGTTGCATTTTGTAGGAGAAATACATACAAATATATATATTTGGTAGAAATGTACATCAAAATCAGTGCATTGACAGGTGTATTAAAAACTGTATGCATTTTGTATGTCTTTTTACACATACCGGTACATGAAATTGCAGATTGATGCAGAAATAGGACAGAATAAATGTGTGCACCAGAGATGAAAAGTTGTAACAACTGAAACAGATTAATCTATCTCTGCCAATTATTTTGCTGTGAAACTGCAACATATTTTCTCCTTAATTCTGGTCCAGCAAAGACTTTTCTGTTCTTATTAAATATATAGAATGTTCTCCTCTGTTACTTTGGGAAGCAGAGAAGGTACAACCAAGCATGAAATGCAGAACCTCCCATCTGGAATCTGCAATAGGAAAACAGTCACCTTGTCCAGCAAGGAAGGTTATTTGGCAGCTCTTCAGACCTTTCAGCAGGTGCTCCATCCTAGAACCAGTTTTATGGAAGCTTCATTGAAGCAAATGAACATCAGAGCATCACAGAACGAGCAAGAATAGGTAGATATCTCTCCATATATTGATTGGGCGGGTGTACGTGTTTGCCCTTAAAATACATGCAAAAAGTTATTTTCAAACCATAGCAATTTGCTGCACTGCACAGATGACTACAAAAGGATCAAAGTTCAAGAAAGTTTTCTAAGAGTTGCTAGTGTTGCTTTTTAGATTTTTTTCCCCCAACTCAAAAAGAAACAAACGCGAACAAATAAGTGTTGAAGGAGCAGTTGAATATTCTAATGGTTTTCCACTCACTGGATGATCAATTTTAATTCCCTGTGCTATGCCATCTTGCTATGTTTGAATGGCAAAGATATGCTCTTAATTAAAATAAAAGATATGCTCTTAATTAAAATAAAATTTAAAAATAATATTAAAACTAAAGTTTATCCACTCATTGGATAATGCTGTAATCTACTCATCTAGTGAAGTCTTAAATATGAGATGGACAGAAAGAAAACATAAAATAGAAGACAGACAATGAAACAGAGGTAAACTCAATTGGGTCTTGATGTTCTAAGAGCTTGGTCTTCTTTCAGACATTTCATTGCCATGCTAGATAAGATCATCAGTGGTTGAAACAGGGGTTTGAAATGGGTGTAGGAAGAATAGGAAGAAATAGGAAGAAACACAGACTCATATCAGCATTCATACTTTGTTAATGAAATAAATTTTATACACACTTTGGGATTTAATAAAACAACACACCCCAATTCAAAAAGTTAAATTGTTTTTAACTTTTATATTGTTGGTTTTTTATCTTGGCTGTACACCGCCCTGAGTCCTTCGGGAGAAGGGCGGTATAAAAATTCAATAAATAAATAAATAATTTAATAAATAAATAAATAACCTACTTTAAACAATGACCCATTTAAAATAAAGTGTCAATCCCAAACTGAGCAGAGTTAAAATGTAAACCTAAATTAAAGATGATTAAGTTGGAGTATTTTTTTATTGATTAAATTTATGTCACTATCTCACTGACTAGGTGGTGAATAACTGATTAATATGTTTTTATTGTTCATCTAAAAGTCTTTAGGGATGTAGTTTGAAGTTTCTTCCAATGGAATTCCACAATTTGAGTGTTGTTATGGAAAAATTTGGCAAATGAACTCATAGAGTTCATTGAAGAAGGAGCTCTCATTTTAGATTGTTCCATCTCAGTCTTCATAGAAATGGCTGCACTATTTCATTCTCTGATGATAGAATATCAAAACAATACATAATGGGTGGCTATGGAACAGAAGATGGTGAAAACATGGTAAGCCCAAAACCTAAACTCTCCTCAATGATTTATTCATAACCAAGGATGAAGCCCAATAGCAGAGGTAGGACAGAATTCATGTTAGTTTTGCAGTTGATGTAATTTTCTTATTTTGGGGAAGAGTTTGTTCAACACTTTTTATCTCCTGGATCAGAAAAAAAGGGTAAATAATATCTATACTGCTTTTAATCCTTCTATCAACATGATCCAACAAAGTTTTAGATGTATTGGGTGTTGAATAGTCAGAGCCACTGCCCTACCCATAAACCACTGCCAGCAAGAAATGCTTAAAGAATGGAATGATTTAAAAAAACATACCTTGTTTTCAACAAGTAATATATTTCTTCTTTCTTCAACTTTCTTCAAGTGACCTTCAGAGATTAGATAATAAGTTTCTGTAGTCATATATACTAGCCAAGATTTATATATTATGTTGAAATGTCTATAACATTGTATTTTGGCTTATTAAAACTGGAAGAAAGTGGCTGATTCCAAATGGGAGTCATTCCTAGATTTGAAGGAGTATCTCCCAAGAATGAAATGATTGTTTGACATATTTCCAATTCATTCTTCCTAGTTTGCCAACAGATACTCTTTCCTGGAGATATTTTAGTTCACATAATCATAATCTCATAAAAGGTGTTTGCTGATATTGTGCTGAAAATGTATTGGAATATATAGAATCCCCACAGAACTAGGAGAAAATGGGGGGAAAGTCTAAAATATATCAAGAAGGAAACCATGAAGGGCTGTCAAGGTATAATTAAGATATCTAGGGTAACTTCTAGCTCTGTGCTTATTGGAGTGACATTTGGATTTTCTCCAGGGCTGCTGTCCTATTCCAGTCACCATATTGCCTAATGCAGATATATAAATAACATACTGCATATAACATAACATAAACATAACATATAACATAAAATAATAAATAAATAAATAAATAAATAAATAAATAAATAAATAAATAAATACTAATTAAATCCATATAAACCATCAGCATAAAATATTTAAAAGATCTGGGTCAAAAGTTTCCTCCTAAACCACTATTTCCCAACTGCCAGATGTCAGGACTTCAGCCTCCAGAATTCTCAGGAGCCACTATGCTGGCTCTGGGAGTTGATCTACCTATCTGAAAGTGCTCAGGTTAAGAAACACTGTCTTTAAATACCGGTATGTCATAGAGGCTAAATGATTTAGTTTTGCTGATGTTAAATATACCGGTGGTAGGCCTTAAAAAATTGCTGAGTTGAGAGTTTAAAGAGATAAGGCAGAGTGCTGAAAATACTGTGTGTCCATGCTGAATCATTGATCTTTAGAAGAGGTGGAAAGAAGTTGTTCTTCAGAGGTCATAAAACGTGTTTATTTATAAATTCATACATTCGGTAGATTTTTATTCATTATTATATTCCAGGTTTAAGGTCACCAAGCTCAGACTACTTTAAAAATACATTTGACATGATAGTTAATGATTATATCTATTACCAGAAATATCTGCCTCTCTCTACTGCAGTTGTATTTATGTTTGTTTTAGGTTTTATTAAATTTGTATACCGCCCTACTCCCGAAGGACTCAGGGTGGTGAACAGGCACCGGATAAAATACAGAAATACAAAAGTTAGAAACAATTTAAAACCAAATTAAATAATTTAGCCCACGACAATTAAAATCCCAATAATTTAAAACAAATTAAAATTTCAGTTTAAAAAATTTAAAAGAAAGGGGAGAAAAATTAGGCCAGGCCGGCTTGCTGGAATAAGAGGGTCTTAAGACGACGGGGGAAAGTGCGCAGATTCGGGATCCTCTGTATCTCCGGGGGGAGCTCATTCCAGATAGTGGATGTCCCCACAGAGAAGGCCCTCCCCCTGGGGGCCGCCAGTCGACACTGCTTGGTTGATGGCACCCGGAGGAGCCCCTCTCTATGAGAGCATACCGGCCGGTGGGAGGCTGTTTGTGGTAGTAGGCGGTCCCGTAAATAACCAGGTCCTAAGCCATGGAACGCTCTAAAAGTGGTAACCAAAACCTTGAAGCGCACACGGAAGACCACCGGGAGCCAGTGCAGCTCATGCAGGAGAGGTGTCACACGGGAGTGCCATGTTGCTCCCATAACCACCCGCGCGGCTGCACTCTGCGCCAGTTGGAACCTCCAGGTGCTCCTCAAGGGGAGCCCCATGTAGAGAGCATTACAATAGTCCAGGTGGGAGGTGACGAGGGCATGAGTGACTGTGTGTAGGGAGTCCCAATCCAGAAAGGGACGCAACTGGCGAATCAGGCGAACCTGATGAAAAATCCTCCCGGTCACAGCCATCAAGTGCTCTTCTAAAGACAGCCGTGAATCCAGGAGGACGGCCAAGTTGCGAGTCCTCTCCGTGGGGGCCAGCAATTCGCCCCCGATAGTCAGCGATGGCATCAACTGACTATATCAGGACGTTGGAAACCACAGCCACTCGGTCTTGGATGGGTTGAGCCTGAGCCTGTTCCTCCCCATCCAGATCCGCACGGCCTCCAGACACCGGGACATCACTTCAAGGGCATCGTTGGGGTGGTCTGGGGTGGAGATGTACAACTGAGTATCATCAGCCTACTGATGGTACTTCACCCCAAAACCACAGATGATATCGCCCAGCGGCTTCACATAAATGTTGAACAGAAGGGGCGAGAGGACCGACCCTTGTGGCACCCCACATATGAGGGGCCTCAGGGTTGACCTCTGCCCCCCTGCCAACACAGACTGAAACCGGTCAGAGAGAAAGGAGGAGAACCACCATAGTACAGTGCCCCCCACCCCTAACTCTTCCAGCCGGTGCAGCATGATACCATGGTCGATGGTATCAAAAGCCGCTGAGAGATCTAATAGGACCAGGACAGAGGAGCAACCCCTGTCCCGAGCCCTCCAGAGATCATCAACCAACATGACCAATGCCGTTTCCGTGCTGTACCCAGGCCTGAAGCCCGAATGGGGGAGCTGTCGCGCAACCACACTCTCAACAACCTTCGCCAAAACGAAGGTTGGAGACCGGACGATAATTAGCCAACACTGCTGGGTCCAGGGAAGGCTTCTTGAGGAGAGGCCTCACCACCGCCTCTTTCAAGGTGGCGGGGAAGTCACCCTCACCCAACAAAGCATTTATAATCCCCTGGAGCCAGCCTCGCGTCACCTCCCGGGAAGCCAGCACTAACCCTGAGGGGCACGGGTCCAATAAACAAGTGGTCGCGTTCAGTCTACTCAGAATCCTGTCCACGTCCTCAGGGGTCACAGGATCAAACTCATCCCAGATAACATTCTCAAGACCTGCCCCAGTCCCTCCCCCTGAGACTACCCAGTCGGAGTCCAAATCTTCCTGGATCTGAGTGATTTTGTCATGCAGAGACTGATGAAAATCCTCAGCTCTACCCTCCAAGGGGTCCTCCCGCACTTCCTGGTGGAGCAGGGAGCGGGTCACCCTAAACAGGGCGGCCGGGTGGTTATCTGATGATGCAATAAGAGCAGCAAAATAGCTACATTTCGCTGCTTTTATTGCCACTAGGTAATTCCTAATATGAGATCTTACCAGTGTCTGGTCCGATTCTGAAAGACTGGCCCTCCAACTACTCTCTAGGCATCTTTAGAGGGTACTTTTATATTCATCTCCTGCCTGTAAGTTTCCTACTGGTATATTATTAGCCATTTTGAGCACTGAATATTAGACTAGAAAAGGCCTTTGGTTCGATCCAGCAATGCTTGTTTTGTGTGCTTAAATAATTGGCCTCTGTGCTTAAACTTTCCAGCAAGACATAAAAAATCAGGCTCTCTTTTTCGATAGATTCATGGAGAAGAAACGATTAATAGGAAAAAAATGTTATCTACCAAGATCCCCCCTTTTTTTTGCAAGAAAACATTTTTATTCAGTTTTCTTTTCTAACATTTTCTGACCATCACATCAATTAAGGAAAATGCTATCAGGAAAACAATGGATGGATGGATGGATGGGTGGATGGATGGATGGATGGATACTTTTATAGTTCTTAGATTTATCTATGTGGCCACTGAAAATTGACCCCAATTCAATCACATCAATTAAGGAAAATATTATCAGGAAAACAGTGGATGGATGGATACTTTTATAGTTCTTATTTTCTATTTGTTTTCTTATTTTTTCTTATTTCCTGTTTTTTTTAAAGTTGAAATTATACTTTCTACTGTTAAAACCATTGTGGTTTTCTAGCATTATACTGCATGCAAGAAAAAGAGACTTATCTCTTTTTCTTGCATGCAGATAACCTGTCCATTTATTGTCACAGTTGGCTGCATTTGCAGCACTGATAAGCAAATAACTTTGGAGATTTTATTTGACATATTACATAAGTACCTCTTAATAATACTGGATGATATTGTACTCAAAGTAAATGTCTCCAAATTATTTTCTAGCCTCCTTAAATGAAAGCTTAGATAAGGATGGTATTGGATACATTTTTCAAACAATGCACATTAAATCTAGAAACCAAGCATCATGTATAAGAATGCTTGCAGTAGGAACACCCCACACACTATTTTTCCCTTTATCCACTGTTCCCAGGGCTCATATCTGCACTGTTAATATAAATTTAGAAAAAAAAAAGAAAAGAAAAGAAACAGCGGTAAAGCTGCAGTATGTGAAATTGAAATGGTTTGTCATTTCATTGTTCCAGGCTGTTTTCCCACTCCCTACTCCCCTTATCTTCTCATCCTAGCAAACAGCTCTGGCAATTTTTGATCAACTTCCTTTCAAGTGCTAACCAAATCTAACCAACTCAGTTTTTTTTTTTTTCAAGTTCAGCCAAGGATGAATAAGAGCCGATACATAAGTCACATTAAACCTTAATATGATGCATGAGCACAGATTAAAAATGGATCAACTGTGAATTGCTAATGAAGAAAAAAAAAAGGCAATCCAAGATCGAAGTGTATGTTTGACTGAATAGATTTATGGAATACCAGAGCTGTCTTACATAATTTGGGAGAGTTCTGCTACTTAAGCGCAATCAAAACCTTCTGGAGTACAGAACTGGTTTTCTTTCACAGTCTGAATACATAAACATGTCAGTTTGACTTTGGGCAAAGGACAGAGGCTATACACATTGCTTTGCCTTTTATAGGCAAGGGAAGAACAAATATAGCTGGGAAAGTGAAATCATTGGATGCTTTTTACTATGAAGCTAAAGGTCAGATTTTGTCCATTGAACAAGTAGACCAGAATTTGTGAGAGCAAGTAGGCAGGTAATTGTGGAAGTGAGCACCAGGAATTGTAAATGCTCAGAGTTAAGAAAATAAATTCCAGCTGCCAATATGGCCTCTATTGCTGAAAGTGAGAATGATAGGTAGATTTTCTTTTCCACTAGATTTATTTTCTGATATTGAAATTCATTACTGAAGCCAAGGCCATTTATCATGACTTTCCTGTCAATAATCCAAGGCTCAATTTTTATGATTAACTCTTAAAAAACCCTATTTTTTAAAATACCTAAGAGGGTCTCAATTTCCTGCTGATGGCAAGTGAAGGACTTGTGGAGGAACAAGAAAGCTATTACTGACCAATACATCTAAAGAGTTATATCATAAGTGTTGGGGGATTCTTAGTGTGTGTGGAGGGGGTTATTTGAACTAGCAATCTAAAGAAAAGAAGAACCAAATAATTGTTCATAATAAATAATGGTAGGATGGGGTAGTTTGCGTTACACTTATGCAGGAGGCTATTTGGAACTATGGTACAAATACAGTATGTTCTTTGTAACTAATGATATATTTCTCATCTCTCATCCACATTAAAGATATAAAAGTTTAGGACTAAATATGCTAAATTCACCCTTCCACACTTCTCTGTTTTTATCAACAACACATAAGATGCCTGTTTTATGAGGTCCAATTTGAGGTGGATTTCCAATAGGTAATTTGGATACATTATATTATTATTAATATAATAATTATGAATAACAATTGTTTGTACAAGCATCTGTACAAGCATCAGAACCATATAAAGAAATCCTGATCTTTTTAGGATTTTTAAAAAGTTGTCAGTTAGACAGAGAATATCACGGGTCAGAATGGAACGGAACAGAACAGAACAGAACAGAACAGAACAGAATATTTTTTTTGGCCAAGTGTGGTTGAAGACACAAGGAATTTGTCTCATGCAACAAAGTTATAAGTCATAAGCTAAGTAAATAGGTAATAGAAAAGATGAGAAAGTTAATAGTAATGCAGCCCTACTAGGTGATTTCACATCCCAGACATAGACAATAATTAGTTGGGAATTAGTTGTTTAGCAGAGTGATAGTATGGGGGTGGGACTGTCTTTATAGCTAGTTGTTTTGGCATGCAATGCCCTGTAACGTCATTTTGAGGGAAGAAGTTGAAACAAATTATGTCCAGGATGTGTGGGGTTTAGATATTTTCACAGCCCTCTTTCTAGCTCATGAAGTATGCAGGTCCTCAATGGAAGTCAGGCTGGTTGCATTTGTTTTTTCTGCAGTCCTAACTATCTGTTGAAGTCTGTGTCTGTCTTATTTGGTTGCTGTGCCAAACGAGACAGTTAGCAGAGTGTTAACCGGGTAAATTGTATTATATGCTTGAAAGATGCATCTGCTGTGCAAATCAGCAATCCTGAATCTTCTTATTTGTTACTGCTGCCCCAACTTTGATATGAGCAAGAGTGAGTTTTAGCTCAAAAAATGTTATGCCTCAAGGATTAGTGTGAAATTGAGAGGCATGATAGAAGTTAAGAGAAAGAAAAGAAAGGGGGGAAAAGTAGAAAGATGCTACAAAGCCATAGTAAATAATACATTTTTTTCATTTGCCAAAACTTTCTGTCTCTACCATTAACCAAAGCACAAGGAAAAATATCAAGGATAATGGGACTCCTGGAAATGCAGCATGAAACAATGGCAATTTTGATGTTATGGACCAAACTTCCCCTTCTATATTGTACCAGTATTTTTATATCCTAGTACATTTAAGATTTTACTATCATCTCAAAGAATGATTGAAAAATCCAGGGTGCTACCATGGTGACCTCCCTCTTCTCACCACCAAGTCTTGTACCTGAACTCTTTCTGGTATGTTGGTGCATTTCTTTTCTTCATACAGAAATAAGAGATTATTGGCTGATTATACCACAAATAATCAGATGTGTTTAGTTCTAGGCCCTGGAGCTGGAAGGTTTGGATTGTGTCTCACTTGGTGTGTTGCTGAACGCTTTGGAAATGTATGATTGTATGCCTGTCCTTGTGTATCAGAGTGCTGTTGTGGTAATATATCTCTTGGGAAGCGTCCAGTATTTCTTGATATGAGTGAGCGCATCGCTCATAAAAGATGCACCAGGGTGGCATTTGACAGAGAAAGAGAAGAAATTATTGGCTGGAAATGTTGATATGCAAACCTTAGAAACCCAAGCTTTGCCTAATCAAAACACCACTTTCAAACTATCTGTACTTGGTATGAGAAGTGAACTGAGACTGATGAACAACACCCTTTGAAGAAGCTGAGACCTCTAAGGGCAAACTATTAATCTGCTTCAACTGCAGTGCAGGTATTATTATTTTTTATTTCTCTTTTTTTTTCTTTATTAGAATCAATGGCCCAGTAAATAGGACTGTATTAGAAATCCAAAATATTGAATTAATTCTTGGAATTATTTTTAAACCGATTAATCTTGCTGTCTTAAATAAAATGTGTTCAGTCATCATTTCAAATACTAAAAGAAGCTTTGAATGGGTCTCCTTTTAAGTATTGTTCTTCCAATCACCAAGTCTTGTACCTGAACTCTTTCTGGGATGTTGGTGCATTTCTTTTCTTCACACAGAAATATATTCTATGTTCTTATAGACGAGAGGTCTAGTATCTATTTTCAAGATTAGATGAAATGTTGGAATATGAGAGAAAGCAAAGTATAGGCAAAATGTCATTCTTTCAACACTCAGTTGCTACATTTTCCCCCCCACCTGCTTGAGCTTTCCAAGCCCCACTGGCAAGTTTGATCTATAGAATCCATGTTACAAAAAAATTGAAACATTGGTTGGTTGTATCCCAGGGACATAAAAAGAATATCAGACAATACAAAGGGTATCAGAAAAAGGTAAGGAAGTTGCTTCAGTTATTGCATTTCCTTGTAAGTTAAAGTCCATTCTAGATTGCATAATGATTTGATGCATATGACATTTGGGCATCATTCCTATCCCGCTGGTATTAGGGGAATTATTATTTTTTTTGCTTTATTTTGTTTGGCCTCAATGCTTGGATCCTTTCATAAACTTTCTCATGCGCTTCTCAGTGCTAAGGTGCAATGCTGAATCAGTGAATATTGAATAGACTCTTACCTATATGGTAGGCGAGAGATTACTGAAACAAATAACTAAAACAAAGAAACTCTGGCAAAATTGCCAAGATACTTAGTCATCAGCAAACCTTGCATTTGCAAATCATGGCAGAAATATTCAGGTACAGATTTATGTGTCCAGTTCGAACTTTGACTGCACAGTTCTTTAATATTTAGGTGTGAATTTCTGCGTACCTGACCTCATTTATGATATGGAATTAACTTTGCAATTGGTTCTGAGGGTTTTTTTTAAACAAATAGCTCCTGATTTTTTATTCTAGCAAGTAGATATAATATGACCTATAATATGATCATAGCAATAGCAATGGCTCTTAGACATATATATCGCTTCATAGTGCTTTACAGCCCTCTCTAAGTGGGTTGCAGAGTCAGCATATTGCCCCCAACAATCTGGGTCCTCATTGTACTGAACCTCAGGAGGATGGAAGGCTGAGTCAATCTTGAGCTGGTCAGGACCGAATTGCTGGCAGTTGGCAGAGTTAGCCTGCAATATTGCATTCTAACCACTGTAACACCACCATTCTGATGGACTTATAATGTCACTTCCCATTCATTTGTTAAATGAGTCATCATAGGTTGCTAAGTGAGACGTGATGTGACCATGACTTGTGACTTCCATTTTCTTTCCATTTTGCTTATTGGAAGCTCATTCTGAAGCATGCAAATAGTGATTATTTGCTATGTTATTTAGATTTATTGAAAGGAATGGATTCCAATAGTTTCTGTAGAGGAGGAAACTTTCCCCTGCTGCTATATATTTTTGATATATAATTTTATATTTCACTGTTATGTCCTCTATTTATATTTATTAAAATATTATAATAGCATCCCATCAAGGATGAGAACCATATTCTGTAGATACCTGGAATGTCCAGAATCAATCCCTGATTTTGCCAGAAACTGTATAAGCATCAAGGCTATTGATCGCACACTTTGTAATTTTCATAACTCTGGAATCGTTTCCTCTGTGCTTATGGGTTGTGAATGATTTCCAGTGTGGATGCTTCTAAAAACATGTTTATAAAAATGAAAACACTGGTGCTATAGGGACTTTATTGTTCAATTTATGTATTTTTCACAATATGAATTTTAGAAAAATGACAAACACTGCAAGCAAATGCATGGAGAAAAGGAGTAGGCATTTAGGAGTTGGCATAAATTCCATCCTCTGCATATGTATAGCTTGCAGTCATAGTTCTTAAGTAGCCTGCCATTGTTAGTACTAGTTATGCTCTTCGGTGCTTGTCAAACTTTATATGACATCACAACAAGGGCAGGAAGACTTGTGTTCTGCCTTAGTTTCATAAGACTGCCAATTTTCAGAAAGCCTGTGGCTCATGCTGACCCAGTGCTTTCTTCCTATATGGTTGTCTATACATCACTTTTTAAAAATCTTTTCAATAATTTCTACTTTCTGTGAATTGGGGTTGGAAGACTTCTCCAAAGAAAAAGTTTCTGTCTACGGAATTGGAAACAGCTTTACTGCCAAATCCAGCCCAATCTAGTACCAATTCCCATTCCTTTCATCATCCACCCTGGTAATTGCCCCATTACCAACAGTGAATTACTTGCTTTTGCAACTGTTATTACTGCAATGAGCTCCAAAAAAGCAAAGAAAATAAACTATACAGGTCAGGGTGGCCTTAGCTACATCATATTGTTCTTTTTTTAAAGTTGCTGAATAAAACTAATTGAGTTAGTAAAATAAAATGAGATGTAGGAGATGATAGAATTCAACGACAGATTTTATATAGCCCAAAAAAATATATGTGTATATCAGCTCAGAAAGATAATTAGTCTGTCATGGTATGCATTCAGCACCCACAAAAAGTAAAGGTCCTTCAGGTCAAACCTGATTTGGGGTAAGAGAAGCAACATGGAATTAAGGAGAATCTTCCTAACAGTGACAACAATTAACCAGTGAAACAGCTTTGCCTTCAGAAGTTGTGGGTGCTTCATCACTGGAGATTTTTAAGAAGGGACTGAACAGTCACTTGTCTGAAATTGTATAGGTTCTCCTGCATGAGCAGAGGGCTGGACTAGAAGACCTCCAAAGTCCCTTCCAGCTCTATTTTGATTGAACTATATGAATAGACCCATGTGATTTCTAAGCAACACTAAATAATATTTTGTCACTGCCTTCTTTTAGAATGTTGACCCCCTCCTAAGTTACTTTTATCCAGCTTTGGATAGGCAGACTTCTCACTTGGAGATTTTGGACCCCTCAAATTGGGGTGAATCACGTGGAATGACTTTTATAGAAGATCCCATTTTTTGTGCTGTTGAGTTACATTAGACTCTCAATATGATCTCTCCCAAATGTGACACTATAGTCAGTGTGCTATAATTCTAACACATCTGGAAAGCAGCAACAGGGTAGAGTGAGATGATAGTTATTAGCATCCAGAAAACTGAAAGGAGTGGTCTCAAAGCAAAATAAATATCTGAAACTCATTTGCATGACCTGAAGATCCATCATGATGGAGCTTGTTCCAACTGCTGTTATCCATTTTTAGGCATTACATTTGTCCATGTGAATGAATATATCCCCAGGGATCACTTTCACTACTGATGAACTTAAATGATTATTTCTGAGATGTGTAAAACTAGATAATGTAGAAGCAACCTGATAATCCTTCTCAACAAGAAGCCCTCTCTTTACAACTGTTCATTTTGCAAACCTTTTTGACATCATTTCAAGAACAGTAATTTATTTTTGGTGGATGCCAACAACCATAAAATAGGCTTTCATGGTGATCTCTGCAGATTAGTGACATTGTTGTTTCTTGTCTGCAGATGCTTTTTCTACATCTTTGGATGCTCATGATTATGGAGATCCATCATATGGCCAGAACTCTGGGTTAGAATAGATAAGCTTTTTCTCATGTTTTCTCTTCAGCTTATTATATGTCTATGAATATATCTTATATTGTTATAACTTGATCTATGATATCCCAGAGATTGCCTTGAAATGTGAGTTCAAAGCATCTGCTTTAAAATAGATGGCTTTAATAATTAATAGATTTAAGTATATCTTTGACCAGGGCTGTCAAACTTGGAGCCTATGGGCCAGATGCGTCACGTACTGGCCATGCTCATACCCAGTTTAGCAGAGGGGGGAAAAGTCATGATATGTCACGTGACACCGCCATGATGATGCGAGTTTGACACCCCTGATGTAAACCAACTGTCTGTTATACTCATTGGACTCTTTTCTTGATTACTGGTGTTGTCTATTTCCCATCCCTATTAATATACTAATTTTAAAAATCCTAATCTAGTGTGCATCATATAGTGTTACTCTGAGAAATATTCACATATATTAGTCATAATATGGCTAGTTATAATGATCACCACTTTTGTTACTATTTGGATTGTGAAATAGTTTATAATATCAACATGAAGTAGTTGTCTTCAATTCTAGTTGTTTTATACTGATATGGGTCAGATTATTTATCACCATTTCAACATTTGGAACTAGGTAAAATAAAATGAATACAACCTCTGGTTCTGGCAGGTTCTGACCAGTTCTGGAGAACCAGTAGAGGAAATTTTGAGTAGTTCGGAGAACTAGTAAATACCACCTCTGACTGGCCCCACTCCCATCTATTCTCTGCGTCCCGAGTCCCAGCTGATCGGGAGGAAATGGGGATTTTGAAGTATCCTTCCCCTGGAGTGGGGTGGGAATGGAGATTTTACAGTATCCTTCCCCTGCCACGCCCACCAAGCCATGCCACACCTACCAAGCCACGCCCACAGAACCAGTAGTAAAAAAATTTGAATCCCCACCATTGGAATGAACACTCTTTAAGTAAACAGTTTTATCTAGTACATTATAATTTAATTCTACAATGTAAAAAAAGCTGAATTTTACCAAAAAGAAGAACACTGGGAATCAAGCTATTCTTCTTGGCTTTAAATTTGAAGAAAAAAGAGAAGACTTTTTCTGGAAAAAGCTGAAAGTTACAATCAAGTCATCATCAATTAATGGGACCAAAAAAAATGAAGATATTTGGAGGCTGAGCCGTAATTTAGAGATGCAGTAAGTTTTGATATCCAATAGAACACTAAGCATTTGGGGGGAGGGGTCTGAGGGATGCAAATTAGTAAGCCATATCACAAGTTATGAACAATATTGAGTTTTTAGGAACAATTTTGAGCATGCTTTTTAAAATTTCTGGGATGCTAATTTTAGGGCTTAGAGTACAGTTTTCATGTGTTTTGTTTCTACTGTTGTAGTAAGATGGGTAAAAGAGATTGCAGAAAATTGGACTTAGTATAATTCAGTTCTTGGCTTTTCCTATTAGGTATAAATTAATGAGCCAAGGTGGCGCAATGGTTAGAGTGCAGTACTGCAGCTACTTTAGCTGACTGCTAGTTCAGCAGATCAGCGGATCAAATCTCACCAGCTCAGGGTTGACTCAGCCTTCCATCCTTCCGAGATGGGTAAAAGGACAATCCAGATTGTTGGGGGCAATATGCTGTTTAGTATACTGTCTTTGGTGTAAGCCGCCCAGAGTCCTTGGAGAGTGGCCAGCATAGAAATATGACTAATAAAAAAAATAAAATAAAAAATAATAAAATTGAATTTACAATTTGATTCAAATGTGCACCACTCATGGAATATAAATATAAACCTGAGTTCAACAATATTCTGAAATGTGTTTCAGATTCAGGATTATACATTATAATATAAATAAAGAGACACCAAATGCTTGCATTAGGGAAAAGTCCATAAAAATAAGTGAATGAAAAAATATTATATTTGAAAAAGTGTTTATAAATATGCATGTATTAGGAAAAAGACCTCAAAAATATGTGTGTGAAAAAGTCTGTAAATAAATATGCACGCTAAGTAAAATGCACGTAACATGAATATGATTTTTTTTATTTGAATCTTATTCTGAACACAATAACACAATGATTGCAACCTATTGAAGAAATGAGCAAAATGAATGTTAAGATAGAAAACTCATGAAATGTGATTGGATTTTTTATCTTGATGTTTTCTGCTATACAGTATCTTGTTTGAGGGTTCTTGGTGCTCTCTGAGCTTGCTTGTTGTCTTGCAGAGATTTCATTACCCTAACTAGGTAATGTCATCAGTGCTAGTAAGGAGTGCTGTTTGCTGTCAGTTTATATTCTGGTGCCTTGCCTGTCTGAGGGGGGTGGGCAGTCTTAGACTTTCTTTGGTTGGGCTGTTTACTGATGGCTCTTTGCCGTTTTCTCAATTGCTTATTTGATTGATTGTTAGTCTGAAGTTAACCTTCAGACTATTGCTGAGCACATTGTAAGCCGCCCTGAGTCTTCGGAGAAGGGCGGCATATAAATCAAATTAAATAAAAAATAAAAAAATTAAAAAATAAACCTTCAGTTGAGAAAATGTGACCATCCTAGACCAGGCCAACTCCAAAAATGCCAGGGAATTTCTAGAAGCCTGGCACTCTTGACAAATTGGCCATCAATAGGCACACAGACATTATCAACGTCTATAGACTATGCAAAAGAGACAATCAACCAGCCCCAAAGAGAAAAAGACTCCAGCACCTCTTCACCAGCACTCAGCACTCAGATCAGCATAGATTAAGTCCAAGGTCAATTTCAGACCAACAATCAATTAAGCAATATCCCAATCAAGAAACAGCCAAAGAGCCATCAGTAAACAGCCCAACCAAAGAATCTCTAAGACCGCCCCCCCCCCACCCACACAGACAGGTAAATCACCAGAATATAAACTGACAGCAAACAGCACTCCTTACTAGCACTGATGGTGTTACCTAGTTAAAATAATGAAATGTCTGCAACAAAACAAGCTCAGAGAGCACTAAGGACTCCTAATTTCAGCCCTAAACTACAAATATTCTCTTTTATTGGTAGTATCTTGTTTATTTGAACCAATTGTAAACAAAGGCCTGCTAATGTATACTATGAACATATTCTTCTTTGTTGAGTTCAACTCCATACAGTAACAAACTCTAGAGCAGAGGTCTTCAAACTTGGCAGCTTTAAGACTTGTGGACTTCAACTCCCAGAATTCTCCAGCCAGCTATGCTAGTTGGAGAATTCTCGGAGTTGAAGTCCACAAGTCTTAAAGCTGCCGAGTTTGAAGTCCTCTGCTCTAGAGATTCATCACAAAACTATGAGAAAGCAGTTATTGTAAAAGTTTATCAGCATAGAGAGGTATCAAGGCTCTTTGACTGTTTTGTTAAATAATGTGCATCAGAATGGTAATTGTGTATATAGTTTCCTGGGAGTAAGCCACATTGAATGTACTTAGGTGAAGTCATAGCATTGCATGATGATTATGAATCTCTGGAGTTTGTTACTGCATGGAGTTGAACTCAACAATGAAAAATATGTTCACAGCATACATAAACAAGCCTTTGTTTACAGTTGGTTCAAATAAGCAAGATCATTTATACAGTCACTAGTTCCAAAATAGAGCACAGATAAAGCATTATCTGCATTTATTACAGGTCACTGTTCTGTTTTAGACAGGACATATAATAATAAAGTTACAACTGATTTCCTGAAGGAGTTGTAATTCAAATAATTAAGAAAGAAGGAAGAATGCTCAGGTGACAAGTTCCCCACAAGTTGATGAGATCTTGCCTTACAGCCAGACCATAGCACCAATTTGGGTTAAATAAAGAGTTTAGAGACCAAGACCACCAGCAGTCCAATGTAGAGTCACACCCATAAGAAACAAGAGGAATGATTAGGAAGTGGAGAACCAACCACTCGTAGATCTAGAAAAAAGAGGTGAGGTAGCAATAGAGAAAGAAAACATATCTGTTTCAGTCCAGAATTCAAACACCATAAAATTCCACAGCTAATCCAAGCTGTCAAGCCTAGAGTCTTCAAATTGAGTAAAAAAAAAAATAAGAATAACAGAAATGTAGGCCCATTTTAGAGAAAAAAAAAAAGGCAACTGGTTATCACCAGTGGCAGCTATGTCAATTATGGGCTGTGACATACTTGCTTCTTGAGTGGCCAGGCTGATTGCTTGTACTATGTCCTTTGAAACTGCCAGTGTGTATTGGGACTAGATATCCTTTCAGGATTTGACAAAACCTCATTTTCTGAGTATTCTTATCTGCTTTTGTCTATCTCTACTCCAAGTAGTTTGACTGGCTACTGGCTTCTGAGGCTGGATGTTTGTCAGAACAGACCATACAGCTTCTCACTCAAATGATTCAGAAGAGGTTATACAGCTATTATATAATTGGGTGACTATACAATAATCATATGTAAAGGATATGGATAGTGCACATATGATAAGTGTCTATCTTCTACCCACAAAGAGCTACAGCTTGCAAATTGTTACGTGTGTGAATGTGTGTATAAAAGAGAGAGGGGAAGAAAGAGAGAGAGGAAGGGATAGGAAATATAGAATGAGAATGCATGTAACATCAACATTTCCTAAACTTAAATGCCTATATTATTATCTAAAGCAAATCTAGGCTTGGGGGTATATAATTATGTGTGTCAAAGATGATCCTTACATTATTTAGTCAAGGGCTGGCCAGCATTATTTCTAAAGAAAAGTCTCCCAACCTAGGTCCTATATAAATACACAGCAATTTAAAAAAAAAAAAAATACTCAAGAGCACTTTCCATATATTTCTCTGCACTTCTTGAGCATCATGGCATTTGCTATTATTCTTCCCCCAGTAGCACAACCCAAACAACCTGGTACGCATGCCTGCTTACTACATAAAATCATTTTAGTAGCAATTTTTTCTCTCCATACTGAGAAATCAATATGGTACAGAACTATTTACAGGGGGCCATTTTCTTTTGTTGATCAAGAAATATATGCTTCTGGACAGAATGCAGAATGGAACTGAATTATCAAACCCTAGGCCTTGCCTTCTCAGAAAGATGTCAGAAAGAACATAACCAGAGATGAATTGTTTGCACGACTAATGAAAAAAGCTTGACCTTGTTGATGAAGCAGGATAATCTCTAATGAGGGCAATTTATGAGTGAACTTATGATCTTAAAAAGGAAGCATTGTTATGTCTGGGGCACCTCAACGTAAATGAGTCAAGCAAACTTGCAGGATCAACCATAGGTACTGCAAATGTATAGCTCAAGCTGGTTTCTTTCAGAATTGTTAGGACTATAATGTTCTGGATTTAATAATAGCCATGTTGGCTGAGAAAATGGATTGCTGAATAAATAGATCCAATAAGACATTAAGTTTTAATTGCTGTGACTGAACTATTGCCTCCACAAACAGTCCCACAACTATTAAGAAAATTAGAGTTTGACAACTCAAATGGCAAATACAATAATAATAATAATAATAATAATAATAATAATAATAATAATAATAATAATAATAATAATAATAATAATAATAATAATATACCGCCTTTCTCCCGAAGGACTCGGGGCAGTGAACAGCCAGCAGATAAAATATAGAAAATACAAAAATTAAAACAATATTAAAAACCAATTAAATTAATTTGGCCCACAGTTATTAAAAACCCATAATTTAGCAATTTAAAATTAAAGCAATTTTTAAAATATGGTCATTGATATGTCCTCTTGTTTTTCCCCCAGCCACACCCCTGAGAGTTGTGCTGGGCAGAAAACAAGTGATTGATTCAAAATCATCCATTCAGCTTTCATAACTAAGGGACAACTGTAATTCACAGTTTCCTGGTTTCTAGCTCACTGGCTTAACTACAATACCAACAGCTCTTTTTCATTTGTAAATGTCTTCATGCTACACAATGTTGAAGCTAAATCTTTGGATTTCTAGATCCTTTTCCGATGTCTAATTGCCTACCAGCCTGGGGTTAGCAGACACTCTTGTCCCCTGCCTCATATTGCTGTATTATTTGTTCTATTTCTAAATATTTCAGATACCTTAGGAGTGTTTTGAAGATGTTGAAGCAAAACTATAGAAGTAGAGCCATTACTGGGCAAATTACATATTTATTTATATATTTATTGTTTATTTATTTAAAAAGAAAAAACAACTTCTTGGAACATGAGCTATGGTTCAAGGGATCAATGGTCCAAGGGATCAACCTAAAAGATAAAATAATTTCTTTTTTTTTTAATTGCTGGGTTGCTTCCAAACCATTCAGGAGTGTTCATGATACAATGGGATGACCACTTTAGACTTTCTAGTCCTGATATAAAGACTTGTATTCTATAATGGCTGTTTACAATCATAAATAGTATCTAGCTGATCTATTGAGGGTTGCTTTAGCTTTGTAGCATTGTCAAATATCAAATGTATAAGGTCAAAAAAGGAAGTTTATCTTAAGATTAATGCATTAATGCTTCCTTGAGTGAGGGTCACTTCCCCGCTGCCCTGAAAGAGGCGGTGGTGAGGCCTCTCCTCAAGAAGCCGTCCCTGGATCCAGCAATATTGGCTAACTATCGTCCTGTCTCCAACCTTCGCTTCATTGCGAAGGTTGTTGAGAGTGTGGTCGCGCAACAGTTTCCACAATTCCTGGAGGAAACATCCTATCTGGATCCGTTCCAGTCGGGTTTCAGGTCTGGGCACAGCACGGAAACGGCATTGGTCGCGTTGGTTGATGATCTCTGGAGGGCTCGGGACAGGGGTTATTCCTCTGTTCTGGTCCTATTAGATCTCTCAGCGGCTTTTGATACCATCGACCATGGTATCATGCTGCACCGGCTGGAAGAGTTGGGGGTGGGAGGCACCGTGTTACGGTGGTTCTCCTCCTTTCTCTCCGACCGGTCGCAGTTTGTGTTGGCAGGGGGGCAGAGGTCGACCTCGAGGCCTCTCATTTGTGGAGTGCCGCAGGGATCGGTCCTCTCGCCCCTTCTGTTCAACATTTATGTGAAGCCACTGGGCGAGATCATCCGTGGCTTTGGGGTGAGATACCACCAGTACGCTGATGACACCCAGCTGTACATCTCCACCCCAGGCCACCCCAACGATGCCCTTGAAGTGATGTCCCAGTGCCTGGAGGCTGTGCGGATCTGGATGGGGAGGAACAGGCTCAGGCTCAACCCTTCCAAGACTGAGTGGCTGTGGCTCCCGGCATCCCGATATAGTCAGTTGACTCCATCACTGACTATTGGGGGCGAGTCTTTGGCCCCCACTGAAAGGGCTCGCAATCTGGGAGTCCTCCTGGATAGGCAGCTGTCTTTGGAGGAACATCTGACGGCTGTTACCAGGGGGACCTTTTATCAGGTTCGCCTGATTCGCCAGTTGCGGCCCTTTCTTGATCGGGATTCCCTGTGCACAGTCACTCACGCCCTCGTCACCTCTCGCCTTGACTACTGTAACGCTCTCTACATGGGGCTCCCCTTGAAGGGCACCCGGAGGCTCCAGCTGGTCCAGAATGCAGCAGCGCGGGTAGTGATGGGAGCAACATGGCGCTCCCATGTAACACCACTCCTGCGCGAGCTGCACTGGCTCCCGGTGGTCTTCCGGGTGCGCTTCAAGGTGTTGGTTATCACCTTTAAAGCGCTCCATGGCATAGGGCCTAGCTATCTCCGAGACCGCCTGCTGCTACCGATGACCTCCCATCGACCCGTGCGCTCCCACAGAGAGGGCCTCCTCAGGGTGCCATCAGCCAAACAATGTAGGCTGGTGGCCCCCAGGGGGAGGGCTTTCTCTGTGGGGGCTCCCACCCTCTGGAATCAGTTGCCCCCGGAGATAAGAAGAATCCAGGACCTCAATGCCTTCCGTCGTTCCCTGAAAACCTATCTTTTTCAGCAAGCCGGGTTGGCTTAAGAAGAAATTTTTAAAATTTTTAAATTCTTTTAATTAGTCTGTGATTTTTAATTTTTTGGGCCAAATTTTATATATATTTTTAAATGTTTTAATATTTGTATTCTATGTTTTTTATCTTGGCTGTACACCGCCCTGAGTCCTCAGGGAGAAGGGCGGTATATAAATTCGAAATTAAATTAAATTAAATTAAAGATGTACATATGAGGAATTAAATGTTGAATAAAGGGATATTTTCATTATTATTTTGTACTCTCTCTGTGTGGATGGGATAGACAGATGGATAGATAGGAAGGTAAGTAGGTACTGTAGATAATAGATAGATAGATAGATAGATAGATAGATAGATAGATAGATAGATAGATAGAACCAATTATTACCACATCATAATTTTAAAAGTTTGTATCATTCATTTACACAATCAATAACTCTAGTGGTCACTGGTTTGCCTTCACTAAGTCACAGCTGCAAAATAATAACATATTTCAAAGACTGGCCATATTCCATGAATTTCCATCTTCCTGCTGTATCTTAGATAATATTACCAAAGGAAAAATATAGCCATTACTTCTTTTATGGAACCTAAACTGCATAGCATTATTTAGAAGTCTTGTGAGGCAACAGTTTTACAATCTGAACATGACATTATAAAATACCTTCCTTTTTCCATTTTGCTAACAATTGAATAAACTGTCCATAAAGTTCAGGCTTCTCTGAAATATTAATCAGCAATGAGAAGCCTCAAGTTTAAATCTAACTCTTTCAATAGAGCCAATGCATCTTTGATTTGCTAATCTAAGGATCAAAATACAGATGTAAATTAGCACTATCTACATTTATTAAATAGTTGGTGTGGATCCTCTTATTATCCTATAACTCTACTCAGTTATTAACCTGGCCTGATAACAGAATCTGCTGATCAAAACCATACAGTTTGAGTTCTTTAATGCTTTGATTCTTTAATCAACTAGCCAGATTGCCTACCAAATTCCCATGTGATTGAAATATTGTTTAGATATTTGTTGTGTTTTAAGTGTAAGTATGCCTACAGTATAATTATTCAAAAGATAAAAGTGCCTTTCTTGTGACATTTGAGTACAGAATTAATACCCTGATGCTAAGTCAGTAGTGTGCCATGAGCAAAGTTTATTTCTGTTTCAGTCAACTTTGTTTTTGAGACTCTCTCATTTAATATTGCATGCTGGTGGGATGTAGTTGTACGATAATCTGTGTAAAGTTGTACGATAACCAGTGTAAGGCCTGCAGACCGTTAATATTTAGGGCCATAATATGCAACCCAGTGTCTCAATTTGAATCCTTACCTAACTGAGCCCACAGAATTCATTGTTTATTCCCAAAATACATGGCTAGAGACTAGGTGAAATAAATCACTTGTTTAAAAGTTGTACAATCCCATAGTTGGTTCTCATTTTTCAATTTCATCAAAAAAAAAATCAGAATTGCTCCCACTGAATCCAATGATCAGTATTTGCTTTACATTCAATTGTCTCGTTTGTTGTGCTTTTAAAAAGAAATATTACTTGGATTTGTATGTAAACATTTTAACAATCTGTTCCCGAAAGAAGGAAAAGGGAAGTTTAAAGGTTTGCCAGTGGGCCTGGGGAACCCAGAATGGAATAGTTTATTTGATTGTGTGTTGTCGTGAGGTGGGGGTGAGTGGGGGCGGTATGGCATAGGGAGTTATTGTTTTTTTTTTCTTCTAAACTGTGTTTATTGCTTGTAAACCACCTGGAGTCACTATGAACGAGTAGGCATCTATATAAATTCTCTAAATAAATAAAATAAAGCTGACTTTCACAAAACCTACATTATCACTGGTCTCCTTGAAGAATCCCTAATAAGCTCAGAGATCCCTAAAGACCTATTTTGTTAATGCCTACAACAATTATCTGAATATGTTTCAGACAAATGGCAAGAAAAGCTAGTGATCAGTAGAATATCACTAAATCTGAACTGTTCTAATAGCTTAATTATTCCAATAATCAAGCAACTGTATTTTCTTTTTCTACAATTATTTTTCAAAAAAAAAAAGCATATAGTGGAATTAAGGAGACTAGGAAATTCTAAAATCCATAAACTTTTCATAGGAGTGGTCATTTCTTCTTCCTCCTTGAAATTTTAGCTGTTCATTTAAGGAAGTTTTGCTGCAGTGTTTTAATGAGACACTTACAAATTTCTTCATGCAAAATTGTGTCAGTAACAATAGCAGTGGCTAGCCTATTGGCTAACTCTCAGAATAAAGAGGAAAAAAATGCATTTGTGATATCACAGATCCACCAAGGTGACAAAAATCGCTAATGAAAACCTGAGCAGAAAGATGAAAAGTGAATTTCAATACTAAAACAGTTACTTCGCTTAAAATGTATTTCAATTGTGCATTCCAAATAAAAGAATTCCATTTATGGCTATCTCTGATATTTTTCTGTAATATTTAGGTTTATGCCTCAAAAATCACACTCAATCTGGGTGTTCAGTGAAAGATGACAGTATATTGATTTTTTTAAAATAGTAAAACAAGTGCCATTGATGCAGTTCATCTCAAACCCAGTCTTCAGCCTTTCTGCTTATACAGGATTGAGTAAAAGGTACTATGAAGAACTTCTGCCTTCTGCAAACAAATGGATTGAAAATGGGGTGAGAAGAGTGGTTTTAAATGGGAAAATGGAGAAGGCTTGCTAGAATCTCAAAGACATCTCGTGCCCATTCTCCTGAACAACTCTACGATGGGCGGCTGAATTTTTTGGGGGGTGGAAAAAAATGGGGATACTTTTAAGTACAGGTAATCCTCAATTTGCAACAGTTCATTTAGTGATCAAAGTTACAACTGCCCTGAAAAAATGACTTATGCCCATTTTTCACATTTATTTATTTATTTATTTATTTATTTATTTATTTATTTATTTATTTATTTATTTATTTATTTATTCATTTAATTAATTTTTATACCGCCCTTCTCCCGAAGGACTCAGGGTGGTGCACAGCCAAAAATAAAAACGAACACATATAAAATTTAAAGCAGTTTAAAAGGAATTAAATAATTTGGCCCATTTCAATTAAGACAAAGACAACCCATATAACTTAAAATTGATCTTGGTATTCAGGCCAGCCCAGCTTGTTGAAACAACAGCGTCTTGAGGACACGATGAAAGGTGCGTAGGTCAGGGATCATCCGTAAATCCTGGGGCAATTCGTTCCAGAGGGCAGGTGCCCCCACCACTGCAGCATCTGTACAGTTACATGATTAAAATTCAGCCACTTGGAAACTGGCATGTATTTATAACAATTGCAGTGTTCCTTCTGACAAGCAAAGTCAGCCAGTTTCGCTTAAGAACCATGTTGCTAACTTCACAACTGCAGTGATTCACTTAACAACTGTGGCATGAAAAGTTGTAAAATGGGGCAATATTCACTTAACAAAAGTTTCACTTAGCAACAGAAAGTTTCAACTGAATTGTGGTCGTACGTCGAGGCCTACCTGTATAGAAATTGAAAAGACTACTTCCAGGAAGCTCCTGCTCCCCTTCCCCTTAAACTCTGTCTCTCCAAGGACCAAAAACAAATAAAAAAGTTTCAGCTGCAACCCTTTTGATGATGTCAGAGTGTACCTTTGGCCTTCTGTGGATTCTCAGGATTTGCAGTCCAAACACCACTTTAGAATATTTTTCCTTTCAATTAGCAAACAGCATCTAGTTTCAGCATTTAATCAAGCTTTGCAAACATTATTTATAATAGAATATTGTCCATTCAACGATAAACATAGCTAGTCAGGATTTTAAAGTGCAGTGGGAGTAAAATATTTCTTCTCAAGATTTCTCTAATAGCTTATATGCTTGTAAAATATTCCTTCATTTAAATATACATTTCCCCCTGTAAGTTTCTAAGCTATCTAGAATCAAGAAAGTGCTTAAAGGTACTGATTGATAAGTTCCATCTATCAATCAGACGGGCAGCTACCTTTTCTAAGACTGTACAATCTTTTATTCAAAATCATCTATTGTCTTTGAAAAGTATCTAGAAAGGTAGACCATATTCTGCTATGCCATTTCCTCTTCAGCTCTTTGGCAATCTTCTTGGGGCGTGCCCTCCTCTGCCTTGAGGTTAGTTCTCCAACTACATTTAATTAGTTTAGTTAGTTCTCTATACAACATTTAAGCAGTGTAAAAATTGCCCACTGTTATTGAACCAACAATTGTCAACAGCCAGAGGTGTCTAAATTCATCTTAGTTGCTAACCCTAATCTCAAGTTTCTTTTATTAGTATCTTGTTAGCTCTTAATAGTTTATTACAGTGGTGAAATTAAAAAATTTCCCCTACTGGTTCTGTGAGTGTGGCTTGTTGGGGGGAGGTCATGTGTCTGGGTGGGCGTAGCCAACTTGACATCACTCATATCGAGAGGCTCCTCACCAGCCCCTCCCCTCCCAGCCACTCCTTGTCGCGAATGGCAGGAAAATGGGAAGGGGAATGGCAGGAATGGCAGGAAAATGGGAAGGGGAATATTACTGCCTACCATCCTTCCCTCTGTCTGTGCTGAGATTAAGGAATGGATGACAGGTAGGAAAATCCCCTTCCCCATTTTCCTGATTTTCATGAAAATGGCTCCATTCCAGCTGCTCCCCCCCATCCCCCTCCCTCCTGGGGACTACCTTAAAGGGACAGGCTTCAGCAGCTCCGTTGTGAATGGAGGAAGAAAAGTTAGCATTCTCTCTGTTGCATTTAACATTGAATTCTGTGGCAGAGAGAATGCTAACTTTTCTCCCTCGATTCACAACGGAGCTGCTGCTCCCTTTATGGTTCCCTCCCGGCCCCCTCCCTCCTGGGGACTACCTTAAAGAGAAAGGCTGCCGCATCTCCGTTCTGAATGGAGGGAGAAAAGTTAGCATTCTCTCTGCTGCATTTAACATTGAATTCTGTGGAATATTGAGCAGCCAGAAGAGGTGAGCGGCAACCGGCCCGGCATGGGTGGCACCAATGAGGGGTGATTACTACCAGTTTGGCGAACTGATGCCATTAATCCCTGGCAGTTCACCCAAACTGGTAGGATTTCATCCCTGGTTTATTAGCCAAAAATGTCAGCAAGAAGATATGTCTCAATGCATGCTACAGAGCATCACTGGATAGTATTTTTTACAAAGTCTGAAGCTCCCAAACTTTCAAGTATTTCCCATTCTTGTGCTGGAGAACTTTACTAAGTCAGAGAAGACAATAATATATGCACAGTACTTTAAATTCTAAATTCAGCATTTATAAATCTGTTGATCTACTTATGATCTTGTTTTTACAGTAGAATAGACATTATTAATCTCATACTTGTAGACTTTATCAGTGTTTATGTTATCAGTATTTCTAAAAGTAATTCTTGTGATTCCTATTTGGGACATACAGATAGCAAAAATTCTCAATACTATTGATTTTTTTTAATACCTAGGGAACTCTTTAATATACTGTCTTTGTTAGGGAAAAGGGAAAAATCATTAATTTTTGTTTACTGTAATTATGTTTTCTTTTTAAAAAAAAATAGCACTTTACCCAAAGTGTCATTTGGATTCTTACTAAAATATTGACTGCAACCTTCTTAGTTCCAGCCACTACTATACTGTATAGATTTAGATTAGATCCTTGGGATACAAAAGTTGGTTAAATGAATAGTAAGATTAATGGGAAAAGAAATGGAAATAATGGAAAAAATAACAGTGTAATTTGTACAGCAGTATTAGGCAAACTTGGGCAGCAGTAGGTTGTTTTTTTTTTAAAAAAAATATATAGATCTTTGACCATTATGGAACAGAATCAGGTGCAAAGTGTTAAAGCTGGAATTAAAGAATCAACCAAAAATCTAGCTTATCTTTGGTTTAGAATGTTTGATAATAACTTTTTAGTTTTTTAGGCAAGCCATTTTACTCTCACAGTCCTATGTAGTATGGGATTTTTATTTTTTTTTAGTAATATGCTATACCAATAAAGCATGGCCCCTAATTTCTGCAACACTTCACTTCTTGCCTGCAAAAGCTCCCCATCTCCTGTGGCTTTTTGAGCCTTCATTATCAATGATTCATCTTCAGTGAAGAATGAAAGCTCAGGCATTTACAAGTATCAGATGTCACACCTGCATGGCATACAAACAGTCATGGCAGAAATACAATACTTATTTAATATTTTCTTTTATAGTATGAAGCATGAATATTTGCACCAGGCTTTTTCTATCGAGGCACCTGGTCTACCCCAACATGTGAGAGGGAGATACTGCTCCCTTTCGCTTTATCAGCAAAATATAAATTTGGTATATTTCCAAAATGTCATCAATTTCCAAGCTATCATCAGTAGTATCTCTGCTAATCTGAGTGGCCCAATAGCCACAGCTTCAGTAACATCTATTGGATTGGGTGGGGAATCAAAAAGTCAAATTGATGTGTGTGAACCTGTTTCATTTATATTCACATAAAGAGAGGAGTGCTAAAGAATAATGCTCAATTATTTCAAACATTGCTTGGAAATTGCAAGGTGGCAAGATTCAAGGTGTCCTCATATAAAACTTACAAGTGTGCCTTCTCTTGGTGTTTGAAATAATTGAGCATTATTCTTTAGCATTCCTTGGGAATTATTTTTCAGAGTATAAGACGCACCGGAGTATAAGACGCACCTTTTTTGGTGAGGAAAAGAAGAAAAAGAAATCTCCCTCTGCCTCTGCCTCTGCCTCTGCCTCTGCCTCTGCCTCTGCCTCTGCACAATTTTGCCTCCTTGCAGCAAACAGCAAACAGCCTGCTTTACTTTCATTTTCATTTTCAACATAGCTTGATTAGCACAAGGAAAAAAAATCTGCTCCAACAATTTACCTCTTTGCAGCAAGCAGCAGAGCCCTGCGGAAAACAGCTGAGAACAAATCAGCTGGGAGCTGGGAGGCCGATCCAATCAACTTGTGCTAATTAGGTTGTGCTGAAGCGGAAAGGAGCTGTTTTTTCTTGCTGTTTGGTTGCAAGGAGGTAACTGCTATGAGGCAGAGGCCAAAGGGTGGGAGCCAGTGGGTGGGCGGGGCTACATTTGGTGTATAAGACGTACCTAAATTTTCACCCCCTTTTAGGGGGGAAAAAGGTGTGTCTTATACTCCGAAAAATACGGTATATTTTCAGTAAACTCCCCTTTTTTTTTTTTAATTTGATTTATATGCCGCCCTTCTCCGAAGACTCAGGGCGGCTTACAATGTGCTCAGCAATAGCCTTCATCCTTTTGTATATTTATACAAAGTCAGCTTATTGCCCCCACAAATTGGGTCCTCATTTCACCTACCTTAGAAAGGATGGAAGGCTGAGTCAACCTTGAGCCTTGGAGAGATTCGAACCCTGCAGTAATTGCAGGCAGCTGGATTTAATTGTCAATTTAATTGTTTGCTATCATCAGTAGTATCTCTGCTAATCTGAGTGGCCCAATAGCCACAGCTTCAGTCACATCTATTGGGGAATCAAAACGTCAAATGAACCTGTTCCATTTATATTCACATAAAGGGAAAGAACTTTAACTCTGTCATCGTTGGAATGTCTGTGTTCACGATGACAGAGTTAAAGTTCTTTCCCTTTATGTGAATATAAATGGAACAGGTTCATTTGACTTTTTGATTCCCCAATAGATGTGACTGAAGCTGGAGCTCAGTTTCTAGAATAATTATTAAATCAACACAAGGACAGTCTAAAAGCTACAGATTCTAGATCTCATACAGATAATTAATATAATAATAACAGTTACATTCGTTACTATTTGTCTTCTGACAAAATACAGAAGGGATATCTTGAACCGTCCTATAACCTATTAGCACCTGGTCAGAAACATGGGTCACTTGGTCACAGTTTACATTCTAGACTCAGAAGTGTTGTTTCTCTTATTAAATTGTAGCGATTATTTCCACTTTTGAATCCACACTGGTAAATAACCAAATATATTTTTATGTAAGCCTGTGATCGTTTTTAATGGTATATTTCACCTTTGACAATGTGTAAGGCACCTTATGTAAAATTTGTTAGATGATTTGTTAGATGATTTTTTTTTTTTATAGAGAGAGTAGGTGTTCTGAGTTTGACATATCTATAACTATTTGGGATGATTTTCATACATTTTAAAATATTCTTTTAGATGGCCATCTAAAAGAAGCAAACCGAAATTCATATTTAAATACTTAATATTTGAACTCAGCCTAGTAATATAACATTCAAATAACTGGGTAACTTGTCTTTTTATAACTATTTTCATTCTATTACCTAATTTACTACTTTTCTAACACATTCCCTTAATAAAATGTGTCATTATATGTTATTTTCACATTTTCAGGTTAATTTGTGTTAATGTATAATTTGCATGTAACAGTTCTTTTTTTTAAAAAAAGAAAAAAGAAAAAAAGATCCATCATATCATCCAAAAAAGTGAGAGAGATAATTGTCATCTCATTTGCTTATAAATTTAGGAAGTGTGAAATTTACATTTGTGATAAATATGGCTTGAACAAATCTTCCCCTTATTCCTAGTGAGCATTCATTTCTTAATAACTTTTGGATTTGTATTTTATTAGCATTACTTATGTCAGCAAATGCAAAAGAGAAGGTTTTGAAAGATGAACATTAAGAGTTTAAGTTGGGGTGGGAGATTCCTTTCAAACAAATTACATCATTCATCTTATTTACTGATTTGTCTGATACTCCAGAGCTAAATACCTGTAGTACCTGTTTAGGAAATCACCACAGTAGCCCAATAGTATGTCCAACCAAGATTTTTTAAAAAACCTGCTCCATAATGCTGGCAAGAAACTATGTGTATATGTGCCTATATCTATCAAAAAGTGATCTCAATTTGAGGGAATAAGTAAGTTCATTATTCATAACAACCTAAAAACAACATCTGAAATTAGGAAAATAGCATGCCCCTTAACAACCAATAAGTACTTCCCTTGAATTGTTTAAAGTAAAGATGGATGATTATCTGTCAAGCATGCTTTAGTAGTGGAACCTGTTCTCTGTACAGTGAGGAATGGCTGGACTAGATGATCTCAAAAGTCACAGTCAGAATGAAGATTTACACCTATGAATTAATGACACACACAAATAATTTTCAAATAATAACTGTACTAGCATACATTGGAATTCTTTCCACCTGATAAACCATAACCTGTTGAAAACATCACAGATAAAAGTTGGCTCTGTTTCATGTGGCTTTCAATGCCAAGAAGTATCAAAATCCTATATACTGTTTAATGAAATGGCTTGGACTCCAGAAGCTATGTCATATTACCTCTCAAAAATAAAATGAAACAAAAAGCTTTTCACGTATACCAGTCTCAGTTGAATTAAATAAGCTCCATCTTTTCACAAATATTTTCTAATATGTTGTGCCTTAGTGTCTGAGTGAGTGAGTAAGTGAGTGAGTGAGTGAGTGAGTGAACTGTTCATCCATCTATCCTTGTTTTTGAAGGACTCTATAATTTGGTTCGAATGATGTACTTAGGTCCCAACTGTGCTTAGTGCACTCTGTCCTGTGAAACATTAAAAAGACTAAAATTTGCAAAGATGAAATTTTGCCAGCTCCTACATTTTTCCTGATGGCTTTTATGAATGACCTTCAGAAATGGATTCTTCCTTCCTTCCTTCCTTCCTTCCTTCCTTCCTTCCTTCCTTCCTTCCTTCCTTCCTTCCTTCCTTCCTTCCTGCCCAGAACATTAGCAGTCTAAGAATTTTAAAATTCCAGGTCCCAAACATAACCAACTTCAAATTAGTCTGTCTAGTACCTTGAAATGGGGCAGTTATTATTTAGGCCCCTTAAAGTTTTGAATACAGTGCAGAAGAAATATTTTAGACTGTGTGCACTCCTCTTCTCTATTTATTAAACAAGTCCAACATTTAAGAAAAACCTAACAAAAAGTGTTACTGCTTTAAGAATTCCGTTACTACAGTGCACATAACTCTTAAACCAGTAGCATTTTTTTCCCCAGTCACAAATAAAGTTTCTTTAATGAATGATATATTTGGCACTCATACAGAATCAGAAGTGCACAGTTTTGTTTTTTAAAATCTCCTTTTCTCTATCATTAATGGCAGCTTGATTTGAAAAGATGAGTTGGTGATCAAAGTTTTGCTCCTTCTGGTTTTTCCTTCGTTTTCAGACTGAATTCCTATGGAAAATACACCAGGTTCAGTGTCTATAGAGATTCTCGGTCATCCAGGTCAGGGTTGTCCCAAAGGTGCTTTTTCAAAAAGCAACTGGACTTTCTTTATTTTTCCTTGAAGGCGTTTTGCTTCTCAACCAAGAAGTGGCTCAGCCACTTCCCCCAGTTTCCTTCTCATCTGGGATACTAATCTGAAAATCTGCCTATTTATAGATTTTGTATAGGATAAACATGCATATTTTTTAGGTTTTCTCTAAGATCTTGCATTCATGGTCTTTATTGGGCATAACTATGCAGAGGAAGAACTAATAATACGAATGTTAGATTTCTTATGTTTTCCAACCAGAAAAAGAAATAGCCAAGGCTCCTTACTATTCATAATGACTTCTCAGCATTATAGTCAATTATGCATTTTCATTGCAAGTTAAAAGAAGCTGTTCAGACATAGTTGTTTGAACTAAAATTGATCAGCCAAGAAAATAGAGCTCTCCCTCTCCTCTCACCATTATCCCATTGGGAAGTGGAGATATTCTTTCTTCCCAGAAACCAAGAAAGGGAAGAAGACAGCTGCAGTAACACAATATTCTTGTTCTCATCCGAACAGATTTCAAATGGAAAGTGCTAAAGGAAGCAGTAATTGTTTCATTTTAGGAATGCTGGGAACTAATTTCTCTGACTTGCATTATCCAGAAATTTGATCTATGTAGGAGAAAATTAACATTTCCCTTTCTTGTAGGTTTTGTTGACGTAACTCATAAGCATGCATATAAGCCCTGTTTATTTATGTGCTGAGAAAAAGAAGAGACAGATTAGAGAAAGAAGTGTAACAGGATACATACCTTGAACAATAAGGGAAAGAATAGGAGAAGCAACAGGGAAATGGTTTGATTCCTCCATCCAGGGAACGGCTCTGTATGCTTAGACATGCATATGGAAGTGGAATCCCCAGGTATCGTCGTAGTAAATCAAAGTTGTCACTTTTTCCTGACAGGCTCTTCGTCTTTAATGATTGTATACCAGAGGTGGGTTTCAGCAGGTTCTGACCAGTTCTGGAGAACCGGTAGCGGAAATTTTGAGTAGTTCGGAGAACCGGTAGTAAAAATTCTGACTGGCCCCGCCCCCATCTATTCTCTGCCTCCCAAGTCCCAGCTGAGTGGGAGGAAATGGGAATTTTGTAATAACCTTCCCCTGGAATGGGGTGGGAATGAAGATTTTACAGTATCCTTCCCCTGCCACACCCACCAAGCCACACCCACAGAACCCTGAGTCTTCGGAGAGGGGCGGCATATAAATTAAATTAATTAAATTAAATTAAATTAAACCAGTAGTAAAAATTTTTGAAACCCACCACTGTTGTATACCCTAGAAGTGTTACACATGTAGGAACAGCTGTAAATTATCTCACTATGGGAAAAAAAACACGAGAAAGCAAAAGTGAAAATTTGATTGTTCTATTTTTTTATAGCACATATGATACCCTGAATTATATACTAAATGTATAGCTGTGACAGGTACTGATGAGGTTACCCAGTTTGGGTAATGAAACGTCTGCAAGAAAACAAGCAAGCTCAGAGAGCATCAAGGACCCCTCATTTCAACCCTGAGCTACAAATATTCTCCTTTATTGGTAGAGCTGTATAAGTTAACTAAATGAAGGAATAAATTACTGTGTATACACACATAGACAAACCCATTTACATACACACATACATCTCTCTCTGTGTGTCACACACACATACATCTCTCCCTCCCTCCCTCTCTCTCTTTCTGTGTTCGTTTGTTTACTTGGTTGATTTATATGCTTCTTTTACTTCAGGAGCTCAAAGAAGCACATGGCCCTCCTATTCCCCCCCGCCCCCGCAGCCCTGAGGGATAGGTTGGACTGCTGGATTGTGACCGGCCATAGTCATCCAGTGAATCTCCCATGTCCTATCCTATTCTTTAACCACTGTATCACACTGCTCTTACATTCTGTTTTTCACACAGCTTGCATTGCTTAAATCTGCAGATAGCAAGCTGTCAAATGTTTATGTCTTCTACATTCTTCTCTCTTCTTGGCTACTATGTTTATCAAAAAAAAATCAAAAGTCTTATATCTTGACTTTGTTGGTTTGCAGTCTGTCACCTGACTAGGAATGTGATGTATTTAGCTGTTAAAAATTGAGATCTCGGAGTTTTTTTTCTCAAGTAGGAACCAAGTAGGAACTCACTTTAGACAAAAGCAGGTGGCAATTTATAAGATGTGAATGTAACTTTTTCCCTGAACATAAACCATTGTCTGAGAATCATCTATTTAAAAAAAAACAATTGTTCCCCTAGGTCCTGGACAGAGTAGTTTTTTTCTTTTCTTTTTTTAACATTTCTTTTCCTATCTGGCCTTATTACTTGAAATATGGTTTTGTTAATTGAAGTTGTGAAGGACTGAATTTGAAACCACTTGTACTGTATACAAATATGGGCTGAAAGCTTGTTTGAGAAGCCTGTGCATCAGGGGTGGGTTCTGCTTACCTTTACTACCGGTTTGCAGCGGGGCCGCACACACGCATGCTCTTCTGCGCATGCGCAGAAGCATTTTGCTGACATCGGAGTTGGTGGGTGGAGCCTCCCGTCGGTTTTATTACCGGTTCTATAGAACCGGTGCGAACCAGGAGCAACCCACCACTGCTGTGCATTCAATTTGTATCCTATACAATTATTAATATTATCTACATTTAATATAATATAATAACAGAGTTGGAAGGGACCTTGGAGATCTTCTAGTCCAAACCCCTGCTTAGGCAGGAAACCCTACACCACTTCAGACAAATGTTATCCAACATCTTCTTCCTTCATTTAGGAAGAAGGAAGGAAGGGAGGGAGGGAGGGAGTTCTATTCTTGTAGATTTTTCTTTTTTCACATCTTTAAAATCACCAATATTTTGCTTATATAAGAAATTCTAAATTCACCTTGACATTTTGTTTTGAGTTAAATCTAGTAGCAGCTTGTTGTCTTATCCTCCTTCCCCCTTTGCCTTGTTGGTGCTTTCTGTGCAGGAATATCATGTCTCCTTTAAAAGCATTTCAAAAGAGCTTGGGATGAGATCAATAGTTCTTTGGCTCTGACATTATAAAACTCTTCCGTATCTCTTTACAGACTGTGTGGTAAGTTGCAGCTGCTTAGTTGTAGATAAACCTTAATTACTTTGCCATTTCTCTAGTCTTATTTAGGAAAGAGGCATTAAAATGGAAGGAATTATGTAAATAAGTATCCCCTTTTGTCTGCTGATTTATTGGATGGGAACATCTTTGAGGTAATCTTTTATGGAAGAATTTATTGAGAAGATAGCTTAGTTTCAGAATATGTTCTTTGTTTTGTTTCTTCTTCTCAGCTTTAAGGAAAAAGATATCTGAAAGTTGCAAAGTGTCAACAGGAAAAAAAGGGACTCAAACCTTGTTTTTGTCAATCTTCATTGATAGGTTTCCCTCATTCTTATGAAATGTGTATTTAGCCTTGTATGAAAGATATTATCAAACAGTCATTCATGCCCTAGTTCACTTCTGGAATTGAGTACTGTAATGAGCTCTAATGGGGCTGCCTTGAAGAGTATCCAGAAGTTTTAGCTAGTACAGTATACAACACTTCAGGCAATTATGTGTGCTTCAAGAATGGCACATTTACACTTCTGCTCCATGAGCTACATTGGTTGCCAGTTCGTTTTCAGGTTCAATTCAAGTTGCTATGTCATTTTAAAGACTTCCATCATATGGGACTGCTTATTTGTGGGACTCCCTCTTCCTGATTGCATCTGCCCATCTTATCAGGTAAAGCAGTAGATGTATGTTGTGGGTCCTATCTGTTAAGGAGCTGGTGGGGCACCCAGGAGGCAAGCCTTTTCTCCTGTGGTGCTTGCCTTGTGGAACATCATTCCCCTGGTGGTGAGGTTAGCCCAGGGGTAGGTTCTACTTACCTTTACTACCGGTTCACAAAGGGATTGCGCACATATATTTATTTTATTTGTTTTTTTATTTTATTTCGAATTTATATACCGCACCTTCTCCCGAGGGACTCAGCGCGGTGTACAGCCAGATAAAAAACATACAATACAAATATTAAAAACAATTAAAAAGATATATATTAATTTGGCTCCAATTTAAAATAACAAACCAATTAAAAATATTTAAAAAATATATTAAGCCAGCTGGGTTGCTGAAAAAAGAAAGTTTTAAGGGCATGGTGGAAGGCACCGAGGTCTTAGATTCTCCTTATCTCTGGGGGCAGCTGATTCCAGAGGGTAGGTGCCTCCACAGAAAAGGCTCTCCCCCTGGGGGTCACCAGCCTACATTGTTTGACTGATGGCACCCCGAGGAGGCCCTGTCTGTGGGAGCGCACAGGTTGGTGGGAGGTCATCGGTAGCAGCAGGCGGTCTCGAAGATAACTAGGTCCTATGCCATGGAACTCTTTAAAGGTGGTAACGTTTGCTTTGCTCGCATTTGCTTTGCTCGCACACACACCTTACTTCCAGGGTGGGGGGCAGAGCCCTCCGCCGGTTTTACTACCGGTTCTTGCGAACCAGTCAAACTGGGGGCAACCCACCACTGGGTTAGCCCCATGCTTAGCAGCCTTCTGAAAATCCCTCAAAACATGGTTTATTTATTTATTTATTTATTTATTTATTTATTTATTTATTATTTATTTATTTATTTATTTATTTATTTATTTATTTATTTATTTATTAATCAAATTTCTATACCGCCCTACTCCCGGAGGACTCAGGGCAGTGAACAGCCAAGATAAAATACAGATAATACAAATATTAAAAGTCCCATAAAATTATTAAATATTTTGGCCGAAACACAGATTAAAACACCCAATTTATAAAATCAAACGAATTAAAAATTTAAAAGAGGAGAGTTAGGCCAGGCCAGCCTGCTGAAATAAAAAAGTTTTGAGAGCACGACAAAATGTGCGCAGATCCGGGATCCTCCGTATCTCTGGGGGGAGCTTGTTCCAGATGGTAGGTGCCCCCACAGAGAAGGCTCTTCCCCTGGGGGCTGCCAGTCAACACTGTTTGGCCGACAGCATCCTGAGAAGTCCCTCTCTATGGGAGCGTACTGGTTGGTGAGAGGCTATTGGTAACAGAAAGCGGTCTCGTAAATACCCCGGTCTGATGCCATGGAGTGCTCTAAAGGTGGTAACCAAAACCTTGAAGCACACCCGGAAGACCACCGGGAGCCAGTGCAGCTCGCGCGGGAGGGGGTCACATGGGAGCGCCACGCCGCTCCCATAACCACCCACGCGGCTGTGTTCTGGACCAGCTGGAGCCTCCGGGTGTTCCTCAAGGGGACACCCATGTAGAGAGCATTGCAGTAGTTCAGTCAACAGGCTTGGGGATTTCAAGAAACCGAAGAATTGCCAAGATGGCTACCCTATTTATAATATCAAATATGTTCTGTTTTAATCTTTTTAAAAACAATATTGATTTATTTTTATTATGGAATATTTTGATGTGTTTTTTTAAATTGTTTTTATTGTATGCTGCAGAGAAACACAACTACCTTGGCATATACAACTGGATTTCCATGTAGGGATCAACCTGGATATGAGATTAAAATGCTTGCTCAGGTGGATTATCTGCTACAAGACTTAAATGAGAAAGTACATTCATCATTCTTGGTCCCATTAGACAAGTAGACACTATCATCAACTGTATAATCTACTTTTAGAATAGAATAGAATTCTTTATTGGCCAAGTGTGATTGGACACACAAGGAATTTGTCTTGGTGCATACGCTCTCAGTGTACATAAAAGAAAAGATACATTCATCAAAAATCATAAGGTACAACACTTAATGATAGTCATAGGGAAACAGTCAATATAAATCTTAAGGATACCAGCAACAAGGTTACAGTCATAAGTGGGAGGAGATGTGTGATAGGAATGATGAGAAGATTAATAGTAATGTAGACTTAGTAACTAGTTTGACAGTGTTGAGGGAATTATTTGTTTAGCAGAGGATGGTGTTTGGGAAAAAACTGTTCTTGTGTCTAGTTGTTCTGGTGTGCAGTGCTCTCTAGCGTCGTTTTGAGGGTAGGAGTTGAAACAGTTTATGTCCAGGATGCAAGGGGTCTGTAAATATTTTCACAGCCCTCTTTTTGACTTGTGTAGTATACAGGTCCTCAATGGAAGGCAGGTTGGTAGCAATTGTTTTTTCTGCAGTTCTAATTATCCTCTGAAGTCTGTGTCTGTCTTGTTGGGTTGCAGAACCAAACCAGACAGTTATAGAGGTACAGATGACAGGCTCAATAATTCCTCTGTAGAACTGGACTGCTTGCAAGGGTTTGGAACAGAAGTCATAGTTTTATTTGGTTTCCTCTGGTGGAACTAACTGGAAATTCCAGTTTATGTAATGAGGAAGCTATGAGAGCTACCACAGAGCTGTTGAATAACAATTCTAAGAATAACATGTTTAAAAAAATGCAATTTGTATAAGTTTGCCTATCATTAAAAAGTTCCTTTTAAAGAGGAAAGGAAAGTGATCCAGATGACTTTTTTTTTTAGTTTACTCATACTGCAGCTTCATTTTTACCTCCATTAAGCAATGTTTTTTTTTTTTTTTAAAAAAAATCTAATCATTGAATAGGTTGGCAAGGAGAGAGCATATTTTAATTAGGAAAAGCAAACAAACAAACTCTATAGAAACAGAAGTTGCACAGCGGGAATTTCTCCTTAAGTGAGCTTTGAACTACTGCCCACCCAATGATTTCTTTTGTTTTGAACTTTGTTTGACACCAATTGTGTTATCTGTAGTTAACGTGCATGCAGTGCTGCAAAACACTATTAACAATTATTGCTGGCCATTTTGTGTGCAAGGAGAGAGGGGAAAAATGTTCTTTTCTATGGCAATGAATGCTAAATAAAGAAAATGCACCCAAGACTGTTGTTTGGAATATATCAGACACCAATATCTGAAAAAAATCAAGCAGATGAAAAATAAAATAGTTTTAAAATAGTGTGCTAGAAATTTGAGGCAACCAAGAGAGGAAAAAGAATTTTGAGGGAGTAAGACTCAAGTTTAAAGAATCATTTGTACTGTGCCAACAAGCAGTTTAGAGTTTCTTAAAGAGGTTCCCCCAAGCTCAGCATAGTGTTTCCTAATCTGGGATTGTTCTTGAAGTTGATTATTGAAAGATGTGGGAATTGATGAATTGTTGAAACTCTTCAGTTATAGAAGGATTTGCCACATGATGTCCTTCTGGGGATTTAATTCAAATGAGGGAACTCTGGCAGACTGTTCTACCAAACAATTGTCTATACAATAAACGCTAAGATTCCCATAGAAAATTCTTGACCATATTACAGCTAAAATACTGACAAGAATCCAAACTTAACTATAAAAGAATAATAAGAATTATAACTATTTACTTAAATATTCATTTCATTTGAAAATTCTTTGGAAATAATTTGCTTTCTACAAATTGAATAATGAAAAAAAATGCAGAGAAAATGTTTGGAACTGTAGTAAATTTTATTGATTGTATAGAAGTTGTAATTTTGCAGAATTTTAATAGCAAAAGCTAGGCTCTATACATGGGGAATACAGTTGGCTGAAGCACAGGTTGCAGTCATTCATCCTCTTACCTATTAAATGAAGCTGCCAGAATATGGGCAAGGGCCATATTCAAGGATATTTAAAGCCAACTTGTATTCTATCAAATAGATTGCCAGAGATGTAGGTGTGTACTATGAGAATGATAGAATAACCTATTGCCTATTAATCTATTAAGTCTGTTCAATTTTTTAATTTTTGTGGAAATGGTTGGTCTCCTCTGTTTATCTGATATTAGAGGGAGCTGTTGCCATATCATTGCTCCAATGAAAGAAGATCCTGTTATCTTGAGTAAAATGATATAGAAAATCCATTTCTAATGTCGATAACTTTGGAAAATGTTGAATTTATTTACTCTAGTAGAATTCCCCAAACTTGTGGCTTTTAAATTGTTACATTTTACACACAGTAAATATAACTTGCAAATTATGAGTTATGCATCCTTAGGGATTTGAGCATTAGGCCTAAAACATCTGGTTGGTTTGCTGGTTGTTCAAACATGTGCTGATGAAATTTTCTATATAGCATAGAGTAATATATAGAAAATCTTACAGAGAAGAAATACAAATTTCTTCTCTGTAAGACCCCTCTGGTGGTAGTTTCTATAATATGAATACTCATTAAATTTATATAGCAAGAAAACAACGTTACAATTCCATACTTATTTAACTAGGAATAAGCCTCATATATTACTGAAATAAGCAAGATGGTCCAAAATTGCACAGAAAAAGATATAGGTCACGGAAAGTTATATATAAAATATATCAATTTTGAAGATCATATGTGAAAAATTATGCCGGTTTTTTCGTGCTCATTTTAGCAACACAGAAAGATGCAAATTTTGACATAATAGATTTATGACTGAGTAAATGAAAAACTGAAAAGGATCAGAGACAGATTGATCTGTAAATACATACTGCTACAGGAAGGGAATTTATCAAAGGGAGGAACATCTGAATGAAATCTGTACTGTAAAAAGGAGACAAAAGCATTGATTTTGTAATAGGAACTCTGTCATAGAATTTAATAGGGCTCGACACTGTGGGGATGATCAGAAGTTAGGAATGTTTATACTTGTTTTCCCAGTTGCTTTTGTATTTCTCCCACATCTAATTATTCTAATTCACAAAGTACATCAATAGATACATATAACATTTACAAAACTGATTCAGTATTTTTGCTGGAATAAATGCTGCATTAATCTGCAATCGATCAATTTCTTCTAATTGTTTGATGTTGGCATGAAAACAATTCCCTGCGCATGCGCAAGATGGCGGACCTCCAAGGGGCTCACTGTTGAGGTTGATGGGGAAAAGGAGAACTTTGGAAACGTCGGAGGCCGATTTAATGATCCTGGGCCCCACATTCAGCAAGCCGATGGTCTGACGGCTCGGATGTGCCATCCCTTATTGGGATTGTCCCGGGGATGGCAGAGCTACAGTGAGGAGATGTAATTGGAACGCTGTAAGGAGGGTGGCGGCAGCGATGGCGGCCTCCATGATGATTCCACAGCCGTGGAGCCCCGGAGCCCCGGAGATCGGGCATTTCACCCTACGGACCGACTGCAGGAGGTGAAGGAGTTAAGGTGGTCCGGGGAGTCTAACTGAGCCGGATGGAGAACTGAGGGAGCTGAGGGAATCATCTATAGCGACCCAAGCCTCCCTTCGATTTGACGGCGGCCGGAAAAGAGCTGGGCTGCCGGGGGGGATGCGGGAAGCGGAGGGCGATGAACCCGGCACCCGGAGGCTCGGAAGCCTGTAGGCCACTTCAAACAGGTATTTAGCCCAGATTTGAGGCTTGGGGTGTATGGTCCAGCGGTCAGCTGCACCTGAAAACCCCCCATATGGACCAAGACCTGGGAAGATCGTGGCAGAATTTGCTCGGAGAAGACAGGTAGGACTATTGGGGGTGATTTGGCCCGGAACATCGAAGGGAGCTGGGGAGTGATAGAGGGGGATTGCCAATTACCATCTGGTTTCCCCCTTGGATTCGCTCCCCCCCCCATGAAAATGGCCTCCCCCTGTTGCTGCCTGGACTCTCTATTAGGTCGGCCCATTTTCCCATCATTATCACCCTCCTGGATTTTTTTTTTTATGTTTGATCTCTATCTCCTTCTGCTGCTGGCTAGTTTATTCCTGCCGCCCGATTACCACCTTCAGGCCTTGGCTCGGGGAAGGAGAGATTGCAGGCTGGAGGGAGAAGCTGAGAGTCCAGGTCAAGGATTGCTGTTCCATCTGCAGGGAGAGAGTGACTATTGTTGGCCTTTGACATCCAGCCGCTGTGAGAGAACGGCTGTGGCCATTTGCCTGCACTGCAACTATTCTGATCTGGTTGCCCCATCACTGTGAGAGAATGAAGGGGCCCCAGCTTCATCCTGGCCAGCCTTTTTTGCCATCTCTCACCTCAATGACTATCCTTAAATATCGCTGACATCCAAGGTTCCCCTTTTCCATCTAATCATACTTGTATGGCTTATACCTCGGCAGTTTTAAAGCGGGGATTGAGGGTTTTTTTAATTAGGGTTTTTAATAATTTTTTAAGGGGAACTGGGAGGGCGACCAAAGGGGATGTGGGGGGTAATCCACCTAGGTCAGGGCCCAGCCCGGCACAGGGTAACGGTCTGGAGGGCGCAGGATGAGGGATTGGGGATATCATCAGCACGGTGGATGGGAGGGGCAGATATGGTGGGAGCAGAGGACCTTATCTTGTGTCGGGGGTGCACACTCGCTACTTGAGAGCGATTGCGTGCCCCGGTCCTCAAGGCTCCTCTCGGATACTAGGTGGCACAGTTATTCAGGACCTTGGCCTCCGGCTGATGCTGTGCAACGCCAGGTCCATGGTAAATAAGGCCCCCCTCATTTACGATCTTATTCAAGAGGGGGGAGCGGACCTGGCGGGTATTACGGAGACCTGGTTGGGCCCAGAGGGAGGGGTCCCTCTGGTTGAGATGTGTCCACCAGGCTTCAGAGCATTCCATCAGCCGAGGGCCCAGGGGAGGGGCGGGGGGGTGGCGGTTATTATTAAAGAAGGTCTTCGTCCGAGGGAGACCACTGTGCCACAGATTGCCGGATGTGAGTCCCTCTTTGTGAGATGGGGTCATGGGGTTCAGATGGGCTTGCTGCTTACGTACCTGGCTCCCTGCCACATGGCAACGGCCCTGCCCGAGCTACTCGATGTGATAGCCACGGTGGCAGTTGATACACCCAGGCTTATGGTCATGGGTGATTTCAACTTGCCGTCCATTGGTGAAACGTCGGAGATGGTTCGGGAGTTCATGGCTTCCATGATGGCCATTGACCTGACCCAGTTAGCTCATGGCCCCACTCACAGGGGGGGACACACGCTGGACCTGATTTTTGTCTCTGGCCAGTGGTTGAGTGGTCTTACTATAGGGGATATAGACATGAAACCCTTGTCATGGTCACATCACTCACTCCTTCGTCTGGACCTTCGAACCGCTACACCCCACCACAGGGAGGCGGACCCAATTAGATGGGTCCGCCCCAGGCGCCTGATGGATCCTGATAGTTTCCAGACGGAGCTTGGGCCAATTCCTGAAGATCTGGCACACGACTCGGCCGAGGACCTGGTAGCTGCCTGGGATTGGGCGGCTGGTGGGGCCTTGGATCGAGTCGTGCCTTTGTGGCCTCTGACCCAGTGTCGATCCCTCGCGGCTCCTTGGTTTACTGAGGAGCTGAGGGAGATGAAACGCCGGAAAAGACGCCTAGAGAGCGGTTGGAGGGCCAGTCGCGCTGAATCTGACCGAACACTGGTAAAGTCGCATATTAAGACCTACCTAGTGGCGATAAAGACGGCAAAGTTTAATTACTTTTCCGCCTCTATTGCATCATCAGGGAAACGTCCGGCCGCCCTGTTCAGGATAACCCGCTCCCTGCTCCATCCGGGAGTCACGGAAGGATCCCTTGGAAGGCAGGGCGGAGGATTTTGGACAATACCTGTATGACAAAATCGCTCAGATCCGGGGAGATTTGGACTCTGACTGGGTAGATAAGGGCAGGGTGACGAGGAATAGTCTTGAGAATGTTACCTGGGAGGAGTTTGATGCTGTGACTCCCGATGATGTGGACAGGATTTTGGGGAGACTTAGTGCGGCCACATGTTTACTAGACCTGTGTCCCTCCTGGTTGGTACTGGCCTCCTGGGAAGTTACACAAGGATGGCTCCAGGGTGTTATCAACACTTATTGAGTGAGGGTCATTTCCCCGCCACCTTGAAAGAGGCGGTGGTGAGGCCTCTCCTCAAGAAGCCGTCCCTGGATCTGGCAATATTGGCCAACTACCGTCCTGTCTCCAACCTTCGCTTCATGGTGAAGGTTGTTGAGAGTGTGGTCGCGCGACAGTTTCCGCAATTCCTGGAGGAAACATCCTATCTAGATCCGTTCCAGTCGGGTTTCAGGCCCGGGCACAGCACGGAAACGGAATTGGTCGCATTGGTTGATGATCTCTGGAGGGCTCGGGACAGGGGTTGCTCCTCTGTTCTGGTCCTGTTAGATCTCTCAGCGGCTTTTGATATCATCGACCATGGTATCATTCTGCACCGGTTGGAAGAATTGGGGATCGGGAGCACCGTGTTACGGTGGTTCTCCTCCTTTCTCTCCGACCGGTCGCAGTTCGTGTTGGCAGGGGGACAGAGGTCGACCTCGAGGCCTCTTATATGTGGAGTGCCTCGGGTCGGTCCTCTCGCCCTTCCTGTTCAACATTTCTGTGAAGCCGCTGGGCGAGATCATCCGTGGCTTTGGGGTGACGTACCACCAGTATGCTGATGACACCCAGCTGTACATCTCCACCCCAGGCCACCCCAACGATGCCCTTGAAGTGATGTCCCAGTGCCTGGAGGCTGTGCGGATCTGGATGGGGAGGAACAGGCTCAGGCTCAACCCTTCCAAGACTGAGTGGCTGTGGTTCCTGGCATCCCGATATAGTCAGTTGACTCCATCACTGACTATTGGGGGCGAGTCGTTGGCCCCCACAGAGAGGGCTCACAATCTGGGAGTCCTCCTGGATATGCAGCTGTCCTTGGAGAAAGATCTGATGGCTGTAACTAGGGGGACAGGTTTTTTCAGGTTCGCCTGATTCACCAGTTGTGGCCCTTTCTTGATCGGGATTCCCTGTGCACAGTCACTCATGCCCTCGTCACCTCTCGCCTTGACTACTGCAATGCTCTCTACATGGGGCTCCCCTTAAAGAGCACCCGGAGGCTCCAACTGGTCCAGAATGCAGCAGCGCGGGTAGTGACAGGAGCAGCATGGCGCTCCCATGTAACACCGCTCCTGCGTGAGCTGCACTGGCTCCTAGTGGTCTTCCGGTTGCGCTTCAAGGTGTTGGTTATCACCTTTAAAGCGCTCCATGGCATAGGGCCTAGCTATCTTCGAGACCGCCTGCTGCCACCGACGACCTCCCATCGACCCGTGTGCTCCCACAGAGAGGGCCTCCTCGGGGTGCCATCAGCCAAACAGTGCAGGCTGGTGACCCCCAGGGGGAGGGCCTTCTCTGTGGGGGCACCTACCCTCTGGAATCAGTTGCCCCCAGAGATAAGGAGAATCCAAGACCTCAGTGCCTTCCACCGTGCCCTTAAAACCTTCTTTTTCCAGCAAGCCGGGCTGGCCTAATTTTTAAAGTGTTTTTAATTGTTTTGTTTATCGTTTTTAATTAATGGGGCCAAATTTATATATATCTTTTAATTGTATTTTAATATTTGTATTTGATGTTTTTACTTGGCTGTTCACCGCCCTGAGTCCTCAGGGAGAAGGGCGGTATACAAATTCAAAATAAAATAAAATAAAATAAAAATAAAACACAGCAGTGTTCTGACAAATACATAGGATAGAGACAGAAAGTGTAACACAAACAAACTGAAGCCCCAGTTCAAACTCAACAACTATGGTGCACTTTTTAGCTAGGTGTAGTGATCTGGTCTCAGAGAGTATCTTCTCCTTCAGTCCCTACTGTTCACGTAGGTTCTCTTTAAAGTAATAAAATTCTTTTCAGTGAAGCAAGGTGACAGTGAGCTCATTCCCACATGCCTTTTATGTGTGAATGAGTCGTTGTGTCAGGCTCCAAAAACCAAGAAAGACAAATTGAGATGCTTCTAAGCAGTTTTCTTTATTGCTCCTCATCTATTGATAAGAATCTTGCCAAAGTAAAGCAAACTACTTGCACCATAAAGCATATACTGTAGGAGCTATTAGGGAGAAGTAATCTTCACCCTCTTTCTCCTACACAAATTGTCTAAACTGTGATGTGTCTTGCTCCTTTCAAATGTACTTTCTCTCTCCTGGGAATCTGGATAACATTCAGCATCATTACATAGTCAAACACATATATAGGTGGATTCATATACTGGTAATTACATAGTCATACACATATATAGTGAATCTACTATTTATTTACATTACATAGTTTTTTTAACTGATGATGATTGATGATGATGACAATGATGAAGATGGGATTTATACCTTTTGCTCAAAAATTGTCCCGATTTTTAAGACATTTGCTCTTCCATATGTACAGTATTGTGGCTTTGAGTAGTGATTTCATAAAAAAATGAATGAAATGGTCTTCAGGAAAATCACAGCCAAATATTACATGTTGAAGAACTGAAAAACAAATAATCTCATATACCTAAGAAGCGTGAAGCATTTTCCTTAAGTCGTTTTTATATTTATAGTTCCAAACTATCCTTGCAAAATGTAAGGATAAGGATAAGTAGCAAATCGTTTTTACTTTAGCACATAAGAATTTTGCTTATTCTTAATGTGAGGAATGCAGCAGTCCTTTTAATGAATTTTCCTTCTGGAACGTTTTCCTTCAGTATTGAGACTGAGCATGATCTTTGCCTTCTTCACATCCAGCATCTGTTGAGTAAATGGTTGGACAAAAGCCATTGCAAATCTGCCAAAGACCTCTGTGCTGGGCTGCCAGCATCTGTGCAGCTTCTGCTTCTTTTACTCCTTTAAGATTAGGATGCATAAACCTGACAAATATGAATGCCAGGGCTTTTAAATAAAGAAACACATAAATTAAACTTTTAAAATGCCAAAACTCACCACAGAAGAGCTGAGTAAATTTCAAAGCCTGACAAATAAATACGTTTTGGAAGCAGACCAGTAGTTACTCCTCTAGTTATCTTCCAAGATCCAGTTTCAAAAGAAGCAACTCCTAAGGTGCTTTCACTTTTTACACAAGGCATATCCATAGATCTGTCAGTAAAATCAAAAACAAAGATTCTATAAACCTTTCTACAGGAAGATTACAACAATACAATAGTCAACTTGGGCAAAGAGAAAGCTAGAGCACGGAATGAGACAACTTGCTGCCACTAACTCGCTATAGCCAACTTACCACGGTCAACTCATCCTGTCCAACTCACCGTGGGACAACTTGTCATGGGACAATTCAACAGTTCAATTTAATTGTTTAAAATAATTGCAAAAGTATATTAATTTTTGTCATTCGTTTTTGTCAAGTATATTTCATTTTGCCCTTCCTTTATCATCCTTTCTTTAATGATTCTATTCCACTATTTCTTTGATATTACTGTAACTTTTGTCCTGAAGTGAGTTGTCCTGTGGTGAGTTGGCCATGGTGACTTGACCCGCAGCAAGCTGGCCACAGCAAATTGGCCATGGCAAGTTGGCTGCAGTATGTTGGCCATGGCACGTTGTTCTATACACTCTAAAACACACTGCACTGCATTACTAAAAGGTTCTCTTGAAATACTACATCTCTTAAGGAAAAAATATACATTCATCTTTCTTTTTATTGCACAGCTACAGAAAGGTTAATTATTGCTAACAATCCCTTATACTTGCTTAAGTAATGAATTTGTATTAAAAAAGAGGATGTTAAAAAAGAGGATCAGGGTTCACATCTGGTGGTTTAGACAATATAGAGACTTGGATCATTCCCTTTCAGTCCTTGATTAGACCTGGAGAAGTCAAATTGAGTAGTTGGCAGCTCTCGTCATGGTGGCTTTGTAAATAACCAAGCTATTTCACAGAGGATAAACTTTTGTCCAACACAGATAATATTTTTGTAATCAATCTCTAAAAGTGTATTTCACTTTTATGTATTCCATGATTTATTACTTTCTGAATATCCATTATTTGATCAATGTTACAGTTACCATTCCTTCTTTTGCACTTGGGGTCCATCTTATTACTTGTCTTCCTCATTCTTCCATAAATTTGATATATGGGTTCCCATGGGTTGATATTGGAATACTTTGCAGTCATTTTTTTTTTTACCTTATGTCTAAATAACGTTCATCTGAAATAGCATATGTTATTATCTCAGCCCTATTCTTTCTCCCTTAAATCAATCACACTTGGAATGGATGGGAAAAAACAAATGAAAGACAAATGCAAAAGATCAGATTAAGGAAATGAAATGGACATTAAAACTTAAGTGCACGTAATCAAGAATGCATTTAATCAAAAATAGCTTTTTAAATAGCTATTCTTCTTGCTACAAAGAACATTATTGAACCAAGAAAAACCCCTGGTGCAGTTGAATTTAAATTTATCATTCTATTATTTTATTTACTTGGGGTTAACAACTTACTGAGCACCAAATTCATCGCTTTTAATAATACACTGTTGTTAGAAATTAGCTACCTAAACTAAAGAAAATAATGGTAGCAAGGGAGAAGATAGCAATACAAATATAAATAAGCAGCATTGTACACTTAGACAAGGGGAGCAAAATCCAAGGAATGGTGTGGCTGACAACACAACAGTGTTGGCCACAGTGAAAGTGTAACTGTTGAATATGTATCCTTTATGGGATTACTTTAATTGGTTTTAGTTGGCTGCTATTAAGTATTTCTTTTATCTTTAGCAATCACATATAATGTTATTAGACGTATGGCCTCCATTGCCCTTTTTTCGAATGTATTAATTATGACTAAACCTTGCTTACTAATGCTTACTAATAATTAATACCATATACTTAGAAACTGAGCAAACAATAGAGAGATATCTTATGTTTCAGGCTGTAGATTTCAAAGTTTGCTGATTTCACCCTGTTACTGACATTTCTAAAGGCAGTGATAAATGCGTCTTGAAAGTCAGACACTATATCATCTACCCACCACCTGAATGGAACACTCAAATAAATAATAAGATAAAGGCACATTACAATTCAAAAATCCCAAACCCAATTCACTAGCACTAAAGGCACTAAAGAGAAGTCACAACCTTACACATTCACACAGTTCCGGTTCATATGAAGGAATGCCATGGCTCAATCAACCTATACTTTGAAATTTTTCTCTTAGAATTGCCCTTCACTAACCCCTGGAAGAAAAGATTTCCTATTCTACTACCTCCTATCAGATAAGAAAGATCTGGCCTTGGCATTTCAGGCAAAAAAAACCCATCTACTTTTCAGAATAACAGATCACTGTGGCTAAAAACATAGCCAATTGTACTGCAACTTAAAAAAGGGGAAGAGGGGAAAAATTATAAACTAATGCATCTGGCTTATAGTAGCAGGCTTATCAAAGGAAGCCCTTCTTTTGGCAGTGAGGCCTGTTCAGAATTATGTTTCTACATTGATGCCAAGTTTGTCAACCTTGACAAATTTCCTGTAGGTGTGTGGACTTCAATTTCCAGGATTCTGAAAGTTGATGACCACACATTTATTTATTAATTTATTAATTCAATTTGTATGCCGCCCCTCTCCGAAGACTCAAGGTGGCTCACAATGCATTTAAAATCATTATAAAAACATTTAAAAATTAAAAACATTAAAAACATTAAAACTCATTCACACCATTCATGGCTGGATCTCGCCGGATCGCAAGAGCAAGATCAACGGCCCCAGACCTGCCGGAAAAGCCAGGTCTTCACCACTTTTCAGAAGGCCAATAGGGTGGGGGTGGTCCGGACCTCAGGAGGTAACTGGTTCCAGAGAGCTGGGGCAGCCACAGAGAAGGCTCTCCCCCGCGGGCCCGCTAGCCGGCGTTGTTTAGCTGACGGGATCCAGAGGAGACCAACTCTGTGGGATCTTACCGGTCATTGGGAGTTATGTGGTAGAAGGCGGTCTCGAAGATACTTTAATACTTTAAGGTTGACAAGGGTGGCAAACACTGCCATTCACAGTGGATGACACAAACATGGCTTTTGTGTATTCATGGGCACTTAGCAGTACCTTCCATAGTTAAGACATATGGTATCCTCTCATAGGAAGGACCACTACATTTAGATCTCAATTCTCTTCACTTTTTAAGAAGACTATAGCAAGGCGAGCCATCTTTCAAGGAGGATATTATTATGGAAGTTATGAAATTCCCAGAGAAAAGGTCTCTCTCTTTTTTTTACTTGCATTCATTTCACCTCTAAATAATGGTTCAACTACTATGAAATTAGTACCATATTTCAAAACTGTAAAGAAAGGAGGATATGTTCCGTCTTCACAGTTCATACAGTCATTTTTAGAACATGTACATATTGAAGCAATACTAAATATGAGAATGTTCATATGCTATAATAATACTGCAAAGAAGTAACAAGTTGATCATTTTATGAAATTCATGAATTTTTCCTTGCAGTAATATGAAAATTTACTTTATTTTTTGTATGGGTTTTTTTCTCCCTGTTTCCCAGGATAGCCTAGAGCCCAGCTCCTAATCAGGCATGATTCAATTATCTTCTAAGCCCAAAAAGATTGGACAGCTCCAACTTTTCATTGGAGGTTTTCAGTTAACCTATCTTTCCTATTCAGACAGTCTTTCGATCCACTAGTAACAATCAATTTACATCTACTGTGCTTCAAAGTGGAATTCCTATTCTTTCAGCAAAGTAGCAATAAGATCACCCAGCAGAGTTGGTGAGCTATTCATACTCAGATGATTCATTCTTTTTCCTTTAGCTTTTTATATAGACAAGCTTTCTGACCAGATCACACTTTCTTACCAAATCCAAATTTCACAACAATCAATCCCACCCATTATTTATGTTTTCTTCAACTCTTTTTTTTGTTGTTGTTCCTTCAGTCAGTCTTAACTCTAGGTGACTTCATGTACAAGTTCATGCAGTTTTCTTAGCAACACTTTTCAAAACTAATTTTCCATTGTCTTCTTCCTAGGCCTGAGGAAAAGTGACTGGCCCAAATTCAGCCAGTTGGTTTCAGCCAAAAGGATAGGCTCATAGATTCCCGTCTACTCCAAATAACATCTTCTTATCTATCTACTGTATGTACTTGGATTCATCACTACAGAAATGGCTAAGGCCCTGACTACTACTTTAATACTGACTACTAAACAGTTACCAATGACTGTTTATTTTCTTTGTGAGGTTAAGAAAGGACATGCATGTTTGGTAATTGGGGTATCCATCGTGTTGGATATCAACTTGTTAGGCTTCTTTCACCAAGAGAATATTCAGCAGTGTTGCTCTGAAGAGCTTCATTTCCTGATCTTTATGATTTTTGCTTGGTTCAGCCAGTAGATGTTAGCCCTGCAGTATCCCTTTGATATTGGGAATGAATACAAGATCTCTCTCTCTCTCTCCCTCCCTCCCTCCCTCCCTCTCTCTCTCTCTCTCTCCCCCCCCTTCTCAAATATTTCTCTTTTATGTTGGTTTTTCAATTTTTATAAGTTTAAGGGTTAATTCATTGAATTGTGATTTTATTTAATATTTTGGTTTTTTGTTAATAGTTGAAGAACAGTAAAAATAATAATTAAAAACCTGTGTTTAACAATAAACATAAACAGTAAATATGCAAATAAAATATCCAGCTATACAGAAAAGCAACCTGGTTTTTTAAAATAACTTTTTCTATATTTTTTTCTATAAATTATCAGCAGGTAAGACAGGCATGCAAGGTAGGAAAACTTTTTATTTACACATAGCAAAAAATCAAAATATTGTTATTTTCATTAAAGCGAACCCTTAAGACCTTGTATTGGTTTTGGTGGTGATAGACAATGAGGTCAAGATATAAATAATTGGAATTAGAGGTAAGAAATAAAAGAGAGGAGAAGGTTAACACTTACTTAATCATTAAGAGCAGGCTTCTCTAACTTGGCATTCTCCAGCTGCAGATTTTTGAAAGCACAGCTAATATCAAACTGGAATGGAAATAAACTCCTCTAACATCAGGCCTAGTACATTTTCTCCCTCCTTCTCCTCCTCCCCTGCCCTTTCCACATCTTCTGATATGCGTCAGAAGAATAGAAGGGTTTGGCATAAAAATCTATCATCATGCATCCTAGAGATTTCCTGCTGAGGTTCTGATGGAAGACAGAGAAATATCCAGCGGGATATAGACATTTGCTAGAAATTTAATTGTTAGAACACTGGATATTTCTATATGTAGCTTAGGTATCTTTTCATTTCTTCTTCTTTTTTCCCCAAGAGGTTCTTGAAACCCTACAGATCTTACCATGCATTCTGCTTGTATGGGAGGGGAATTGGTCTGATGTAAAATGAATTTCCTAATAATAATAGAACTTAATAGAATTCTTTATTGGCCAAGTGTGATTGAACACACAAGGAATTTGTCTTTGGTGCATATGCATCAGTTTAAAAAAAAACAGAAAGAAAGGAGTGAATTCTGCATTCCTTTTATAATTGGCTTCCAGCATACTGAAGATTTTGTGTTAAGGTCCTTATTAGAATCTATATTCTAATCTCTCATTATGTGCTATGTGTATGCGTATGCATGTGTTGTATATGTAGTAATTTGAACTATATATCTACATACAGTACATGCAGTAATATTGCCTGGTTATACAACAACAGTTGTAGTATGTATAAAAATATAAGTTCATAATTTACAGCATCATGGGTCATTATGGATCATTGTAAATAAGGTGGAATTAGACCAGGCAATCAAAACTAACTCTATAATAATTTCAATACCTATCATTAAATATTGGTATTGCTAGAATTGTTGTATCTATCAGGTAAGATGAACAAAAGGCATCATATAGAATTACACTGAATCTTTTTCTAAAAGCAGAAGTTATTATCAATGGTCATTACTGGCCTAAATAATTGCAATATTGGCAACATGTCAAATATCACCTAAGGTGGTTTGGGGAATGAAATCCAATAGATGTTATCCTAGGAATAGGCATAAAACATTAACCAGAAGATAGATCTACTCCAATGTTGTGAATTTGGCCTCAAAAAGCATTCCCTAGCATTACTCAGTTTTTGCTGCTTTCTTTGTCTTGGCATTGTGTTGCACTTTAAAGTAAAGCATTTGGTTACAGTCAACTTCTTTAAAAGTCTATATAAAACCTAGATGGGATTAGTGATAGGGGAAAGGGACTGTTGCTTTTGTTTACAACAAATTAGCTTCCTTTACAAAAAAGTTTTAAAGAATTTGCTTTAAATTGATCTTGAATTGGATAGGAAAAAAATGGGTAGTTCCTTAACTTATAGAAAAACAGTATGAGAAGTTTAAGGGGGTGCAATGGCTCAACAATTAAAGAGCTTGTCAGCTTGTAAATTGACAGTCCAGGTTCAAGACCTGAGTATCTCACGATGGAGTAAGCTCCCATTATGTGCTGCAGCTCCTGCCAACCTACCAATTCAAAAGCATTCAAAAGTGAGTACATAGGTACTACTTTGTTGATAAGGTAACAGCATTCCATGCACCTTGGGGTATAGTCATGCTGGCCACATGATCATGGAAGTGTCTTTGGACAACACTGGGTCCTTCATTTAAGCAGTGGAGATGAGCACCACTCAAACACAACTGGACAGAGGACTCTTTAAGTTTAATTATTTCTTCTTCTCCTTGTCAGATTCATGTGAAATTATTTGAAATTAAATAGTTACTTAGCTGTTAGGACTACTAGTTCTTTACATATAGTATTCTGCGAGCTGTGAATCCGAACTTCCTATTGCACATATCATTTTCTGCCAATTGCCTTTTCTTCATTTAAATAGTTGTAGATAAGCTCAGTGTAATAACTCATTCAATCACATTTTGCAGTGACTCTGGATGGTAGTTTTATAGGTTGTCATTGAGAAGGCTTTTCTTTAATGAATTAATGGGGACAATACAGGGTAAGTTGTGGCATCCACGGCAAAGAAAGGGGATGAATACTTTTCTTCAAGGAAAAAAAAATACATTATTTCCTCTTTTATAAAGAAAATCATTGAAAAAGGCTCAGTTTATTTAATTGTGTTTAACATTTCTCCTGTACTTTCACATTATAGTGTGAGATTCCCACCTGAACCATTTTTGTCATTGTTCTAATATTCCTAAAGAAATTGCTAAATTGCAGTTAATATGCACTTAGAGATTGGCAGTACAGCTAATTCATTAAATTATATGCACTACATATTTTTCTCTCTAATCTGTATAAGTTTCTTTACAAGTGGATAAACTTGCAAGAAAAATGTGGTTCTGACTATTATAATTTACTTTTGGCAAATATGAATTCTGTTTAAACTTATATGAAAACTGTTTAGCAAACAGTATCTATATTAGACAGATGCATATTGTTTCCTTATTGTTTTTGCAGATGACTGGCCAATTATGTTATATTTTCAGGACTTATGTTTTATTGCATATTCATCTTTACAATTTTATACAGATAGATGTTATTGCATGTATTTGATTATATGTTAGTTTCAATATTATCATGAATGTACGCTATTTTCTATTTATTTAAAGCACACAGATTCTCACTTTTTCTCTCGTTGCAAAAGTATACAAACTTTTCTTCTTAATTTTATGCTGGATGGGAAGACAAAATTGGATTGATTTTTTTTAAATGTAGAATTTGCATACATTTCCCTAAGCATTATTGGTGAATATACTTGTGCAAACAGTGAGGACTATTCTTACATTACTTTGCAATTTGGATATTATATAGGAACCTGCACATGAATGTTATATTTTTCTCACTTTCATGGCAAACAGACAGAAGCTTTAAATTACTGAGGTGTTTCAGGTGTTCTCAACAACTTCGTATCTTCCATGCTTTCAGATCACATAAAAAAAAGAAAATACTTTTGAATAGGCTTTGTCTCATGAAGACAAATGATGCAACGGCTATTGCTGAAGATAAGCAGATAATAGTCATTTCATAAGTGGCAAATGACTTGGGAATTCTGTTTATATTGCCTTGTATTCTACAGAATAAAGATGGAATGTAAATAAGGGACGGCACCTGTCGGCTGGCGACCCCCAGGGGGAGAGCCGGCGACCCCCAGGGGGAGAGCCTTCTCTGTGGCGGCACCCGCCCTCTGGAACGACCTACCCCCAGAGATACATATGATCCCGGACCTCCAGACTTTTCGTCAGGCCCTTAAAACTCACTTATTTCATCTAGCCGGGCTGGCTTGATCCCATCTTTCGGTTTTAATTTGAAATTGATTTTATTGGGGTGTTTTTAAATTGTGAGCCAAAATTATTTAATATCTTTTTAAATTGTTTTAAATTTTGTATGCTATGTTTTACCTTGGCCGTTCACCGTCCTGAGTCCTGTTGGAGAAGGGCGGTATAAAAATCAAATAAAATAAATAAATAAAATAAATAAATAAATAAGCATGATTAATATTTTCAAATATTATAGTAAAGCATAGGAAAATGAGTTTTCATTTCTACACCTTTCCTTTGCTAATTATTTGCTGAATCCTCTTCCAACGACCTGCAGCCATGATCATCCACATGATTTAAATAATCATTTAAATCATTTAAAGAAAAGCATGAATTAAATGAAATTTGTTACTGACAGTCCTTAAACAAATCAGTGAAAATATTAATAACTAAAAGAGGGTTGTTGTGTCAAATTCCATAGCAATACATTGGGAATTGTATGAAATAAATGACATAAATACCATATAAATGTAAGTTCAGCAATCTTCTGAATGACAATACTCTCTTTTCAAGTAACACAAAATAAGATTTTGTTGTCTCCATACAGACAAAATTACATATATATCTTGAGGTCTCTTGCAATTAGATTTTTTTCCCATTCCCTCAGACATTTTTTTATTCATAGATCGACAATTAAGTTTTTTTAATAGTTCAGCTCCTGGTTAATTTCTTTGCTGTGGGTGTAATATACTGCAAATTTATTTCTGTTTTTATTATGGAAACTTAGCTTGGAAAGTGAATGAATTATGTTTTTCTTCTTCTGTTCAATTCTGTTCAAGGTTTCATTTGATAAAAAAAATAACTTCTAATAATTTGCACAGTTATTATTGCTTGTTATTTGATCTTGTTTTGTTATTTTTAAATATCCTTATTTTTAATTTGTGTACATATGTTTGGTTTCTCATGCAATTAAAAAAAGACACCTTTCCCAAAGGGGTGAAAAGTATTAAATAAAAAAGTATCATGTATTTAGATTATCATTGCTGCTTTATCTCTGAAATTGTTAGAGGGAACAATAGTTAATATTGTTATATCTATTTATACAAGGTCTGTGGGTTGAATTTATTATTTGTTGCTTCTGCTCTGTTGAAACATAGCCTGATGGGAAAAAATCATTTGGATAATAGAGTCCTCATCCACAAGTTGGAACTTTGAAACAACCACATGCTGAGAAATTAGTCAATGAGCTTTTCTTTGTTTAAATTTTGGAAAGCCTCCAAAATCCATTCAGGAGAGAAATTAGCAAATGTCTTTAGGTTACCTGTGAAGAAAGAATCATGAGGAAAATTCTGAATGAGGGTTCTTTCATCATCCTTTTCCTAATCAACTCTCTGGTGGTCTCAGCAGGAGACCTGGAGTAAAGTGGTACAAGGGCAAGACACTGCAGAGAACAGAAGGATATGAACTCTAATTTTTCTTGTCTTGTAAAAATATGTTTTCTCCACTTTCCTTTTTTTTAAAAAAATGAAAATTTTGATAAGGGAAGAAAATCAAAAAAGAAAGAGAGAGGGAGGGAGGGAGGGAGGGAGGGAGAGATAGAGAGAGAGAGAGAGAGAGAGAGAGAGAGAGAGAGAGAGAGAGAGAGAGAGTAAGAAAAAAAATATTTAAAGAAGTGACTTCCATTGTTCATCACAACATGCATAAACAAACTTAATAACCTCTATAAGGTTGCAAACAAATATATTAACTTCCTATAATGCATCCCATATGCAAATCCATTAATTTTTAAATCCATTAAGATTTCAGGCCTGGTGTCATTAAAAAAAAATCCACAAAGTATTATCAGAGCTATATAGAAACATGACTTATTTTAACCTTGGTCAAATAGGTCAACTTTATATTCCTTTCTTTTACTTTTAATTACAGACTTGATCTGTAATTCATTCACCGGTTGTTGTAGAATTTAATCTTTCTTCTTTTTTTTTCTTTTTCCCATCGTAAAGACTACTTTGAACCTTTAACCAACCTCTTTTGTAAATCTAATAAAAAGTCCAAGTCATTCTCTTAGTTTATCATTTGTATTTCCATTTTAATTTTGAAGGCTTTTGCTAGCTTCTTTAGTATGTCCAGTAAGAAGCCTAATCAGATCATTCAACTCATTTATCATTTGTTTCTACTTTCATTATCTTCTCTGACTTTTAAAAAATCAACAAACTTTTTTAATTTTTAAGTATTTCTGTTTGGTTCTAATACTAACTAAAACCAAAGTTGTTACATTTCCCCCCTTTCCTTTTCTGCCTGGAATTGTGATTGCCATTTGCTTGACTAACTGCATGAGCTGTTAGTTTAGGACAGTGATGGCAAAACTTTTCGGCACCAGGTGCTGAAAAAGTAGTGCAGAAACATTGTGTGCATATGCGCACTCGTCATGGCTGCACTCTGGGTTCTAGCATGCATGCGCATCCGACGAATAGCTGGCCAGCACAAATGCGCAGGTCAGTTTTTGGCACTGCTGCGTGCGCACAGGGATTACGTTCTGGAAAAGCCAAACTTCTGGATTCTAGCATGCATGTGCACCTGACGATCAGCTGTCTGACACGCATGCGCAGGCTGGTTTTCGGCATTGCCACACACGTGAAGGACAGCTGATCATCGCACCCGCATGCGTGCCAGAAACCCAGAAGACAAACAGGCAAGGCCATGCATGCTGGGCAACATGGCTTTGCATGCCACTTTGGGCATGCTTGCCATAGGTTCGCCATCACAGGTCTAGGAGGATCCCCAATTGCATATGGTTCCATCTGGGAAGTACAACCTCTTGAGAATTAAATGCAGAAAATCCCTGTATATTACTGTTTGTTGAATCCAAAGCATATCTAATTATTTGTGGAACAATGCCTGTAAAACAATCAGAGTCTCCATTCTTTATCACTTAAGAATAATTTTCCTGAAGGAATACTTTCAAGGGATCATTCTTATAAGTTCAGTGACTAATTTTCTTTTTCTTTGTGGAATTTAAAATGATTTACATGATTCTTTTCCTTATTTTATCTTTCGAGGAAAAATTTCAGAACTTTCTTGTTCTAAAGCATCCTTGATAAGATCACCTGACTGAATATTATGATTCAGTCAAGACTTGCATTTCCCTGGTCCTAGTTCTGCATTGTATCCACTTCAGAGGTGGTATTCAGCAGGTTCTGACCAATTCTGGAGAACTGTTAGCAGAAGTTTTGAGTAGTTCAGAGAACCAGTAAATACCACCTTTGACTGGCCCCACCTCCATCTATTCTCTGCCTCCCGAGTCCCAGCTGATTGGGAAGAAATAGGGAATTTGCAGTAACCTTCCCCTGGAGTTGGGTGGGAATGGAGATCTTACAGTATCCTTCCCCTGACATGCCCACCAAGTCACGCCCACCAAGCCATGCCATGCCATTCCCACCAAGCCATGCCCACAGAACCAGTAGTAAAAAAAATGAATCCCACCACTATTCCACTATCCCACATTATCTGGGGATCACAGAAAATATTATGATGGAAAGATGGAGAATTTTACTGACAATCACACATCATAAAGAGTCTTCACAAAAGGTAAGAGGGCAAAGTTCTGTCAGACCTATGAAAATTGTTGATGAAATAAGATAGGAAGTCCTCAATACATCACAAGTTTTGGATTCATGGGATTGCTGATAAATGTAAGTTTTTCTACTTAAGTTTATAGAGTACAGCAATTTTTCTCTTCCACAGATTAATACAGAGAGTAATGTCTCTGTGGACATGCTGGAGAAAACAAAGAATGTACCCAGCCTTTGCCTTGATTAGCAAGAAGCAACCTGGTGTTCATTGCTTTGGGCTCATCTCCAATATTTCTTTGCCATTGCCATCACCGGTTGGGGCTGATGGGAATCAGTCCAAAATAGTTTGAAGCTGCCAGGTTGCTGACCTTTACTTTGGAAAAACATACTTCTTACTGGATTCTATATTTCCCTCAATAAGCAATATTGTTGGAAATATGGACTTTATTTTTCACATTGACATTTGCTTTAGAAATCTGCCTCCAGAGTACTCCCTGCATATAAAGAAATAGTTTAAAAAGGATTATCTGAAGGCAAGGGTCAGAATAATTGTAAAAATTCTCCTACACATGCCATTTAAGAAATTGAGTATAACAGAACAACAGAGTTGGAAGGGACCATGTAGGTCATCTAGTCCAAACCCCCCCCCCCAAGCAGGAGACCCTACACCATTTCTGAAAGAAGGCAATCCAGTCTTTTCTTGAAAGCTTCCAGTGATGAAGCTCCTACAACTTCTAAAGGCAAGCTGTTCTATTGGTTGATTGTTCTCACTGTCAGAAAAATTCTCCTTATTTCTAGGTTGAATCTCTCCTTTATTTATTTATTTATTATTGAATTTCAATAATCAGTCTCCAGCCATTATTCCTTGTCTGGTCTTCAAGTGCTTTGGAAAATAGGTTGACCCACTCCTCTCTGTGAGAGCCCCTCAACTTTTGGAACATTGCTGTCATATCTTTCCTGGTTCTTTTCTAAATTAAAATTAACATGTGAACATGTGTAGTAAACCATTTAATTCCATGCTTGATCTAGAGTTAAGGGGTTCTTTAGTAGGTTCTGTCATTTGACTTGACTCCATGCTATTGGTTTTCAGAAGGACAAAAGCACAAAGGGTATAAACACATAAATACTAAGGAACTAAATCTGAAGAATCTGATGTTTCCCTCAAATCATGCAAGGGACTAGATCTATCCATTTGATGTTAACTTGTTCCATTGATTGCAGTTGGTCAATACTGAGCATGATTAAGCCTGCTTCAAAAGTGTAAACAAACTGTTTCATAGTCTTACAGCAAAACAAGTTGTTAGACTTGTTAGACACAATCTCTACAGGTGTGTGAAAAACCAAATCCTTAGGTTGATGGTGGAACAAAACAAAGCATGCCTCTTAAAATCAAATTCTAAAACTTTTTCATAGATGTGTTTTGTTGACAATACTGCTATATGACATCTGATTTGGTATAGGGTAGCACACCTAATAAATTTGAGGTATTTATTCAGGATACTGTACATGTAAAACTCTTCTCATCAAAGTTTCTTCTTGGATTTGAGCAATCAAGTTATTTTTTATTATTATCATGTTCATAATCATTATGAATGGAGCAGTTTCCTGGTTTCATCAATGTCACCCCACATTTGGCATCATTTTCAATTTTTACCTTCCATTGTCCAATTAAAATATTTATAGTGCATTCCTGCATATATATCATGAAGCCATGTAAAATGTTGTTTATTGATACTGTACTATTAAAGTACAGTAGTAAACGATTACTAGCTGATCTTAACAAACTACTAGATACTTGTATAAGGAACTGATTATAATTCATCAGTTCTGCTGTTTAATTTTCTTTCTTCCTTCTTGCATTAGTACAGTACTAATCTTATAACTACTTTCTTATTTTGAGTCCACTAGGCAATTTTGCTATAATGTTATTTTCTCCTCACTGTTAGCCTACACAAGAGGAGAGGAAAAAGGAAAAACAATTTATTCTCGAGTACTTTTGAGTAGCCAACACCTCATTCATGCACCTCCATGCTTTCTCTCCTGGTCTGCCCTTTGCAATAAAGCTTCATTGCTATCACCATAGATCTTCCTTTCTGACTCTGCTTTGTCCAAGGATTCTGTCTAGGCTCCTTTGCTTAATGGCTTCAGTCCTTGCTTCTTGATTCAATAAGTTAAAGGTTCCCCTCACACATATGTGCTAGTCATTCCCAACTCTAGGAGATGGTGCTCATCTCCATTTCAAAGCCGAAGAGCCAGCGCTGTCTGAAGACGTCTCCGTGGTCGTGTGGCCGACATGACTAAACGCCAAAGGCACACAGAACGCTGTTACCAAAGGTGTTTCCTATTTTTCTACTTGCATTTTTTATGTGTTTTCAAACTGCTAGGTTGGCAGAAGCTGGGACAAGTAACAAAGCTCACCCCATTACACGGCACTAGAGATTCGAACCGCTGAACTGCTGACCTTTCGATCGATAAGCTCAGTGACTTAGCTACTGAGCCACTACGTCCCTTCTCTTGATTCAATACAGCATCTCAAATAGACAAAGAACAAACCCATCATCTGTACAGCTTCTGTGAATTTCTAGCACAAGTACCTCTTCACAGGTGCTCAGACACAAATTTGTCTGAGAATCTTTTCAGAGTTTATGTGGCTCTTCCATGCAGTTGGCAAACAGATAAAAGCCCCCAATATTTTAACCAAGTTGGGGAAAAAAAAAACATTCTCAATCAGAGCAGCTCAGCCTTTCATTTATCCTCTCATTAATTTAAAAAAAAATGTTTCCTCGTTGCTTGCTATCGACATAGCTACAAGAGCTTCCAAATGCTTTTAAGTGCAAGTATTAGACATAAAAAATATTCTCCAGGATGCAGCAGTATGAGGGCACCACTTTGATATCATTTTTTTTATCCATAATCCTTTCCTTAAAATGACCTGTAAAATGTTGTGCAAATAAAACATTGATTATTTCACAGATTATTTAAGAATACTGATTGTCTTCCAGTGACTTTCCCATGCCAATAAAACGTTGATTTATAGAAAGGGATCTAAAATATATTATTAATTTTTTATTACTTTAGCCAAATACTTTCAGCTATCCTTGAATGCTTTCAATCAAATGTTATATCCTTAGTGTCAGAATGCTAAAATAGTTAAAAGTGGTAACATATTAATTACATATGCTCAATTTGAATGAAAAACCATAAGGCATCATTGAATTGAGGAATTACCACCACTAGTTTTATATTTGCTTTTTCGGCATTTTTAAAAAATAGAAATTGTAATTTACATTGATAATATGGCCAACAGTTTTAAAATTGACATAATCTGTAGAAACAGAATTATTTTATAAGAAAGTATAATCTCAGAAAGCGAACATGAAAAATGTAAGAATATGTATGTGTGTTTTTCTTATTCTTTTTTCCATGAAAAGGTCATAAATTTTTAGAATGAATAAATATAGTGAAGCTGTTTGAAATAGATATCTCTCTCCTAGATAAACATAGATAAAAAAGTGTGTAGATATGGATTTCCCTTAATTTATTTATGAACAAAGCAGAAAATAAACAATTAATGTAAAGGCTTCAAAGAAGACTTAGGATAGATCAGTGATGCACTTTAGAAAGGCACAGGAAGCAACATATAGTACAGGGTATTTTTATGATTATAAAATATTTTCCACTGTAAAAATGAAATCTGTTATTATTATGCCCTGCAGTTCCGTTCAGACATTTATCCTGCCTCTCTCTCCCTCTCCCTCTCTCTCTCTCCCTCTCCCTCCCTCTCTCTCCCTCTCTCTCTCTCTCTCCCTCCCTCCTTCCCCCTCTCTCTCTCTCTCTGTCTCTCTCCCTTCCCCCCTCTCTATATAAGTGGGCAAGATAAAAAGAATAGGAGTTGCATGGTAAAAACAAACTTTCTTTAGTTTCTAAGTTTCTTATCCTAAGTTGATTCCATCCAATTTCCTTATTAGTTAGTATTTTAAAAAAGTTCAAACCATTTTAAAGCAATTTGCAAAAAGCATTATAAATATCTTTCTCTAATATATAGTTTACATACATACACACACACACACACACACACACACACACACACACACACACGTATATGTATATATATATATATATATATATATATATATATATATATATATATATATATATTGCACCTTAATTATTTCACAAAATAAACTGAATATCAGCATGCACAAAAAGGGAAGGGCATAGCTTGAATTAAAAGGTGAAGAAAATTAATTCCTTCCTCTTCAAGTAAATACCATGAGGAAAACCCTAACTCTGATTCAAAAGATTGTCTAGCCTTCATATAATAAAAAATATGTGAAATAAAATAAAGAAGCAAGATTTTCTTTTTCATATTTGAAGGTAAAATCTCATCCTCTATTATTTCATCTAGAAGGTTAAACAGATTTTCTATGGTTATATAAAACACTATCATAACCATGTTGATTCTTGTGGGAGAAAAAAAATCCCAAAATCTATATGTTGGAGATCATTCTTAATCAAATGAAAAAGATATAAAAACCTATAAACATTTTTGAGTTCACCATTTCCCATTTATCAAGTTACAGAGAAACAAACAATTAAAAGCAGATGGGGGAATAACTTTTTTAAAAATGATTAAGCCATGAGATTTGCAATTCAAAGTAATTCCAAACAAATACCTGCATACCAAATGTTTAGTTAGTATTAGGTGTTGTTGATACCATCTTAAAACCAATATTTGGAAAGAGTAAAATAAATATATACCTTTTCCATCCATCGCTGGGGAACCAGAAAAAAGGATTTACACATAGAAATAGGGCAGAAGGGCCAGGTAGTTTAATTCCACTTTTTATGCATTTATTTATGATACACCATTTCTATATCTAGAGCTGCATACTACTTACCAACTGCTCTATATTTCCCAAGGCTACCATGATGTGATGCTGCTGTCAAATTTTGCTTTGATTGGTTTTTTCCATTATGCATCCAATTTATATAAAGTCCAACTTATTTTCCAGTTTATATAGTATCTGCTGAAGTAAACTATAGATCATGAAAGCATATGTTTTTAAATAAAAAAATGTCCATCAGAAAAGGTGCTATCAGATCCCCGATCTTGCATAATGAAACCCCTATTTAAATATCTCAATTATATTTATTAAAACAGCCACAGTTCATAAAGATGTAGCTAACACACTTTCCATTTATGTATGTCTACTCCTTCAAGTAATTGTTAAAGCAGATTAAATTGGAAGGTGGAGAGAAGATAGTTTGCTAAGCCTTGCCTGCCACTTAATGTAGCATATAGCTGTAGCAAGACAAAGCAAATTCTATACTGCGCCTGCGCCTGTTTAAATATAGGATTATTTTGAAATCAAAAGACTGTGCATGTTCCTACCACAGAGATTTTCTCAAACTTAAATTTAGAATGAAAATGTTTCCATATCATACTCTAATTTCTATAGTTTATCAGGATCTCTATCAGGAAACCTGAAAGACTATAGCCAGTTAGTGTTTTTGTATACATAATAATCCTGGTTTCTGAAATAATCCAGTATTTTCTATTACTGTAACATATTAAACTAATTCTTAGGTTGGGTTTGCATAATATTTTAATCTTGGTTACTTTTGATTTAATGTGAAGTACAAACTTAGGATGGAATAAAGAGTTACCTTGAGGTAAGATGGGTGGCCTCTAAATTTTATAAATAAAATAAATAAATGGAATAATGCTGGGTTGTACAATCCAAAAGTCCGATTTAGAGTAAAACAAATTTTTCTATTTTCAAAACTGAATGTGCTTGTGAAATTCTACAAACCCTGTATCCATGTTACTTCTGAAAATAAATGGGTTATAGTCGACCAAAATATAGGAAATAGAAAATAATTTTTTTTAAGGAGACTTAGGAGGTGTCATAGAATCTGCCCTCTGGAAAATAATCCCTTCAGGTTCAGTAGTCCTTATTGGGTTGTTCAGGACATGTAATTATACAGAGTCCTTATGAGTTGGGCAGTTTTATAAATTTGACTTATACATCAAATATAAATAAACCTGTTGTTTTTATTTTTATAATATAAATATGCCTTCAGTATTGATGCAGAGATATATGACAATTGTTTTACAAGGAAAGAAATATACTCATTTCTGGTGTGCATTTAATTGCTGCAAAGATGAGCAATATAATTATGATGTCATAGTAACTTGCTTGGCATTTCTTTCTCTTTTGCTGTACTTTTCTGGTTACTGTTTGTTATGTTTTCTTTAGTTTACAACTGCTGCGTGCAAAATTGATTATCAGTCATAATACATATTGCATTGCTGGCAGTAGCCAAGTAATAAATTATGAGTAATGTAAGAGCAATTTTCAGCCATTTAATTGCTTCTCCTGAAACCAGTGAAATGTTACGTTAAATAACCATGATGACCGGATACTATTTGATTTTCATAACAAATTGTGGATATTTCATTAAAGGTGTCTCTGTTACCTGATTACGTGGCTGATTCCTCTCTGACTACTATTTTAACTCATGTATACCAACTGCTCAGGGGTATACAGTATGTATGTGTATATGTATATGCATGTTGTATGTGTGGGCGTGTGTGTGTATGTGTTGCCAGAGGATTGTAATACTGCATGAAAATACTTTCATTTTACCCTATTTCCTAGAAAGTTCAGGTAACTGTATTACGTATCTTTTCTATAAAGGAGAGGGAGGGAGGGAGGGAGGGGTAGTGTATTGGTGTAGTGGTTGGTGTAGTGGTTAAGGAACTAGAAACTGAGAAACTGTGAGATATCTTCCTGCCTTAGGCATAAAACCAACTGGGTAACCATGGGCTTTTTTTTTCTCTCAGCCCTAGGAAACAGGCAATAGGAAACTACTTCTGAAATCAGGAGTCAGTACTGACTGGAAGAAATACAGAGAGGAGAGGGAGAGAGAGGGAGGGAGAGAGAGGGGGAGAGAGAGGGAGAGGGAGGGGAGTTGAGAGTTGAGAATGAAACTGGTTGACACTGAAATATATATAACTTGTTGAATGTGGGCAAAACTGAAATTGGAGTGATTTTGGAGAGGATCTTTTTTAAAGGATGAAATAAAAACCTTAAGTTTTGTAAGTTGCAGGTGGGCCATCTGTTGCCTGCCTTCTCTATTTCATAAACTCTGATTTAATTTTCTGAACAAGATACTCTTCAGAATTCATAGCCACTGGAGTTACCACCATTCAAGGTAGTTAACGTAGTTGCTCTAACTACTAAATCTGTTGCACTTTGCAAAATACCATCAGAGAACAGTTTATGCTAATTTTCTGTCCTATCCAAAAGAAGTTCCTGTTTTTATCACTGCTCTGTCCTGATTATGAACACATTCATTTTATATCCATGTTTCTCCCTTGATGCTGTTTGTCTCTTAATTTTTTATATTTACCTGCCCACAATATTAAATCCTACTGCATGTGATAACCACTAAGATGTTAATGTGGTTTTGTCCATATTATCTAATGATTTTTATTTTCAGATAGTGAGATGCTAAGTAGTCAAGGAGGAGTGCTTGCAAAGGCAGGCACCTGCTCAAATATTTTGTGGAAGGAATGAGGCAGGCAAGAAAGCAGATTTCAAGCAAGATATGATAAGCAAGTGATGCTTACTTCAATGCTGTGAGTTGCCAGCATATCATATTCCTTTGATTCTAAGCTCCAGAAATTTAGGTGGGTTACTCTTATTTATTAATATTATATCCTGAGATTGTGCAGAGCTGAGAGTTTGTACAATGCAACATAACAGGCCCTATTAGCCATTATGGATGATGGGATAATTGTGATTTATTTATTTATTTGTTTATTTGTTTATTTATTTATTTATTTATTTATTTATTTATTTATTTATTTATTTATTTTATTTCTATACTGCCCTTCTCCCGAAGGACTCAGGGCGGTGTACAGCCTAATTAAAAACACAAAGACAGACAAAATTTAAAAATAATTAAAATTATTAAATAATAGGCCCAATTTATAAAACCCCAAATTTAAAATCCCATTTAAAACCAATTAAAATCTTTACATTGATAGCCCAGCCTGGCGGAACAACATGGTTTTGAGGGCACAGCGAAACACACGGAGATCAGAGATTTTACGAATTTCTGGGGGCAGATCATTCCAAAGGGCAGGGGCTCCCACAGAGAAGGCCCTCCCCCTGTGTGTCGCCAGCCGACATAATTTGGCCCATGGCACCCTGAGGAGACCCTCTCTGTGGGAGCAAACTGGCCGGTGGGAGGCTTATCACACAGTGGTGCAGTGGTTAGAGTGCAGTACCACAAACTACTTTTGCTGCCTGCTGGCTGCCTGCAATTTGACACTTCAAATCTCACCAGGCTCAAGGCTGACTCAGCTGTTCATCCTTCCAAGGTGGGTAAAATGAGGACCCAGATTGCTGACTCTGTAAACTATTTAGAGAGGTTGTAAAGCACTGTAAAGTGGTATATAAGTCTAAGTGCTATTGCTATAATTGCTCGTTGTCACCTTCTCTATGCCTTCATGAGGGTCCAGAATAGAATTGTCATAGCTGCTGAAAATCCCCCCCACATTCTCTTCTGCTCTCCCCAGTTTTCTGCTTTCATTTCTGTTATAGATAAAATGGGTCTGCTTAAAGAAATTATAGACCCTATCATTCCTAGCTACCTGAAAGGAAATTCATGCTGACATGTTATTTCCCCTGGGAATGATCAATGTTTGAAAAAGAATAAAGAAAACTTTTCCAAGAGAGGGAAAAGGTACTCCGCTGAGATCCGTAGGCTATTTACCACTTCTTCCACTGCCTTCAGCTGAATGCTATCTATCTCTAACTCCTTTCGTATTGTCAAGGCTTATTTATTAGCCAAGCTAGCCAGTGATATTTGCACTGTGAAATGAACGAGCTAATGAAAGCAAGTGAGATAAGAAGGAAAATGAAGTCTAAGCAGAAATGTAGGTGTTGGAGGAGCACTTAAATATCCAAGAGTGTCAAAAGTTCACTGTGAGCAGTTACTCTACTATATGTAAAACTATGTGTAGTCAGTTTGTTAGCCTACACTGAACTGAACTTTCAAAAATTAGAGAATGAGCAACGCACATCTCCATGTTGAGCACATGTCACACCTGAAACTCCCATTATGTTTCACCATGTTATTTGGAACTCTACCACATTTAGCTGGAAATCCGTACCTGTCAAAACCTGCCCAATTTCACCACTGAATTCTTCCTATTTACACAGCATAATTCATACCTGCCAACTTTTGAAAACCACCAGAGGGAGATTTAAGCATTCTAGTCTGGCAGTGCACTTCTCTTCAATCCAACTACATCAGTACTTGGAGAGCTCCCTTTGATTGCCACAGCATTGTCGGGAAGCCTCTGTGAAATTGAAACAGAAATAGAAGAAAAAGGTTCAAACAGCTGGAAATTTAGAAAGACTGCCTGGAACACCACTGTGCATTTGACAGAATATCCACATGGAAGATACCTGCAGGCTTGCTATTCCCAAGGTCCATTTAATCCCACAAAACTAAAGAAAAAAAATCACAGAAACTGATATAATCATGCATTTTATTCTCATGAAGAATAAAACACAGGATTGCATTTGTAATAAAGAAACGAGCCCGTTGCCTACATATTACATGCAATAAACAAATATACAGAGTAGTTAGAGGACTCAATCCATTGATTAAAAAAAAAAAGACACATTCCAAATCTTTTTTTAAAAAATAATGATTAAGGGACTTGGTGGCTCAGTGGCTAAGATGCTGAGCTTGTCAATCAAAAGGTTGGCAGTTCAGTGGTTCGAATCCCTAATGCCGCATAATGGGGTGAGCTCCCGTTACTTGTCCCAGCTTCTGCCAACCTAGCAGTTTGAAAGCATGTAAAAAATGCAAGTAGAAAAATAGGGCTCACCTTTGGTGGGAAAGTAACAGCGTTCCGTATGCCTTTGATGTTTAGTCATGCCAGCCACATGACCCCAGAGACGTCTTTGGACAGCGTTGGCTTTGAACGGAGATGAGCACTGCCCTCTAGAGTCGGGAATGACTAGCACATATGTGCAAGGGGAACCTTTACCTTACTGGTATTTAAAACTTCCGAAAAATAATATAAAAATATACAAAGTTATAAAAAAGAAGAAAAGAGATATATAGTCTTATGTGATGTAATCTAAAATCTATTGAAAGTTTTGTAATGTTATTCTTTATTGGTTAAGAAAAAGCTGTAAGCAAAGGAAAAGGAAAAGACAAAGTTACACATGCACTTTTAAAGGATTTTTAACAAATAAAAAGCAAAACAAGCAAAAAGATTAAAAATATATCAAAGACATTCTACTCATTTCCTTTTTTTTATTTCCCTCTCCATACATTGTTTTCTCCAAATGCTGATTGTTACTTTAATTTTTCTTATACTTTAGACATTGTTACTGATTTCTGTTTGGTGGTGCTAAAATCATTTTTCTTTTTCTTCAAAATATAGAGTTAAGAGATTTGTCTCTTTTTCCCTTTATCATATTTAGAGTTTGCCTGTGAGAACAATGACTAAGTAGGATTTAAAGTAAAATTTGTGAATGTTTATGGGAGGGGAGAAATTGAAGAAAACCTTTATTCATTTGTTTTTTTATTGCTTTTAAAATAATAATAGAAAAAGAAAAGCAAAACATCAAGATAATTGTAATGCAAATACATACATCCTCAAAGAAAAGAAATGCATAAAAAGGATTTTTAAAGGTGAAAAAAAAACAGAAAAAGAAAAAAAAGCAAAGTATAATATATCATTATAACAATTAATAATTACAGTTCTACCTATACTTAATGTAAATTTACTGTATGTATTTTAATTTTGGCTGTTCACCGCCCTGAGTCCTTCGGGAGAAGGGCGGTATACAAATTTAATAAACCTAAACCTAACCTAAATATTCAACTATTAATTTCTGGTACATTTATATAACTATTATTCTTTTTTTAACTTACAGTACTTTTGCATAAATGAGTTCCATATTTCATTATACTTGTCCATTCAAAGTCTACAATTATAGGTAATCCGCTCATAGGTGAATGGTGTAATCTGGTCTTTAATCTATTGAGTGAAGGGGACGTAATTTATCTTTTGAATATTGCAATATCTTCAAGGCATAGTAAGGACACAGAGAATCCATTTACATTGTCTGGTTGTCAAATTCTATATACTATGTAATTAAAAATATTTTCCTTTAAAATTTTTACCTTTTTTCACTCAGCATATTTTTCACTACTTTTACCATAAATCTAGTAAGTAAAGGATATTGCTAAAATATGTATTTTAAAGAAGCATTATCCTATGTTGAATCTGGTGACATAAAGTCAATATTAAAAAATAATCAAGCCCATTAAAATTGTAGTGCAAACTTGAATTAAATGTATATTCTCTTTCAGTTGGATACATCAAATACCAGGGGTCTATTAAATTCAATTCTGCCATATAAATCTTAATTGTTTCCCTCAATAATGATTGCTTTTTTCATGCCCGAGCAAACTTTGGGATTTTATTGTTGGTGTGATATAAATTTAGACCCACCAAGGTGAGTTATGGAGATTCACATGACCCCTTAAAAAGAGGGGAATAAATATTTAATAGATTCAATCTAATCCAATCACTGAGGAGGAACAGGCCAAGAAGGGAGCCCTTGACAGTGATAGATGGCTAGTGAATATTTCCACAATGCTGACTTTAAAATTCTTTAGGAACAAAAAATACCATTTGAGTTTCTCCACAGGGAATTAAAATGTGATTGCCCCACTGTACTGTAGAGGCAAAAAAAAATATCAGCAGAACTGGGATGATCCCAAAGTTGACATACAGAAAGTTTTTTTAGAAGTCTTTAAGAAGTCTGGAAGATCACAAAAAGAATAAAGAAAGGCATGCTGTGATATTTGTTTTTTTAAAGTGGTTTTGAACGGATTCTATATCTGAATCTTTGCAATATAGCAATTACTTAGAGCTAACAGGAATTTTTCAATGCTGATAATGCCTCTCTCCAGATTTCAGATGATTGATACACTTCTTTATTTTCTGGCTTTTAAAAGCATTCCTATGAAATGTACGAGGAAAATGATCCATTAAACATCTTTTCTCTGTAATGTTTAAGACTGTCTCTGATAGAAGATCTGCATTATGAGGAGAAAAAAAGGGGTAACTGGCAGGATTATTCTGCCACTGAAGAAATAGATTTACTGCTACTGAATAAATGTTTCCCACTGAAAGCCTCTGTGATCCTGGTTGCATGCTGGCTGGGACATGCTGGCTGGCTGCAGAGTAAAAGCTCATACATCTTAAATTTCCCAAGTTTGAGGAAACCCTGCCTTAAACAATGGCAGAAATAGGATGAGCTATGTTTCCTCCTGCCTTGAAAGATGATAATACTTCACATTCTGAGTATTTTTTGTCTGAAGCTGCTACTCAGAGCAGCCATAGAACCAATTGAGGAAGCAAATTAAGTGACTGGGATTCTAAAACTGAAAAGTACTCCCTGACTTGGGGAGGTTCCTAAAGGTCAAGGTGCTTCTACATCTTTACCTTTTTGTCCAAATGGGTAGAGCTGTAACATAAGTGGTGCCTTCCACCAAAGGTGGCAGGTTGCTGACGAAAATACCAGATTGGGTAGAATGGATAGAGACAATTGGAGAGAGATGGTCCCATAAATACTCTTCAACAGAAACCCCATGTAAAGTGCATCTCAGTAGGCCTTGTTCTTCCCCTTGAAATTCAGGAGATGCCTACAGTAGCATCTTTTAGGCGTCTATTATAAATTCATGTCTTCAACCAGGCCTTGTAGTATGATTGATGACACACTGCTGCTTTTCTTTCTTGCCACATTTTAAATTCAGATGATTCATTGAATATTTTTACATTACGGTTTTATTACATATTTTATTACTGTTTTATTATAAATGTTTTGAGATGCTTCAACCTAGGAACTGCTATATGTATAATTAACTTAAATAATTATATAATCAATAAATGGCTTCCAGCATCAAGAGCGGGCTATTAAATGGGGGGAAAGAAAGAAAAGAAAGCATGCAGATTAAGCTTTATAATGGTTAATTTTCTACTATGATATATGAAGAATGTGAAAATAATATATACTCCATAGAAAAGAAATATAAGCATATTAGCCAACACAGCTAAATACTATAAATCTTTCATGTTCAGAGGGAGAATCCCATATTTGTTGGGATTTCAAATGAAGGAATGTTTCAATTCCTTTGAAATTTGTGGGACAAATGAATAGTGACTAACTTAACCCCATTGGCTTTAACAGATTTCCAGGCCATATGAATGAGGCATTGTGGAGAATACCCAATAATACTGTAGTAAATTGATACAATAATATTTGAAGGTTTGCAACTCCATAGTAGCAAAGACTATTAACTCAATACTCTTAAAAATAGAAAATACATTGTGTACTCTCTTGGGGAGATAATTTAACCATACTACATCAAAACTTACTACCCGCAAAATTTACCAACCATACTAGTTCTACCACTGCTAAGCTGTATGATGGGGTGGGTGGGAGACTATGGTAATTTTATGACCTGTGGACTTCAACTCCCAGAATTTTAGGACTTGAAATGCACAAGATGTAAAGTTGCTATGGTTGACCAATGACTACTGTACAAGGTTGGCAAATTCAAAAAACAAAAAACATTTGGATTTCTGGAAAGATCTTTATTGCTAGTGGGGTAGTGTATCAGAAAGCTACAAACTTGAAAGTTACCAAGGTAATTCTTCCATACAATTTACACCTAGTGTAGTTAAAGGGGAGTTACTCTCTGTCTTTTTCTTGACTTCCTCTACTCTTGGATGCAAGATTCTCTTCTGTAATGGCCCTAATTCTTCCCTGTCTTCCTGCCTCCTGTCCTGTATTTCCAAAGTCTGCTAGCAATTCCTGCACAGCTATTTCTATTTTGAATGCCATTCTTTTTGCACATTTTTTTTTGCTCCCTTCATGATTAATAAATCAGCAAGAGGTGCTCTTGATCACTTAATGGAAAGGACTTTTTTGGTATACAACAATTGATCTCCCCAGTTCCTTAATTTATTAATTATAAATATGTATTAATTATTTAGTCTTCAGGGTTGCTGTTTTTAAGTTATGCCTGTTTAGAACAGCAATTAAGGTGTGTGAGTTTATAATGCCATTAATGAACAAATCATAAAATAGCCTTTTTAATGTGCTGAATAATCGAGCAATGGAAATACAATAATTAGAATCACATCACATAGCTATTAGCCTCATACAAAGATGTTGCAGTACTTTGGCTGAGAAAATATTAGAGGGAGTACAGAGCACAATGGGGATAGTAACAGTTCAAAGAACTGTTGTTATGCTACAATGAGCATTTCTCTATCTTTATAACACAGACATATTAAAAATGTCCTCTATTCCTATTCTTATTTGAAAACAATTCTGCCAGGGACATAAAACAGTTCTGTGAGTCATAATAATGACAAGAAGTACATGAACAGAGCTAAGAACATTTTGCCTAAATACAGAGAATCAAATCAAACACAAATATTGATAGAAATAACCAATAAGACCAAAAATTAGAATCTGTAAAGCAACAGGATTTTCAGATTTGTAGAGCCATATGTGTCAGTGTATGAGAGTTCATGAATTGGGATAGACATGATAACAGGTCAGCCAATGGAGACTGTTTGGTGACCCAGATGGCTCGGAGCCTGGGTGTGGCTTAGGTTCACTGATCTGTATATATATGAGTGCCTCTGTATTATATAGCTTCTGTGATTATTGATTCTGTACTTCTGGATTCTGAGTTCTGGTTCTGGCTTCTGCTGTATGGTATTGTATATAAAGAAGTTTCTTTTATAAATGAATCCTGCTGAATTCTTTACTTGTGTGCTTGTTGGATTGCTGCAAACTCTAATATGGCACAATTTTGATCCATCGTGTAAGATATTACAATCCTCACAGTGAGATGGTTGGCAAACAAATTTAATAAATAATAAAAATAACTGAACTGAAGAAGCTTCTTGCATGAGAAGCGAAACGTCTTCAAGGAAAAACAAAGAATGTCCTGTTGCCTTTTGAAAAAGCACCTTTGGGCCTACCATGACCTCAGTGACTGTGAATCTCTATAGACAACAACAACAACAACAACAACAATAAATGCTATTTTAGTGAGAGTTTCAATTCTTCAGCTATCTTCCCAAATTTTAGGCCTTTTACACAGATTATTTTAATGCTTCCTAGGATACGTCCTTTCCCATGTTGAAATAAGATGTCAAACACCAGTGGAGAAATCTAATCTGATATTTTCAGTTCTTCTGAAGCGCTTACATTTCCTATGCACATGGCAGAAAATGAAGAATATGGTTTGTTATACCACAATGTGTCATAGTGATTATGATGTAGAATTAGATCTTTTTGTAAAAATATTCATAATGTGCTATTGAAACGCCAGATGTTCCCAACAATTGCAAAAGGTTACAGAACCTGCTTTAATATTTCATATTAACAGGATTCTATATTTAAGATGCTGTAACAGGCACACCAATTAATGCATTGCTAAAGTTGTTTAGCTGTTCTTGAGCTCTGAGTACCTGTGATATCATGAAGTTCAGGTATTGAAGATGTTGCTGAGCTACAATTTCACCAAGCAGAAGACTTAGTCAGAGAGAGTGAGAGGGAAAGCAAGAGAGATCTAGCCACCAGGGTTCCCCTTCCCCCATCTCTGTGGTCTGCAATTTCAAAAAGGCCGCTCCGAAGCTGACAAGGCTTCAGCTGAAATCATCTTATTACCTTTTAAAATAATAGTATAATGGCAAGGCTGTTATGTATGTCATTGTGTCGTCCACATCATCCTATCATTACCACTGCATAAAATGAACACTCGCAATTCTGCCTCATTTTGCTGCTAATGGATAGGTTTTTTTAGCACAAAATGGGAGGTGCTTGCAGTTTCTGAGCAGAAAAATTCAGGCATTCTCTCTCTACATCATCCTAAAATTAAGAAAAAGAATTTGAAAGGTAATGGTCAAAAGCACGTGATTTTTTTTTAAAAAAAAAAAGCATCCCAACAAAAACACGGTGGCAATGATAACTACTGTAAAAAAAAGTATCAAACTTTGCCTTCAGAACAAAAGAGAAAAGCAGTTTTTGAAGGACTCGGACTGTTGCAGTGCTTGTGATGATCACTTCACCTAGATCAGTGTTTTTCCCAGAATTCTAGGAATTGAATTTCACACAGCTTAAAATTGGTGAGATTGAGAACACTGGTCTAGATGGTAGAATCAAGAAGTGAAATTGTCTCCATATCATGACTTCAGGCTTTGTTTAAAGCAGGTGTCTCCATTTAAAGCCATGGCCCTCCTGCAGCCCTGGACTGCAGGAGGGCCATGCTAGTGATGCAGCCCCACAAGATTATAAACTTTCAACATTAGACTGTGATTCAAATACATTAACTGTTGATATATTTTATATAATGCACAAGACAATTCCTCTTTACTCAATGTGGACCAGGCAAGCCAAAAGGTTGGACACTCCCAGTTGAAGTGCAGTCTTCTGCACTTCAAGTTCAAATGCCAAAACCTTCTCAAATAGCCTCCTGATCCACCTCAGCTTTTTTTTTTTAAAAAAAAAAAAACACTTTAAAATTCTAACATTACCTCATTGCTAAGAATATAATCCTGACAAGAAAGAGTGCTGCCCATCAACAGGGAAATACCTTTAAGAATAAATCTGATTGTAGAGCATGTTATGACAGCAATGGCTGGAATTTAGTAGGGTTACCAGATTCGGCTATCAACAAGCTGTGCAACCAGTAACAAACAGCTAGAGATTTTTTTGTATCTTTTAGCTGCATTTATTAGGATTTTTTTAGAGAATCCCAGGGCAGGAAAGCAAGGATCATAAATACATAATTGCCTCTTAGGAGCAAGTGTGTGAAAAATACAGGAAAATGGAAGAGAGGGCACTAGAGTTTGAACTCAAAGAAGATGAAAATTTTGGAATGGCCATTGGCCTATATCTGTAGCAGTTTTTCTGGCTTGATTATTCTGAGTATAAGATTAATGCTGAGCAATATTTGGGATGCTGTATTTAATGGTGGTGCTCCATAGTTCATAAACCAGCATTTTTATCATTTTCCAACTCTTTTGCAACAATGCAGCAAAGAAGCAATCACATTTAAAAATGTAGTTCCCATTCTGAAAAATACTAAGCGTGCCCTCTTATTTTCAACTACCTTCCCACTGAGAAAGAAGACAGTGGTTCAGGAGGTGTTATCGATCCAACCTGCTTTGTCAGCATAGTTGAATTCTCACATCTACCACAACCACATGGATTTCACTATGGCAGTAGCTTCCTGCCATTGCATTTTTTATGCATGGAAGCTGTGAGTTGTGCAATGAAATTACTGTGGAATGTTCATGTCTTCTATATTTATAACAAGAGGCTATAGCAGTATTGCAAACACTGCCGTTATACAGCACTTGTCAGGTTTCTATATTTTTGCCTCTGTGAAATTACAGTATTTTCTGCTCAAATGGTTCTTTTGACCATCTAGTAATCAGGACTAGCAGCCTGATTACTTCATTCTTTTAGAATGCATTCAAATTGCTAAGTGATGTCATCCCTAGGAGAGATAAAATGTGCTATAAGACAAAAATAAAACAATAAGCAACAGAATTTAACATGGCCTGGTAAGAACCATGCCTCATGTTTCCTTTTCATTCTGCCATATGGAGGCATTCATGTGAAACAAAGTCCAGTACCAATTCACTTTCCCCACTCTAATTTTCAAATAAGGAAGATTTCTAAAGCAAATTTTACCTCAGGGGAAAGGTGTTAAATACATCTCTTTTAGGTCTTCAGTAGATGATGAATATCAATGACGTTCTTTCCTGCATGCCCTCAAATGCTGAGAAGGTAACAAACTAACTGATTTTTTTAAAAAAAAATTAAAACAAAGCATGAAGCAGAAGCAAAGTACAGTGTAAAAATAAAATGCAAGAAACAGCTAATAGCGAGTTGCATCCAAATATTCTTCCAGCCTGTACAATAAATCCTAGATGAGCATTATTGATTTCTTTTATTTGATTAAGGTAATATCTTTGTTCTTTAGGATCAAGCAATTACATGTAGCTTAGCCTTTGGCCAATGACTGAAGCCACAAAGACCAAAAACTGGTCTTTAGTACTTCCTCTCTTAGATTCCAGCAAAAGCAAGCTAGTCTGTAGGGACAACTTGTTTTTATAAAAATTAACAAAACTTAAACCTTTCCAAGATTGAATCTTTTTTTGGTTTCCTATTCATTGTTACACCTTTCCATTCTTCAGTCCATAAATAGGCAACCAAGTAGTTCCAAGTGTTTTTAAAAAACAACTCCCAGAATCCCTTGTATACTAGCTGAGACTAATGTGAAAGACCTGGGAGGCACCAGTGGTCTACCTTGTTTGATCATACAATGTCACTTGAACTTGTAAACTGAATTTAATAATTTTAAGAAGCTAAAATATAAAAATCATAATCTAGGGCAAATCTTGTCTTGAAACTAAGTAACTCATGGCCCTATGATTGTTGTAAATAAAATTAAAATTTATTAAATTACAGGCTGATTTTAGTCCAATCACTTTGTCTCAGCTTGATAGTAAGGAACAATCCCTGAAAAGAAAACGCAGGCATGGGTAGACCAGTTACCAGCGAGACTTGCTTTCCATGGATGGATTGGAAGGGCAAAAACCTGAGGAACAGCCATTAAGATCCTGTGCTGTAGTGGGAGAACAACCAACGGGATTTTGTGGTAGCCCTACTCTACACTGTGTATCAGCCCAGCCCTGATGTGCAAAAATAGCAATCCAGAGTAGAAATTTCTGAAGCTGTCTTTAGAACAACTTTAGACAACAAGATCCCCCAAGAGAGAAGGGCACAGAGAAATTGCCCTCGACCATAAAATAAATGAATATAAAAAAATGAAGTACTGTAGTAGGAAAAAAGTAGAACACAGTGTTTGTTTCAATGTGGCTATTACTTTATTCACATCTATCAAACACAGTGTAGGCTATGGCAGAGATTAGCAGCCAGGGACCAGTGAGCCAACTTCAGGTCACTTTTCACCAAGTACAGAATAGAAATATGGCTGTTTCTTTCTGTACTAAAAACTCCCCCCCCCTTTTTTTTTTTTTACAGTAATGGCTGATCTCAGATTAGTGCAAATATTGTGTTAGTTTCTTTATTTTAAAAAGTCCTTCACTAAATAAAATTTCAAAACTCTGAACAAAAAATGATCATCAAACAATGAAATAATAAAATTATAGTCTTGACAGACTCAAAAAGAGAACCATCAAGTTAAACCACTTGGAAGCATTTGAGCAGTTTAAAATAGTTTCTGCACTTCTAAATAATAGAAGCTTTCTCTGATATTTGTAAATTTGTAAAATGAATACCAGACATGCAGCTTCTTGGAGGCATATTCTAATGGGAGCTGCCAATGCCAAGAAGTCCCTCTTTTGTAATTCAATGCTGCCAAAGTTCCTGGATCAGAGCTTCCTATCAATATTTATGGCACCATCATAATGGACAGGAAAGAAAGACTTCAGACCTTTGGCTTAGAAGCTGGCAGGAAGTTATTGTTATAATACATCTGGGGGGTCCAGATTAAGGAAGACTATTTTAAAAGTAGATATAATAAATCCTCAGCTAGGTTTTGTAGACTTCAGGTACAGCAGACAATTTCCCACCAAATATCACCTTAAAAGAATAAAATTAGTTAGAGATCCAGTTTGTTGTAATGGTTAAGGTGCTGGCCTATAAACCAGACTCTGTGAGTTCTACTCTTGCCTGAGGCACAAAGCCAGCTCGGAGACCTTGGGCCTGCTATTCTCTCTCAGCCCTAGGAAGGAGGTAATAGCAAACCACTCTGGAAATTTTGCCAAGAAAATTGCAAGGATTAGTCCAGGCAGTTGCCAAGTGTCAGCACTGTCTCAAACATACACAAACTTATTAATATAAATACTAAATTCTGCCTGGCAACTGGATACAGTCTTCAAGGATACAAGCACACATAGAATGATCCAATTAGGAGGAGATCTGAGTATACATCATATTAGTTATATGATTACTGCTCAGGAATGGTAGTAACTGTTGAAGCAGCGGTAGTGGTAAACAATTTTCCGTGCTGGTGGGTATCCAACTTCAAAACATCAGAATAGAGCTGGAAGGAATCTTAGAGGTCTTCTAGTCCAGCTCCATGATCCTATATCATTTCAGACATCCCCAAGCTGCCAACCTGCTGAGCACCAATTCAACCTCAGGCGCAGAAACTATCTGCCCACAGGCTATCTTACTAGAGCCCTCCTCCCTTAATACAATGACCTTTATCTAAATTTCCTCTCCATGTCTCCTCTCATTTCACCTATTCATGACTGATGAGTCTGGCATTATTCAAATCTTTGATAGACTTAACTGAATTTAATTATCTTGATTGGTTGGGACTTTATGCAGAAAGGGAGTGAAGGACACTTCACTATGAAACTGACTAGGTTATATGAAATGGGAAGGGTCTTGTATACAAGCCAAATTTCCTTCCGTAACAATAAATAAACCACAATTGAGCCCAAAATTTCTGTTGCTAAGCAAGACAGTTGTTCAGTGAGTTTTGCTCCGTTTTAGCAACCTTTCTTACCACACTTGTTCAATGAATCATTGCTGTTATTAACATGGTTGTTAAGTGAATCTGGCTTCCCCATTGACTTTAGTTGTCAGAAAGTCACACAAAAGATGATCACATGATCTTGGACAGTGCAACCATCATACGTACATGGAGGTTGCCAAATGTCCAAATTTTAACCACATGACTGCGGGGATGTTGCAATGGTTATAAGTGTGAAAACTGGTCATAACACGTCACACATTTTTTTTCAGTGCTGTTGCAACTTTGAACAATCATTAAATGAATGGTTATAAGTTGAGAACTTCCTGTATGTTTCGTTAAGATGGGCTGAATAATATAGAAAATATTATATATAATATAATATTAAGAGAGTTATATTCTGAGGTGACAAAGGAAAGAAGAAAACCATAACTTGTTCTTCCATCTAAGGATTTCCGGAACGTGCCTAAAGTTGTTTCTCTCATATCATGTTGTAATTAAATCTCTTGCTTATTAGACATGTGCAGACCACCTGTGAGAAAACTTACTACTTTAATCGTAACGGATCGAATTTAATCCCTTCTATTATCTGATATTTTTATCTCTAAATTTCGCATTCAGAACAATCCTCCAACAATTTAGGAATGTGTGATAATTGTTTCATGAAATTCACAAATGTATTTGCTCCTGGGGTGAGGTGGGAAGTGGGATTTCTTCATTAGTTTCCTATGCTTCAAATGTTTTGAGATTTTCTCTAGGGGCACTGTAAGTGACAAATGGCTAGAAATAGATTTTGAAACTTCAACTGCAGGTTGGTGCCACCTAATGCCTGAAAGAATTTCAGCAACTAGCAGAACAAAAAGATGTTTGTTTTCTTTTTCTACATAATTCTTGCTATGTTTCTGTATTTATGATGACATTTCAGCAAAGAGTTACTACTTTCCATGTCCTTCTGTGGTTGACATTGATTGAAATCTGAAAAAAAAATCTTTTTTTATTCTCCCCCTCCCAATGATGCCCTTCTATGGCATTTGTCATCCTTTGTTCTGTATTCTTGTATCGTTTTTCTTCTGAATGAGGTTGTGACCATCCACTGGTAGCTCCCATCTTTGATAAATACACTTTGGTTTCCACACTAGCTGGCTTATGTCACAGTTTTAAATATTTGGGCCATTATTTTTTTTCTCTGTGCCTTTTATAGCTTTTCAGAGAGACCGGTTGTTTAGCATTGGCAAATAACTTTGGCAGTCTGGTATCTAGCTTCCAGACATGCCTTTATGTTTTGCCAAAAGGTCAAGTTGGTCCCAGAGGTGTTGTAGTAGCACACACACAATTACCGGGATGATGATGAATGTCAATGGCAACGTAAAAACTGTTCTCCCTTCCAAAAAGAACAAAAACACAACAATGTTCCTCTGCCAAAGAATGCTGTCCAGATTCCTATTACCTTAATACATGTCAGGATGGTATAATAAGACATGGCAGTTGCTAAAACCCACAAGAATTGGAGAAGGGAAGGGATGTGTCATTCTGTTTTTCAACTGTCCTTCTGGCTATTGATTCTGGTAGTCAGTTTAAACTTTTTCCTCAAGTGGGATGGGATGGGATGATCTAGGGTGGATAATCAATGCTGACAAGCGGCAGATTGGTCCCAGGTAGCAATTTTTCTCAGCTTCTTTTCATCGTGGTTATGAAAGGCAATGTGGATTTTTGATTATAATGTTTAAAAGGATGAATTTACAATGTACAGAGCCTCTCTGTGCACTGTGGGAATAATACTTAAGAGAGATCTTGCATGTTCTGAAAATGACTTGTCGACGTGCGCAGGAATGAGGCATATTCCTGTGGGTGTGGAGTGAAAGGGGATAATGTTCTTCAACTCTTTGACTGATTTTCTACTGTATTTTCATCCAGCTGCAGCACCCATATTGATGCAATACATACCAGAGAAATCAAAGGAGGCATCCTTGTCTAGCCGGAAGCAAAATTCTTCTGTGTCCCCAAAACAGCAGAAGTGCAAATGCATTAAAGTTGCAGAAGCTTCACAAAAAATTATAGCGAGGTTTCATAGTTGTTGTTTTTTTAAAAAAAATGGTCATAGAAGATATAACTTACAGTCTAGGCTCAGCAGAGATTCTTAGTGCTACAAATACATCTGCATATTTTGGCTACACATTCATTATGAAAGTGGCCAGAAAAGCATTCAGCTGCTGCCATAATTTTAAATTAAGGTGCTGTGGACATCCAGTTCAAGACTTTTGCGCCAGTACTGGCTAGCCAAATGTGCCTTTAAGCAAAGTCTTTTTCCCCTTGTCAAATTCTTGCTGGAGGGATAGGGTGAGTCATAAATCAATCATATTCTTCTCCAAAGTTATCTAGTCCAGAAGCCATGGTAAGATTTTGTAACAATAGATTTTTATCTGTTTACTGCATATCACATAAAGGAGTTTTAAGTCACATAATTGCCTGTAACTGTGTAGTATAATTAGTAGTGAAGGAACTACATCCACAAGCAATTTGCTAGCTTGCTTTTTATCTCCAGAAAGAAGAGAAAGAGATAAAATCTCTGGCTTGATACAGAAAATTTTAGCTTCTCAACATGTTTATGAAGAGCTCTCCATGTAGGAATTAAAGAGATTGTAATTTTTTATCTAAAGAAGATTCTTTATTTGTCTATATTCAGCACGGTAACTTCCCTTACCATGACTCCTTCATGATTTTTTTCCCCATACAATTATGTCTGATTCTCAGAGACTGCCTGGACAAGTCCCTGCAGTTTTCTTGGCAAAGTTTTTCAGAAGTGGTTTGCCATTGCTTCCTTCCTAGGGATGAGAGAAAGTGACTGTCTCAATTTCATTTAACTGGCTTTGTGCCTAAGGCAGGACTAGAATTCACCATCTCCTGTATTCTAGCCTGATACCTTAACCACTACCCCAAACTGATATTAGTTCTTTATAAAGTCGTTTATTTATTCTTTATAAAGTCATGAAGAGAACTATAGGGAGTACCAAGGATGGCCCCAAAGAGCAGAGAGAAGATCTGTCACCAAGGTAACAATCAAATAAATGAGGTTTGAGCCCATACCAAGAAATAGATTTATGAGAATGCATCAGACAACCCTCTCCCCAATTCACATGAAGATAAAAGAAGGAAGAGCTATAGCTATAGTAATAAAACTAGCTTTAGGTCTACACTACATCTGCTTTGTACCCTGATAGGACTGACAAGAACTGGCATGTGAGTGTATTTATGATACATTTAATTTTGGATTTATCAAACTGTCAAAATGTGCAGGATGTTTTAGCTGATATGGGGTAGTGAATTCAAGGACAGAAATTTAAGACAGTATAGATTTTCAAAGTTCACTTCATTAGGAACATAGTTTATTCCAAAAGTCCTTGTGAAAAATACTTTGTCATTTGTCTAGCCATTAGGAAGAGCCCCAATGTATCCTCATTGTTGCTAGGAATGGATACCTATGAATGGAATCGAGGAATTTTTCCTTGAGATGTCAGAGTTCTTTTGACCATGATCAAATTCTATGTAATTCTCTGACTCACCGAATTCTTAGCTTGCAGAGCTCCAAACAGCACACAACTTTTCTTGGTGAGGGTTTTATTCAAAGCCATCCTATGAAATTACCAGTCCCTTTTAAACAGGAAATTATTCTTCTCTAACTTAAGGTGATTATTATTTTCCAGGCTTGTCAATGGAAATCTCAAGGGTGTAATCTCTCTTCAACAAATTTGGTGTATAGCATGTATTTTTTGGCTCATTTCCCTGAGATAAAGATGGAGCCATTATAAAATTAGCAGAGTACTCCTCCCACTTACATATATAAAAAAATAATATGCTGCCGTATCACATTTTATAGCAATGATAGGTTTTGTAACTTTTTAGAAAAGAAAGTCGCAGACTTTTTTTTTTTTATGGGATGCAACATAATATTACATTTTGTTATCCTCGTATTGGTGCTGAAATCTTTAGTTTGCAAGATCAGTGGTATAAAGGAAGCATGTTACAGTATTTACAGAATATAGAATAATAGAGTTGGAAGAAACCTTGGACGTCTTCTAGTCCAACCCCTTGCTCAAGCAGGAGACCATTTCAGACAAGTGACTGTACAGGCTCTTCTTAAAAGCCTCCAGCAATGAAGCACCCACAACTTCTGAAGGCAAGTTGTTCCATTGTTTAATTGTTCCCACAGAGAGGAAATTTCTCCTTGGTTCTAGGTTGTTTCTCTCCTTGATTAGTTTCCATTCATTGTTTCTTGTCTTGCCTACTGGTGCTTTAGAAAATAGGTTTCTATTGGGTTTCCCTTCTTCTTTGTGGCAGCCCCTCAAATATTGGAACACTGCTATCATGTCATTTGTTCCCTATCTGATCATCACTGGTGGCTGCAGTGTTATTTTACTAGACAAAGGGAAAAGCATAGGATGCATGCATGGGATGCAACATGTATTGTGTTCATATATTTTTGATGTGCTTTTAATTGTTGGTTGGGAACCACCTAGAGTTTGATATAATATGGGCTGCTGTATAAACATTTTAAATAAATAAAATTTAAATAAAGGCAGGACATGAACATGAATCCAAGATGTTGAACTCGTATCTCCACTGCCAAAGAAAACCAGGGTGCCCAAGACATAAATAACAAGTTGCAGACATGTTGAATGAGAAGGCATTTGGTCTAAGTCCTGCCATTGTGGCAAAACAAGCACAGAAGCAGGTGCTAGGCTCTGGGTTGATGAAGATGAAGTGGCTTTATTTTGTACATTCATCAATTATTTGGTCCAGGAAAGGGAAGCCAAGTCAAAATTTACCTTCAACTGGTTCTTGCCAATCCCCATAATCTTGCAAGTTCATTTGTGTGAGTTACTTAAGCGTGAGTTCCAAAGTGGTCTCCGTTTGCTCTTTTTCAAAAGAAGTTGATGCTAATATTGTATTCCCACTGTAAGATCCAAGAGCATTGGCTATGATATATCAGATTTCTAAAAAAAAAAAATCCTCTATTAATTTCAGGGGTTTCCCCCCTTATTTTAATTACTTTCCTCTCTTCATTTTTAATGTGCCTTCATTTCTTAAGATGTTAATTTCTTATCTACCATTATTGCTTTGGTGTTTTTCATGCATTATTCCTGCATATCAAATGAGGCAAGCTTTTTAGGAATGTTAGAATTCAAAAACTCATTCTAGTGAATTATCCCATACTGAAGTTGAGATCTAAGCATCATTGTGTTAATATGTGCAAAAGAAAGGAGGCAAGTAAAACAACGTGCCTGAAAAAAATGATTAAAATGACAAGATGGTGAAAATACCATTTTAGACGTGTAATCTTCTATGACTGCAAGAGGTTAAACAAGCACCATTGCTTTCAGTGGGTATCACCAATGAATTTAGTTATCTGTATTTCAGAATAAATAGCTTTTCAACAACAATTATCAGATTTTGTAATCAGCAAGTTTAGTTTTAATTTTCAGAACTGGGCACACAAAAAAATGAATTCAGATACTATTTAGGCCATATGTGGGAACGTTCTTGCTTAATATATTTACTTAGTAATTATTTTCCAATTGTTATTTGTATAAGATGCAGGCATCCTACTTGAAAGGAGTATTTTCTACCAAGGAGATTAACATTTGCCATGCTTATAAATTACTTCTACTCAGCTTTAGTTTGCGGGTTTTTTCTGAAATGAATTGAAGAAACCTTAGTATTTGTTCATCAATAAAAGAGTGTTTATTGGATAGTTGAAAAATAAAATAATAAACGTCAATAGAATTCTGAAGAAGTCAGAATACTTTTTGATAGGACTAGCGTATTTTTTTTTAAGGAGCCATGCATTTCTGTATACTTTGGAAAACAGCTAGAAATCGAAAATCAAATTAGACAACATTCTGATTATTTCTAAATTAGGAAACCATAGACATTGATTTAATTCAGAAATATGGCGAACAACAGGAGAATCAGTCAACACCCTAACTAAGCTCTAACTATAAACTATCAATTAAACCCCATTTAATCTAGTCTCAGCTGTCACAGGCAGTCCCTGGATTAAGAATGCCTAATTTACAGACAATTCATACTTATGGATAGGCTGCCTATTACTTCATTCAAGCAATTTTGAATATCTGCAGCCCAGATTCTGCTGCAGCAATTACAACTTGAGATGCATTTTTGTCATTGGTTATATTGGTTAACAATTTAGAGTCTAAATAGGCCTCATAATTTTTTTCAGAAAATAAAAAAATGTGTTGTATATGTGATATATGCCATTGTTCAGAGAGGAGAGGAGAGGAGGGGAGGAGAGGAGAGGAGAGGAGAGGAGAGGAGAGGAGAGGAGAGGAGAGGAGAGGAGAGGAGAGGAGAGGAAAGGAAAGGAAAGGAAAGGAAAGGAAAGGAAAGGAAAGGAAAGGAAAGTTATTAGGGAATTGCCTGTTGAAGGGTGCATCACAAATTTTCCCTAACAACCATTTCAACAACAATAAAAATTCAAAATAAGCACATTAGTCTTGACTTATGGTACATAAAAAGACAGTTTGTATGTCTGTGTAGGTGGGAAAACATAATAGGATTGAAAGAGCTGTACTTTCAGAAAAAGAATGCATAATAACATTCTGAAGTACAGCAATTTTGTATTCTGCTTATAATATCTACTTCTTCAATCATCTAATCATTAGCTATGAGTTGAAGATGTAAGCTAATTGCAAATCTTCTAGAAAGATATACTGGATGTTCACATTCCTGTTTTCGGTATATTTCTACCCTCTTCTTTGAATCAGTTGGTGTCTGTCCTTTGGCATCTTTTAGTATATAAATATAGGTTGGGAGTTTGGAGTTGGAAACTTTCCTCTAGACTTTCCTACATTTGTTTCCAACTTCAGTGTCTTTATAAATGTTGGTATAATACTAATTTTTAGTAGTATTTAGTGGGCTTCAGCCATTTCCCTCTTTCCTGTTTCCTGCTCCTCCTCCTTCCCTCATGCCGGCCGTTCCGTTACCTATTTCTCCATTGCAGCGCAGCGCAACACCCAGGATCCACTTTGATAGTGGGGGGTGGGTTATTTAACAACCAGTTCTCCCTGGGTCAAGTTGGCTGTCATCGGAGGCTCATCCTGCATGTGGGCGGAGCTGGAGGACAAGGATGGGCCACTCCTCCCATGACAGCCAACCTGCTCCTGGGCGAACCGGTTGTTAAATCATTTTAATCCCACTACTGCTCTGTTTTCTAACAGCTCTCTGAAATTCTTTGTTAAGTTCTTTCCTAAGATCATTGCTTTACTGGGCTTTCATTTCTCTTCTGCTCTTGGCAATTTCCATGGTTTGTTCTATCATCCCATTTGATTTCTTCTCTCCCTCCCTCCCTCCCTCTCTCTCTCTCTCTCTCCCTCCCTCCCTCCCTCCCTCCCTCCCTCCCTCCCTCTCTCTCTCTCTCTCTCTCTCTCTCTCTCTCTCTCTCTCTCTCTCTCTCTTTTTAAATCTTTGGAAGCTCTTTCACATTCATCCTTTGCAACCCCTTTGACTTCATTCCACATTTCTTCTTTTAGTATGTTTCATGAACCAATCCATCACATAAAACCATGGTATGGTTCATTTGTTTTGACATAGGTTGTTATGTGAACATAGCACTTGTATTTTATTAACTTGGGTTTAAGGTTAATGTATTATGCAAATGCAGCCAGTTGTCAAGGTTACCTAAAACATGTCACTGTCCATTCTGCTCAGTTGTTAATTATGTCTGAACAGGAACAAAAAGAAGCTTGGTTTTGATTCGGATAAAATTGTCAATGCGCATTTCATTAAGTATTTTGGAATTATTAATTTTGTAATAACTTGATTATAATCATAAGCAAAAAAGATAAAAATTAATAAACACTAATATTTAAAATAGTAATATAATATTTTTTAAAAAGTAAAAGAAAAGAAAGAAAAGAACAAAGCCAAAATTGCAGGGCGGGGGGAAACAGAAGTATAAAGAAAACAGAAGTATAAAGAAGTGACTTCCTACTTCCTTAAATTGGCTCTAAGGATCAGTTTGTATTGCTGCTATTATTCCAGCCTCTCTTCTATACAAAACTTCTTCCTGACTTGATACCATTTCTTGGTTGGCCGTGGAGTTCCCCAGACTTATAGTCTTGGTAAACTTCAATCTGCCTTCTCCAGGGATGGGACCTGAGGTGCTTTGGAATCCGTAACTATCATGATGGCCATGTGCATGTGCCTATCCCAAAACATCCAGAACCCAACACAGGAAAGTGCCCATATACTGGATCTGATGTTCCTGTCTGAGCAGTGGCTATGTGATTTCAATTTGGGTGAACTTTTGATGTTCGCCATTACCATAATCAGAGCATACCCTGATTATGATGGGAATCTTTAGTGTTGCTATCCAATAAAGGGAGGCTGGACCCATTAGATCGGTTCAGTCCCAGTGACTAATAGACATGAATTTGGTTCACTTTCTTTTCAAGAAACTTTACTGGACAATTTTCATCCAGTATCTAATCTCCTCTTTTGGGGAAAGATGATTGATGATGATTGCGCAGAGGCTTCAGAGAACCTTGGATGAAGCAGGTTATCCAGATCCCTTTCAGTTGGGATTCAGGCCTGAGTATTAGTAGCATTTTTATATAGTCTCTGGTATGGGTGGTATGAAGATTGTACATCCATCTTTGCTCTATTTGACCTCTCTGAGGCTTGCCAAATACTGTTTATATTTTACATCTTTAAATATTCCAATTTTATAATCCCACCAAAAAATAAAAGTCAACAAGAGAATTGCTTAGAAAAACTCAGACAGGTTGTGGAATAAGCATGCCTAAGTGTCATTAAGAAATGACTATTGGCTGGTTCTTTCATCCATATTTGTCTGTATCCCAGTGGTGGGTTGCTACTGATTTGCCCAGGATCAGGCGAACCGGTAGAGGCAGCGGGAGGCTTCACCCACCCGTCCGGATGCTTCTGCGTATGTGATCGTGTGTGCACTCACGAGCAAACCGGTAGCAAACTAAATTGAAACCCACTACTGTTCTACCCCCACTGTGAACATAGATGTAAGCCTGTACCTCAACTCACAAGCAAACCTCAAAAGCATTAACTTATGTTTTTGCAATTAACTTATGGGGAACAGCTGTCCAAAGAACAGGTGAGTTATTTTTATGCTTCCCCCCCACCTTATCCGGAGGCATCCCACATTGGCCCTCTGGGTGCTGATTTCTTCAGGGCAGTGCTGTCTTCACCACCCTGAAGAAAACTAAACCACTGTTAATACTCACTGGCAATCTTTGATATGTATTTATTTATACTGCTTCGTACAAAGTTCCTTTTCCAAATAATAGTTGCATTTCTTTGCTGCAGCTCCACTCTTCCTGGATATATATCTGGGCTTATCTTTGCTTTGACTGCACATTGTTGGGGCTGCTGTTTTAGTCCAGTTTATGTTGATAAAATTTATAAAGTCTGTTTTCTTTTCTGAAGCCCTTTTTCAAAAACAAAAGAAAACATTATTTTGGCAACACAAGCTAGATAGATGGCGTATTGAGTTTTTCTCAGATTACTTCATGAGATGATAACCTTTGCACTTCTTGAATAGATTTGTTCAGCATTATTGCTGAACAACAACAGCTGACTGATTTTTTTTTTTTTTTGGGATGCATTTCATGGTTCATTTCTCAATTTATGCTAAAGATTGCTACCTGTTCTTTATATTCTGGGTTAACATTTGTTAAAGACAAGAGCTAAGAGGTGTTCCATTTGATTAGGTCATGGCTTTCAATACTTGAAAAATCAGCTGAAGAGGACTTTCAGTTTCTGGCAGCTGCATGCTTGAGCTTGCTCCTTCATGCTAGACAGCGCTTCATGCCAAGGTGAGCCTGCAGGATCATCTCTAGCCTCTAATCAGAGCTTTCATATAAGCTCTCCAAAAGCCCTCCCCAGGCTCCCAAAGAGCCTCCCTCCTGCTTTCCCATTATTCCAGCCATGCTGTCAAAGCCTCTCAGAAAGATTATTTGTTTTCCTCAGAGGTATCTGTAGGTAGTATCATACTCGCTAATTTATACAGAATGACAGAGTTGGAAAGGACTCTAGTCCAACCTCCTGCTCAAGCAAGAAACACTATACCATTTCAGACAAATGGCTGTCCAATCTCTTCTTAAAAACCTTCAGTGTTGGAGCACACATAACTTCTGGAAGCAAGCCATCCCCACTGGTTAATTATTCTAACTGTCAGGAAATTTCTCCTTAGTTCTAGGCTGGTTTTCTCCTTGATTAGTTTCCACCCATTGTTTCTTGTCCTGTCTTTAGAGTGCTTTGGAGAATAGGTTTAGCCCCTCTTCTTTATGGCAGTTCCTTAAATATTGGAAGACCAAAACATGATTTTAGCCATTCAGGCACCTGGTAGGAGTTGGGAAAGCAAATGGATGTATTAGTAGTAGTTCAAAGAACTGAAGGACCTTCCTCGATGAGAAGCAAAACATTTTTAAAGAGGGGAAAAACACAAGAAATTCCAAAGATCCTTTTAGAAAAAAAGGATCTTTGGGACAACAATGACCTGGATAATTGTAATCTTCATAACTTTTTGAAAAGTCTTTTAACTTTTCAATTTTTTTAAATCCTGGTTTTTTTTATTCTATTTTTATCTATGGCTTTTGTATGATTTTACTTTTTACTTGTAAACTGCCCAGTGTCACAGAAGTAGGATGGATGGATGGATGGATGGATGAGGTCAGGGAAAAAAAAAAAACTAGAATTGTTCAGCTCTTTTAAAAATATAAAATTTCGGTCAGTCACAGAAGTAATGATTCTGTAGTTAAGAGACAAAAGTGGGATGAAAACATCAGTAAATGATCCAAAGGCCAAAAAAATATGAAGTCACCTGTTATCCTTTCAAGCTTTCTATTCCTGAACTCTGTTTACTTACCCAGTTCTGTCCATTTCATTCTACTATTCACATTAGACTAAGAACTGGGATTCCTGTAATAGCTACAGTCTCTTCTTTGCTTCTGACAACCAGCAGTTGTCAATAGGTCCAAATACTGAGGTCTTTAAAACATTTAGAAGTATGTCAGATAATGTTAGGTGGTCTCTTAGCGTTGCTCAGTGAAGTCATGTAAATCAGTTGCAGCAGTGGTGGCAGCATATGACCCTGTGCATACACAATCTTATTTAAAGCAAAGCTCTTTCCAGTCTGAATGACCACCTTTTTCGCTGCTATTGCTCTAGTAAATAGTGCAAGTTGTGAGATGAGAAGGATCTACAAGGATGTCCCCTGTCCACCACATTATTAGTAACAGTATTAGTACTAGTAAAGGTTCCCCTTGCACATAAGTGCTAGTCGTTCCTGACTCTAGGGGGCGGTGCTCATCTCCATTTCAAAGCCAAAGAGCCAGCACTGTCCGAAGATGTCTCTGTGGTCATGTGGCCTGCATGACTAAATGCCAAGGGTGCACAAAACACTGTTCCCACCAAAAGAGGGTCCCTATTTTTCTACTTGCATTTTTTATGTACTTTCGAACTGCTAGGTTGGCAGAAGCTGGGACAAGTAACAGGAGCTCACCCCGTTATGCAGTACTAGGGATTTGAACTACTGAACTGCCGACCTTTTGATCGACAAGCTCAGCATCTTAGCCACTGAGCCACTGTGTCCTATTAGTACTAGTACTTACTCTAATGGAAATTATTCAATGCAGCATACAATTGTATGTAAATGTAAATTAAAATGTAATTTTTTTTAAAAAAAAGCATAATACCAATTTTGCTATGGACCCTAAAATTTAATAACTAAAGCGCTTTCCACAGTGGATTATTTCTATCCCATTGTAACCTGTGGTGAGTATATTCATGTGCATTCTTTTGTAGAAAATGTTGCTTATTCCATCTTCACCTCCCCTTCCCTCTTATTCTTCTCTCTTGTCAGTCTGCATTGATAGGAACTAGCACTGAATGTGATATATTATTATTACTTACCTTGAATGCCAGCAGATAATTCCCCAACTATAAATTATACAATTGGGATGGAGGAGTAAATAGCATTGATGGTTTGAGGGAGATCCCAGTCTCACCTTGGATTATTCCTCTTCCTCAGAGGTATAATTAATTCTAGAGGGGAAATGTCCAAATACAATTTACCCTGATCAACCACCTATGGATTGCAGTTTCCCCTCTCACTGGTGAGCTTATGCTATTTTGAGATAATAGATTCTATTGTCCTCAGTTCTGTAAAAAAGGATTAAAATACAGTGTTTGAAGTGTTTCTGCTAAAGAATTTCCATCTTTATGCTAAACCATGAAAATGAAAAGTGACTATTTTTTACATTTTTATACATTGGCATGTACCTATGGACAGTCCCAATTTCCCAAAGCAAATATTTGATTTCTCTGCTCTGGGTGTGGGTTTTACTTGATGTATTCAAACTATTGTATCAGCAACTTGAGTGTAAGATTGAAAAGAAAAGGAAAAAGCAGACCCTATCCAGTAGGGGTTTGTTCCTAGTAGGCAGCTCCAAATAACTACACAGTAATAGTAACTGACACAAGGAACTGAAAAGTAGAACTTTATATTGTCTGTATTGCCAATATACATTTCTACTCTCAGCATCAGAAGCTCAATTGACGTAAGGGATCATGAGATGAATTAGATCAACTCTAGTACTTCCCATCTTTAAACATCTTCCACAAAGTTATCTTCTTTGCCCTCTTTATTACCAGTCCAGTTTTCATGCCAGCTTCAGTTGTTTTTCTTATCTTTCATTTGTCTGAAATGGGACTGAATGCTAGTTAAAGCTATTCATCATTTCATACCACTTATCTGATCATTTTAAATGAGTTCTCGCAGACAACTGTGTAGACAGGACAATTTGACAATTTGCAGCCTGAGGAGGTGGTGATTATGGTGGCTTTAGACTGACAAGGTCAAAAAAGAAAAAGAAATAAAAAACCACTTTGGTATCTCAGATCCTCTTTGAAAAAATGCCCAATGTTCTAATAATCTTTGGTATTAATCGTTTTTAATAGTTCTGGCATGTCTTTATGAATTTGCATTCAAAGACAGATTTGAGATAAAGTCTGAGATGCTATTTTATATCTGAAGAAAATATTTTATTTATTATGAATCATTAATAATAAATTATTATTAAAATAGTATTTTAAATATCTTACCTGAGGTTGTTTAAATTGTCATAATGTCGTCGTCATCATCATCATCATCATCATCATCATCATCATCATCATCATCATCATCATCATCTTCCAGACAGTTCCTCAGGTTTATAGCATGAAAGAATATGAAAACAATATAATAAAGTTATCATTTATTAATTTTCATATATATTAATTTTCATTATTCATATAATGAGCAGCTATGATGGAGGTGTGGTGTTTCAGAAAATCCAGATGATACCCCTTCCAGAGCAGATGGTCTTTATAGGATTGCATCTGGGACAAGGAAATGTTTCTTGGCCAACTTCTTCTTTAAAGACAAGTAGAATTCAGATTCATAGAATGGAAGATTTGGAAGGATTATTCAGTTCTGCCCCTTACCTTGTAAAGGAATCCATTATTATAGCATCCCCAGCAGATGGTCACCCAACAACTATTTAAACACTTCCAGTGAATGAAGATCCACTATCTCCCAGAGCATTTTCTTCTATTGCTGAATAGCTGTTACCATTAGGATTTTTCTTTTACTGATATCCAACAAAAATCTACTTCCTTGTAATTTCCTTGTCCTGCCTTCTGAAACAACTCTAAACAATTTCTGTTCGTGACAGCCTTTCAGATATTAGAAGACACTAATTCCTGTCTCGTCACAATTTTCTCTTCTCTAATTATCTTCAGTTCATCTACCTTATTCTTGATAAATCTTATTTGGTCTGTTTTTTCAATGTCCATCCTAAAATGTGCTTCCAAGAAGGGGATGCAATTTTCTAAGATTTTTTAAAAATATATGTTTAATAATATCTCTACTTGTTTTTTTAAATTTGATCTTTAACTATCAATCATCTTACATTATGGGTAGGAAGGTGGAATACGAACTGAAACAGCAAACAAACAAACAATACTGAATGGATGTAGCAGTTCCTTACCTGGTTCTTTTTTTTCCTCACAGGACACTTGAACTTTATCCTAACCATGTAACTGCTTGAAAATCAAAATATTAAACATAATCCTTTTAATTTTAACAGAAAATAATTTCATAACAATTAGATCAAGTTAACATTAGTGTATAAATTATTGATTTCATTTATTTTTTTTAATATTTCACTTCTCCATCAGTTTCAGGAAACACTTTACCAATTAAAAAGTCAATAACATATACATCATAATTGTCATAGTTATCACAGCAAACTGTCAGCAATTAGTCTGCATAGGCATGGCCATCACATTTCTCATATCCTTTCCCCCCGAAATAAGACCCAACCAGAAAATAAGTCCTAGCATGATTTTTAGGATGCTTGTAATATAACCCCAAAATAAGCACCAGTTAAGATTGTCCACCAGATGGATACATTTAGTACTGTATTTTCCCAAAAATAAGACCTAACCAGAAAATAAGCCCTAATGCGTCTTTTGGAGCAAAAATTAATATAAGACCTGGTCTTATTTTGGGGGAAAACCAGTAGATTCCCAAGCCAGCCCATACCATCCTTTATGCTGACTAGACTGAAGAATAGGTGTTGAAATACTTAAATCTCTTGCTGAAGCCTGGAAACAAATAACTTTGGATGCAACTCAAAGTCTATTTATGAGAAATTAATTGAAAAGCACAAAGAAAATGAAAGGCATTGAAGCAATTAGGCATTACAATAAATCTCACTGTTACAAAAATGAATGTTGAAATCTTTATACCTTTATCTTCTGTTGCTGAGCTAATCATCTTGTGATTTCATCTTGCAATATCTGGAACTCACTTCATATTTGATATTCGTAAGAAATTGTTCAGCTTTTAAAGCCAACTGTGACTGACTGAATGGAAGAAATGGAAGTTTGCTTGAATACAAAGCAAATTCTAGCCTTCGACTCACTGTCTTCTTTGGTGTATAATGGCAGATGTTAGTTCCAAAATACAGATCCCGTATAATGGAGGTATCATAATTATAGAACTCTTGCTCTGTTGAAATTTTACCAGGCTTTCTTTTTTCTCATTTTTGCTAAATAGTAAAAGTTTTTTTTTTTTTGAAATCAGCTACTGTAAATAAAGTATTGCCTTACTTAATTGGGTTTGATAACCAAGAGACAGTAGTGTTACATGCCACGTTCTACTTATAACTGCCCTCCAACTAAGAAGTACTGCATGACATGTCTTGATTTTATATAAATTGAATGGTATCTGACTGACAGAACATAATATTGCTAAATCAAACTTCAGTAGACACTGCATTGTGCAACTTGGAGATCATTTCTTTTGTAAAAAGAAATGATTGATTTGTTTGGTATGCTGAAATAGTTTGATTATATGCCATTATAAGACTATATAACTTTTTTCCCTCTGTAAATCAATATCTTCAATCAACCGATTTTTTAAAAAAATCTCAGAACTCCCAGTTTGTCAATATATGTCTCATAATGAATTATGTGTAAGGAAATAATATGCCAGCTGTGGTTGCACTGAGCCATATGGAAACTCTTATGACATCTGTATTTCATAATACTTTGTGCTATACATTATGTAATTATAGCAATAATTTCATATTTGCTCTGGCCAAATGCTGAAAGTAATTGCAGCTTATTGTGCAGCTTGCTAAAGTGAACATCAGCTGATTCATGTTGTCAAAAATCATTTGACCCTCATTTCTCTTTGTCCTGCAATGTTTCTGCTCACTGGCTAGTGACAAAAAATATCAATTTTTATGAACTATGGGTTGTCTTTTTGTGCAGAATTTCTTCACCACATATTCAAAACTCCTTCTCTCTCTCTCTCTCTCTCTCTCTCTCTCTCTCTCTCTCTCTCTCTCTCTCTCTCTCTCTCTCTCTCTCTCTCTCTCTCTCTCTCTCTCCCCTCCCCCTGTTTCTTTCACAAACACACACACACACAGCGAGCAACTCTATAGGCCAAGACAGACTGCTCTGAATAGTCATTAAGGTGCAGACTCACTGCCATTGCAGACATCCAGTAATTGAACGGAGTTTGATCAAGGTGTTTATTAGTTAAAACATTATGTGGTACATTCCCTGGTGCCTGTAATATAGGGCTGTCTCTGTTTTAGGCAATTGCTAGTTCAACTGCTATCAATTGTCAGGAAATGACAGGTTGGTATTTATGCTTTTTCTAACCATTCTGAGATGGAAAGTACATTTTATAGCTAAGCAAGTTTCTGAAGATTTCATTTGCTTCCTAGATATCTAAGAAAAGTAAACCTGAATAACTGAAAAGTTTGCAAAGATGTTAAAAACTTTAAGACTTTAAACCAGTACAAGGAACTCAGCAAAGTATGACAGTGGAATTAAAACTTTGGTAAAGGGACAGTCTTGATGTAAACAATTTCCAAGATGAAGCCACCTTGAAAAATCCAGGCATATTAATAAACATTGGAATACAAGAGCATATACAGTACAAATATACTTTATATTCTTTGAAATTATGAAGATCAAATGTCATAAAATGTCATATCTACAACTCTCAGAAACAACAAAGGTAGTCATATTTTGAGTGGTATAACCATGGCATATAGATAGTAAATTTCAAAACATCCTTAATAATACATCCTTAATAATATTAAATAACTATTCTGCCTGGTTGGTAATGTCTTCTTGCTGCTTTGTATACATGGAAAACACAGAAGAATTACTCATTGCTGAACTATAAAACTAAGGAAATCACACAGCACATCCCATGATAATATGTGCTCACATTTGTTTTTATTTTAAAGTGAGATGGAGAGAGGGTAGTATTATTTCAACTTTTATATCACAAATGTCCTGCATTTAGAAAACAAGAACTATTCTTTTTTGATTCTGTAACATTTTAAAACATTCATGTATCTCCTCTGTTCATCTGAAATGGTGCAGTACTACACCATCTATAGCCAGAATAATTCTGCTGATCATGTGGTGCAGATCTTAGTACATAAGGAAATGACACATCTCTTTGCTATTAATGGTCATAATAAAAAAAGAGAAGCTTCAGAGATGTAATATTGATTCCTGGCTGGAATAGAATTGGAAAATAGTATTTTATTTTTTAAAAAAATCTTTACATAACAATTGTAGCCAGTAATTCTTATGGTATACTGTATTTATGAAGACCAATGTATCATCTTCCTTGGTAGGCCACTAAATAGTAACAGAAATTGTTTTCATGCCTAGAATAAAAAGAATCAAGCTGTTCTACTAGATTCAATGCCTGTAAATAAGTTAAGGGAATCTAAGCAAAGAATTTTATTGATATTGTGGAGCCAAAACAAAAGTTAAATGTGGAGTTTACCATTTTATACTCAGTTTTAAATAATAAAGATACCAGAAATTCATTATTTCCATAACAATGCTGAGCAATTGATGGAATACAGGTAGTCCTCGACTTATGACTGGAATTGAGTCCAGCATTATGGTTGTAAGTCATTGTGTTCATAAATTGAGGCACTGCATGACTGGATTCAAAGTTGGTTTTTATAATGGATACTTAACACAGCGGTTGTTAACTGAATGCTGCAGTGGTTAAGCAAATCCATTTTCCCCAATGGGCACTGTTTTGCCAGAAGCTGGAAGTAAACACCAGAAACAACAAAAATTTTTTACAAGTTATGAACACATGACTAGAGGGCACTGCAAGCAGCTATAAAGGTGATTCAGTTGCCAAGCACTCAAAATGCAATCACATGACCATGGGTGTAAGGACCTGCCTCAGCTTTCCCTCAGGAAAGCAAGACTCTTCAATCAAATAAGTTGAATCAAAAGAACCTTTGCTAAGAGAAAGTGATTGGAGGAAAGCAAGGCAAAATCTGAAAAACCCCTCGCAAAGCACACAACATCCCAAAGCACAACTTCCCAAAAACCAATCCCCGACCAGTCCACCAGCAGCCAATGTGATGCCGCAAGGTTGCTATGGAAACTTGGAGGAGCTAGGCAGATAACAGTTCACCCTCAGGGCACGACGGCCTTGAACTCAGGCTGGAATTGTCTGGGAGTGACTTTGCTCCATCTCTGAAGACATTCCCCCTCCCTAATCCCTGAGCAATTACAGCAAAAGCAAGCAAAAATGCCAGCCATCCTCCCTCTCACCTTCCAACAGAATGGCAGGATCCAATGGTGGACCTGACAATGGGTGTTTGTGCAACTGTTCATCTTCAAAAATGAATCACAAGTATCTCTGGGAAAGTCCATCATAACTTTAAATGGTCATTAAGCGATCGGTCATGTATCACAGATTGCCTTTATATAGTAAAGGAAAATATGCTATCATCTATGGTTCTTTCTTACTGCTTATTGTATACAGGACTCCACAGTGTTAGAAATGAACAACATCTTATCTTATCTTATCTTATCTTATCTTATCTTACCTTACCTTACCTTACCTTACCTTACCTTACCTTACCTTACCTTACCTTACCTTATCTTATTTTTCATATCCTACCTTGAAATATATTTTGACCAGCCTGTCTTGACATCAGGAGTGAAGGAAATGCAACAGCGATAGAAATATTCTCCACATGGAGACCATTTTTGTAAACTTGAAAGAAAGAATGAATTGACGTATATTTTTTTAGAAGTCTTACTGTTACATGAACATTGTCACCCAAACTTAACAGATAGCAGATACCTAGTTTCATCAAATAAGGTGTTAGAGTTTTTTAAGCACTACAGCTGTTTTTATAATTCATGGATCCATTAAGAATTCATGCTGAGGAACCAATTGTGCCTTTTGTGTATATGTGTGTGCGTGTATATATGTGAGAGAGATTATGACTAATAAAGTAGAACTGAAGTAAGACTAATAAAACATGTATGCAGGTGGGAATGAAATAAATTCTTAACAAGTCCTCTTTGTTTAATTTGATATTCCAGAGATTTAATTTATCTTAATTATGGGATTCATCTGTCATCTTAGTTGGACTCTAGGCAATGTATATGTAGATTTAAGTTTTAATAAAAGCAGTAATACAAAATAACAATAATCAGTAATAAAAATATTCTGGTTCAGTTGTACAGATGGAAATGGCCTGACCTATGCAATCTTTCCAGGAGAAATAGCATAGGGTTTCCCACTTTCTGGAAGTGATGGAGGAGATGGCCTGGAAGAACTGTTTCATTGAAATAGCCGCCTGGTTATAAAAGACAGTGAGGGACCCAATTAGATTGGGTCCCTCACTGTCTTTTACAGTTTAAATCAGATTTCATAGATTATTTGGGGAATGATGTTGTTTATTTTTATTCTTTTATTTTAAAAATTTTCTCATGGATGTTTTAATTGTATATGTATATATATGTGAACTAGAGGGATGCGGTGGCTTGGTGGCTAAGACGCTGAGCTTGTCTGTTGAAAGGTCGGCAGTTCAACGATTTGAATCCCTAGTGCTGCATAATGGGATAAGCTCCTGTTATTTGTCCCAGCTTTTGCCAATCTAGCAGTTCAAAAGCACATAAAAAATGCAAGTAGAAAAATAAGGACCACCTTTGCTGGGAAGGTAACAGCGTTCCGTGCCCTTTGGCATTTAGTCATGCCGGTCACATGACCACGGAGATGTCTTCAGACAGCGCTGGCTCTTCAGCTTTGAAACGGAGATGAGCACCGCCCCCTAGAGTCAGGAACGACTAGCATATATGTGCGAGGGGAACCTTTACCTTTACCTTTATATATGTGAACTATTGAGAGTCCTTAACTCAACTGCAGCAATATATAATGATGGTCTTCTTCTATCTCTTTCCCTTTAGCTCTCCATCAGCCTTCTTCTAGTCAGCCAATTGTGCCCTATAGTAATGGTCAATTGCATCTGATGTATCCAACCCCACTTATATATAACCCCCCCCCCAGCTGTATTCATACCACAACCACACATCCCAGTTGCACCTTCTAGTAATAAAATAATCAGTCCTCAGGTCCCTTTCACTATTTAGGCCAGGAACAGGAGAGAGTCTCATTCCTCGAGGGATACTTCTCAATTCTCTGACTCCTGTTCTAAGAACAGATAAGTTAATCCTTAAAATCTTATCGTATGATTGCTTGATTTATACTTGTAGTCTTCTTCTGCCACCATCATCACATATTTTCACACAGTCCCAAGATGAGGTTTGAATTCACTCTCCGTTGTTCATATCTCTATGGTCAGTTTTACTTGGCTCTTATCCAGCCAGCCTAATTATCCTAGTCCTGGCCTGATGTGACTCTTGATTCCTCTGACCTGTTTTTATCTTCCCTTCTTCTATATTTTATCTACCTTTGTTTGTTCTCTCTTTCCCACATACATTTTTTTTCTCTTTCCTTTTCTCCTCTTTTCAGTCTTTTCTTTCCATGGCTCAATTGACATCATGGTCACCTACTTCCACGCCATCCTCTTTTCCATTCCATGATGGGCCATCCAAAGGAAATCCAAATAATGTTCTCAGCAAACTTCAATAGAAGTTATTGAACAAATATCAAAAAGGTTATATAATAAGAGCCTTGGTAGTACAGTGGCCTAAGGCACCCTGTTATTAAGCTGGTTATTAAGACCAGCTGCCTGCAATTACTGCAGGTTCGAATCTCGCCAAGGCTCAAGGTTGACTCAGCCTTCCATCCTTTCTAAGGTAGGTAAATTGAGGACCCAGTTGTGGGGGCAATAAGCTGACTTTGCATAAATATACAAAAGAATGAAGGCTATTGCTTAGCGCATTGTAAAGCCACCCTGAGTCTCCGGAGAAGAGCGGCATATAAATCTAAAAAATAAATAAAAAATAAAAAATAATAATGAAATGTATTTTCCCCATCTAATGTCAATCCCCAGAAAAGTATGCGTATTCCATTGGTATGTTTATTCCTGTCCTTTCACATAATTAGAAATATATTAGAATCAGTCCGTATAATGGGATCACAGGATCCCATCTGATCGTCTTTTATCTGATCACTTTTAAGTGAAAAGGCCAGGAATAATCCAGGATTGCTTCATATAGAACCATGTTATGTGTTACTATTCAACTATACTCATGTGAAGTGTTTGGTTAATAAATTCATTCTTTCCTGATCCATTTGCATAGTAATATTACTGTAATATGACTCTAAAGCAGTGTTTCTCAACCTTGGAAGCTTGAAGATGGGTGGACTTCAACTCCCAGAATCCCCCAGCCAGCACTGCTAGCTGGGGGATTCTGGGAGTTGAAGTCCACCCATCTTCAAGCTTCCAAGGTTGAGAAACACTGCTCTAAAATGATGATGCAATTTTATCAGAATGCTAATTGGACACCAGCAGGACAGATGGATTCAATCCTAGGAAACTGGCATCTCCTATGTGCTTTATCTTATGCATTCCATTTTTACCTTATGTGTTCAGTTTTCTTTTATTGGCCACATATAAGTCATTCTGGCTGTAAAATTGGCTTTTGTAATATTGCTCTTCAAAGTGCAATTTTTGTTCAGGCTTTGAAGCAACTGTATGGAATAAAAAGTGCAGATGGGATCAATATTGCCTTGTTTAAGATGAGAAGCAGATGCTCATTTTCATGTTAAATGTTATATCGTTACGATTTCTGATGCCAGTCTTGAGTAAAATAAGATTTTAAAAGAATTAGAGAAATAAATGAGTCTAGGGTACACTTCATGTAGATTATATTTATTTATTTATTTATTTAGCATATAGCTTTGGTACATGAAAACCAGAAGTCTACAATGTTATTACAAAGTAGTAGTTTGGCTGCCTAAGAATGCTAGTTCATTCAGTACACACTCACACCCTATCTAGGGAAGTGTGCGTGTGTGTGTGTGTACTAACTCCATACACAGGGCAGCTAACAAAGTTCTGTGGGAGTGTTAGTGTCATCTGGGGTTTTCCCCCCACCAGTTTTTGCCTCACATTTGGCCGGTCCAGTGCCAGTTGGATTCTTGTTTCTGCCATTAATCCCACTGGAGTGGTACCTACTTATTTATTTGCATGCTTTCAAACTGCTAGGTTGGCAGAAGCTGAGGCGAGTGATGGGAACTCACTGTCAGCCCTGGAGGCCATCTTTCCTTTTGGATCTTTAGGGCTGCCACACATCTTTAGTGCTGTGGGAAAGTGGGAAGGGGGTTTGTATGGAGTTGCTAGAGTTATTTACCCATAACAACATTCTTTTCTCTGAGAGTCAAGGACGTTCAGCCTGCCCCTGGAGTGGCGTGACGGGGAGGCATCTCCAGTTGGGACAGTGGATTGATTGGACCATGTGATGGACATGTGGGTGCAGGGGAAGGGACTTTGACTGTCTTTTGGGTGGGGAAAACCCGGGAGCTTTCAGATTTGGGTTTTTCCCAGATGTGCCAATATGACATCTCTAATAAACTGGAACTTTGAGAAACTGATGCCTCGGATTCTTACTTAGTTGGGGGGTTGGAACCCTGACAGCCACTCCATCATTCAGTGGTCTCGAATGGTAGACTGCAGAAAGCCAACCTTCTCTGGCCAACAAATCCAGCATCTTTAAGACACTCAACTACCACACCTCACTTGATTTAGATATTATTTTGTCATGCTTTATATCAAGTTTTATATCACATGACTTACAAAGGCAAATATGTCCTGCGTACTCATTGTGTGTACGTTCATCTTATTACTTTGAGTGAAACACGTCCATCTTTCAACCGTTCTTCCTGTGACTTTGCTTCCAGAATTTACCCACAACTCTTTTCTTTCCTTCACAGGAACAAGGCAAAATTGGTGTAGTCTTCAATATTGGCACAGTAGATATCTCTATCAAAGAAGAGAGCACTCCTGTGAATGATGGCAAATACCATGTTGTGCGTTTTACCCGAAATGGTGGTAATGCAACACTTCAGGTAGATGGATGGCCAGTAAATGAACATTACCCTTCAGGTAAATCTCTAAATAAAGATGTCTTTCTCCTTTTAAAAATTATTATCCTTAGATCCTGAAGTAGGAGCTGTAAAATATATTTGGTGAAGAAATCATTCTATAACTCATCTTGCAAGAATGAAGAGCTGACTTAGATATCTTTTAATTTTTTTTAGAAAAAGTTGAAGTTATTAGATCATATTCATCATGCTGATCAATAATATATTTTCTGTAATGTCAATTGTTAGAGAACAAGAATGGCACAAATATTGGATGCGGGTAATGAAGAAGAAATCACATGCACCTTTGAATATAATCTGATTCTGCAGAGAATGAAAAAAAAATGCAACCTATAATCTACATGTGTTAGAATATTCCTGTAGATTATTGGGTGATCTAAAAAAAAACCAGTCTAATGCACATTGCTGCAAACTACTTGTCAAAATTATTTGGCATTATTAGAATTGCTACCTGTGGCTTTTCTTAGTCATTAATAATGGCATATAACTGAAGAAGAATTAAGCTCATTTACTGTAATACAAAGCAAAAACGATCATGAGTATATATAGAATCACAAATATTTATATTGGTTTTTGTGTATTTCCTTACTTCTTCAAATAGTTTCTATCCGATGCTTTGACAAAAACTGTTTGAAGCAGTAAGGAATGTACAGAAATTTATATTTACTGTAAGTGCAACAAATGTAGCTTTATGTTTGTTTTTATTTTGAAAACTCCGTAAGTCTGATACAGTATGTAATATCACTAGATGGATGCAATTAGACAGCAATTGATCAACTAAGATATCATTTTATTTTTTCAGTTGTTTGAAAAATACCTTAAGTCTTAAGGTGCTTCTAATTAAAGCATAGCAATGAAAAAACAGTTAAAATTATCTTACCCACTCCAAGTGACGAAGATATATGTTGGGCAGCCTATCTAAATTTATTTAAAATAGAAAACAATAAGATAACTAAAAGTTATTACAAAAATAATCCAATTTATGGGATGTCAATCTATGCTATTTTAGACACTTTCTTCAAATTTAACAAAGATGATCTAGGAACTGTGCTGTGGATGTGATATGTCCTTTCATTGGAAAGTGGAAGAATAAAAATCAGAATGCATTCTAATAGGTTGCACTAAGAATGAATTCAGTATTCCTTCTAACCTTTGAAATGTTCCATTTTCCTTAATCCATCATTGATATATATTTCTATTATTGTGTATATGTATGCAAAAGGGCATTTTGGGATATTAAGCTGGGCTTTGCAAATTTGGAAAAAGGACAGAGAACAAGATGATGATAATAGACAGTGATAAAGTAGCTTGCAGACAATCAATATGCTATGTTGTTTCTACTTTCATAGCAAAATTGCATTGAACATTTATGGTCTTTTGGTCGGCAACAGGTAGGGAATCATTTCAGAATAGTGGCTTCAGTTGAACTCAGTTGAAATAATTCAGGGTGGGTCCTGAATTTGACAAACCTACTTCTTGATAAGCTTAAAAATGTGGGATAAGCAACATCATCACCAGATGTATTTGTTAGTCGCTGACAAATCACACTCAACATGTAGTCCTTAATGGAACTACATCTACATGGAGGGAAATAAGCAGTGAGTTACCACTGTATATAAGGATAAGTGCTATTGCTATTAGCCAACCACAGTGTATCAGGCCTGGAAGCCATCTTTTGCACTGGATCTTCAGGCCTGCCACATTTACTACTGTGGGAAACACAGTGGTTTCCCACTGTCGGAATTGCAGTGGTTTTCAATGCATTGGGTCCCATACCCCCCCAAAAATTGTATGGCACATAGAAATTCTTCACGTTAACAACATTTCCAGCTGTCAATTGCAAAAAGCCACATCTGAATATCTGAATATGAACCACGACAATACATTATGACATCCTGGATTCTTGGGAAGAACTCAGTGTTTATGAAGGCCAATACCAATAGCAAACTGGCAGCTGTGAGTTCACGTGTTGTGATCAGTTCATTAGTAATAGTAACAATAATTTAATAATAACCTGGGCTGTCCATGTTGTTCAATATAAAGCGGGAAAAGTTGATTGGATCCAGATGGAACTTGGTAACTTGGATTGAAAGAAAACTAATGACAATGCACCCTACTTTGTACCCAAAAAGTGATATTGAACATCTATATTTTACCAATAACTGAAGGGGTTAGAGAATTTCTACAGGTGACACAAACTGTGGACAAAGAAAAATATGGCCTGAGTGACTACATTAAGAAAATCCAAGAACTCTTTCTGAAGGAAGGAAGTCAAAGAAACCTCTTGAAAACAACAAAGGTGGAAGTTGAATACAGAAAAGAATACAGAAAAGAAACAATTGAAAACTGAATTGTTAATTGAAGAGTAGAGAGGAAAAAGCTGACTTAAAACCCATATGGAGTTGGTTAAGATCAGGAATGTTAAAGCTTTATTTTAGTGACTCCAAAGCAAAATTTTCCCTTAATTGCATGAAGGTGAAAATTCAACATCTGGAAAGCAACAGCAAATGTCACCTTTGTACTGAAAAGAATGAAACAATTGACCATTTCATCAGTGACTGCAGCAATTTCACAAACTGATTACAGGCATCACCATGACCAAGTTGCCAAAATTATTCATTGGAAACTTTGCCAGATGTTTTGGATTTGAATGTGGTAAAAACTGCTGGGGCCATCAAGTTGGGAAGGTTTTGCAAACGAGAAGATAAGATCTTATGGGACTTTAAGATCCAAACAGACAGCCATCTTGTTTATAACATGCCTGATCTAAAGGATCAAAGTCTGGTTCATTGATGTTGCTATCCTCAGTGATGCTAGGATTGAGGAAAAACAACTGAGAAAAAAACCATATTATATTACATCAATTAAATATAGGAAATCTGGTAGCCTTTGAGATGCTATTGGATTACAACTCTGATATCATGTTTGTTGCTGCTGGTTTGTGTCCCAAAACATTTGAAGGACTACATAGTCTCTAACATGGCCATCAGGTCAAATAAAGATGAACCCAGTTACCATATTTTTTGGAGTATAAGACGCACCTTTCCCCCCCTAAAAGGGGGTGAAAATTTAGGTGTGTCTTATACCCCGAATGTAGCCCCACCCACCCACTGGCCCCCACCCTTTGGCCTCTGCCTCGCAGCAGTTACCTCCTTGCAAGCAAACAGCAAGAAAAAACATCTCCTTTCAGCTTCAGCACAGCCTAATTAGCACAAGTTGATTGGATGGCCTCCTGACTCTCAGCTGATTTGCTCTCAGCTGTTTTGTGCAGGGCTCTGCTGCTTGCTGCAAAGAGGTAAATTGCTGGAGCAGATTTTTTTTTCCTTGTGCTAATCAAGCTATGCTGAGAACGAAAATGAAAGTAAAGCAGGCTATTTGCTGTTTGCTGCAATGAGGCAAAATTGCTCAGAGGCAGAGGGAAATTTCTTTTTCTTCTTTTTCTCACCAAAAAAGACAGGTGTGTTTTATATTCCGGTGCATCTTATACTCCGAAAAATACGGTACATGTTACAGAGGAGACATCTCACTGCTACTCTGCAGGAAAGTGTCTTCCAGAAGCTAATTTTGAAGATTACTTAGACCAAGCACATAAGCAGAATCCATTACAGAGTTGTCAAAAGGAAACTTTACAGCATAATCTAATACAAACGTATCCAGGTACAAATTCTATAGCATAAGTCTGCTTTGTTTGCTAGCAAATTTGGTTCAGGATGGTAGCCTTAAGTACTATGGATGCATAATCTCGCACATTTTTTTCAAACAGTATAACTTGAAAGGTTAGGAGATACATTAACCTTGTTAAAGATGCTGCCTTGTGTTTTCAGGGTAAAAAATGTATGGGGTATAATTATAAAGTTCATAAAATATTGTTGTTCTAGGATTGATAGTTTTCATTCCCCAGAGCAAGTAGGGACAAACACCTAAGTATTGACTCTCTTCAGCTCTGAAATGAGTATAAGTGCTTCTAAAAACCAAGCACCTAAGATTTATAGAGTTTGTACTACAATAAATTCTAGTTTCCTTCAGATGTCTTCTTTCTTGTCTTTCTATTGTTAACCTCACACCTTCCTCTTTTATCTCCTTCCTCAAAAGGCTTAAATTTTAAGTTTTACAATGTAAGTCCATTTCTTGTATCATTTTCCCACTTGGGAGTGCAATGGGCAGGTTGCTTCTTTTCTTCACAGCTTCCTTTTTACTTTTATTTAGCATGTTATCTGCTAGTGTTCTCCATTCATCCCGATCCACCCCCCCCCACTCCATTTCACAGGGAGGAGATAAATAGCCCTATATCTTACAAGCTAAATACAATTACTGCTATCAAAACCAGAGCCTTTCTCTCCTTGTAAATGTCTCTTGCAAGCTGATAAGCTGTTCAAGACAACCGTGGGCCTCTGCTTAATCCTGAGATTAAACATAGCCACCCAGAAGACATCAAAAGATAATATTTAAAGGGGACAATTGAAAGAAAGAGAGAGATTCTCAACTAAGATATGAAGAAAGGACATGCACACAACTCAAGGTTATTTGTAAAAGAACTAATCAAAATACAAAGAGCTTGCAATTAGGGTGGAATATTATATTTTATAACATTCAAATTGTCATAGATACAAAAGATGAAATTTATTAGGAAAACCTTCGGGATTAAAAAAAAAAGAATGGGAGAAGAAGAGATGATCATAGAGGTTTGTTTGGCAGCAATTGAGGAAGCCAGATCTATGAAACATGATGAAAGACTCCACAACTTGACTAACAACTGCTTTAGGGGACAGTAGGTGCACTCTTCATGTGTTCCTTACTCATCATTGAAAGACAATTCAAAGTAGGCTATACAATGTGTTTTGGCATTGAAATCTCACCTTTTGATGAGATACTGTCTCTCATGAAAAGTATCACTAGTTTTGAAATAAAAGTCTACTTCTATCCCAGCCAACCTTTGAATGAAGGCTATGAAAGGAAATCATTTGATTCTTTACCTTTATTCTTTAGCAAGATATCTTAATTATATACTGTACCATGATATACTTTTGAGATCCACTACAGTGCATCAACCAAAAAACTAATTTCTCAAATCAATGTGATCAAGCTTTGTTTCTTAGCTGGAGATACAGATATAAAGTCATCTGTAATTGCTATCAGAGATTCTGTTTCAAAAGCAAAACTTCATATATGGATATAGATCCTGCCCTCATGTTGACCAATGGCTGCCTGTGGACATTTCTCTCTAGAATAGGGGTGTCAAACTCACATTGTCACAGTGACATCACGTGACGTTTCATGACTCCCCCCCCCTTTGCTAAACCGGGCATGGGCAGCACACGATGCATCCGGCCCATGGGCTGTGAGTTTGACATCCCTGCTCTAGAAGTACATAAAGCACACACTGCAATTCTTCTTGTTACAACATTACTAGGGTGCAGAAGTGAAAATCACAGCCTCACTCTTGTGGAGTAAAGAGTATAATTTATGAAGCTTAAATAGAGTAGTCATATGAATGAAGGCAAATATAAGTATTTTAAGGTAATGTTGCAGGAGCCAATCTGGGTTGTTCACCAGGACTAGAGGCTTAGTCTTCCAAGCTTTTGCTGGAAGTCCATCTTCAAAGAACTTCTCTCTATCAGAATACAGGCTCTGAGCTATTCTATGCATTTGTATTTATCTGTACTCAAGTTAGGTGTAACTTCTTATGGTTGATTGAGGTGTTGATGGCCAGCTATTAAGTCATTGGCTGTTGCTTCCTTGTGCTGCCAAGTAGTTACACATTGTATTAAACCAAGAATTTTGGCACATGAAGTCACCTATAAGTGTTTTCATGCATGTAGCTTTTTCTGTGACTAGGCAAATATATCAAATGTAGATTGTGATCTGTCCCCGTCCACACACATACACAAACACAGCCAGCCGAGGGTTAAGAAAGTACTTGGCACGCACACAGGTCGTTATCTCAAACTTGGCAGCAATATAATCACCGTCTGCCAAGAGCTTTTACTGCAACAGATAACATAAAATTACATATGCATTGCAAATAGTCCAGCAAAACAATATTCCTTTCGGCAGCTTCAGACGTTGTTCAAGTGACTAGCCAAAGTTCGTTTTTGTTCGTCACGGAGTTTTACCAGCCACAACCCTCTCTTATATAGTCTCTGAGGTGTGGTCCAGTGACTCAATTCTAATCCCTAGCACGCCTCCTTAACTGCTACAACCGTTTATCACGCCTTCGTTGGCGTGCATCCAGGAATGACGGCTCTCCTTCGCTCTCATCCGAGACACCTGGCTCCTGGCTAATCTCCTCTCCCTCGGCCGGCACCTGAGACAGTGCCAGAGGGGAGGGGCCTGGAGAGGGAGGCCTAGCTGACTCCTCTTCCTCATGTTTGGAGCTTTCTTCCTCCGATGAGATAGGCTCAGAGGGCGGGGCCACAACAGATTGTTTACTGCAGGGGTCTGCAACCTTAAGCACTCAAAGAGCCTTTGGACCCTTTCCCACAGAAAAGAAAACACCGGGAGCCACAAAACCTTTCCCGTGCCTGACTATTTCTTGAGCGGCCAAAATACTAGCATATGTAGTTGAATTAAACATTCTGTTTTCTTCTAAAACTTTTCTTTTCTTGGATTTATCCATGGTTGGCCTACCGGGGGTTGAAAAGCTCAATAAATCACGTGTCAGTGGGTGTTGCACATTGGCGGTTGTGACACATATTTTGAGTGACAGGGAGCTGCAGCAGAGGAATGAAAGAGCCACATGTGGCTCCAGAGCCACAGGTTGCTGACCCCTGGTTTACTGCAATATTTGAACCTGGAACTATAACTTCTTGCATCTAAATAAATTTTAAGTCAAGAGTTATAGTTGATCTACTAATTTAGTTTCTTTGGTTGCAGGAAACTATCATCCTAAATTTTGTATATTATACTTTACCTTCCAAATACATGAAAGCGGGAACAAAATGAGAATTAACGGGCTGCAAGCACAGGCAAGCAGTTTCTTCACATTGTGATACTAACACCAGGATTGGAGTGCCGAATGCACACTAACCATGGGTAATTGGAAATATTCAGTGCAGATGTATTTGAAATTTTATCCTAGAAGGAATTGTTTAAGATGGTCATCTACTTTAGCCTAATTAAGCATTAGACTAAGCCAGGTCATATTAGTGATTAGATCAAAAATCATCCAAATCATACACTTCCATGCTGGGTTCAAACTGTTCAAAAAAAAAAACAAAATACAGATTTTGCCATGCCTTTTTTTAATTGAAAGATGAAAATATTGTTTCAGAGTAATACACAAAAATCTGTGCTACTGACATAGATGAGATTTAGGCTATTTCACATTCCCCTCCATACGACTTATTCAATGATAAAGGGATATCTTGTGCCAACTATTATGCCCTACATACAGTATTTACAAAAGCTATCAATGTGAACCAGCCCACTTTTGAGTAGAAAGCTGTTAAGAGCTGATAACATTTTAAGTGTGCTCTTTGGGGAACAGGCTATATTCTTGTATGTTTATACTCTCTACTTTATGACAGCTGAATTAATGACAGGGACATGGCCTCAACTTTGAATGTTTAGCAGCTTTGTGGATTGTTTGAGATCCTTAATGTTTCTTTTCATGCTTGGTGTTTGTACTGTTTAATTTTTCATCTTTTACTCATTTTGTGGGATTTAAATGAATCCTCCAATGCTTCCTAGAAGTGCAGCTGATGGCAATTTGACTGCACTGCATACTTCCCTAAAGGAATCTAAAATAAATTAAAAAGCAGAGTTAAAAATGCAGCCCTGGAGATCCCTGCTTTGAAAGACGACACTTACAGCAGTGATTAAAGCATCATAAGTGGATGAAAGCAAAGGTGGATCGCAGGTTGTGACTGTGGAGTTAGTTTATGTGCATTGTCATTATAAGACTGAATGAAAAACAAACACGTAAAAATGTTTGACCGCTCACATTAGCGGTCTCTTTTCAGACTAATAGAACCATCTGCAAATATAGCAGATTTGTAAAGACCATAGATAGATCTCTTTCCCTCATGGATTAAAGCACATCATACATTTTATTCCTAATTTACTCCTAAAATTCATCTGACTGATCATTTGTGTTTCACTAGGAAGAGTTTTGAAATTTAAGTTTTCAGTCTGATAATTCTTTCCAATTCCTTTACAGGTAGTCCTTGATTTATGACTGTAATATAGTCTACCCTTCATAAGTCATGACATCAAAAAGAGAATCAACCATCTGTGACTGAGATGCTTTTATCACACCTTATGTGTGGCGGTTGTTAAGTGAATGCTACTGTTATTAAGCAAATCCCTTGCTCACCATGGGACATATTTGCCAAAAACTAGAAGTAAATACCGGATTTTGGCATAAATATCATACCTCATGGTCACATGATCATGTGCAAATAGCCATAAATGCAACCCAGTTGCCAAGGGCCTGAAATGTGGTTGTGTGATCCTGAGGGGAGTCAGACATCAGATCTTTAGAACTAAATCATAACGAAGAACTTTTGGGGGTCTATCATAACTTGGAATGGTCTTTAAGTGATTGGTCATAAGTTGAGGACTAACTGTATTTCATTGGGATTAGTCTTCCTATCCTTATTAGTTGTACCTAAATATAGCATGTGAAAACAATATGCAAAAATAATGCCAGATAAAAATCTAATATTTTAAAATAAAAATGTATAAATCTTAGCCCAAAAATATATTATTGCAATTTTATGTGAGTAAGCATAGTTTTACCTCATTCATATTAATAGATAATAACAGGAAGGTGGTGGGAGTAACTGATATACTAAAATATAGCTTAATACCAGCCGTAAGATTTGCTAGGAAGCTTATAATGGCAAGTATAAAGCATTTAAAATATATAACAAAATATAAAAACATAAATCAAAAGTAGTAAAATTGCTTAAATAAACCGCATGAGGAACCATTAACCAAAATTAATGAATGTGAGATCAGAAATCTAAAAAATTACAAAGTCTTTTTAAGGTTTTAATATCAAAATATAGAAATATTTTGGAAAATAAGGTCAAACACTGTTCAAAATATATATAGTAGGCTCACAAGGAAAGCTGAATTAGAATGCCAATATTCAAAGTGCTAAAAAGCCCCTCCTTGAGGGAGATGGATTGTCTAGAAATATGAAATATAATAAATAAATGAAACAAAAAATAAATAAAATGTAGAAATAAAGCAAAAGCTCATTTTTGCAATATAATCAATATATACATGTCTATAAGTATATACATGAAACACTACATGGATATAATTTTATTTCTGAACTTATTAGCAATTATATTATATTATATTACAGTAAAATAGAATAGAATAGAATAGAAGAATAGAATAGAATAGAATAGAATAGAATAGAATAGAATAGAATAGAATAGAATAGAACAGAACAGAACAGAACAGAACAGAACAGAACAGAATAACAGAGTTGGAAGGGACCTTGGAGGTCTTCTAGTCCAACTCCTCCTTAGGCAGGAAATCCTACACCACTTCAGACAAATGATTATCCAACATCTTCTTAAAAACTCCCAGTGTTGGAACATTCATAACTTCTGGAGGCAAGTTGTTCCACTGATCAATTGTTCTAATTGTCAGGAAATTTCTCCTTAGTTCTAAGTTGCTTCTCTCCTTGATTAGTTTCAACCCATTGCTTCTTGTCCTGCCCTCAGGTGCTTTGGAGAATAGTTTGACTCCCTCTTCTTTGCGGCAGCCTCTGAGATATTGGAACACGGCTAACATGTCTCCCCTAGTCCTTCTTTTCATTAAACTAGACATACCCAGTTCCTGCAACCGTTCTTCATATGTTTTAGCCTCCAGTCCCCTAATCATCTTTTTTACTCTTCTCTGCACTCTTTCTAGAGTCTCAACATCTTTTTTTTAAATTAATGGTGATGTATCATAACAGCTCAATCTCATTAATTGTCATGAAGATAAAGAGTGGGAAGAACTGTATAGAGTATACTATATTGAGCAGAAAAGATGAAACATAATGAATATAATCAGGGAGAGACCATGATTCAATGGAAAAATAAATTGGTATACACAAGTCCCATTTCTAAACAGTTTGTGAAATGTGTTAATGAACATTTAAACATATTTTCATGTGTATCTCTCCAATGTAAATATTATTGCAATAATTAATAAACATTATTTTAATAGATAAATGTTATAACAGATATTTTGCAAATGATTTTTTTCTAATTTAATGGTTTGGTGAGTATTTTTCCCTAACAAGCATATTTTTAATCTACTTTTATTGTATGCATTTTTGAATGCATTTATTGGCAGGAGGTGATTTTTAAAGGCTCTCTACAGTTGTGTCTGAGAATTATCCTTTGTCCATTAAGCTTCCTTTGAGACACATGTCTAAAATATCTGGATGGTGAAAATAGTAAATAAGTATGAATTAGTGTCATATGATGGATAGTTTGAACATAGTCCAGAGAAATTTACTTTCAGATATATATATAATTAGATTTCAGATATTTGTTCATGTACTCAATCTATTAGTGCTACATCATCATCTAATTCACAAACTAATTGTCAGGTCAAAAACCAAAATATGGGCTTTTATGCTTTTCAGTTTTTTTGAAAGCAGTATTCTAATCTAAATATAAAGTTTCATTAGAGTTATTATTCAAAGCTACTAATTACGTTTAAGCATTCTGATGAGATGAACTGTCAAAATATGGTGTATATTTTGTTACAAAAACTAGAGGAAGAAAGACTTAGAAAAGAAAAGGAAATTACAAAGAAGATATTTACTGTTTTACTATTCACTACTTACCGTTCCACAGATCAGGTAAAAATTTAGGGATGAGTTACCTTGGTGAGAATAGGCCTAACTTCAGTTGACTTGTTCTCCTTCCACTGCTATATCTTGTCTCCTATTCATCATATCTTTTGTGCCCATGTCACCTTTGATCCAAGCCTGTGTATGGGGATAGCTTTAATGTGAAGTTTAGCTCTTGACAATAAAGCATCGCAATGGGAAGAATGAAAAACAAAGAAAAGACTTAAAGGAAATATCAGGATCAGACAGAGGGGAAAAGGAGGTCAAGGTCGTCATAGAGTAGAAGAAATGAAAGTACAGAAAAGAAAAGCAGAGCCAGAATAGCCAGTTATATAACTTTTTTTCAAGTAAGAAATACACTCAGAAAAAGAACAAATGTTATAGAGCTGAAACAAATTTGAAAATAGTTTCCTGTTCAAGTGCCTCAATGACTTTTTTTTAGTGGGAACACTGAAGTACAAGTAGGTTATCCTAATTGGTAGTGAAAAAGTTGGAACAAAAATTTTGTAAAGGCCTATAATTTGGTGATTCAATTTTCCTGTATGAAGCAACTTTTTAGTATCATCACAGTAAACCTGCAAATAATGTTCCAGGACCAACTGTTAAGCGCGGACCAAATCACAATGATATACAATGAATGAATAAATTCCAGAACCAACATCTATTAAGGAGATTGTAATAAAAATCATTCAAGAGCCCTTTAAAAATTAATGTGATACTTTTTTTTTTCAAAAATGTATATGTGAAGAAAACTAATACAGTGATAGAAGTGATAGAAGGAGGTAAAAAATAAAATGAAATTCCTAACATTCTGCCCCCAATGCTGCTATTTGGAATGCAAGAATTTGTCATTAAATGCTCTATGGAAGAGGACTGTTTTCACCACTTTTTTATAGGATAAGGTGAGAAATAACCCGAGTTCAGGAGCCAGATTGTTTCATAGTGAAGGGGCTACCAGAACAAAGATAATCATCTAAGTTCCTGTTATCCAGATTTCCCAGTGCTCCTCAAGGTCAGATCATGTAAGGCAGGCTGATTTGACTCATATAGAGGTCATGAGGACCCAAAATATTTAGGACTTTATATATACTGAACAATTCCTTGAATTAGATCTAGAAACCCAACCACAGCCAATGGAACTTCTGAAGTTTAAACTCAGCAACAGAGCAACGACACTGTGTTTTGTCACTGCCTGTGTGATCTTTCAATGCCCATCTAACCTTGTGATGCTTGCAAACCTTTATAAATGAATAATCTATTAGATATTATATATTTCTGTCCTCTCTTTTTCTAAAAAGAAGTCTTTCCCGCAGCTGCCTTTAATAATTTATTTTTTGTATTCATATTGCAGTAATACAAAGACTAGATCTGAGTTACAAAATCTAATTCATATGCCAGCTTTGCCAAAGTGAATACTTTGTGTTACTTGGCCATACAGTACTGCAAATATAAGTTGAGAACAATAGTTTTGTTTTTTCCCCTGAATGTTTTGTGAAAATAAGCATAAGAAAGATTGTAAAGCTGACAACAAAAGTATTATACAGGATATCAATATCAGTGATTCCAATTCATGCCATAGAAATAGGACATAAACCTGCGACAATTTTTCACCTATTCTAGAACCCAGGAACATGACGAAAAAGAATTAAGTTTGCTCTCGGCAGCAAGCTATTCTGGAGAGCTCTATATTTCTTAAGATACATTTTTATTTGGGAAAGTGTTGGTTTCAAACTCTTTGGCCTATATGATAGCTATGCCATTGAGCAAGAACAAATTTTAGTTCCTGCCAAGGTAATAAGGTGGTTAATTGTTAGCAAACATGGCTTTTATTAATTTACTTAGTCTTTAAGAATAATAGTTATTGATACACCTTGTTATTCTTTAATAAATTTAATCTTTTTCTAAAGTTATTTATTATTTATGTACAACATAATCTTATACACAGCTGATTGAAAAGTTAAAGTGCCTTTAAAACATATTGTACTACCTTCCTTAGGAGAAGTTATGTTTTTCTCCAGGTTTTTTATTGGTACATTCAAGGATTTCATAATTTACCAGATTGCCTTAATATTCCACCTGAAAGCAGACACATTAGCTCTATTTTTTGGAAATTGTTGGAACCAGGGGTAGGTTCTACTTACCTTTACTACCGGTTTGCAACGGGGCTGCGCACGTGCGCACGCTTCACTCGCACACGCGCAGAAGCATTTTGATGACATCGAGGTCGATGGGCGGAGCCTCCTGCCAGTTTTACTACTGGTTCTATAGAACCAGTGCGAACTGGGGGCAACCCACCACTGGTTGGAACCTTTATGCTACTCTGCTTTGCTTCAATAACACCATTTCCTCATTACATGCATGTTCATCAAGGGGCAAAATTTGACATTATCCAAACAGCCCTTTTATTTTTTGTGGTTTAGAAACTCTTTTTTGATTTAGGAATGGATTTAATGGAACAAATTTTATTTGGGTGGAAATTTGCCTGAATTTTAAGGGGAAAATGAGGAATGTGTAATGAAGTCTAGCTTGTTTGTGAAATATTTAATGAGATAAACGGAGCAACACACTAATAAGAACCATAAGGTATAGTTACATATTTAAATTATCCAGGAAATATGTGTGTGTAACTTCTGTTTCTTTTATGTAGCTTTATCGAATGGAAGAAAGGAAGTAACATTTATTATTTATCCTTATAAAGTGCCATTTAGTTACAATTTTTTTTCTTACATACAATGCATAAGTTAGATTTGTGTAACTTCCTCTTTTAGAAGCATTAAAGTTCCCAAAGTCATTTTTCAAAAAAAATGAGTGATTCTCTCTTTTTTACTTTCTCTATTTTTCTGTAATTTTACACTGATAATATAAGCAGATACAATGAGTTTTGGAAATAAGCAATTACAATGCTCAAATTTGCATTAGCAAATGGAAAAAGCCACTGAAGTATCTTTGGCCATAAGTAGCAAAAGTAAAAAAATGAAAAGTGTAGCATTTATCTTCTCTCTGCTAAGAATCAGATTATGAAATATAAAATATAAATGACTGAATGCTTATGTTCATGGAATTTTTGTGCCGGTATTATGAGTTTCTTTTTCTTAAGAGTTCCAGGTTAATTATCCAATGAATTTGTAAATTATAATTATATAGTTTTGTGTAAAGTAAAAGCATTATTGGTTCCTGATGAAATCTATGTTATTTAAGCTACTTCCTAAAAACAGTATAGTTTAATGAATTTGATGTTCGTAATTGGTATCATTATAGTCCTTTCTTCACTTTATATTGCTTGTGTATAATTGTAAGCAACTTGTCCTTTAATTTACTCTTGTCCATGAAATATAAAGATGAATACATTCTCATGCACCTGTTTTTATAGTTTTGTGAATGGTTGACATAAATGAAAAATAAATAAATAAAAAGGAATATGAAAAGATTCTAATGTTACAATTTAAACTTTGTTGAATTTCCAGAAGTCCTTCAGTTTTCCCCATAATATTAATGGTATCTTGTTGTGTATAAATAAAATGACTTTCATAATAAAAATATAAACTTAAATTTAAAATCAAAATTTTGAAAGAGATGGTAGAGATTAGCAATTCATTTCCTGGGTTTGAAGAAGACACATTGCTTGCTGTACAAAGTTTAATTTAATTCAATCCAATCTAAGTGACGTTAATAGAATTGCACATTGATCTGCTATATTTCTTTCCATTCAGGACTTTCTTTCTTCATCTTCTAGTAGCTTGTATTTTGTCACTGATTTCTAAGTTATAGTTAACACCACCTATATCTCTTAGGATTTGCAGGGCCAACCCAACCATCAGCCAGAATGAAACAGACATCCAAAATAGTAGACATTAAGGAATATAGTAATGTGACAAGGTATAAATGAAAAATAACTGATGTGTCATAAAGACTGCCTTTTAAATCCTAAATTAATTTGCTGCCTTTAGTGTGGTGGAGAAAATTGTCCTATTTCTAGTGCAGAAGTAAAAAAAGGTTAGTTGCAGCAATTGGCTGGGAGGGATGACATCTTCTACTTTGCTTTATAGAATAATACAATGTATGGGCTGGAAGAGCTCTTATTGGTCATGTTCTCAAATCTCTTGTTCATACTAAACCATCCTTGACAGATGACCCTTCAGCATCAATATGAAAGCTTCCAAGAAGAGGCAATTCACCTCTGCTCTAATCAGTGTTCTTTTGCTTGACAGCTCTTACCATCAGGAAATCCTCCCTCATATTCAGCACCAACTTCCTTCCTTTTGATTTTAACTAGTCTGCTCTTGTCCTGCCCTTGGATTCAGCAAAGAACAGGAGCACTCTGTCATGCACATGATGTCCTTTTAGATATATGTAAACAACTATTATATCTCCCCATACTCTCCTCCTTTGCAGACTAAATATAGTATGCCCAACTTCTTTAACCATTTATCATAGAATGAAGTTTCTAAAACCCTTATTATCTGAGTAGAAATCCTTTGAACCTGCTTGAACATCTCTGTGTCACTTTTAAGTTCAGTGTTCAGAACTGGATGCTGTATTTGAAGTACAGTCTAACCAGCCAGAGTATAATTGGAATTGCTACCTCTGATAAGCTAGACCCAATAGTTTTATTAATGTAACACAGATTTTCATTATCCCTTTTAAAGGCTGCATCGCACCGCTTGCTCATATTCAGCGAGTGATTCACTGGCACTCCCAAACCTTTTGGTTTTGCCAAAGGTAAATCTGGAAGCAGAAAAATAAGAGAAAAAGCTGAAGAATGCATTAAGCACAGCATAGAAAAAGAATGACTTTGACAGCAAAGCATAAAATAAATAGAAAAATATCTACATACAAGGCAATAAAAAGATATGACAATATTCAATAAAGGATTGTAGACAGAAGACAAAATTTCCTGTCCCCTCGATAGCTGGGAGGTTTTCATCTTCATGAAAAGGAGCTATAGACAATCCCCAGATTGTTGCAGCCAGTGTAAAATAGTTTTCCTGGCTAGGTCTACACTGAGGCTCAAAATAACTAGAGTGTTTGTCGTTTTTTATACTATTACAAAATATAGGGGATATAAATAACACAGCACCTGGAGTTGGTTCAGTGATACAACTTGTCAGCAGTTTGAATGAACCTGAAACATTTGAATAATTGCCAAGGACATTTCAATTAAGATATTGTCCTTGGTTTATATCTCTCTATCCTCCTTTCTAGAGATGCTGGACAATGTTGTATGTGTTGTTTGTACTTCTTCCCTAATAGCTATCAAAATTTATGTGAGATAGAACCAGCCTATTTATCCTAGCTGACCTTCCATGTGCCTGGTCTTGGCAAAACAATTCTAAAGGAAAGATATAGCATTCAAGCAAAACTGTAGAGGACATGATCAATTAAGGATGGGGTGGGGTGAGATATAGAGACCTATTTATTTTTGGAAAATCTAAAGCTTTAACTAGCCATACTACCTTCTGAAGAGAGGCTATTTTATATAGGAAAACATAGGAAAAAATAAGTTACATCACTTAAACATCTCTGCTGTTACAATCATCTTTGGCAAACCTACTACCCCTTCTAATCTAATATACCCTGCTATAAAGTTACAAATTCAGTACGTATCATATTATTTTTCATCACACAGACTAAGATAGTGCCTCATTATTCTAGAGATCTGAGCCCAGCAAAATGAAGGTTATCTATAATAGTTTGCAATGGGAAGCTGGAAACTATATACCTTTCATCAAAGGTATAACTCACTAGATTTACTGGACTACAATTCCATTCTGAGAATGGTAATCCTATTTTATCTGGAGATTTTAGTATTCATGCTGAGGTTCTGGAGGTTACAATATCAACTCATTGAGAGAATTCTGAGCATATTGTTCCCAACATATTGGAAAGGCATCAAGTTGAAGAGGTCTGTTACAAAGCATATATTTTTACTGTAATCTTTGATGTTTAGTTTAGTTTAGTTTTAATTTAGTTTAATGCGATTTATATGCCGCCCTATCTCCAATGGATTCAGGGCGGCTCACAACAATAAAATGCACAATTGCACATTAAAACAATATAAAATTAAAAGTCCAAATTAAAACAATTTAAAATTTATTTAAAATCTATTAAGAAAAAACCCCCATCAGTCCAGGCTGCGAAACAGCCAGGTCTTCAAATCACAGCGGAATGAGTGAAGGTCAGGGGCCATCCGGAGCTGCAAAGGAAGTTGGTTCCAAAGGGTGGATGTGCCCACAGAGAAAGCTCTCCCCCTGGGAGTCGCCAGCCGACATTGTCTGGCCAACGGCACCCCGAGGAGGCCCTGTCTGTGGGAACACACCGGGCGATTGGAGATTGCTGCTGGCTGCAGGGGGTCTGACAAATATCCTGGGCCTAGGCCATGAAGGGCTTTATAGCTGATAACCAGCACCTTGAACCTCACCTGAAGGGCAACCAGTAGCCAATGCAGGTCGCGCAGGAGGGGTGAAATATGGGAGTGTCGGGACATTCCCATCACAACTCACGTGGCCGCATTCTGCACCAGTTGAAGCCTTCAAGTGGTTTTCAAGGACAGCCCTAGGTAGAGAGTGTTGCAGTAGTCAAGACGGCAGGTGACCAGCACATGAGTAACAGTGTGTAGGGCATCTTGGTCCAAGTAAGGGCACAGCTGGCGCACAAGGTGGACCTGGGCAAATGCCCCCCTGGGCATGGTCGCTACATGATCTTCCAGAGACAACCGTGAATCCAGAAGGACACCCAAGTTGTGGGCCATATCCACAGGGGGTAACACCTCACCCCCTGATGTGGTACATGGAAAGTGCCAGAAAACTGGAGAAAAACCAATGTTGTTTTAGACTTTAAAAAAGGGAAAACAGTAAAAAGAAACAAAACTACAGACCAATCAATTTGACGTTAATACCTGAGAAAAGCCTAGAAAGATAATCAAGCAGTGGATTTGCAGACATTTAGAAAGGAACAAGATGCCTACTGAAAGATAGGATGAAGTTGTTAAAAATAGATGGTGTTAGACAAATTGTACTATTTTACAAAGTGATTAGATTAGTAGACCTAGGGAATGGCACGACTTAAATGAGAAGATAATAAGAATGCTTTTTCTTATTTGCAGGTAAACATAAATCTTGGTGGAAGGCAGTGGGTGGGGGGAATTTCTACCAGGGAAAACAGGCACAGAATTTGGAAGGATCTTGACAGATGTGAATATAGGACAATACCAAAAAATATGCAGTTTAATGGTGATAAATGTAGGGTTCTACATTTATCTGAAAAAAGAAAACAACAACTATGCAGGTCAGGATAGGCAATACCTGATTCAGTAGTAGGTGTGGGGAAAAAATTGGACATCCTAGCAGATCACAGCTTAATATGAGCCAGCAGTTTTCTTCAGTTGCCAAAAGAACCAGTGTAATCTTGCATTTCAATAGAAGAAAAGTGTTGTGACAACAAAGATAGTGAAGGTATTGCAGGCTAATCCTATGAAGAACAGTTAAAGGAATGGAGAATATTTACCCTACTGAAAAGAAAGCTAAAGGGAGGGATTGTAGCTATCTTCCAATATTTGAAGGCCTGTCAAAACAAAGAGAATGTGGATTTATTACCCATGGTGCCTGAGTGTAGGACAAGAATCACTGAAGAGGAAGGAACTCAAAATAAGAAGGCATTTTCTGACTTTTTAAAGGAATGAAATACCCTGCCTTCTGGGATTGTAGGTGCTAAAATTGCCCAGACTTTTGTTTAGACAAGTACTAAGATTTCCACACTGGGTAGGAGATTAGACTCGAAGATCTCAGGTTCTTCCAACCTCATGACTCTGTATTTTACATTAGCTCTGTGAAACCTTTTCTATGAAGGTGAGAAGAGGGCATGGATCAGGCATTCTCACAATTCCAGATTGCTATTTATATCATGTAAAAGCATATAGAGGTATAGAAAAGTGAGCCAGCATGATTCCTAAAATTGATATGTTTGGTGGAAAGGATTTCTCTGTTAAACCTACTCTTCATAACAGACATGCTTGAAACATGGAAACGTTCTTCTAGAATTCCAAGAAATGAGAGTGTGCTATTCTCTACCATTTTAAAAGAAGTATAACTACATATCTTCATGTTTGTTTAAATTCCTTCATAACTAAATGAATAAATCAAAGTAACTTAGGATGGTTTTTTTTAACAATTTCATTGACTTTTCAGATTGTTTTTAAGCTGTTTTTTAAACTTTAAAGGAAACACTGATACTGCGTTCCAATTGGTAAAACAGAAAATCCCCTTCAAATATAACCGACCCGTAGAGGAATGGCTGCAGGAAAAAGGTAACCATTATTAAAACTTTCATTTTAAATCCATTTGATTCTAAACCCTCATTTTTAAAGCCTGCAAATAAATGTTTCTTAAACTGGAATCGCCTGCTGCATAAATGACTTTTAATTTTCATTATAATTTGTGTCAACTTCCACCTGCCATATGTTGATAAATCATGCTATAATACATTGCTATTAAAACCAAGTTAAAGGGACGAAATTCAAAGTTTACTATAAAAAAACTAAGAAAGAAGCAAAAGCTAAGACACCATTTAAAAACCAAAAAGGAAAATGAAACAACATGTATTATGGCTACATAACTACTGCATGAACTATTTTTAAATAATATAATCTACATCTTTCTATCTCATCAAAGTTGTCTTAAACTTGTTTAGAAATCTAATTGTTCAAACATTATTTTCAGATATCCCATTCCCTTTTAAATAATGTTACAGTTATGACTGCCCTCATCATTTTAATGAAGCTAATGTGTTTTGGGTATTTATTTCTCCAACCCCTGAATCCTAAGGGATAGCATTTAAATGTTCATATAAGCTCTATAGGGAAAAGTGAAAAAATGATGTGTATTTTTCAGAATACACCTTGTTTCAATATTGTTTACACTAGTGTTTTTCAATTTTACAACTTTAAGATGTATGGATTTCAGCTCCCAGAATTCCTTAGCCAGCCATGTTAAAGTTGCTACAATTGAGAAATATTGGCCTACATAATATAGAAAATCATGCCATGGAATCTTGCTGCATGATGCAATAACGTATTCCCATTTGGATCAACAGAACAGACCTGCAGATACATTTTTTTTTTATTGATGCATTAATGAGAATGCTAGTAGTGTAGCGACAGGTAATTGATTTGTATTTTAAGACTAGCTATTTTCATCGTTGGTTGCACTCTACACATATCTTATACTTACCCTAAGGGTAAGTCTCATTGAACTCAACCAATTTTTCTTCTGAATAAAGTTTCATGGATTTTTGATGCATACCTTAACTAAACACAAAGATGAATCCATCTGCAAAAAATATACATCTATATGCAATATCATTTCTATGTGGACATTCTAGATTGAAACTATTGTATTTTAGAAATGTAGGGCAAGCATGCTTGTTTTCTGTTTAACAGTTCACAAATCCATTGATTTCCCAAAGTAATATATAGTCCATAGAAGAAGCAATTCAAATATGCTCACAAATATATTGCAATGGTTTAATGAGAATTCTACAGCTGCTTAACCACTTCCCAAAGAAAGTTGATTGCAAATATTCCTCATGGGATATAGTTCAAACCTTATTGAAATAAATATAGAGTTTACAACAGGGGTGTCAAACTGGTGGCTCAAGGGCCAGATGCATCACACACACTGGCCACGCCCATCCCCGGTTTAGCGAAGGGGAGAAAAGTTGCAATACATCACATGAGGACAATGTGTTGTCGTGAGTTTGACATTCCTGGTTTATAATAAGAGTGTTCTAGGGGAAGTTAACTATTTTTAAATCCAACTATCCCATTTCAGTTAACTTATAATGATCTCAACCAATAGAGCCTATCAATAGATAAATTTTTGTACACAGATATTTTTCCCTCTATATACATTTGTTTATAATGTACCATATTGAAATTTGTCCTTGAAGTTTTGCCAAGTGTTGAAAAATGAGTTCCACATCCATACTAATCAGTTAAAGAACTGGTTGGCTAAGGAATTCTGGGAGTTAAAGTCCACAAGTCTTAAAGTTGCCAAGTTTGGAGACCCTCTAGTTAGAAGATAAACTTTACATATTTTATAATGCACATAGTTTCTGTCATCAGCCTTCTTGAATCTGACTCTTTTGAATACAAAATTTTTGTTTAAGTACCACAAGCTGAGTTACAAAGCTGATTCTTTTTCCACAGCTTGGGTATGATATAAAATAAAACATATCAGGTCCAATTTTATAATTTAGGAAATCCTGGACCAACTTTTGCTTATCTTTTTAAAGTGTCTTTGCTAGAAAAAACACATTGGAGTTTTCAGAATTGGTTTTGAATTTCAGATTTGTTTTCAGATTTGAATTTCAGATTTGTTTTTTATTTCAAGAGCATACATTGAGTAAACATGTTATTTATTTCCCCATTGATAGGGTAAGCTTTTTAATGGTTGTCTATGCATAAAAATAACAATTCACACACACACACATTACTCTCTAAATTTGAGAAATATGATAAAATATGTTAAAGGGAGGGTAGTCCTTTAAATGCATAAATAAGAGTAAAATAAGGAAAAATAAAGGAACCATGGCAAAGGATAAAAGGTTTGAAGAAATTTACCCAAACAAATCAAGAGAAATAGACAGAAACATTGGGAATGTAATTCAAACTGTTCAAATAGTGTCCCTAAACCAATTTGTCCTATTTTAGGAAATTTTAAATTCCTGATAGATTCCCAGACATGAATGGTATTGGTAGTTAAGACTAGAGAAAAATCAAAAACATACCAGCAATGGAGCCTGGATGAGAAGTTTAGATTAGGGCATAATTACAAAGGCTACTTTCAGTCCTAAACTGAAAACAAGGCTGTCCTATATTAGAGTCTGCAAAAACTGAAGTGCATTTTTTTTTTCTTCTGTTCAACCATGTCTGATTCTTGGAGACTGCAGGAGCAAGTTTTTGCTGATTTCTTGGCAAGGTTTTTCAAAAATGGTTTGCCATTGCCTCCTTCCTAGGGCTGAAAGAAAGTGACTGGACCAAAGTTACCCAGCTAGCTTTGTACATAAACTGGACTAGAACTTGTGGTCTCCCAGGTTCTAGCCAAACATCTTTTAACCAGAGAGGTAATAACCTCCAAGATCAATGGTCAGATGTGGTTGCTAAATTGTGATTTAGTTTGATGGGTCACTACATATAGAACTGACCTAAAACATTCCGTTAGTGCTATGTTTGATAATTAAGGCAGCAACATAATAAATAATGATTGAAATTTCTGAATGTGAACAGTGTCTATGAGAACAGATTTTTAAAATGTAAATATATTTAGTCTAAAATAGGAGTGTCAAACTCAAGGCTTGTAGGCCGGACCCGGCCCATGGGATGTTTAGATCTGGTCCAAGGGGCGGCCCTGGAAACTTCGAATAACTGGCCCGCAGTGCCTCTGCTAGCAAAAATGGGCTCTCAATCTCTGTTTTAGGCTGGGACGGCCTCCTACAACCCTCTGCCAGTGAAAATGGAGCTTGGGAGAACTGTCCCAGCCAAAAACAGAGATTGGGACCCCGTTTTCGCTGGCAGAGCACTCGGGCTGCCACTGGCGCCCCTGACACGATTAACGTCAAGTTGGCCACACCCACCCTGGCCCCCAAGATCAAACACAACCCTGATGTGGCCCTCAATGAAATCGAGTTTGACACCTCTGGTCTAAAAAGTGGATAACTTTCTTTTGCTAATCTCAAAAGGATAAAGTCCCTTTAACGCTAAAGACAACAATGGCCTTGCTTTTGTTAAACCGGTGCATGCCCAATGCTGTGATGAAGCTCATTTGCCTGAAAACCTGCTGTTGTTTTGTAGTTTTTTTCCCCCTCTCTATAGTTTTACTTTTTGCTCTTTTGTTTCTTTATTTTCTAAGCCTGAGATAAGCATGCTGAAAGATATTTACATGTCAACTGTCTTAAGAGTTCTGAAATTGATGTTTTTGCCATTGTCAGTGGTGATGGTGGTGATGACGATGAACACAATTTGATGATGTTGCTTTGTTAAAAGACAATCACATAAGACAAGCACAATCTAAAGAAAACCACAGAGATCTCAAACATTTTTAGAGAGCACAGGGGTGAGGTGGGCCTTGACATGGAGTATCCTAAATCATTTTGTACTATTTAGTAGGGCTGTATACACTTTAAAAATGATTCAAAAGATCTGCTTTGACTTTATGCAAAAAATAAGCACAGCACCAAGGCAATCATACATCTGCTTTTAGGCTTCCATAAGCATTACATTAAGGATGGCTTTTTAATTCCGTTCATTAAAGCTCCCTCATATTTTTTTCAAGTTCATACAAAAGGCTGAAAAAATGCATGCCATATAAGTAGACAGGTCACATGCTTGGGTAAAGGCCGAAGCATACTCCTTCCAAATTGTTTTTTGGAGCATGACAGCCCTACTATCTAGCTTATCGTAGAATGGGATATACTATCATTTTCTATAATATCAGATTTTTAAAAACATGGTATTTTGATTCAATGTTATTTGGACATCTGATAAACTATAGAGTGGAGGGAAACCATACTGGTACCAACCTGTCATTTATTCACTCATCTACACTTTGCCAGCCCATGCAGTCATTCATTTATTTCTTAATGCATCAAGAAAGTCTTATGTCAGACAACCTCTTAAAGATGATGAGTGAGAGGATAGATAGCTATCAAAATGGAACATGATAAATTGATGGCTGCCAAGATGGATGGATTGCTCTGTCAAAGAGAGAGCACTGAGAGTAGCTATCTGCCAGACGTAATGGACCTATAGTAGAATAATTTACAATTAACACAATGGATGCCATGCCAAGAAAGTTGGGTGTCCTTGAATCCCAGCAAAACTAATGGCACTTAAGTACATAATGAAATTCTTAAGTGGTTTTTTAAAAGTGATTGAATTGTGGGGGTGGAATTAAAAGCATGTTTGCAAGGAATGAGAAAGCTGTTTCTCCATTATAGGGAAGAAAGAAGGGAAGAGAACAAAATGATATTTAACAAGAATTTACAATTTAAATGGATTGTTCCTGTAAATTTTTATCCAAAAATCTATTAATTCAGCAATGCATTATCTGTATGCACATTTACTTAGGAATTTGATTCATTTAATTAATATGCATAAAGATGTGTTCTATCAATCAACTTCACAAATTTTATTTGTATAAAATCAAAAATTAGAATTAAGTTTAATTCTCTTGTGTAGTTGGCAGTTATCTATTTATAACTGCATAACAGCTAATAAACAAAAGAAAATTAAAATGTATTTGGGCTTTCAAGTGCTTAAGAACAATCCGGTGCTTGTATTACTATTCCCATTATACATAACTTTTCATTAAACATAAGCCTTCTCCATTCTACCATCTTCTGAGTAGTTGGGGATTGTAATTCTAGAATTCCCAAGTACCATAATCACTGGAAATGCTAGCTGGGAATTCTGGTTATTGCATGCCAAGCACATCCAGAGGTTGCCAGATTAGAGCAAGGACATAGTCTTTATACTACGATAACACACCCAGCATTATAGTATTTCTGCCCACTGCTATCCTGTGTCTGTGAGTAATGAGAGAGAGAAATAGACAGAGGGAGAAATCACATGTTTTCATTTGATGATGCATGGAAAACAAGCACCAACTTTTGAACTGTGAAGTGAGAACTGGGGCTACTGCAGGCATCATATATGCCCAAACAGTTATGCTAAATTCAGCTATTCTGAAATACCAGAAACATGCTTGCTGTTTCATGTTTTCCTTTTCTTTGTAGAATAGGAAACATTAAAATGCAATGTATAAAAATTCAGAGATCTGCTGCTACCCATTCCTGTTTCACGAATGAAGCCAGGACAAATAATCATTATGAACTCTGGATAGCAATAAAGTGGTTATTTAAAGACTGTTCAGTGCTCAGTATATTGACAGCAGCACCCAAGTGTGGGAGAGGGTTACATACTGTCATTCATTTTCAGACTGAAAAAATGAGAATGAGAAAATAATTATAAATATATTCCAGCATACATGTTGTTGTCTGCGGGAAGATGCAGTATATCACCCAACTTAGAATAAATTGGCAGTTGATGGCTGATTTGGAAGCAAATGGCACAAAACTACCTCATCCATCAGCTGCTGATTTTTGACAAGTTTTAGACAGATTTGTAGCTTTAACTCCAAAATTCAACATTATGAACCAGATCAATACATTCTGTAGTGCAATTGGTATTCTGATGGCCAGAGTTTTCTTTTTTCTTTTTCTTTTTTAGATTTCCTTTATTGTTTTGTCAATAGGAAAACCAGATTATATGGACATTTTTAAATTCAAAACCAAATCAAATTGATTTAAAGGGTTACAAATTATACCTATCCTGGATGAAGTAAGTTTTATCACCAGTCATAAACAGGACTTTCAGCCTCTTTGCCGCATCTGATAGGCCTGTGTTCATATCCTTTTTCCCTTTTAAGATCCAAAACTATCTACCGTGTTTCCCCGAAAATAAGACCTCCCCAGATTATAAACCTAATCGGGCTTCTGAGCACATGAGCTAAAATAAGCCCTCCCCGAAAATATTTCAGTGCATGCACAGCCGGTCCCTACCATTTCCTCTGGTTAGGGAGACAGACCTGGATATCAGGTAAGACAGCAAGAGAAGTCCCATCTTGCTCCACTCGCCCCAAAATAATAAGACCTCCCCGAAAATAAGGCCAAATGCTTATTTCGGGGTTCAAAACAACATAAGACAGGGTTTTATTTTTGGGAAAACACGGTAACTTTCATTTGATCAAGCATCTATCTTTTCACATGTTAAAGCTGCAAAATTACTTGATTTGCCTGACAAAAGAATAGCAGAGTTGGCACGGACCTTAGAGGTCTTTTACTCCGATCCCCCCACTCAGGGCAGGAAACCCTATCCCATTTCAGACAAATGGTTGCCCAATCTCTTCTTAAAAAACCTCCAATGTTGGAGCAACCCACAACCTCCCATCGACCCGTGCGCTCCCACAGAGAGGGCCTCCTCGGGGTGCCATCAGCCAAACAGTGCAGGCTGGTGACCCCCAGGGGGAGGGCCTTCTCTGTGGGGGCACCTACCCTCTGGAATCAGTTGCCCCCAGAGATAAGGAGAATCCAAGACCTCGGTGCCTTCCGCCGTGCCCTTAAAACCCATTTTTTCCAGCAAGCCGGGCTGGCTTAAGAAGAAATTTTTTAAAATGTTTTAATTGGTAGTGATTTTTAATTTTTGGGCCAAATTTATATATATTTTAATTGTTTTTTAATATTTGTATTGCATGTTTTTAATTCTGGCTGTACACCGCCCTGAGTCCTCAGGGAGAAGGGCGGTATAGAAATTGGAAATAAATAAATAAATAAATAAACTTCTGGAGGCAAGTCGTTCTCACTGATTAATTGTTCTCGCTGTCAGGAAATTTTGGATTGGATCTCTCCTTGATTATCCCGAAGGTGCTTTTTCAGGAGGCAACTGGACTTCCTTGTTTTTCTTTGAGGACGTTTGGCTTCTCATCCAAGAAGCTTCTTCGACTCTTGTGTCCTCAGTGTCCCCTGAGTAGTCTGTGAAGCTTTCTTGGCTGCAGGATGTTTTCTGTCCTGTGACTTTTCACCGTTGAACACAGGAACAATCTGTGGGGTTGAGTCTGGGTTGTCTGCCTCTCAAAACTGAAGCACAAATGGTTCCTATAATCTGCAGTGTTTCTGGAAAAGAGCCTTGGTAGTACAGGGGTCTAAGGCACCCTGTTATTAAGCTGGTTATTAAGACCAGCTGCCTGCAATTACTGCAGGGTTCGAATCTCGCCAAGGCTCAAGGTTGACTCAGCCTTCCATCCTTTCTAAGGTAGGTGAAATGAGGACCCAGTTTGTGGGGGCAATAAGCTGACTTTGTATAAATATACAAAAGGATGAAGGCTATTGCTGAGCACATTGTAAGCCGCCCTGAGTCTTCGGAGAAGGGCGGCATATAAATCAAATAAAAAAAAAAAAATAGTGGCAAGCACTGCTTGTCTTTTATGTAAACCATAAAAGAACGGAATAAGGAGAACCTCATCTACAACTGGTCCTTGTTTAGCAACCACTTGTTTAATTATGTTTGATGTTATAATGGCACTGAGCAAGGAGACTTAAGGTTCATCCTTGAAATGGCAGCTGTCGCAACATCCCCACAGTCATATGATCATGATTTGGGCACTTGGCAATCACAGTCACATGATTGACATTTGTGACCTTGACTGCTGGCTTCTGGCAAATAAAGTCAATGAGGAAATCATAAGTTGCAGTCACTTGATGTTTCATTTAATGACCACACACAATGCATTTAACAACTACTGCCAGAACTGCCATCATAAGTGGCATGGTCACATGCGTTTAGACAGCTTTAAAACTTGTTGCTTAGTGATGGAGTTCCAATTTCCATAGTTAACTGAGGATTACCTATACTACACAATTTCCATTCTCTTAGTCACAATGAGCTCCCAGTACTACAGTAATGCCTTTGAAATAGAGAATATATGCAAAACCGTTTACTAATTTCCTTATTTTGTAAGAATGAGCTCTATCACATTAGGAAAGATTGAGGTCTGACCTGACATTTCAGCTGTGCATGTTTCCTCTATACATTTTTTTTCTTTTTTCCCATTGTTTTCCACTTGATCATCAAGTAAAAATGTTTCACACAAGTGGTTTTAGTTAAAAGCAGATCGTCCAGAGACCTGTGATTGTCCTTTTAGCAAACACACACTTTTAATGTCAGTGTTTTGTTATAAAATGTAGCTGTGCTATATGTTGCCTGCCTTGTCAGCTACGCTAGAAGAAGAAAATCATCAAGAAGAAAACACATGCATTTTCTTTTAAAAAAAAAAATTAGGTAATCTGTTTCAGGTAATTGTATCTAGGATGTTGGAACAATATGCATGGTTATATTTCTAAAACAAATAAATCAAATAAAGCTTTCTCATTTGCTTACACATGTTCAGTTGCTCTCCCTCACACACTAGCACCAATGGAGTTTCACAGCCTTTTTAAACTCCTATTGGAGGACACAAATTTTGGAAAGCAACAGTGAAGTAAATATTTAAACCTCTCTTGCCCATTCATAATGGTTTTGAACTAGACTGGGTCTTACATGCAACAACAGCCATAAACAAACAGAGATTAAATGCAAATTTGGTTTGGTTTTATACAGATAGATCTATGAAGTAACTTAATGAACATAGCATGACTGAAATACCTAAAACGGAAATTAACTGAAGACTAATTTCAACAGTTATTAAATTAATTTATTGGATTTTGAAGCTCTATTACTCCAAACAGACTCTGGATGTCTTAAAACTATTTAAAGTACATGCTGGTAATTTAAAAATCATGATCACCAGGACAGAGCCAAATAAATAAAATACACAAAAATGTGATGGGCTCCACAAGTACTCTAACCCCAGGCCTGGAAACAGAGCTAGGTATAAGAAATTTCCAGAATCCTTTGAGAGTAGTAACCATAAACTCTCGGGGATGCTGTTCCAAAGATCATGGGCCGTGAGAGAGAATGTACTAAATCTGGGGTTAGCTCTGAGTTTTCTGGATAACCTAAGCATTGTCAAAGACAGTGGTTGATACTATGGGTGTCTACCAACTAAAAACAGAAGAAATTAATTAAAAGTAAGATGCAAAATCTGTCCTTGACACATGCAGTTCTATCTCAAAACAAACTAGGCAAGGTTCTTTGATAGGTGAAGCATTAACTAGGAACGGGATGGTCATTTTCACATGATATGTTCAAAGTCAAAATAGTTGTCATGGATCCTGTAATATGAATTACAGAATTAAGCAACGATTAGACTCAGTGGCCTAACATGTCTCTTTCAATTTCCAAAGACATTCCATAATTCTTTCCATTTAAAAACAGTTTACTTATGACACACTGGGAAGTATTTATAATCCTTCAAAGGAAGAAACATGACTTAGAACAAGTTGGATTTGCATGTAGGATCTTTTGGAAACTCCTTAAATCATATACATCTGTTCCTAGGATTGTGTGGCAGATACAAAGGGCAGCCGCACAACTCCAGGAAAAAACTATCTGAAAGTGTTTTCAACAGGTGCTATAGGCACACCTGTGTTTTTTCCCAAACCACATCACTCCCTTAAGTATGGCACAGCCCTACAAATATATTTCATTAATGACAAGTCTTACATTCAACAAGTGCAATTTCTTTTCTAAATACTATATGACAATTATACTCTACCCATCTTTTGGTGATCTCCAAAGGGTGGGTATAGTAGGTTTTTTTTGTCTTTGGTTCTCCTGGGATTGTTAAAGAAACTAAAAGTATGTTTTAAGGGAATCCACTAATTTTGCTTTGTGTCATTAGACATGAAGGATGTCATTATCAGAATACCAGTTGGGTCTCATGGCAGTGTTTGGTCAATTTTTAATAGTTTGAGGGAAAAATTAGAGTAAATTATGTAGATAACTTTTCAGTTTCTAGAAGTTATTTTTAAAAATGCTATTTTCTGGCTGTTGGTCATAGAATCTGGTCATAAATTTTAAAATCTCATTGCCACTCTGCAGTTTTTGTTTCTGGACCCCAAGAAAGGGATAGGGTACAAGAGGAAGGGTTGTTTTTTTTTTAAAAAAAAAAAAATAAGACTGGCTCTGTACTGTATTATATAAAGCCATAAATGTCGAAAGGAATTGAGAGAAGAGCTTTTTCAGAATATCAAGGCTGGTTGAGCCTTTCAAACTGCAAATCTGAATTACTTAAGGGTTATTATAGCTTTCCAAGCTAGGACATTTTTCCCACTCTATATTTTAGCCTCCTTAGAGGAATTGATTAATTCCTCTCAGAAACGTACCCATTCAAATAACATGGGTAAGTTTTGAGCAGAAGTCCTAATTTATGTGTAATTTTGTGGCAGTTGAACAGCCTATACATTTTTTCCCTATGGAAAAGGCAGAGACTGATAAAGTATTTTCCTCAAGTATCATTTTCCAGCTGATCGCACTGCATGAGAATGAAAAGAAAAATGCAGTTAATGTTATAGTATCTCTGAAAAAAAAAAGATCCTGTGAATAGAATTGTATGTCCAAATTTAATGAGAGCCCCTCAGAATTTTCCATGTGATAGTTGATACTATTATGTCATTACTTGAAAGAGTTTGGAGTGAACATAGTCTTATCAGTACAATCATTTTCTATAATCTAAAAATGTCTGTGAGATTATCACTATAGCAATTATTTTTTTAATTTAAAAAAATTGAGCCTAGCCAGATTTACTATTCTCTCACACAACAGATAAATGCAACATGCCACTCCCAAGCTACATGCAACAAATCCATATGATAAGGTTAAGAGGGCATGAGAGGAAAGAGATAATAGAAGAGATTTCAAAAATTAAGATTTAATTGCTTTCCAAGGACAAAGTATATCAATCCTTTCATTTTTTTCTTCTTTTAATTTGCTGTTTTTACATTTGTACACTAGTCCATCTTTGCTTAATGAAGATCTGTTTCTTGTTACGGTAGTGGAGAGCACATGAAGATGTGCATTCCGCTTCCTCAAACACTCAGCATTTCCCATAAACATCTACTTTGCTTGGTTAGCTAGGATCCTCCTTGGGAATAGGAATTCCTTTCAGATACATTTCTTCTCTTGTCCCAATTCTCTTCCCCATGACCCATCCCGTCACCATTAGATGATGCAACACCGCATCACCACTTGACTTCGAGACCAGCCACGACGACCAAAATTGGTGAGCTCCCCCTCCTATTCTGATCTACTTTAATCACAGGGAATCAGTAATTGGGTTTAGATTCTATTTTACAACACAATAGAATTTGGCATTTATCAGGATAGAACAGAGAAAGAAAGTGGTGACTGTTCAAGGGAGGATGGGAGGGAATGGACATGTGTGTGTAAATGTTGGGAGAAGTGGACTGAATGAAATAATACTAATTCCACTTTATTTTCTGAAATGTGGCTAGTATGGTTCTTTATTCAATGGACATTTACATTTAATACACTCTAAAACACATGAATAAATATTAAATCCAGGTGAGCTTACATATTGGATTTATCATATAAAATTTATAGCTGTCATTTGGAAAGCTGAATGCAAAGAAATCATATATAGAAGGAATGTAATTCTTGAAAATTTCTGTTAATTTTCCAGAAATGATGAGGCAAGAACAACAGAAAGAAAAAAGTTTTGTCAAAGTTTGAATTGTCTTTTTGAATTAATGGGATGAACACATCCTTGATTTGTATGTAGAATGAAGAATTGGCAGTTATTTGTGGAGTCCATTCTGACTAGAATTGAATTCTTCCTGCTTTCCTTTAAGGAATTGGGAAATTCATTTCTGAAATCTCAAGGAAGATTCACTATGATAATTCTGTACAATCAAATTTGGGTTTCTGACACATGATTAGTACTGGTGAAGAAAGAACAATCCTTGGAAAAAATGGTGGATGATATTGTAAAACTTGCTGACCGTTCATTTTGAGATCCTAGCAGAGCTCAGGTTCACCACTATATTCTCTCTTTTCAAAATGTCCCTCCAATAAAATTGCTTACTAGTCAAAGCATAAGCTATTTTTCAAAGACCAGCCTGTGTTTAGGAACTGATACTTTAAAGAAAAGGCTATAAGAATCCTTCTTGCTCAGATTTGGTTTTCTGCAGCAAAGGGGTACTGTTCTGATTTCCATAACTTCAGTGTGAGGTAGAAATGACTGCATAGAGTTTTACTGTGAAAGTGAGGAACCCAAGAAATAGAATTGTTTGTTTCTATTAATTTTAAGATATATTTTGTTTTCTTCAACAGAAATGATAATCCAATATTGTCTTAAAGTTGCACTTTATTTAAATGCAGATTATATCCTCATTTAGAGATATAGTTATTTTATGTTTTAAGGAGTCATGAAGCATACATTTATCCATCTTTTAATACTATATCTTTTTCCAAGTCATAGGACAGGATTCAATCTTTGTTCAGTCCATGCAAGGATCCAATTTTCTTCAATTCCATAATATGCAAAAATCAGAGTAGTTTCATTGAACTGAACTCTCTCAGATTCTCAAGAAAAAAAAAAAAACCCTGCAGAATGCTTGATCTTAAAACTGGATTGAGTTCATCACTTGGGTGAAATTTGGAATCCCGGCTTCTGCTAAATATGTTGATATTTATGAGAATAAGGCCAAGAAAATCTGGGTCCATTGTTATTTGTTTGATCTGGTTTATCCTAATTTGTAACACAATGAGACAATTTTTTTGTAGTATTGCATTCCAGTCACTCAGCCATCACAATTGCCATCACCACCAATGTCAGAAAACTCGTTCTGATCTTCCACCCATTCAACCAGGACATAACATAAAACATCTTGGTTTTTAAAAAAGGGGGAAGAATTTTCCTGGCAATAACAATGTTCACCCCCCTTCACTTAGGACGACAGTTAACGATCTTCAACACCCAGGCTCAAATAGCCATTGGAGGAAAAGATAGAGGGCGTCTCTTCCAAGGTCAGCTTTCCGGTCTCTATTACAATGGCTTGAAAGTGCTGAACATGGCAGCAGAAAACAACCCCAACATCAAAATCAATGGAAGTGTTCGGCTGGTTGGTGAAGTGCCATCTATTCTGGGGACAGCTCCCACAACCTCTATGCCACCAGAGATGTCCACCACTGTCATGGAAACTACCACGACTATGGCCACTACTACAACACGAAAAAATCGCTCCACACCTACCATTCAGGTAAGCTGAATGTTTTGTGTTCCTATGTTTTCAGGCCTATTTTTTTTTCTTTTCTTTTTTCAGATGGAGATTTTTTACCAAAATAAAATTAAGAACAAAAATTGATATTTGCCATATTTTGAGATTGTTATTTATTTGCCATCATTCAGTGATGCTCTTTTAAATCCTCTTCATTTTACCCATGAGCATGAAGAATAGGATTTGATTTTTTTAAATCATGTGATAAATGAATCATGTGAATGCATCCGTGTAAACCACCTGGATTTTCTGAATGCTTATATTCCCACATCTGTTTGCCGGCTTCAGATCAATTGAAGAATTACAATTTTAAGAGCTGTAAGAAGTAGTACAACCATTCCAATAGCAATTTAAATATTCCAATGTATATCCTTCCTATTAAATGGAAGTCTCTCCATCCATCTCAGTTTTATTTTAAATGTGTTAAATTCTTCTAATCCTTAATGACAGCTAAAGTTGTTTTAGGAGACTTACTGGTTTCTTTGGATTCTTAGAGACAAAGGCAGGCATTGTTAGCGTAATTTGTCCAGTGGTATGATGCATAACATTCTTCTGATGATAATATGTGGAAGTAAAAAGGTTGATGGGTCAAATAAATCTCTTATGTTGTTTAATTCTTGGCTGTAGAAATTGATCAACACAACTTAGAACATTTTAGGCTACAAGTCAGATTAAAATGATTCCACATAATCTTTTTCATCTAAGAAAACCACCATTTTGCCAATGCTTTATTCTCCCCAAATAAATTGAAACTGATAATTATCCCTGTTGAGTCCAACAAGACCTTCAGGACAAGAAGACTTACAACTACTTCTTTGAGGCTTATAAAAAAACCCCAACCCTTCTAGTGGCATGTGTTCTTGATACAGGCATTAGTGCTAACCTACTTAGCTAATTACTTTCTGATATTTTTCATGATGTAACACAGGTAGCAGACCTCAAGCTCTGCAAATTCAATCCAAACCAGTCTATATGTTAAATATTTATAATTAGCATGCTATACTTTTGTTAAAGTGCATATAAAATCTTCTGAAAAATAGTTATAGTCTGCTTTACATTTTTATCTACACCAAAGGAAGTAAACTTCACCATCATCATTGGCATCCTTCAGCCTCAAGAAACTATGGTATTGTGCTCTGGAAAGAGGTCCTAAAACAGCATCTAGTGTGATTAAAAAGGCCAATTTGAGAGTGGCAATCCCCTTCACACTGAGGGCAGCTGCGTTCTGTCCCCTGCCCAGCCCCCAGATTTCGCTGGTTCCGAGACTGCCTCTTTGCCTCAGCCTGCCGAACAAGTGTCTCTTCAAATTGGAGAAGGCCATGCTGCGTCGTTAGCCTCCAAGCTGAATGATTGGAGGTCAAAATTTCCCAGTTGTTAATGTCCATTCCCAGGGCCTTTAGGTCCCTCTTGCAGATATCCTTATATCGCAGCTGTGGTCTCCCTCTGAGGCGCTTTCCCTGCCCTAATTCTCCATACAAACCCCATAGGCTCTGATTAAAATAATAACAAGCAACAGATGTTTTATTCCATATATTATACATTTAAGTAGGCATGTTGAAGTTTAGGTATTTTTTAACATATATAGTATTACTTTATGAATAACCCAAAGGTGCTTTTCAAAGGCAACTGGACTTTCTTGGGTTTTTTCTTTGAAAACGTTTTACTTTTCATTGGAGAAGCTTCTTCAGTTCAGAAGAATTTCCTTCATTTTCAAGGAAAAAAACCAAGAAAATCCAGTTGCCTTTGAAAAAACATCTTTGGGACAACCATACCTGGATGATTGAGAATCTCCGTATATACTTCAGTAATATAACTTATTAAGCAATCTAATTATTTAGTAACTGATTAAGCTACCTAATCATTTGCAAAATATCTTTGCAAAGGTTTGCTTTCCCTTTTACTTGTGATTCTCCACAATTCTTGAGTATCGTCTTTTTTTAAATAGATCTTTATGTGATAGTTGTCATCTTAAACAAAAAATTAAACACTCTTATCTTCAGTGAGACAAGAACTATCTTGAAACTTGTATGTCTCTTAAAATTGCTACCGAGTATCCATAAAATACTTACAATCTGTGCTCTTTAGTTCCTTGTCACAATTCTGGTTCTTTTACATCATGAAAGACATATAGCACTGATTTAAATTGTTAGCTTCAAAAGATGGGTTAAAAAAGTACTAGAATGATTTAATAAAGCACACATCAGTATTTAGAAACATAGTTTGAACAATGATATCCTGAATCCACCTACACTACAACTAATGCCTTGGCTGATATTAAAGCAGTAACTCTTGACATTTCATTCTTCTCACCAGAAGGAAGGTAAAAGTCAATATGCACTTTTGTTACAACTCACTGTCTCTCAAGAGCAAATCAATTTATTACCATCATGGTGAAAGATAATTCTTTCTTTCATTCACCTGGTAAATATGTTCAGTTCCATCTGAATAAGCTATATTAAACACAGGTGATGCTTTCTGCTAAAGATACAATGGAAGTGGGGGGAAACATAGGTCTATCTTTTATGTTGTGCTTTATTTAAAATGTCAAACTCAGGGCATCAGAGCAGCGTCACATGATGTATCGCAGCTTTTCCCCCCTTCACTAAACCAGGCATGGGCGTGGCCAGCACGTGACGCATCCAGCCCATGAACCGCAAGTTTGATACCCCTGATCTAAAGTAACCATGTCCACCACAAAAATACCCTTTCTGATTTTTCAGAATTATTAATTTATTTTATCTATTTCATTAGATTTAAAAGACCATAGACTTTTCAGCCAAATGCATATAGATGCTCCCCTGGGATTAGGAACTCTGATTGGGGCATAATTTAGTTAAGTGAATTTTACTCTACTGATAAGCAGCAGTTACTGTATTAGAATCTTTTTTATAAGCTCTGCAGCATTTTGCGAATTTGGAAACTGTCTCTCTGTTCATGCCAGTAGAAATTAGTGGAGCTAATAATACTGTGTTGCCTGCTTGAGATTTTATGTTTGTTCCATTTAATGAAGCACCTCCATATCTGACTATCAGAGCTGCCTGCTGATCCTAACTGAAAATGTAGATTTTACAATATGCGTTTGTTCTGTAGTCAAGTTTAAATTGTTTGGAAATCATATGTGTGGTGTTAAATTGTTCTCAGAGACCCTGAGGCCCTGACATACCAGGTTCTCCCATCAAACAGTACCTTTTGAAAGAATTTCACTTCGCCTTGCTGCTGTGCGTAGGATATTGAAGCATATGGTAATTGTGTACTTAAATGATTCTGGTTTTAATACCATTATGTCTTGGAGTGCAGGCT